>NW_008805092.1:0-727357 GCF_000004825.1 Heterostelium album PN500 | reverse complement strand
CCCTTACCCTTACCCTTACCCTTACCCTTACCCTTACCCTTACCCTTACCCTTACCCTTACCCTTTACCCTTACCCTTACCCTTACCCTACCCTTACCCTTACCCTATGCCCTGTGGCAACCCGGGGCTATGCCCTGTGGCAACCCGGGGCTATGCCCTGTGGCAACCCGGGGCTATGCCCTGTGGCAACCCGGGGCTATGCCCTGTGGCAACCCGGGGCTATGCCCTGTGGCAACCCGGGGCTATGCCCTGTGGCAACCCGGGGCTATGCCCTGTGGCAACCCGGGGCTATGCCCTGTGGCAACCCGGGGCTATGCCCTGTGGCAACCCGGGGCTATGCCCTGTGGCAACCCGGGGCTATGCCCTGTGGCAACCCGCATATTAATCATCAGGTAAACCTGACGATTAATATGCGGGTTGCAGATAAATTGAAGTATAATAAACTATCTTTTATTTCTTTAATTGAAATCTTGAATAATTGATTGAAAGTACCTTACATTATTTTTAGTTTTGCATTTTGTCCTAACATTTTTGTCAAAGTAAACCTTGATGATTAAGAAGGGAGTAGCTTTAAATTGTTATAAAAAATTGTTTTATATCTCAGAAATTCCATTCTTGATCAATTGAATGAAGTTTAAAAAAAGTATAAAATACATTTTGCATTATGGGCATGAGTATTTATATATGAAAACTTCTGTGAAGAATAATTATTTTTACTATATTAGATAGAATTGATTACCTAGTTTTTAAAAAAAAACTTTGATTTACAGAGATCGAATTTTATTAAATTACATGTGATTTTATATGGAATATATTAACTCAGAATTACTCTAAAAATAAACCAAATTACTAATAGAACAATTGATTCTATTATTGATTAAATATTGATTGATTTATTTACTCATTTATTCATTAATTCATTGATTTAATTATGTATTCTATTCTTTCAATGTATTAATATATTTATAAAGTTTGAATGGATACATATTTTTATATTCATTTTTTTAGAATTAATTCATTTATTAATCATAGATTCCAAAGTAAATGAATCATATCAAGTCGTGTGAATCGAATAAATAAATATCATTTATTATTTTAAAACTGAAACTATATGTTTCATTCTTGATCACCACTATTCCAAAGTATGTAGTTGTTGATATTCAATCTATCCTATTGAATGACATCTTCTTTCAGTATCTGTTATCTAAATTTATAATTTCCTAAATGATAATCAATATATATAATAGTAACATTCTATTAATTAATAAATCTTTTTTCTAGAATCATTTTTCTTCTTCTAATTCTTTCCTCTTACTTAATTGAAGCATTGTCTTTTAATAACCATTCGGTTTGTTCTTCATCTTCATCCTCTGGTTTATTTGGAGTGATTTGTTAGATGTTGCTTGAAAATCTTCGTTGGCCATTTGAAGTGGTGTCATATCTGGTTGTTTCTGTTTCTCTTGCAATTTTTTATTATTTACTTGTTGATTTTGTTGTAACTTTCTATTATCTACTTTTGGTTGTTGTTGTTGCTGTTGCTGCTGCTGCTGATGTTCATATTCAACTTGTTGTTGATGTTGCTGTTGTTGATATGCACCATAATTTCCTAAATTATAATCAATAAATGTTTAGTAAATTCTAGTAATTAATAAATTAATGTTTCTCTTACTGTTAATCTATCTGTAGCAATTTAAAGATTGTTGATGTCGATTATTGTAATCCAAATGTAAATTATTTGGAACATTCGATCACTCTTGCTCGATATTGACTATATCTTCTTGTCAGATGGTAGTTGCTGCATTGACTTTTATCAAAGTGTTTCACATCTTAGCCAAAGAGTCGATCACCGCTATTGTCCTATCTCACATAGCTTCTAAAATAAGTATCTATCTTTGAGAGTATGGTCAATCTAATATCTAATATTCATTCATCAGAACCAACCACTCAACTAATATATTGACATTGCTGTCAATAAAAGATATCTAACCAAACGTAGAATATTCTGTATCTATTAATAAATTAATATTAGTTTGTTAGTTTAGTTTAGCTTTATAGGAATGATCATTATCTCAATATTACTCTTCAAGTTTACTTTTTGTGTTCTAAAAAGATACATATTGAAGAGTGAGACAATATAATAGACAAACAATACTGAAATCATTGACTGAGCTTACATTTGAATTGAATCTTATAACTCATTACTTTCTTTAAATAAATAGGTTTCATCTAAAGATAAACTATATTTTGGTATAGTGTCTATTAATAACGATCTTAAGATTAAAATGAAAGTAAAAAAAAAAAAAAAAAAAAAAAAAAAAAAAAAAAAAAAAAAAAAAAAAAAACCATTTAAATGAATGACTTTAGAACTGTCATTTATTAGTTTGTTTTTTCTGTTTATAATAAGAATGAGATCATTTCGAACATATAAACATTACAGAAGGGTTTTATTATTTTTAGTCTTATTTATTGTAATATTTATTTTTATTTATTTAAAGTTATTTACAGAACATTTCAATCTGATTTATGTCGGTATGTTAAATTAATTGTCGAAGATCGATTTGCAATTTAATTTATATTTTTAAACAACAAACAGATGGAAAGATACATGTTTTTGATAATGGAAATGGTATAAGGCAAATAAAATTTAGTATAGATGGATTCCGACAGTCCGAGGTCAAAACAGGAGATGTAGAATACCTACCAATAGCTTATACAAGAGCAGTCGTTTCATCACTGATATTCCTAACGGATGTACCAAAATCTATTTTGTTGATTGGCCTGGGTGGAGCTACCTTCCCATCATATCTAAAGAAACACTTTTCACACTCAAAGATCGAAGTGGTGGAGTTGTTCCAAGGAATGGTTACGGTTGCAGAGAAATATGGTAACTTCAAACAAGATGAAAATTGTATAGTAATCATTGACGATGCAGCAGATTTTATCAATAAGAATCACAATAAGAAACAATATGATTTGATCATTCAGGATGGTTGTTCGATTGCACCTTGCCCTCTGTTGATATTGGATACTTTCAAGAAACTTTCTTCGATGCTCACACCCAATGGAATCTATATACAGAATCAAATTGGAATGGACCCACCCGTTATAAAAAATATCAAAGATTCATTCAAGGATTTCTATTATGTAGAATCAAAATCTATCAACCAAGTAAGTTCAAAATATAATCATATCGAATCAACCAACATAGTAATTAATAACTTTACATTTTTTTATAAAAATAAATATAATAGGTTATTGTAGCACACAACAGTGATAGAATATATACAAAGGAAAACCTAATACTACGAGCTCAAATGTATCAAGCTGCAGAGAATCCTACTTTCAATGTTGTCGAAGAATATGCAAGGAACTATAAGCGATTAACTGATATAATGATAAACTCTGAAAACTATTTAGAATACAAGTGAGGAGATCATATTTCACAAAAGCGATTAGTAGATAACATATAATATTTAAATCATCATCATCGCTTGTCACTAAAACAAATGTAAAATAAAATCTTTAGATATAACTATTCATAATTTTTTTTTTCAATAAAAAAAACACATTTACAAAATGATTTATTGTATTATTAAACAGGAGGGTTTTAATTGGAATTCAACAAATGAATCTGAAGATTTCTCTTTTATATCATTGATCCAACCATACCTTGTCCACATAGTGCAACCTTTCTAGTGTAGGTAAACTTGCTCCATTTACCAGTTGGAATATCGTAGGCATAGTTGTCGTTTTGATCAAAGAGATAGATACGAGTCTTTGAATCGTAGATTAGTGTTGGTCTACAGGTGGTGTTTGTCAAAGGTGGGAATTCAAGAGTTTCAAACTTCTTGGTGGCAAGTGTGAATCGCTTAAAATGGGTAGAAGTGATATAGTAGATTGATTCATAACGGCCATCGATGATTGCACCTTGAACCAATCCACCAGCGCCGAGTGAAGAATAAACAGTACAGACATTCTCAACTGTATCGTAGACTTCTATTTCCTTGCATGCACGTCCGTTGACGACTTGTCCACCAACCAAATAGATGTATCCATTCAACGGATCAAAGCATGGGTAGATGGTGTACTTGTGACGAGTGAGATTGTTGAGGTGTTCGATCTGTTTGGTCGAGGTGTTCATTCTCTCGATACGATGAACGATTTGGTGGTATTGTTTGGTTTCCTCGAGAACTTTACCTCCAAAGAGATAGACATACTTCTTACCGTCGTATTGGGCTGCGATACCACCACCTCCACGATTGAGTTTCTCCAACGATTTGTCCCATTGCTGTTTGGCAAGATTGAATCTACGATAGGTTGTGATTGTATAGTTACCACCAAACACATAGATGTACTTGCCATCGGTGATACACGAGGACGATACGAAAGGAACACCATCAGTGGTAGACAGTCCCTTCGATGAGATGAAACGCCATTCGTTCTTATCGACATCATACTTGTAGATCGACGAAAGATCAGATCCATTCTCGTTCCATCCACCAATAGAATAGAAATACTTGAATCCTTCGTTGGCCGAAAAGTGGTTGGTAATGTTGAGACGGTTGTCACGCAGAGTCTTGGCAGCTGGTGGAGCAGAGGTAGATGGAGCGGCAACAGTTGGTGATGACGCACTTGGTGTTGTGCTGGTACTTGCTGGTGGAACGGTAGACTTTTTGGTGGAAGTAATCAATCCAAGTGATTGCACTTCCTTAGTGATCATACTTCTCTTGTCAATGTCAACCTTTAAATCAAATTGAATGGTTAGATCGACGGGTGGATCGTGTTCGATACGTGGAATCTGTTTGATATGGGAGTAGTTATCGAGGAATTCGAATCGCTTGTTATCAAAGAGTTCCTGTGGATTGGCGGTCTGGTAGGATTTTGATGGTTCCAAAAGTGGGTCAGCCTGAGTCAACTCACGGTCCAACTGGCTCATACGCTTGATTAGTTCAGCCTTGGATTGCTCGTATTCAGTCTGAATCTCTTTCTCCAACTTCATCTCGCGTTGCTTGATGAGGAATTGCAAGTCTTTGAATTGCTCGACAATAGAGGAACGACAAGATTTAAAATTGTCTTCGAGTTGCTGTAGCATCTTGGAGAGATGTTGACGTTCGTCCTTGAGTACTGTGGTATTTTCAGTGAAATTAGAGACTGTTGGTAGCAATGCGCACAATTCCTCGACATTGAGCTTGTCTATGGTTTGGTGTTGCTTGTGTGATTCCTTGGTACATTGCTCACAGATCACTAAATAACAATCCTTACAATAGGCATCACACATTCGATCGGAATGACTAAGACATTTTCTATCTACAACTAAAACTGGTGGTTTTAAATCTGTTGCTATGGTTGGTGGTAGTGGTTGTGGTGTTTGTATAGTTGTCGTTATAGGTTGTTCTATATTTGTTTCTTTTTCATTTTTTGTTGAACCTTCATTTGGTTGTTGTTGTTGTTGTTGTTGTTCAACATTGGTATCTGGTGTTGGTGTTGGTGTGGTTTGTTGTATGTTTACATTGTCATTATTATTATTTTCATGAATTTTTGAATCTTCCATTTTTTAAAAAATGTAAATACCAAAATAAATATACAATGATCTATATGGTTATTCTTTATTAAAAGTATATAAATAAAGATAAATTGTAATATAATAATAAATAAAAAGAATTAATTAAATAAAAGATTAAAATTCAAAAATTTTTTAAGAAATTTTTTGTTTTTTTAGATTAATGGGGTTTCAATCAACCCACTTCAATAAAAAAAAAAAGTCTTTTCTAATAAAAATAAAAAATCTGATAACAAAAACTCATAAATGTTTGAAAATCATTTTATTATTAAGTTGTTTATTCTTTGTTTCAAAAAAAATAAAATAAAATAAATAGTGTTATATGATAACAAAAAAAATGTAGTTGTAGATTCTTATAAGGAGTTTCATTTTCCACGATAAAAAAAAATAAATGAAAAATAAAAAAATCTTGTAAAAAAAAAAAAAAAACGTGTTTGAAATTTCTTATTATATATTGCTTTGCATTATTACTCTTTGTCGTCAATAAAGTTTGTTAGTAATTGAAAAGGTTTAAGTTTTTGTCAAAAAAAAAAAAAAAAGTCCAGATAATATTTATCAAAAGTAATATGTCGGTCGTAGGTGAAAAGATCATTTATAACACTAAAACCTATTGTCCAAAATGTACACTCGTTGATAGAAAAGGTTTGGTGTTGACCGATGCTCAGGTTGTGTCAAAGTCTGACAATAAAGTATACCTGAAATCAATATGTTCAAGACATCCTTCACACTACACATTGTATTGTTCATCATTAGATTTCTTTAATAGAGTATGTCAAATAGAACCAACTCTTTGTTTTATAAAGTTTAAATATTAATTAAATATAAATATTAGATATCAAGTTATTCATTTGAATTGAACGATAAGAAACAAAGTCAAGATATAGAGGATCTTTACCAAAAATATAGCAATGGAACTAACAATAGCAATAATAATGGTAGCAATGCGACTGTACAGCAATCATTGATTATAGAGTTGAATATATTTCAAAACAATATATTCTTGAATGACGACCAAATATTAAATAATATTAAACAGTTTCAATCTATGTACCAAAAGAATAGGAAGGTATGGCTTTGTTTTCAGTATTTTTTGGTGATCTGTAATTATTAATTTTCGATTTTAACTGTTGTAGTTTGCTCTCAAAGTTATGGCTAAAGGAAGTAACGACGTACAGACAATCAATGACAAAGTTATTTATATTGCATCTTTATTGGTTGGATATCCTATTTTGGTGGAGGTGACAGTGGAACGTTTGAATCTGTTGGGTAACTTGGCAAATAGCTGCTTCCTGCTGGGCAAAGTTTATCCAGCTTTGAAATACTTTTTGAAGCAAGGTGATGAAGAGTTGTTTATCAAAGACATGCACAAGCTACTTTCGATCCTTTCAGAGTACACTGGTATACAGGCAGTGATCACGATTGCACTGGAACGAAAGTTTGCCAATCTCACCCAGATTCTGCAGTTGCTGAGATCCAAGAACGAATTGATCAGAATCATCATATTGTCATTGGAGCGGCCACCCAAAGAGATTGTTTCATCACTGCAAAAGAAGATGGTCATACAGAGCAATCAGTCGACGTCGACCACTTCAGCCACTACAGCATCGTCTCTAACTCTGGAAGATGCAGAATCGCCTGACCTTCAGATCAACTGCAACGACCCATATGAGTTGATTCAAGAGGTGGAGCGAGCAACCGAGCGTTCAATTACATCCGACGACTTTTATCCGGTGAATGTTGGCAGTGGTTTGGAGCCACTGCTCAACTTGATGGGCTATGGAATGTTCAGTATTAGACCATCTGCATTTTGTGGATTCGCCACTATCCTTATGAACACTGACACCATCACATCACGACCTATCAACAGACTATTCAACATTGGTAAATTCTACCGTGAAGTACAACCATTACTGCCTTCACTCGACGAAAAGATTGGATTCTTTAATGGCTTAAAATTGAAATCGGTAAGTAAATAAAAATGAATGTGTACAAACAATTATAAAAATATGAATACTAATTAATTTTTCAATATCAAAATTAAAATACACACTAATAGATAGTAAAATCATGTCATTTAGAGAATGTACCACTACCGAATTTGTTTGATTACTTTACAGAGAAATCGAAAGCAGACATCACAAAGAAGGTGATCGATCAAACACAAATATTAATTATACACAACAATATGGATATTGCTGCTCTTGATTTAAGAAGGCGATGTAACTGTGCAGTAAATACAAAGTCTAAAGATACTTTTGTTTCATCTTGTACTGGTTGTATTTGATTTTAATTCTAGAATAAATGACAATATTTAAATAAAAAAAAAGACATGATTTTATCTATTTTAATAATATTATTTTAAATCATGAATTATTTATTCATCACATAATTCACCTATATATACAATTCCTTCAGTTTTACCATCCTCTGACATGTCCAACATTTCGAATGGTTCGTCTGTATTGTGAAACTTCTCAAAAAGCTCAGAGCAATCTTTACCAGCATGGTCAGCAATGTATTGGTCATTGATACCCTCACCTGGGTGAAGGGCATGGAAGTGACTGACATCATATACCTATTTTACAAACTAATATTAGTATAAACGAGCAAAACCACAATATAAGTTTCCTTCAATTCTATTAACGATTTGGAAAGTACCTTTGAGTTGACAATGATCCAACAATCACCTCTTGTATTATGTTTAGCAACTTCTGCTCTAGTAACCATTATTTAATATTAATTATTGGTTTTGTGAAATATGAATAAATAAGGATAATAAACAAAACTAAACTATTTTGGGAACTGAAATTTTATCGTCTTCATTTGTTTTATAAACAAATGAAAAATAATCTTGAAAAAAAAAAAAAAAAAAAGTACAGAATTTGTTCTGTTTAAAAGTGTTGTTATTCAACATTTTATTAGTAATGTTTAAAAAAGTTATGAATAGTGAAGCTTAATTGAATATTTATTTATTTCTTTTTTCCTTTTGGTGCCTTTGTATGTACCTCTGGCAATTTCAATGGTGCCTTCAATTTGAAGTCTCTATATTGTTTATCTCTAATTACGTTACATCCAACTCTTGAGTAATGCTTTTCAAGTCTAAGATAAAATAATCGATTAATTAGTAAACAAAATTATTATTGTGTTTTTATCTTTTGACTTACTTATAATCTGGTATCTTGAATGCTTCAGCAATTAACTTTACCATCTCTGATTTGACAGAGAAGTTCTCGAGATGTAGTGAAATAATGACAACATAATTCATAAGTCTGGCATATTCCACATCACCAATCTTGTGTTTACTATAAAATTTTTTTACAATTGTTAGATTTGCTGCCTCGATCAGCGAATGTAATGAACTAGTTTATACATACAATTTAGATTGTTGCTGAGAAAACAGATACAACATATGCTTAATAACATCATGTGGAACCTTATATTGCTTCAAACCATCTTCAAGGGTGAGTGATCTCTTATTTACTGCCAAACTATAATAATGAATGAATAAAAGGAATGAATAAAAGGAATGAACATTAAAATGGTTTAGTTTTAATTAGCTTACAGTTGAAGATAATAAAGATAAGTAAGAATTTTACTCTCGTGCTCAATGTCATCTTGATCTTTGTCATTATTGACCAATTCGTCTTGATCGTTTCTCTTTTTGGTGTAGAGCAGATTTGTAAGTCTCTTTTTGATATAGTTTGGTAAGTCTTCTGGTGCATTATCATTCTTTGCATAGCCAATGAATGTCTCTGGGTTAATAGCAAAGTATACTTCTTGTGGCATAACTTTTCAAGATGAGGGTGTGTGTCGATTAGATTAACGATACTTATTAACTCGATTATTATTTGCGATTTATACATACTCTCTTCGATTGGGTAGATCTCCTTTGCATCGACAGCCTCCAAATTGAATACAGGCAAATCTTGATTCTTCTCTTCGACTACATCGGTTAGATTCTTGTTTTTAGCAGTGTCGGCCATCTGTTTGGTCTTCTCACTGTCGAGTGTACCCAAATCTTCAGACTCGATCTTGTGAATGATCTTCTTGGAGAGTTTAGAACCAAAGCTGGTCGACAACAATTTAGATTTGTCCAAGAATGACAATTCATCTGTATTCTCTTCCTCTCTCTTGACATATCCAATGATCGATTGATTCACTTGACAAACATCTGGAATTGGAATCAAATCTATTTTACCTGTTTTTTCATTATATTTACCAATTACAAGTCTAACAATAGTTGTTTTATGATTAGTTTTGTTTGATATACTGATATCATTCTTTACATACTTTTGATTCTTTTGTTGTTTATTGTTTGATGTTGAGAATTCTGTTTCGTATTCGATTGAGTCTGTATTTGATATTAATACACGTTGTTTCTTATTTTCATTGGTCAATGATTTAAAGTGTGTAGATTTATCATTGAGGTAGTGAACAGGTGGTGCTCCACTACGGAAATTCAACACACATGGTGCACAATCTCCTAGATCATCTACAACTTTAAATGATAAACTTCTTTTTGACATGCTTTATTTATCTATTTTAATTAATAAATAATAATATCTATAAATTTATAATCTAAATTAAAGTCTATCTTTAATCTAGTTGTTTATAATTAATGATGAAAAGTAAATAAAACACAAATAAATAGTGATCCCTAATTAAAGAATAATGAAAAACATCTAATCGTTCGTTTTTTTTTTTTTTTTAAAATAAATTTTAAATTTTTTTAAAAATTGATTTTTTTTGTTTTATAAATCAGTAAGATTTATTATTAATAAGTTACATAATTATACAATCATTTTTCTCTATATTGTAGTTACTTTTTCTTTCTGATTTTCTAAGACTTTTGAGATCAATATTTTTGTTGTATGAGGGATCTAGTTCGAAATTCTCGATTGCGACATTGGTAAATCCTTCGGTTCGGTTCAAGAGGAGGAATTCCACAACTTGGTAATGGTTATTGGAAAATGAAAAGTCAATTGCATCGGTTGTACATCCTTCACTCCGATTTTCATGTAGGAATTTCACAATCTCCAGGTGGTTGTTAGCCGCCGCGAGATCCATTGCTTTATCTGTAAAAGACTCTGTGCGATTCAGGGTAAGCCAACGAACCACTTGCAGGTGACCATGCTTAGCAACCAAATCCATTGCCTCTGGAGAAATTTCCAGTGAGTAGTACTCAAAGTAACGCTCTTTTAGATAATCTAGAATATTGAGTCTCCCAGTGGTTGCTGCTTTTTCAAGGGTGTATGCTTCACACTGATGTGTACTATTCTCAATGAGGTATTTAATGACTTCCAAGCAACCATGTTCCACTGCCGTATTTAATATTTCACATGTGGAAGGATCGATTGGATGATCCACGGTTTCATTGGCCCACTTTACAGTTTCTACCGATTCACTTGTGACTGCTGCTAGTAGAGTATATTTATTGATCTTGAAATCATTATTTGAATCTTTTAACTGTTGGTACAACCATTTTGCTACGTCCAAACGATTGTTCTCCAATGCGAAATTAAGGCAGAGATCAGAGATTGGTAATGAAATAAGATGTTTTTTCATGATCTTTAATACCTCCAAGTGTCCTCTGGATGCAACATCTGCTATCAAAGATTCGCTGACACTGACTATACCAAGATTATTATTCTTATCAAGCAGATAGTCAACTATTTCTGCATGACCTTTGATGACAGATATCTCTAGGGCAGTGGGACAGTCATCCTGAGCTTCTTTTCTATTCGCTAGGAGATACTTTACGATGTCGGTATGGCCATTGGAGGTGGAGCCTCTCAATGCTTCAAAGTTGCATCCTTCACTTCTATTTTCATGTAAAAACACAACAACACCGAGGTGTCCATTAGTTGCAGCGGTATTCATCGCGTCCTGACTGGCCAGCGAACGCTCTTCATTTAAGAACATCACAATATCTAAATATCCATTGCCAGCAGCTTGATCCAAGGCATTGTAGTAATTAGATTTTCCATGAGAGAATGGTGATAGGTGTTCGAATAGATATTTGATTATTTCCAAATGTCCGGCTTTGGAGGCATGACATATTGATCTCTGAATATCGACATCTTTCATAAGGTAGTAATCCTCACCGAGTATCTCTCTAAACTGTCCAATAACTAACTTGACAATATCCAGATTTCCAGACTCTACAGCACCCATTAAACCAAATTCGAAACTCATTGGATACCTCTCTAGGTTCTCAATTAAATAGTAAAATATCTCTAAATATTGATGTTTTGCAGCGAAACCCAACTCCATTCCACTAAAATTTGAGAATAATCCTGAGATAACAATATTGTAATGTCCTCTTTGAACAGCAATTGTACTATATTGTCCAGTAAAATCACTATCTAACTGATTTCGATGAAATGTTGAATCTAATGCATCTAAATATCCATAGTAAACTAAAGCATAGGTAGATAGTTTGTTCAACTTTACACTTTGACCTACAGGACTTTCATTCTTATTTATATGATGTACAAAACTAAATATAATCTTTCTAACAGTTATATTATTAATAGTCTTTCTAAATATATTAAATAATTGATCATTCATATTTACAGCTTATTAATTAATAAAATATTTTTGAAAACAAGAAATTGCTTTGATCTTCTTTTTTTTTTTTTTTTTTTTTTGGGAAATTTCCTTTTCTCTTTTATTTTTATTTGAATATTATCGCTTTATTTTTGATTTGAATGTTGGTTGATTGAAGGATCCTTGATGATTTGTGGTTGGTAGTTTGGATCAACATATTTGGTGAGGAATTGGGCGTAGAGTTCGTATCTTCCAGTCATTTGGAAGTTCCATTTGTCCTTGACTTGTTGGCAAAGATTGAGATCTACTTCACATACGTTGAGACCGTCGCTGACACGGCTGAGACCTGGCGAACGACAGTTGTCTGGCGAGCTAAAGTAGGAGCTACCGTAGAAATGTCCAAAGTCCTTGTGTGCTGGCTTACCGTTGCCACTGGTGAATTCATTAGGGAAGTGTTCAGTTCCAACACGATTGATCGATCCAACAAAGTAGTTGTTGGTCATTGCAGCGTTTCTGGCTTCGACACCCCACATTGGTTCTGAGAGCTCACCAACGGTTGCCGATGGATTGAAAACAATTTCCGAACCATTGAGACCGTAGGCCAACCAATTGAGATTGTGGTGACGTCCATAGCAGATGTTGATACCGATCTTTCCATAGACCGTTTCGAATACTGGATGTCCAAGAGTTGACTCCATGTAGTAGGTAGACTCGTTAAAGTCACCGGTACGTGGGATATGGTTCTTACGCGACTTTCCAATGATGTTACCGTTGTTACCGACTACAACAGCGGTATTGTGGATAGTGGATCCGTGTACAAGATCACGCTCCAACATTGGTGATACAATGACCATATTGTATTTGCGTGCCATTCTTTGAATGAATTGAGTGGCTTCACCATCGACCGGTTGAGCAAACTCTACCCATGGATAACGCTCACGAGTGCAAAAGGCGAATGGCATGTGCCAGGTCTCTTGAAGACACAAAACATTGACACCCAGAGCACCGGCAGCATCAATCATCTTTTCAATCTTGTTTTGGATGGCCATGTATTGGTCGTGTACTGGGTCTGTAGTTGGTGCACCGATTGCATTTTGAATGATACCAATCTTTACGATTCTTGGTTTTCTCAATTGCTCTGGTTCAGCAGTGATCCTTTAAACAATGATATTAGAATAAATGTCATATGATATCTTATTTTTATTTATTTTTTTGATGATCAAACATACTTTGAACTTACAACTTCGAAATTAGAAGCTTGTGCCAACTTTGAAACATTCTCTGGAATTGGTAATGATTCTACGATTTGACCACGATTCAAACCATACAAGATACGTTTAACCTCTTTCAATTCATCCTCTGGGATATATTTCTCAAGTACTTTTTCAACTGACTCTATCTTTTGTGGTGGTACTTTAATACTATCCATTTATATTTAATTTTATTTATTATCTACTTTTACTTATATATATTATTATTATTATTTTATTATTTTATTATTATTACAAAAAAATTTTATACAACATATGATTAAGATTGAATTGAATTTTCTTTAAAATGGGGGTAAAGTTTTGATCAAAAAAATTAAAAATTTATTTTAATTAAAAAAATATCTTTTTTCATCTTACCAGCTGTAATTAAATTTAATTTTATTCACATGGTCAAGGTTATTGTTGATTGAATCTTCTGATTCGAATAAAACCAAAAGTTTAAAAAGTGTAGTTATAAAGATTAGCAAAGTATTTTTTTTTTTTTAAAGAACATTTATGTTATTTTTATATTATTGCATAAAACAACAAGTTTGATATTTTATTTGTTATTAATATTATAAAATATAATAAAATATCAAACCTACTTGGATTTTAATAAAAATTAGATAATAGAAAGCATTTTTATAGTAGATTTAGAATATAAAGTTTTATTCTTTAAAAAAAATTTGAAAGAGTTTGGCGTTTATATTTCGTTAGGGAAAATTAGTTTTCCAATCTGCATCGGAGTTCGGAGCAGTTACACCAAACCGTAGAGATCAAAGAATACAGGGACAGACATATTTATCAATGTTATGAAAGATTCAATCAAATTCTCAAAGATCTTCAATCAAAAATTTGTGTTCAAAAAATGGTTATTGTAATATGGGAAATTTATATGAGATAATCAATGATTAGCAACTAGCGGAAAAAGCACAGTTTATTAATTTTTTTTCTGTTTTCAAGAGAATAAACCATTTATAGAATTAATTTAAGATATAAAAATAAAGATACAAAAAAGATACTAAAGAATTTGACAAATGAGTAGAAAGATGTAATCTTTAGCTTATTGCATGGTGGCACGAGCTTGGTTCCCATATCAGACTTGAATCTCTTGTTATAGTTCTCACTGAACACTTCAAAGTAGTAACAAGCACCGTTCCACGATACTGTTACAAAAATGAAAAACAAGAATGATGAGTGTGCAATGAATGAATTCATAAAGAATGGAAGTGCAATCAATGTGCCGAATGTATAGATAAGTTGTGTAACTATTGATAAAAAAATAATAAATAAAAAAAAGTTAATAAATTGTAGTCATTTACGATTATTATTATTATTATTATTATAAAGTTAATTAACTTACTCATTAAAACTACAACTGGTGAAACATTGATTCCACGAGATTTGAGAAGTTTGTAGATTGGGTGTGGTTGCTTAACTGACATCCAACGTGAAGATGTCATAATGTCTTGATCGTTTGCCAGTTTAACTTCATCGATATACTCGGTTTTGATGATGTAGAATGCCTGCCAGAAAAAGTAGAGAAGAATCGGTACGAGGTATGCCTCACTATAGGTCATGTCGCACGACGCACCACCACAAGCCAACTCCAGTGGATACTCGAGTGGGTACCAACGCAGACAGAATGTGACAATCGGTGGACAGAGATGGATGAATACCGAAGTCAGCTTGTCGACATCGTGGAACACCATACTGTTACGCCAGACGATACAACCCCATGCCAGAGGTCCGTTTGACAGTGCGAAAACCAATTTGAAGAATGCCGGTGTAACACGATCGCCCAGTAACACTTGGTGACCAAACAGATAGGAGATCAGTAGGAACTGACAAAGATAGCAAAAGTCCAACATAAAATAATGATATTTAGCACGGTGATACATCAAGAAACGGATAGCCATCAAAGGGAATATCAGAACGGTGTACCACACATACATATACTCTGGTGCACGTAACAACACAAACTCTGAAACCATCAAAACAATCAGACCGAGTGTGAAAGCAAACTTGTCCATCAATCTCAAAAATGGTGGTGCATTCATTTGATCATTTAATTGCTATTAATTTTAACAAAAAAAAAAAAAAAAAAAAACATGTTAACACATCATTATCATAAGAATACACAGTAAAAAAAAAGTAAACTTACATTCTTCTTTAGCTTGATCAACTCTTTAATTTTCTCTTTCTCTTTTCTTAGCTGCTGTCCTCTGTCTTTTAGTTTGACGTTATCTACCACCTTCTTGAGTCGTAGTAGCTTAGAGTTGAGTTGTGCATGTCTTTGTTTTAGATTCTTTAGTGCTTCTCTATTCAAGAACTTTTGGAACAATCTAACGAGTGGTACTTCGCCACTGTCATCTTGTTCTCTGTTGAGTGGATTGTAATCTGCATCAGAGTCTGAGAGGAAGTGATTCGACGAGTGTGATGATGCATTGCCAGAGACAGGACTGTCATTGCTGCCAACGTCTGTATCCTTGAGTAGCTCTGCTGCTGTTGTTGTTGCCGATGTTGTGATGACGGGCGATGACATTGGAGAGATCGGGAGGAACTCCTCATCGTCGTCATCAAAATCATCGTCATCACCTGCTTCATCGTAAGCCTCGTATTCCTCTTCCTCCTCTTCGGCATCAGCTCTGCCATTGATATCAAAGTCGTCATCATCATCAAAGTCATCGTCGGCAGTCTGTATGCGATCTGAACTTGCACCATCCAAATTACTATATTTAGCGGCGACACCGAGCATCTTCTTTTGTTTATCTATCAATTTTCTTCTAACTGAATGTCCACTCTTTCTAGTTGTAACAGGTGAATCATCTGACGACGATGATGAACTACAACTAATAGCTAACATTTTATTACAAATATTAATATTACTTTACATTATTTTATTTTTAAAATATTACGACGACATACCTTCCATTTATAATAATAATAAAATGTACAAAAAAATTAACAACTTTTCTTAACTATCTCGTACTAATGTATAAATATTCTAAAAATGTGAATTATGCAAAGAGAGTGAATCAAATGCAAAAGAAAAGTGAAGTGAGTGAGTGAGTGAATCAAATAAATAAAAATAATTGAATTGAAATGGTTTAACACATTAGCGCAATACAATGTTTAACAGATAAATATGAACGATTAAGTTACCTTTTGTGAAATGAAAGTGTATTTGTACAAATAATTGAATATTGAAAGTAATATGATATATAATGTATTATTACTGGTTGTGTAGTTTTAATCAGTTTATCGATGTGGTGCCCTTTGCTTTGAATAAAAATCATTGGATCTTTTTAAAAATAATAAAAAAAATAAAATAAAAAACCAACAACAAAAATTGTTTTTTCAAAGAGAAAGGTGTGCTTTTTTCAATGGGGGATGACAATCCTAATTTTCATGTCACAATTCATAGATTGGGATGTTTTTTTCATTTTAATTTTTTTTCTAAAAAATTAAAAAATCGATGGAATAGTTAAAAAATTATTTGGATCTTAAAATTTAACATTGGCAATACCTTCATTAAATTTATCATAATATTATTATAACATTAATTTTGGAAAAGGAATATATATAAATATAATACTATGATAAATCAATTCAACCAACCTTTGTGACTGAATGTCTAGTAGTTAGAACAAGTTCACACTTGGTGTAATGATATTACCATCAACAATAATAATATGATAGAATGATTAAATTGTAATATATAAGGTTAAGATTATACATAATCATATATATATATATATATATTACCATTGGATTCGGTGGGTATTTACCAGTGATATGTAACATCTCTGTTAAATAGATAGTGTCTTTTTTATCTGTACAATAAACATACTGTGATCACTATTATCTTTACTCTTATTGTTATTATTGCTATTATTTTTATTCATTCATCATCATCATCATTATCCTAAAGATTTCAAACCATTTAAAATGCCACTCTTCTCCTTATCTTCTTCTTCTTCTTGTTAGGTGTTGAATCTTTAAGCTTGACAATCCGATATTCTTTGAACTTTTTAATACACACTTTATTTTGTTGTTTAAAAAATTTGAAAGAGTTTTGCCTCTATTCTTAAAGATAACGATTCAAATAAGTAGACCTGCAGTTGTGAATGCATCAGAATGCAGAGGTTGATCTCTACGGAATGTATCTGGATTGGTTTTTTTAGCCAGTGCTAAATGGTATGTTAACAATTGAAGACATCCTAAATTGGTAATAATACTAATTGGATCTGGTACATCAACCAACTTAATGGTATTCTCTACTCCAACAATTGATTCAGTTGTAGTATCGCTCTTGGTTGTAATGGCAGAGATAACCGATCCAACATGTTTTGCTGCATCTAAATTAATAAAAAAAAACAAGTTGTTTAATATTCTAATACATACATCATATTTTAAAAATAATAATATCATACTTAATAATTGATGAGATCTTTCTTTACCAAGTGGATCTGGTGTTATTATGGTAGTCAATGCAGTCTTGTTGTCGACGGCTACGAATGGACCGTGGATGAATTGTTCAAGTTGACAACCTTCGGCAACTACCCAAGCAGCCTCTTTGATCTTGAGTGCAACTTCATAGCAATTGGATACGTTTCCAAGGTATCCTACGAATGGGAGGTATGAACGGTCCTTTGCAGATTCTGCCCATCGTTTGTAGGGTGTTTCATCTTGAAGCAATGACTCAAAATACTCTGGTACTTTTGCGAGATGATTCTGCTTCAAGTCCTTGGCAGTGTCCACACCATTCTTTAGTCCTATCTCGACCGATAGAATCAAAGAGACATAATAAGAACAGGAATGGCTGATAGTGAATGCCGACGATTGCTCTTGCTTTGAAGTTCTAATGACTGCATCGAGCGACTCAATAAGAGCGCTACCGACACCAGTGAGCAAAATTGTATACGATCCAGCTTCCTTTGCACGGATATACGATTGGTAGCTGAACTTCTTTACACCACGATGTGAGAAAATAATGACTGCAGAGGAACTATCGATCTTTGGTTGTTGTTGAATAAAGTCGAAACTATTCCAAGCTGTAACAGTCTTGGTGTCTGAGAGACCCAGGCCTCCTACCTTATTTAAAAGATAGGCCGCATTGAGAGTTGCGTGCCATGAAGTACCGATGCCTACAAGTAAGATACGATTGATACGATCAGAGTGTAACACAGTAGCAACAGACTCGATAACGGCTTGTTCCTCTTGATAGACTCTTCTAAGGGCAGCTGGTGTATCAGTGATCATATCATACATATGATATGGATGTGCATCTTTATTTGGTAATCTTGGTTTCTGTAATTTAAGTAATTCTTCCATCTTTCTAAATAATTATTTCGTAAATAAAGATTGATTACAAGCTTATATCTCTTTCATTAATTAATATTGAAATTTCCAAAAAAAAAAAAAAAAAAAAACAAATTAAAATTTAAACCACCAGCAGTGGAATAAGCTTCTTTTACATTAAATTTTTAATCAATAATCAACAAGTGACTTTTTTGGTAAAAGATATCTTTTTTTTTAGATATTTATTTTGATCTTGAGACAACAAAGAATTATTACATTAATAATATTTTAATTAATTTTGAAAATCAAAATAATCTATTTTATCTATTTTATTTACAATTAATAACAACAAGGTTTCTTTAGAAATCAGTATACTCTTCCAATTCAAAGTCATCATCTTTCAAATTAACCAAATCTAATATCGGTGAATCATATGATAACTGTACAGGTGACTGTTGTGCTGATTGCTTTTTCAATGGTTGAATTATATTTGAATTACTTTGATTAAAATCACCATGTATACTTGATTCAAAAAACTTATTCTCCTATAATTGATTAGATATTTGGTTAGTAAACGTAATAATAATAATAAACAATAATAAACAACAAATATTACCTTAAATATTGATAAATTAAATCTATTTCCGGTTATTGGTGATCTAATGATTCTTTTCAATACGATATCGAATAGAATTGGATTGAATTTATATATTTCATTTACTAGATTACGTTCGTCTGGTGTGATCAATCCTCTGTTGGCCAAAAGTGTGGTTATCACGGCTAGATTGACTGCTGGTATCGGATAGTCACTTGAATATATAAATCTATGGTGTAGGTAGTGGTGGTCGAGCATAGGCACCAAACTATCAACTCTATTATAAGCTATAACACCACTTAGATCTCCAATTAAATTATCTTCATATTTCTTTTCGTGCATAAGTCTTAAAAATAACTGATGATATTATTATTATTATTATTGTACAATCGCAAATTGATTAGTAAATCCGTTTTTTTTTTCCACAAACTAATAATATATTTACATGTAAATTAGGTGTAATAGTTTGTTTTGGATCATCGAAATCCACAGATTTTCCTTCACCTCCACAATGTACACCAACTATTTTGACACCGATATCCAATGCTCTTTTGAGAAGTAGTGGGTTGCCAAGTGCTGAATTTGAATCTGGTGGTTCAATCAATGAATGTTCATTACCAACATGTACAAACAATATAATATCATTTTCAACCAATGCTTCATAGAATGGTACTAATAATAATAATCAATATGTTAGCTTATTTTGATCTAACCTAAAAAAATAACACATACCACATAATTCACTACTCATATCAATACCCATTGATATTGGTAACCATCTAACGAAACGAACACCTTTAACTATCCATTTCAAAAGTTCATCGATTGCATCTTTTCTATAGGGGTGAATTGAAATACATGGAACTAAATAATTATATATTAATTCAACCTGTTAAACTACTTAAAATAGATAAAAATATGATAGATAGTTTAATAACAATACATACTAAATAAATCAGAGAAATCCTGTACAATATCAAGTAAATAATCATTTGGTACATATAATCCTGTCATTTTCATCATCTCTTGTCCTTCTTCACTATATCTCTTATCAATTGCAGACAATATACTCTTACCAATCTTTAATAAAAATAATAATATGTTAGTTTTGTAATGTATTAATCGATGGGTGCTTTGGTTAACTTACTGGATAAGTTGATTTCAATTGTCTTGTTAACTTTACTACTCTGTCAACGTATTGTCTGTCCCATTGTGAGTTGTTATCGATTGCGCATGCCGATGTGAATGCCTTGAACTTGATGAATTTGAATGGGTGATGGAATCGATCGTAGATCTCTGCACCATTGGCATAGCAGTTGGTGTCTGTACCGATTCCAAACAAGTTGACAAGATGATCGATCAGACATCCACTGGGTGTTCTTACAAAAGGTTCCAGGGAAACATCGATCAATTCTCTTGCACCGACACTTAGTGTCGACATGTCCAACGTAGATGACGACGACGACAAAGATTGTGTATTGCTATGGTTGGTGTGACCATTAGGGCTCCCTCCAGAGGTATTGCCAGACGATACGCTTGAACTCGAGAGAATACCGATTGCATTGTTATCATATTGATCATTTACATCTAGATCACTCTTACTTAGACTTCTACCAAATGCAGTGATACTAGATGTAATGCCACTTGTCTTTCCACTTGAATCATTATCATTATTCTTTGATTTGAAATTACCTCCCAATTTTGAAGATAACCAAGATAATGACATATTTATCTATCCTTTATTAATAAATTCAAAAAATTAATATTTCTCTATCTATCTTTTATCTATATTAATAATTATCTATCTATCTATTAAAAAAAAGATAAATTCAAAAAAATTATTATACTCTTTATACCTCTCTTGTGCTTTGCAAACACAATTAATTGAAAAAAAATAAAAATAAAAAATAATCAATTAAAAATTGTAAGATGGTGTGGTTAGGGAAGCTGATTTTGGTGTGAAGTGTGAAGCTGTTTGACTTGTGTGGTAACACATTTTTTTTTTTCACAAATAAACAAATATTTAAAGTTTTAAAAACACACTATTATATTAATACAATGAACTCTTTAATATTAATTATTTTAGCATATGATTATCTATTGTTATAATAAATAAAGATATATTCAATATTAATAGTAATAATGAATAGAATAAATAGGATTTTAATATTCAAGATACTATCATTAATATTTGTTATATCTATATTTATTCAGTTGATCTTGTTGTTTAATTTGAACGAAATAACCTTTTCAACTACTACAGAAGAATCAATAGATCAACCAACGAGAATACTCAGAGCACCTAGACCAATCGATAGACCTCGTGAATATGCTTACTTTGACGATACTATTAGACGATACAGGATAGAGTCAAGAGTAGATGGTTTCTTTTTGGAATCAAACATGTTACCGAGTCCTAATCGTGTCTCTATGTTTACCATTGACAATCCAACACATTCATGTAGAAGAGTTGGAATAAATCTAGAATTTCAATTGGAGGATGACAATAATAATAATGATGGTGATATTTTCAGGGATATCACTGAAAATATCAAATCAATCTATCTTGGTAAATCGCAGAACGTTACATCGGATATCTATGTTGTAGAGTTGGCTATTCTCAATGATATGTTTGATGATATCTTTCATAATGACTCGGGAATTATTGAAGATGCATACTCAATTACTATCGATCATCATGTTGTAAAGATTACCTCTCACTCGGCCAATGGTATTATCTATGGATTACATACATTTGGTCAGCTTCTCCAATTTGAAGAAGATACAAGTTTGTATAAACTCTGCAGACTTCCCATTCACATACATGATAAACCGTTTAAAAATCACAGAGCAATTCACCTCGATACATCAACCAAATTCATCCCAACCTCGAAATTCATAAATTTTATCAATCAAATGGGAACACTAAAACTTAATTATCTACATTGGAAACCATTTGATTTCAGAAATGCTCAACAATTAGATTTATTTAATAATAATAATAATAATAATGTTAAAAATATTAATAATATTGATGATAAATATAAAAAGAACGACATACAATTAATAATTAATCAATTGAAAATAAATGGTATCAAATTAATTTTGGAAATACCATTATTTGAAACAATAGACATACCAAACAATAGTGATAAAGTTATTTTTAATTCAGCTTACAATCTAAACAATAGTAAAATCAATCAAACATGTTTATATATTCTAAATCCAATTGATATAGAATTCAATCAAACAAAGGAAATACTAAATTTATTTCTAAGTCATTTCCAAAATCATGATTTAAATAATTTGGTTTATATGTTTGTATAAAAATATAACAGATCTTTAATTTAAAATTAATTTCTTTTTTTTTTTAAAAGAAATATTGGAGAGGATAAAATTAACTATTTAGATCGTTTAATTGCATGCCTATCTAGTATGAATGAAAGTTCTCTTGGAAACAAAAACCCAATTCAATATATTGAATATTTAAGAGAAAATATTGTAAAGTACCTTCGGGAAAAGGGTATTGAATTGATCATATACCCAGAAGAACGACAAAATCTCTATGATTTGTCATTTTTCGATGAAAAGATATTGATCCAACACAATCACAAATCAAAATCATACAAGAACATTCATAAGCATCCAGATCAATCTATATTTACATTAGAAATCAATGAAATCATCAAAGAAAGAGATAAAGAGTAAGTTATAAATATATTTTAATTTATTATCTTCTACTAATTTCTTTTTATTTTCTATTAAAACAAGTGTTACTAGAGAGATATGGGAATATGTTTATAATGACCTCAAGTTTATATATGAAATGCCGATGTGGATTGGAGGCGAGATATTGATGACAAGTGAATGGCTTGATAGGCAAGACTATGCAATTGGTCCACCAGCAGCTGCACTATCCGAAAGACTTTGGACAAACCCCAATACTCTACAATCGAATGCATATCTACTGGAAGAGAGAATAATAAAATTTAATGAAAGAAATAAACTTCATGCACAACAAAAATAAAGAGAACTTAATTTAAAAACAAAAATTTGTTGTTGACAGCATGTTTATTATTATTTTTTTACCAATATCTTTTTACTATTATCTATTGTTGTTATTATCTTTCAATATCAAATATGATCGTATTTGAAAATAGATTCAATCATAAAAGTCAATCTTTCTTTAATTTTAAAGAAACATATAAATTACAGCTATTGAAAGAAGATAATTGGAAGAACTACAACTCTTTATTTCCATATCCAAACAGTAATATCATTCTAATGCTTTATAGTATTGCAAGAAGATATAGCATCAATAAAACCAATGTACACTATGCAATATGGTATATAATAAACAATTATAACAACTATTAATAACAAACTACTAATGAACTTTGTTTTAATTTTTTATTATATTAGTTTATTCCAAAGATATCTTGGTCTTAGAGATATTAATCAAAAGAAAAGCAATAGAAATAACTTTAATATAAATAACAATAGAAATTCAAACTATGAAACACAAATATCAATTTGCTCTTTAATATTGGCTTGTAAAGTATGTAGATGATTGCTATTGCTAATTAAACATTTGATTGAACTAATTGAAACAAAGATGAATGAAACACATATGGAATATACTCTTAAAATGTTAATTAATACCTATTTTGAATTGAATACTTATATGAAGATTGAATTGGGTATACTTTATAGATAATAATTATAAAACAAATGATTACTACTAACGATATTCTTTTTTTTTTATTAATTTTAACAAATTCGTTTAGATTTTCTTGATATTATCAGTAACTATCTTAGAATACCATTAATTGATGAATTCGTTGGATTGGTATTAGAATGTTACTTTCCGTCGAATGTAGAACAACTTCAACCAGTTTGTCAAAAGATACTTGACTTTTTATACTTATATCCTAAAGAGTATCTTAGTGAATCATTCTCATTGGTTTCAATTGCTGTAGTCTCAATAGCATACGCAATCTATACGAAATCTAAAACCAATCAAATGATACGTTGGGGTAAGTTTTACAAAACATATTATTTGTTTTTTTTAATTTCACTTTAACAAATCAATGACTTTTGGAACAATATAACTTTTTTGTAATTTATCTATTAATATTGAATCATATTCATTAGCATCGTTAGTATCAGAATTTCCAATACAGGTCATAACAAACATGATTGATAAAATACAGATACTCATTTTCAAAGGTAACAATGTTATACTTTCATTTTTGAACGACCATTGAAACTCTGTTGTGTATGTCAACAACCATTTTATTTTATAAGTACCCAATAGACATACTGCAATTGTAAAAATAATAAAAACAATCTTATTTTATCATTTCTATTCTATTTATAGATCAATAGCATTCAATTTTGTAAATAAATCAAATCAATTAAACAAAAACAAACTAAAATTTATATTTAAAAATCAGCCACTCTCATTAATTAATTATTTAATGGAACATTAATAGGAAATTAAATGTTTGGTTTTTTCAAAAAAAAAAACACACCCCACTTGTTTAAATTAAACTCAAGAAATTTTATCTGTTAGATTACAGATTTCCTAACAATATAGCTATATTTATTGTTACCTTACTCAAGAGTATTAAACAAATTTAAAATAATAAAAAACAAAACTAAACAAATAAAAATAGATATATATATAATAAATAAATAATTTTAATTTAAAATAATAAATAATGGATTTAAATAATAATAATGCTGAAACATTGGTACCTCCAATGAATCAATTATTAAATCAAAATACAATGGCAGATGAAGGATTGATGAAAAAGATGGTAGAGAAAAATAAAAAAGATATGAAAAAGAAGGACAAGAAGAAGGATAAAAAGAAAGACAAGAAGAACAAAGATAAGAAAAAGGTTACCATCAAGAGACTCGAATGGAAAAAAGAAATCAAGAATGCCATCAAAGAGTATCCAGAGGGTAGTTGCGTACCAATGAAACAAATTCGTTCGAAAATATTGGCTGCGCAACACGCAAAAATCGAAAAAATACTTGGTAAACAATTTAACAAAAAGGTATTTAATCAATCAAATAATAATAACAATAGATTATATATACAAATATATCCATCTATATATCAATTAATTGATTTCTAATAAATAAATTGTTGTTAAATTTAAAGATTCTTAAAGAGAATGATAGATGGACTGTAACATCGCAAGGTGATCTTAAAGTTCTTCCAAAACCTGTTAAACCAATTAAATCTCAAACAGGAACACCTTCAATTTAAACATCTGAACCATCTTTTTAATAAAAAAAAAAAAAAAAACAAATAGTAAATAATAATAATAATCTAAAACATGAAACATCATAATCAAATAAATAGTTTTTTTTACAAAATATAAAGTTGTTTTGTTTTGTTTTTTGGTTTGGTGATTAAATTTATAATATATATGTTATGAAATTATATTGGTAAATTCGATCATTTAGACTCTGTTCTTCTCAACATACTCCATGAGGAATTTGTATTCTTCGGACTCCTTACCGAAGGTTTTGATGGCAACACAGGAGCAGGCAACGACCTTACGGGCGGTGGCTTCCTTGTCGAGCTTGCAAAGACCGGCCCATTCTCCCAACAATTTTGAGTCTTCAACGGTGATCAATGGGATATCGTGTTCAGCGCACAATCCCTTGACCAAACGAACGTAGTTTGGCTCATCACAGTTTTCAGCCAAAACACAGAGACGGGCAGCTCTAGTGTCCAAATCTCTGACGACTTCGTGGAGACCACGGGCAACACCTCTGCAGGCCAAAGCTTCCTTGAGGACCTTTTGGAGGGCAACCATTGGGTCGGTTACCTTCTCGACTGGGTTGGTAATAGCTGATACAACATCTCCTTCAGACATTTTGTGTTCTTTTTGTTTATATAAGGTGATATCCTTACTACATTTGATAGACGAATAGATAGTAGGTAAGTAAACTAATATAAGGTAGATAAATGAAATCTAGATACATACATGAGTACCAACAAACAGAATTTGCAAACAAGATTCTATCAATTTGAAATCATTGTATATATCAACAGTGCGGATACTCGCTGCACCAACTCTGAGAGACGACCAGAGACCTCTCCGCCACACTAACCCCAAATTTTCATTAAAATTGTAAAAAATTCAAATTTTATTCGAACTTCAAAAAAAAAAAACAATTCAAAAAAGTAAAATGATAATTAAAATCTTCAAATAATTAATTAAACAAAAAAAAATTAAGATTAAATAAATAGACAAATAAGAAATATAATAAAAAGTTTAAGATTATAATAGCAAATTAAAATTTTATTTTAATGAATTCAAATAAATAAATTATAAGTGGTAAAAAACTGATCAAAATATTGTTTTTTTTTTTATGCCTGAAAAATATTTATAAAAAATTAATAATAATTATAAATTTATTTTTATGTATAGTAGAAGATCAAGTGTATTTATATAAAAATAAGGATCGAAGATAGAGAATGTCATTCTTTGGTGAGGATATTGTAAAGTTAAACAAATTCAAAGAAAGACTGAGTCATGAGAATGACGGTATATATATGGATGATGAAGATGATCCTTCCATCGATCCTTCAGAGTACTCTAGATATAAACAGTTGGTAGAGTTGGGTGTTATCAATATGGATGGTTTAGAATCGACTTCATCTTTATCGATTGTGCAAGATGAAGATGATGGTGAAGCTGAGCGTATAAGAATAGAGGCCGAACGACAAGCCGAAAGACAAAGAAAGATGGAAGAGGAATTGCAGCGTGAATTTGAGAGATTGGCTGCCGAAGAGAAGGCAAATGGCGATGGTGTAAGTGAAGAGGAGTTGGCTGAAGAACAAAGAAGAAAGGATGAAGAATCACGTAGAAGAGTACAGGAAAGGCAGAGAAAGATGGTTGCCAAAAAGAGATCACCAGAGGAAGAGGAGAAAGAACGACAAAGACTACAGAAACAAAAGGAAAGAGATGAAGAGCGTGCCAAAATGAAACAACAAATGAAAGCAAACCCTGCACCTACTCAAAGAGATGTAGAGATGGTCACTGACAAAGTTGACGAAGAAGTACAACAACAACAACAACAACAACAACCAGTGGCAGCAGTAGTTCAACAGCCATCAGTAGCAGCAGCAGCAGCAGCAGTAGTTCAACAACAGGATGTAGTTATGGATGAGAATGAGAATGAAGATGAAGAAAAGAGAATAGCTTTGGAATTACAGAGACAAGCTGAAAGACAAAGAAAGATGGAGGAGGAATTACAACGTGAATTTGAGAGATTGGCTGCAGAGGAGAAGGCAAATGGTGGTGGAATTAGTGAAGAGGAGTTGGCTGAAGAACAAAGAAGAAAGGATGAGGAGTCGCGACGAAGAGTACAAGAGAGACAGAAAAAGATGGCTGCTGGCAAGAAGAAAACACCGGAGGAAGAGGAAAAGGAGAGACAAAGATTACAGAAGCAGAAGGAACGTGATGAAGAGCGTGCCAAAATGAAACAACAAATGATGAGCAATACAAAAAAGGTAGAGGATGAGTTGGTAGTTGAGGATTTACAACCAATGGTGAGATCTCAACCAACTGTATCTGCACCAACACCTACACCTGCCCAACCTGTACAAATACAACCAGTTCAAGAGGAAATCATTGGTGAAGACACTAACGATGAAGAGAGATTTGCAGCCGAAGCAAAGAGACAGGCTGAAAGACAGAGAATGATGGAGGAGGAGTTGCAACGCGAGTTTGAGAGATTGGCTGCTGAGGAGAAGGCAAATGGTGGTGGTGTAAGTGAAGAGGAGTTGGCTGAGGAACAAAGAAGAAAAGATGAGGAATCAAGAAGAAGAGTACAGGAGAGACAGAAAAAGATGGCAGCTGGCAAGAAGAAAACTCCGGAGGAAGAGGAAAAAGAAAGACAAAGACTACAGAAGCAGAAGGAACGTGATGAAGAGCGTGCCAAAATGAAACAACAAATGATGGGTAATAAAAAAGAGGTATTGGAAGTTGAGGACTTACAACCAGCTCCATTACAACAAAATGTACAACAACAACAACAACAACAGCCTGCACAAGTCGAGGATATTCCACAGCAACAACCACCACAGCAACAAGAGAACGAAGGTGATGAAGAGCATAGAATGTTGTTGGAGCAAAAGAAACAGGCTGAAAGACAGAGAATGATGGAGGAGGAATTACAGCGTGAGTTTGAAAGATTGGCTGCTGAAGAGAAGGCAAATGGTGGTGGAATGACTGAGGAGGAGTTGGCTGAAGAACAGAGACGAAAAGATGAAGAGTCACGCAGAAGAGTACAAGAAAGACAGAGAAAGATGGCTGCTGGTAAGAAAAAGACGCCTGAGGAAGAAGAGAAAGAACGACAACGTCTTGAGAAGCAAAAGGAAAGAGATGAAGAGCGTGCCAGAATGAAACAACAGATGATGGGGAATAAGAAGAAAGATGTTGAAGTTGAAGAGGCACCAGTTGTTCAACCTGAACCAACACCAATAGCAGTACCAATACCAACAGTAACATTACAACAACAGCAACAGAGTGATTTAGATGAAGAGTTTGAAAGAGCAAACAGAGAAGCACAGAAACAAGCCGAAAGACAGAAAATGATGGAGGAAGAGTTGCAACGTGAATTTGAGAGATTGGCCGCAGAGGAAAAAGCAAATGGTGGTGGTGTAAATGAAGAGGAGCTGGCTGAAGAACAAAGAAGAAAAGATGAAGAATCACGAAGAAGAGTACAGGAGAGACAAAAGAAGGCTGCTGCCTCCTCAAAGTCAAAGTCACCAGAGGAAGAGGAAAAAGAACGACAAAGACTACAAAAACAAAAGGAAAGAGATGAGGAACGTGCCAAAATGAAACAACAAATGGCCAATGCAAAGAAAGTCAGTAGTAATAGTACAGAGTCATTTGATAGTAATGAAGAACAACAAGATGAGAAACACCAACCTTCAATACAATCTCAACAACAACAACAGCCACAACAACAACCACCACAGCAAAAGTTACCAATGCCACAAACATCACAACCACAACCACAGCTGCAACAACAGCAACAGCCATATCAACCACAATATAATCAACAACAACAACAACAACAACAACAATCAATGTATAATAATAATGGTAACAATAACTATAACAATCCTACATCGCCTACACAACAACAGTATTTACCACATGCACAAATGTATTATCAGCAATCACCACATTCACCATATCAACAGCACACACAACATCATCCACCCTACTTTGTTCCACAACCAAACTTTTACCAATCAAATGCATTTTACTCACAAGAGGATGTCGATAGAATGATTGAACAAGCAAGAAAAGAAATATTAAAACAAGTAACTATTAAACAATCAAACAATCAAACAATGTATTAATGTACTGACTAATTTTTTACTTTTTAAATATGTTAACAGGCATCAGATGAGAGTGCAATTCTAGCAATTGAATTTGAAGATATGGAAATAAAGTATGAAAAGGAGCTTAGAAACTGTAGTTCACTTAGAAGTGTTTTGGCACAATACGAATCGACCATGAAGAAGATGATCGACCAACCAGCACCCGTACCACAAAACTCTGCTAAACTGACAGAGACACTGATGGAGAACGATCATCTGCGCAAAGAGAGCAAAGAACTGAAAGAGAACATTGCACAGCTCAATAAAGAGTTGGCACTACAGCAATCGCGGTTCAACGCACTCAAAGCGCATGCCGAACAGAAACTAGACAGTGCATCCGACCAGCTACTCAAACTTAAGGAGGTCGCAGCCAAGGAAGTTGCCGTACTCAACGCCAAACTAAACAAATCCGAAACGAAATTGGTCTCCAAAGAGAAAGAGAATGAAGAACTAGCAAAATTATGTGATGAATTAATTTTCAAACTACAAAAACAATCGTAATTTTAAATAATAACAAATAACAACAAATAAAAATAATAATAAAAATGATATCTTTTACAAAAACTATAACAAACCAAAATCAAAATAAAATTAATAGATTTTTAATACAAATGTTTTCTATTTTAATTTCCAGTCATTTAAGTTTATATGGTGCCACTCCAACTTCCGCCGGTAACTGAGTTATTGTTTAAAAAAATTTAACAAATTAAAACAGATAATTGTGACGAGGAAAGTCGGTTTTCAAGTTGTGCGGAAATTTTTGTGTGAGCAAACCAGATTTTAGTGTGGAGCAAAAAAAATTAAAAAAAATATTTGAAAAATTACAAATATAAAAGAACGAATGAATTTTGTTTTTTGTGTGTGTTACTAGTTTGGATTTCAAAAAAAATGTCAACCAAAAGAAATAATAATAAAAAGAAAAATAATAATAACAAGACAAAGTCAGTAGTTGCACAAGAACAACAACAGGAATCTAACAATACTGCCGTAGAATCTCTTGAAAATAGACAATCTAATATCATCGAGGATCTCAGCAATTTAGATAATAAAGTAGAACAACTCATCGAACAAACAAACAACAATCAAACTATGGATAGTGTAATCGTAGATGAAAACAATGTAGAGATCGCCAACAAGGTCGTCGTAGAAGAACAAAAACAAGAGGAACAACCAACTGTTGCCGAACCAATCGTCGAGCAACCAGAACCAATCGTCGAACAACAACCAGAACCAATCGTCGAACAACAACCAGAACCAATCGTCGAACAACAACCAGAGCCAGTTGTTGAGGAAACAAAGGTTGTCGAAGAAGTTAAAGTAGAGGAGCCAGTTGCTGCCGTTGAGGAATCAGTTATTACCGATTCAGTTGTAGTTGTAGAACCAGAGGTTGCTAAAGTCGAAGAGCCAGTTGTTGAAGAAGCAAAGGTAGAAGAGCCAGCTCCAGTTGTAGAAGAAGTTAAAGTAGATGAAACAGTTGCTGTTGTTGAAGAACCAGTAGCTGCTCCAGTTGTCGATGAAGCTAAAGTTGAGGAGCCAGCTCCAGTTGCTGCCGCTGAGGAATCAGTTATTACCGATTCAGTTGTAATTGTAGAGCCAGAAGTTGTCAAAGCTGAAGAGCCAGTTGTTGAAGAAGCAAAGGTAGAGGAGCCAGTTGTTGAAGAGACAAAGGTAGAAGAGCCAGCTCCAGTTGTTGTTGAAGAGCCAGTAGCTGCTCCAGTTGTAGAAGAAGTTAAAGTAGAGGAACCAGCTCCAGTTGCTGCTATTGAAGAACCAGCTGTAGCACCAGCTGTAGAGCAATCACAACCAGAGCAACCAAAGATTGAAGAACAAGTTAATGTAGAGGAACCAGCTCCAGTTGCTGCTGTCGTTGAAGAGCCATCAGTAGTAGAACCAGAACAACCACAACAAACAGAGGAAGAGAAACCAATGATTGAAGAATCATTTGTTATAGTAGATAAAGAACCAGAACAACCACAAGAACAACAACAAGAACAAGAACAAGAAAAACCAAAAATAGAAGAAGAGAAACAAAATGAATATGCTCACATGAATGGAAACAATCATGTAGAATCAACACCAGAACCAACTACCACCACCACCACTACTACTGTTGCTGAGGCACCAGTTGAGGAAGAGGAGGAAGACGACAGCACAGATCCAAACGTTTTGTCAAACGAGGAGATGGCCAACCAATATAAGAATGAAGGTAACGAGTTGTTCAAGAGAGCTTTCTTCCGTGAGTCGATCGAGAGCTACACCAAGTCACTCAAGTACAAGCCATCACATATGGTCTACAGTAACCGTTCGATCAGTTACTTCAAGTTGAAGATGTACGAGCATTCCATGGAGGATGCCGACAACTCTATCAAGTTGAGTGCCGATTGGACCAAGGGCTACTTGAGAAAAGGTATAGCATTGGTTTCTTTGGAGCGTCTCGAAGAAGCCAAGGCCGTATTCTACCAGGGCCTCGCCATCGACAAGGACAACAGTGATCTCCAAAAGAACCTCGAAGATGTCCTCCAGAAGCTCCAAGCTAAATCCAAGCCTGCCAACGACATTGATAATCAAGTCGAAGCTACCGACAAGAAGAACAACAAGCAGATTGTCAAGAGTTCCTCATGGATTTCAAAGATTCTTTCATTCGGTTTGCTCGGTGCTGTCACTGGTGTCGCTGCATTTACATTTAGAAATACTCCATTCGTTAAGAATATGATTGGTTTTATTGGAAAATTAAAGAAATAAATAATATTGCACAATTTTAAAATAATAACAAACAATTAAATAAATATATAAAAGTTATATAGTTATATTCTATAAAATTTACTCTTATTCTTTAATTTAAATTAATTTTTTAATGAGTTAATATAGATGGATGTGATCTATGTTTCCACCTTTTTCAATTCCACACCCCATAACATTTTAGATATTTCTTTTATTTCTACAGATTTCGATTGTGAAAGTAACCAACAATCTTTTACATTTTATCTGTAGTCAATTTTAAAAAAATAGAAAAACAAATTTATTAAATTTTAACTTGAATCTTTTTATTTACAATAACAAATTGTTGGTATTAATATAATTTACTATTTGAGTTTGTTGATGTTGAATTGCTGTTTCCATTGCTCTATAAATAGAGAATGAGGACTTTCTATGTTTATAAAGAAATTCAAAGATTGAAAGGTGACCATTTCTAGCAGATTGTATTAAAGCGTCCTCTGTAAACCCTTCTGTTCTATTGTTAAGAAGGAATTCCACGACCGAAAAGTGACCTTTGGCGGCAGACCAGTCGATAGCATTGGTACTACATTCTTCTTTTCTTTGATAATGCAGGAATTTAAGAATATCAAGATGTCCCTTCTTGGCAACATTGTCAAAAGTATTCTTATAGTGAATCGTTCTATTGTTTGATTGTACAAATTGGACAATCTTTAGAAAACCACCTATAGAATTATTTATCGAGGCAAATCGATCTAATCCTTCGAATCGATACTTGTGAAGAAATTCCGCAACTTGAAGATGACCATTCTCACAAGCTAACTGCATAGCCTTCTTTGTACATCCCTCTTTTCTATTAAAATGTAAGTAGCGTACAATTTCCAAATAGCCTTTACTTGCTGAAATGTCCATTGCCTCTGTTGTACATTCCTCTTTACGATTCTCACTTAAATATTTAACAGCATCTAGATTTCCAAATTCTGCGGCTCGATCAATACACAGACTCATATCTAATTTATCTCCACCTATTTTAGATTGAACCACATATTTTAATAGTTCCGAATTACCATTTTCACATAAAACCAACATCTCTTTATTTAATTTATTTACATCTAAATACTCTCCATATTTTTCTATTATTATTATTATATTACTATTTACACTATTATTACTAATTTGATTATTTCTATTAAATAAATAAATTAAACTCTCTATATATTTATTTTTAATTTCTATTTTTTCACTTTCTTTAAAACTATCAAAATATTCAAAATATGATGATATATAATTATAATTTATTAATTGGTAAGGATTTTCTATTAATTTATTCCAGTTATATCTTTTTAAATTTGAATAGGATTCATCTATTTTGGTTTTTTCTAAAATATATTGATCGTTGATTGTTCTAATATTCGCAAAAATTAAATTTCTTATTACTTTTGATCTAATTAAATCAAAAATTGTATGATTTTCCAATTTATACATATACACTATTTACTTGATTATTGAATTATGTTTGTTTTGGTTTATTTTGTTTTAGTTTGAATATTAATATTTGGATTTTATTTTATAGAACTTTATTTTTTTTTGATCTATTTATACCCAGGTACATATGATTTATATGGTAGGATATTTTATATGATTTTGATATTTCTTAAAAAATTAAATAAAATAAAATTAAAATGGTTGGATTGATTCAAAAAATCTTGAACCATATGTTTTTGTCATAAAGCGACTGTTTTGGGTATGAAAAAAAACAAAATACTTAAAAAAAACCGCAAATTTGCTTGTTTCACCACAAAAGCAAGCTCCTCTTTCAACAACAATGAAAAATTTTGTGCATTACAATCTTTATCGAAAACAAACAAATAACTTAGTGTTTTTTAAATACTTTGATTCTAATAGATGACAAATAAGATACCTTCATGTTAATAATATATTTTTTTTGTTTATTTTAAATATTTAAAATTAGATTAGACAAAGTTGTTAAAATGAAAATAACATAGATCTATTTTCAATCAAAAAAATATTGAACAAACAAACAAAAAAAAACAAAAAACAAAAAATTATTGAAATTATTTTTCTGTGTGTTATTAAATACGCCTCTTGAAACAAAACTAAATTGATATTTTTTGATTTATAATAATTTTTTTTTTTTGTCATTAATAGCATCAACCAACTTTTAAATGTTTGGTTATTTGTAGTTCAATTTTGAAAATTTGCAAAAATATAAACCTATATTTATTTAGATACATAGCTAAAATATATAAGATCTGATCTTGCAGCAAGAGATAATATATATATAATATTTTGTATTATTAGTTTGTTTTATTAGATAGTTAGATAATATTAGTTCATTATTTCATTAGGTTCTATCATTTTTAGATACGACAATGGAGAATGGAAATATAGATGATGATGGATTCGGAGATTTTCAGATATCAGACATACCACCTCCAATTCCACCATTAGTTATCGAACATCAACCTCCTATAAAGTCATTCAACGCATTAAGCGATGATTTTGAATCGACACCTCCTCTACAATCAACTAATCATCAAATAAATCATCAAATTCTATTCGATGATTTCACATCTTTTACATCCTCAAATAACAACAACAACAACAACAACAACAACAACAACAACAACAACAACAACAATAATAATAACAGCAATAATAATGATATATTAGTATTAGATGAGTTTAATGATTTTACATTTAGTTCAACACCTTCACCTTTACCTTCACAAAATATCAATAGTAATACTAATAACAATAATTTTGATAATAATAATAATAATAATAATAATAATAATGATTTTGGTGACTTTGATCAATATTCAATATCATCATCAAATATAAATACATCGTTACAATCTGATCATGGACAGCAACAACAACAGAATCAACAGAGTAGCAGTATGAGTCAGATGAACGATGATCTAGATCATTTCTCATCGTTTACTACACCGTCGATCAACAGCTTCGATACCTATAGTAATAGTGTAGTGAAAGGGCAGAATGACAACACTCTGTCGTTCGAACAGCTCTCACCAGCCTCCAGTGTCAATAGCAGCATGCTTATGAGCTTCAACAATAAGAATAATATCAATGCCAACAACGATCACACTTTTGACTCGTTCACATCGACTTCCACCGAGAGTACCATCCCAGCGGGTTCACAGAACGATGACAACGACTTTGGTGATATGACAACCACCAACATTGTTGACACTAACAATAACAATAGCAATAACATCGACAACAATAACAATGATAATAATAATAATGGTGATAACAATAGTAATACTGATAGTAACAATGATAATGATATTAATATACCAACAGCAGCAACACAACAACAAGAGGAAGAAGAAGATAATACATTTGATAATATTACAAGTTTTACTGCATCTACTCCAACTCCAACACCCACACCTGAAACAACAACAACCTCTACAATAGTAAATGATAATCATTTTGATTTTGAATCATTGACACCAACTACAAATCAACAGCAGCAGCAACAACAACAACACGAACAGTTTGACGATTTCAATGATTTCATATCAAGTCCTGCAATTCCACCTGTTAATAATAATAATAATAATAGTAGTAGTCAAGCAACAACAGGTGATTTCGATCAGTTTGATGATTTCATTTCAAGTCATGTGTCAGAATCTGTTGCTACACCAACTACCTCCTCCAACATCAAATTATCAGATAGTATTGAAAATAATCAACTACCATCACCACCACCACCACTACCACCACAACAACAACAAAATGATACATCGGGCAATGGTGATTTCGTATCTAGTAGTATCGTAGAGGAAACAGCAGTTGCCACTACCACCAGCGAGCTTGAGAATAATAATGATTCATCACTACTGGCAACTACCAATATCAACAACAACGGTATCGTAGAGGAGACCACTCAGCAACAGGAACCATCGGCTGAAAAGGAAACAGAACAAACATGTAATATAATAGAGCAACAACCTATACAACAACATCAGGTAGAAGATGAACAACAAGTAGTACAGTCACAAGTTTTAGATTCTGCCATTCCTGGACACCAACAAGAAGAACAACAACAACAAGAACAACCACACCAGATAGTAACCACAGAAGATTCTCAACATCATCAAAACACAGATGACTTTGACGAGTTTGATTTCGATGAGCCACAAGAACTTTCACTCTCTGATATCCAACATATTACAAAATCTATATCACCACCAGCACCAACACCAATACCAACTTTATCTACTATTTCTACATCCGATAATGCTGAAGAAACCACAACAACAACAACAACAACACTCGTAGAACAACCTCAAACAATACCAACACCAACACAACAAGCACAGGTAGAAGATGAACCACAACCACTATCACCACCACCACCACCACAAAAGGAAACTTTTGAATTCGATGATGACAATGACAATTTTACTTTTAGTGAACAACCAATACAACCACCACCACTACCAATCAATGATGACATCAGCCTCAACTCATTCAATAATAATAATGATGCTACTCTAGACTTGTTGGATGAAACTATTGTCACTGTGACACCTCATGTAGTAATTGAAGGTGATGATAATAATAATAACAACAGCAACGATAATAATATTATCTCTAACAAATCAACATCTGCACCTTTGAACCTAGACTCTTCTCATCTAAGCGGTGTTGCGCCACCAATGAACATAGCACCACTTACTCCACCAATGACTCGTTTCGTACAACAAACTCCTGCCATCAGCATTGTCTCTGACAGCTTTGAAGAGAATGAAAACGATGAACCTAAAAAAGATGATTTCGGTGACTTTGGTGATTTCAACGAAGGTGATTCTACAATTCCTGCCTTTGAAGAACCAGAACCAGCTGCTGCAAAAACAACAATACCAACTTTAACAACAACCACCACTACCAATGATAACAACTTTGAGTCATCAAGATCAAACAACAATGACATTAACAATGACTTTGGTGACTTTGGTGATTTCAATGAAACAAATAATGATAATGATGATTTTGGTGACTTTGGAGATTTTAATCAATCTACAACCACTTCTTCATCATCATCATCATTTGAACAACCAAAGTTACAACAATCATCATCATCATCTTCTACTTTATATACATCAAAGGTAAAAAAAACAATTATACTTTAATCAAATATTTTAAAAAACTAATCTAATTTAATTATAACTTAGGATTCAATTGCAGTTATTAAAACAACATTTGAACATGTAAAAGAGAATATGTTAAAGTTATTACAACAAGATCTATTTGAACAAATAACAACATCACCACAAATAGTAACAGAGAATGAAACAACAAACAAATCTTTAGAAGATATTTTGAAACAATCAACAATTGAAAAGTAAGATTATCATAATCAATCATTAACTAAAACAAACATAATCTAATAATGAATTAAACTTTATTATTTTAGGACACTTTATCATAAACCAGAGCAATCTGGATTTGTAGCACCTCCATCACCATTTATTTTAAAGAAATCCAAGATAGAACAGTGTTTCACCCAATCTCTACGGCTTGGCCAAGAAGCTATTGATATTGTAAGTGAACATCAACATCATCATCATCACTCTATTTTTAATTAGTATTGCAATATTAATAACAATTAAACATCTACAATAACTATAATAGATAAACAAGGTAGAAAGTGAAAATATAATTCAACCATTAAAACCAATTTCATCAACAACAGTTTTACCAACCACCGTAAGTATCGACTAGAAAACAAACAATACAAGAAAATATTGTTATATTAATCAAATTATTATAATACAGTCAACGAAACCCAATAATACCATTGTTACAACATCGACAAGCTTTGATTTTATCGATAGTTTGAATTCACAACCAAACTCGGACAAGAAGATCAATTTAGGTGCTACAGAGCCTTCGACTTTGCTTGGAGTTGATTCGCCAAAGAGCATTGGATTCGGTGCCAACTCTGTCAATCCATTCAACGAAGTGATGTCAAAGATTCCAGATTTAACCTTTATGATTTCGACCACCTTGAAGATACCTACCAAAGCTAAAAACTCAAAACTCCCCACCGTTCCATTGAAGTTCAAAGATTAATACTTCATACGATATCACTTGTCATATTTATAATAATAAATAAATTAATCATTACTCCAAATTTTTTGCTTGTGGAATGATACAAATGTTTTTTTTTTTTAGATGATAAAGATAATTTTGATTTTAATTGATTGAAAATATGAAATCATTGATCTTTACTCATTGTTAAAGTATCTTGTAGAAAGACTTAAGCTGGTCAAGCCAATTATAACTGATATATCAGTAGTTGAACTAAGAAGAAGTTCCTAGAGAATACACCTTAGAGTCTTGAGAAAACTTAGTCAATACTGGTTTTTGTTGGGCTTGGCTGCAACTAGCAAGAAAGTTTCTATTTCTCGATACAACAAATATTTTTCTTTTGTAAAATACAATATGTAAAGATCTAATATCATCAATGTCTTCCATTTAGGAGGTAATTTAAAGTTGCAAAATGTTCGATTTTTTTGTGTAGGGTTTGTTTTTGTTATTTTTTGATTTTTATTAATTTATGTATAAGATAAATCAAAGTTTTATTACATTTAGCAAAGATAAAAATATTTTTGTCTCAGGTCTTTAAGTTAACACTTATTTTGAAAACGCTGGTTTCCAACATTCACAAAATCAATTATATTCTTTTTTTTTTTTTGTTAAATATAGTTACTATATTAAGTCTTGTTTCGATTGAAGAGTTCGCACGCTAGTTCCAACAAAATCGTCTAAAGTTTATTACGACCAGTCTTGTTTTCAAAAAAAACGTAGATCTATTTTCTATAGTCGTTTTCAAGAAATGAGACATCTGATGTCATTTTTTGAAAATCGAGAAAATTTGTTTTTTGGTTTTTTTTTTACAAAAAGGTGATTTAAGGTGGAAAAATATCATAAATATCTATGATTTTTTTTTTTGGGTGTTCTAGAGGATTTATATCCAAAGGATTGTTCGTTTACAAAATCATCAATTTTATATCTTACAAATAATAATAATAAATATATATATATATAAAATGTCAAGCGATAAAAGACAATTTTATATCTTAGAAGGCTTAAATGTTTTAATGTTAATAGGTGTGATTGGTGCTATCATTGGTGATTGGTACCATCTTAAAACAGACCTTGGAAATGGAACTGTAGTAACCAGCGATTATAATTTATTCTATACTAAAGTAAGAAATAATCTACAAATCTCTTGAAATTTAATATTTACTTATATAATATATCTATTATTATTACAAAATTTTAGGTAAATTCAGATTTCATCTATAAAGACTATTATGTGAATTATTTAAGATATAATGTTAGTAAATTATTTGTTGCTATTGGAATTTTCCAATTCCTGTCGGCAATTTGTTTAGTCATTAGCTCAACAGCACTCACTACATCACATAGAAAATGTACCAAACAATCCTTAAAGACCAACAAAATCTTTTCAGCTTTAATGCTCTTCTTCCAAATCGTTGCTGTTTGTGCATTGTTTGGAATTAATAAGGCATTCGACTGTAGTGAATCTGCCAACGTCTCCAGCTTCTGTAATAAGTTTGCCGGAAGTGTAGAATCCAATTTGGCTTATATTAAATGGGGTCCAAGTTATGGTTGGGGATTCGCCATTAGTGTTGTCTTTTTCTCGATAATCAGCATCATCTTGGTCTTCAAGAGAGCCAGACACCTCGAACATCATTGCCATGACGAAGGATACTCTCAAATGTCCGGAACTTCTCCACTTGCACAACAAAACTACCAACAACAATATCAACCTCAACACCAACAACCATACCAACCACAATACCAACCACAATACCAACCTCAATACCAACAACAATATCAACAGTCAGCTCATAACCAAAAGCAATTCCCATAAAAACCTCTTTGGTTTTTAATTAAATTCTTATTTAAATAAAAAAATTAAATTCCTTAAAATAAATATTTAGTTCCATTTTTAATTTAAAAAATAATAAATGTAAAATCAACAAAATCTTAAAATATCTTGGTGTGCGGTGTTGTTCCACCTCATCTCAGTTTTTAACGTATTGATTTTTAATCTTGAAGAATTTTGCACAAAAAAAAAATCAAAAGGATCAATTTTAGCAAAAATCAAGACGAAATTTAATTCTTTGGAAAGTAAGATCAATTTTAAACAAGAATCACTATTTATTTGAGTTACTCCTTAATTAAACATTCATTGTATTCTTATTCTTAAATTTATCTTTTGTTTTTTTTTATCTATTATCTTTTTTATCTGTATAAATAAATTTAACATTCCTATATATTTTCAAAAATGTCACACTTAGAACGTAATTATTTTTATGCTTTGGTTGTTATAAATTTTTTACTGGCAGTCTCTGTCATTGGATCAATAGCCGGTGATTGGTATCATGTTACCACTGATGTAGAGTATGACGTTGGTAAAAGTACATATGATCTATACAGAAATAAGGTAAATTTAAATAAATCAACCTTTTATTTCCCAACAAAACATTAATATATTAACTTATTATTTCATAGTATACCTCCTCTGGTTTAAGATCCTCAGTTTACTATGTAAATGAAAGTGGTATCAATATCTGTAAATTCTTTATTGGTATTGGATTCGTCCAATATTTGGGTCTCGTTTGTTTTATTGTTAGTGCAATTGCCCTTTTAGTATCATACCGTACTTGCCACAAGAGAGCATTGAATGTAAATAGAATTTTCGTAATCCTGATGTCACTCTTTGAAATTATCTCGGTAATTTCTTTCATTGCCGTTAACAAGGTCTTTGAGAGCTCTGGAATGTGTAGCTATGGTGGATCTTACTGTGATAGATTCTTTGGAAGCTCATCAACCAATGGATACACCCAATCCTGGGGTCCAAGTATTGGATGGTTCTTTGGCCTCGTAACTATTTTCCTATGCATCTTCAACAACTCTTTTGTCTCCAGCAGATACAAGGAAATTCACAAACACGAACACTGTCACTCAGGTGACCAAGTTTCACTGATCCAAAATCAAACCGCCATTTACCCGCAAGGTTACCAACCACAATATCAACACCAACAACCATATCAACCACAATATCAATATCAACAACCACCACAACCATATCAATCCCAATATAACACTTCCAAACAATAATTGTATTAAATTTTCCAACATTAACAACAATATTAGTTTTAATTCATTTTAAATTCTTTTCAATCAAAAAATAAATTACTTCTTCTTTTTTTGACTATTATAAGAATGATTAAACCATATATTCAATCTTTGATTTTTCAAAAAAAAAAAAAAAAAAAAAAACCAAAAAAAAAATCTGAAAATACTTAAATTTGATATGTTCATTTCATTAGGTCTTTTAATATTCAATTAAATAAATAAAAAAATGTCAGCAGAATCACAAAACAGAATGTTGTTTGTGATGGTTGATGGTCTTGCAGATGTCTCCATACCCAAATATAATGGATTAACTACATTACAGAAAGCAAATACACCTACAATGGATTTAATGGCAAGTAAGTAACAATAGATTTCTAAAAAAAAGGTTAGTTTTCTAATATATAGATTATAATTGCTTTCAAATTAGAATATGGTGTCAATGGTATAATGGATCCTGTAGAACCTGGTTATGCATGTGGTAGTGATACTGCACATCTTTCAATATTTGGTTATGATCCAAGAATGTATGTATGAACATCATATATATATATATAACAATTGTTACATTTAAAAACAGATATACTTATTATCACATTGTTACATATTTATAGATATTATAGAGGTAGAGGTGCATTCGAAGCGATGGGTGCTGGACTTGATATGGTGCCGGGTGACATTGCTTTCAAATCAAACTTTGCAACCATCGATACTAAAACAGGTATAGTTACATCAAGAAGAGCAGATAGAAACTTTGAACATTTAGGACCTATTCTATGTGATTATCTTACTGGCGTGTATGTTTAAACATTATTTAATTGTTTGATTGAATATATATTAACATTTGAGAGAATATAGTAAATTACCATCATTCCCAGATTACAGAGTTGATGTTAAATATGCAACAGAACATAGATGTGGTATTAGAGTTAGAGGTCCAGGTTTGACAGATGCAATTACAAATACTGATCCACTGAAAGACAATCTACCGTTACTTAGAGCACAGTCATTAGATGGAAGCAAAGAGGCAGAATTCACTGCTCGTTTGGTTAACGAGTTATCCGATGTTATTCGGGCTGCTCTCGAGAAGCATCCGATCAATGCGGAGCGTGCCAAAGAAGGATTGGCACTCGCCAATGTAGTGCTGCTAAGAGGTTGCGGTGTCAGAGCAGAGGCACCCACCTTTTTCGAGAAATACAAGATGCGTGCATTCATGATCGCTCCAACCTGTATCATTGCTGGCTTGGGTATGTCCATTGAGATCGATCTCGTTGAGGCACCAGGTGGAACCGGTGACTATCACACCGACTTTGACTCCAAGGCAAGAACAGCAGCCGCTGCCATCAAGAGTGGAAAGTATGACTTTGGTTTCCTTCATATCAAGGCGGTCGACGATGCTGGACACGATAAAGATGCTGATCTCAAAGTACGATTGTTAGAGAAGGTCGATGCAATGCTGGCCAAGATCGTCGATGAACTTGGCCAAGCAGAGTTGGAGGGTGTAGCCAAGTTCTCTATTTGCGTAACCGGTGACCATTCTACACCTGTGTTATCGGGTGACCACTCTTGTGAGCCAGTTCCTTTCACCATTAGCAAACCACTACTCATGAAACAACCGCAATCACATGAAAACTGGAAGTTTATCGACAAAGTTCAACAATTCTCAGAGATTGACTGTAGCAGTGGAGCATTAGGTAGATTCCCAGGATCACAAATAATGAACATCATCACTCAATATATGAATACAAAACTATAATTAATTTAAATAAATAGAAAATAACAAATGTAAAAATACAATATATATATATTTTTAAACCAAAATTGACAAAATAGTTTCAAACTACCAAGTTGGTTATTTAAATAATTTATTTGTTGTTGCTATTATTATTATTAATCTCCTAATTATTTGTATAAGAAGATGAACTGGGAAATGAAAAAGTTAATGTTAAAGTAATATTACTTTGTTCGTTGTTGTTTGAGGAGTATTGTGACAAAAATTGTTGATATATGATTGTATATATATATTTAATGTAATTTATAAATTTAGTCGACTCTTTGCTTTGGATTTCTGACGACTCTGCTGTTGAAAGTGAAATCGTCTTGATTCAAAAACTCGTATAAGACTCTCCAGTAGGAGGTGTGGTAACGCAATCCCTTGGTGTAGTATTCAGAGGCGATCGATGTCAATCTTGGCAAGTAGATCCATGGAACACGTACGAAATCGTGGTGCTCATTGTGATAACCAATGTTGAAACCGAGGGTGTTGATGATACCGTAGGTCGAGTAGGTCTCTTGCTCGGATTGGGTGACGGCGAAATGCTCGGCGATCCAACGTGCACCGAGTGGATGCATCAAGAATCCGACCGACATCAACGAAGAGAGAATCAAATAGACCATACCCCAAGTACCAACCCATTGGCTCATTAAATAGGTGAACGCAATGTTGCAAATGTAGTTCAAGACCATCCAGATACCGAATGGCGATTGATCCTTCAATGGATAGAAAGCCGATCTCAAAGCAATGACAATCGAGTAGAAACAGAACCAAATTGCCTTACCAAGTGGTGAGTGTCCAAGAATTGAATTTTCATATGGAATTGGTACATCTGGATCAGTGTAAGTTTCATTCAAGAATGAATGATGAAGCTAATAGTTTTTAAACAAAACAAAAATAAATAAAGAAGTTAGAAATGAAAAGGATATTGTTTTCTTTTTTTGTTTCAAACATACTCTGTGATAATGACGGAAGCTGACACCAGCTGGAATGAGATGTGGAAGATCGGCAATTAAAAGGAAGATACTGTTCATTGTACCTTCTTTGAATACAAGGTCATGAGTGAGCTCATGAATTAATACCCAGAGAGCGTGTGAAACAGTTGCTCCGAAAACATATGAGACCAACAAGATGGTCAAGAATGAGGCGTTCTCCATCATCTTGGCTGTAATCATCAGTGCAGAAACCAATGCAACCACCCAGAATGCAGTTGGTGTATGATAGGTTGGGAAGTTGAGTACCTCTGGGTACTTTTGTGAGATGAGCTTTCTTCTGGTCCAATGTTGTTGTACTGCCTCCACACGAATATACTCATCCTTTGGATCGTATTTCTCCATTGGTCCTGTACCATCCAGTGGTGGTACACCCGATTTCGATGGATATCTAACTCTCTCCTTTGTGCTTGCTCCTTTACCTTTACCCATTTTTTCTATCTATCTAACTACTATATTTATTTATTGTTTTAAAATAAATTAATATATTGTTTTTATTTTGTAAAAAAAATAAAAAATGATAATATCATATGATAAATATTTTGTGTTAATTTGATGTATCGTTTTTTTATGATTCATACAAAAAAAATGATAATCTATCTTTCTATCTGGATTTTTTATAACTGATATCTTAAAACAAAATATTAATTATTATTATTATTATTGTTTTTATTACTATTGATTTTTCAAAGTTTATTCAAATATTATAATATTTGCTATTATTCTTGTGAAATAAAGAAATAAGAGGATATTATATGTGGTAGATGGTGTAAATTATGAATGTGTGTGTTTTTTAGTTTCACAAACTAAAAATTGGAGGGAATCTCTAGTAGTGTGTGTGTGGTATTAGTCAAGTCAGACAAAACACACATATCTTAATAATAACTAGGGATATACCTTATTTTTTTTAGAAACTAAAAACTTTTGATAAACTTACACACTATATTATGTCGTTGTATGAAAAATAGCTATTTTTGTATATAAATATGAAATTGAAAAAACAAAAACAAAAATTATTACTAATAATGTCAATTCAATTATTTGACAAAAATAATACTAAAAAGTAAAATTACAACTAGATCTTAATTAATTGCAAAAAATGTCGATTGACAGCCTGATACCTCAATCTATTTTTATACACTAATACAAACATATACTACTTTTGAATATTATTTTAATTTAATTAAATTATTACCTACATACAATTTGAAAATATATAAAAAAAAAACTATAAAAGACAAATGGTGTAATATAGATAAAATTTTGGTTTTAGTCGTTTTTTTTTTTTCTTCATCAAAATTAATAGAGTTAGATAATTTGCAAAAAAAAATTAAAAAAAAAAATGGACAATATTGTGAAAATAAAACTTTTTTAGTAAAATTTGATGTAACCACTCCTGTCTAACCAACTTTGAACCAACGACAACTTTACGCAATCATGATTAACATTATCTTTCTCACCACAATAATTAAAGGTAAAGATATAAAATCTTTGAGTTCAAAGAATTTTGATCCCTTAGATTGGATGTTGACCTATGAGTAGTCAAATGAAATAGGAAATGGACCTAACCACTTTTTTTACCAAATTTGTCAGATCTAAATCCATTCCTTTCTGTTTTATGTTTCACTAAGACGTCCAGATTTTGAACCTTGAACATCCACATACAGATTACTTTTCATAAGCATTGAAAATCCGTCATTGTTGCAAAGAACTTTTACAACAAAGGTTTTTGGATTTTTTTATCACAACCCAATAAAAAACAACTTGTTTCACAGTCAAAAAAATACTGAAATATTAATTTTCTATCTTTACAAAGAATACTTGATGTGAAAAAAAAAAAAAAACAATTCATTTTTGTTGATAATAATAAATATAATCAGGTGAATGGTTAAACTGTTTTGAATATCTTCACGACCCAAAGAAATAATATTTTAGCATAGTAACGTTCAAAGGAAAAATTGAAAAAAAAATGAAAAAAAATGAAAAAATAAAAAAAATATTTTCACACAATAATATTCGAATGATTTGATCGTCATAATTTTTTATTGATATTATCATTTTTATATTATAATTTATTGTTTATCACAATGAGACAACAACCACTCGGACAATTCTTCAACTACCAAGTCAAGCAATTCTGGCCATTCCTCGTCGGTGCTGGTGCCTGGTCTGCTTTGATCGTCAAGGTACATATGGGTATCGATGGTATGTATCTTTTTTATTTTATTTTTTTACTACTCTTGAAGATCATCACAATACTAATTTGTTTACAATCACCAATTATAGACAAAGCCAGAAAGGAATCACGTATGAATCTAACATAAATATAACTATAATCATATAAAAATAATAGCAGCAAACAACAACAACAACAGCAGCAGCAGTAGTAGTTACAACACCTATATTTTAAATATACAATAGATCAAGTTTAGCAGCAAAACATAGAAATCTATTGGAAATACAGATTTGACAGATTTAAAACATTTTAGAAAAGATAGATTGGATTTATATCACTTAATTAAACATATTTTGATCATTAATTCAACATTATCAATAAGTTTGTTGAATTGTCGATTAATCAACAAAATACTTCAGATTAGATACCACTACAGCTGTATAGATCATTATTTTCAACAACAGTTATGATAATAATAAATGAATGTTTCTATTGTTAATAATAATAATAATAATAATAATAATAATAATAATAATAATAATAATAATAATAATAATAATAATAATAATAATAATAATAATAATAATAATCATAATCATAACAATTAATAGTTATAATATTAACACGATAAAATATATTTATTAACAAAATAAATCTTTATTTTATAGTCTATTGGGAAAAGGTACAAAGATTGCAACACCCAGAACTCTTCAAGGACAAGCACGGTCATGGTCACCACTAAACAACTTATAGAAATATTGCTCGATAATATTATTATTACAACAATATGTGAAAGTAAATTGGAAACAAAGAATATAACACCTAATAATGAAATATCTTTGGCTACAAGATATCATTCACAAATCACCATCACCACAACCCAACTTTTGATACAAATATAGATACATACAAAGTAATAATAAATTAAAATAAACCTTTTTCAACATGTATACATCGCTATAGGTAATATAATTCATTCGTACCTCAAACTAAAATAGTAAATCTATGAAACATTATCAATTAGATATTCAAAAAAAAAATAGAAAAAAAAATAGAGATTATTTAATTTGTATACAAAATCCTTTTTAATTAATTGGTTGTATAATAAGTTGTGATCATCTAAAGTGCATATGAATGACTACAACATCACAATAATTGATTTATATTTTGATATTTTTAATGTATATCAAATTTTTGCATTTAATGTCAGTTGTTGCTTTATTATGGTCGCCTTACAACACAGATTACCTACAACCTATCTACCAACCAACCAATGATAAGAGGAAAGGATGTTTAAGTCCTTCTTTATTAATATTATTGATTCATTAGAGAAATCTTTGATTGGGCTCTAATAGGGAGAGAAAAAGAAAAAAAAATCATTATATTATGTGAAAATTGGTTGTTATATGATTATTGAACATGCACATATATTATTTATATATATTACATGCTATTATACAATGATTGTAATATTTGTTGTTGTTGTTGATAAAGAAAGTGGTTTTGTGTAGTAGTTATATAAAAATAAATATAATATTGGTTTTGTTTTATAGTTGTTATAGTTGTTTGTTGATTATGTAGACGCAGCCAATGCAATAACAACGATCAAAACCAAAATTAAAACACAAATGCAAATCCAATGACCAGTTGTCTTTGAATCCTTTGTCAAACGTAAGATACCTCTCGATGCATTTCTAATTTTCGTTGATGTGCCATCAACGTGGTCATTCAGGTCGTCTAGCATGATACCCTGCTTCTCTGCTTCGTTACCGATGGTAATAGCAATGTCTTTCTGTCGCATAATGCTATTCGAGAGTGAATCTAGCAGTTTATCTTGATCTGCCATCACATCTTTCTGTTTATCTAAAAGTTGTTCATTATTAAAGTGACGTGTATATTCAGTGTCTTGAGGAGGTGATCCCCATTTTCTTCCACCGCCATCTCCACCTTCAAACAATTTACTCCTAATTAGTTTCAAATTAACAGAATTAGTTAAAACACTACAACAAGATATCTTTCAAACCTGACTGTTGTTTCAAAAACAACAACAACAACTACTACTACTTACTTTGCATCTTGTGATAAATATGGTGTATTAAAGTTTGGTCTATTAAAACCACTATTATTACTGTTGTTACTATAATTATTATTATTCATTTTCTAAACAAAATATAAAATATGAAACTATTAATTTCCAAAACTAAAACTTGTAAATCTTAACTATCTATCTTATTTTTCCAATCAAAAAAAAATTAAATAAGTAACTTTAAATAAAAATTAATTTATTATTATTCTTTCACCTTTTTTTATTTTATTTTTTATTAATTTTTTTATCAATTAAAAGATGAATAATAATAATTTGTATTATTTTACTTTTTTTTTATTATTTAATTAATTTTTGTGGGGTGTATGAAATGAAACTTCTTTGTATTTTAGGAATAACGTTATTGTTTGGAAACAACCAAAATTGGTGTGAATATATTGCAAATAATATATTTTGAAATTATTTTATTTTTTCAACTTTTCTTTTCATTTTTTTTTTTTTTTTTGCAATATATTTATTTTTTATGGTCAAAATGAGTTGACTTTTTTTTTTTTATTATTGTGTGGGCATTTTTGATCCAACGCATCAGCAGACACCCCCAAAATTACTGTGATATTGCAAAAACGACCAGAAAAAAAAAAACTGAAAATATATTTTTGTATTGGTCAAATCAACATCAAGCATTCAATTGAAATTTATTATTGTTTTCTGTATCATTCAAAATTCATTTGTTTCATTTCATCTCATTTCATCCAACATTTATTTATTTATAAAACCTTTCTTATTTTTAAATTAAAATAAAAAAAACAAATAATCTTTTAAAAATGGTATGTTCATAATTGATAATTGATTGTTTAATATGTGATATGATAAATAACTAACAAATAAACAATTGGTTTCCAACCTTATATAAATTAATTAATTAATTTAAATAGAACTCACGTACCTTAAGACAAAAGACTGAAAAGTATCACAACAACATTGAAAAGAGAGGAAAGGTTGAAATCAAGAAGAAGGAAGAATCCATTGGTCTCTCACCATACGTTCTTGCATTCATTGTCTTTGTAGTTGTTGGTTCATCACTCTTGCAAATCTTCAGAAGTCAATAAACAATCAATCGACAACAAACAAATTGCAACATAACAACAAAACAACAACAACAATAATCAAAAAAGTCAATCAATTGTAAAGTTGATTGGAAACCAAAACACCTTCACCTTTCTCATCTTTTTAACAACCTAACCATACACACCCACACAGATATCCGATCATTGAATATAATGTGATTGTCATGTCAATATATAACAAAACCTGTACAAAAACAATCATTCCAGTGAACTTTTAAAACCCAATTGCCATTAATAAACAATTAAAACAATATTTGTTTTTATTTTTTTAAACAAAATTGTAACATTAAATAAAATCAACCAACTAAACAACAAAGTATACTTTGTTTATCTCTTTTAATATAAAAATATCATAATCATTTGATGACTTTTTTTAATTTTTTTAATTTTTTTTTGAATAGTGTGAAAAACCGAATGATCATTAATTTTCATTGATTTACATATCTATCTTTCTATATTCATTTCATTTATTCTTTCTTTTTTTTCTTTTTTGTTAAAAACAAAGATAAATAAAGATGAATAGTTTAATAAGATCAACAACATCATTGTTTAGTAGATGTAATGGTGGTGTAATTGGTGGTTTGGTTAGAAACATCACTGATTTGAAGAAGAATTCACCACGTGTCAAGAAATCGATTTGCATCTTATCGAACGGTGCTACCATCCCAATATATACATCATTACCATACGCACCAGTTTGGAGATCAACTATCGATATCTTTTCAACCGTTCCAGATTATCATTTCGACAGCATCAAAGACATCAAACAAAAACGTAGAAAGCACCAAACCAGCAAATATAGTGAATTCAAAAAGAAGAGGTAACTAAACAAACAAACAAACAAATTCAATGTTATTAAATAATACAAACAATAAAAAACTAAACCGAAACTAACTAATATTTACCAATTATAGATAAACAATATAATAATATGTTAACTTTATAATAATTTATATATATAAATAAAATTAAATAAACTCGAGTAATATAATAGTTTAAATTAATAAATAATAAATAGTAGTTTTATTAGTTAGTTAATGTTGTTGATTCGGGCTTTGAAGATGTGGTTGTTGAAGTTGTAGTGGTTGTTGAAGATGTATTTGTTGTTGATGTCGATGTAGATGTTGTGGAATTATTATTATTATTATTATTATTATTATTATTATTATTATTATTATTATTTAAAATTGGTTTGTTTTCACAATCTTCTATTCTTTTAATAAATTCAAATAGACCAGGTATTTTAGCGTGTGTAGATAGTTGGTCAATCGATTGTTTGTTGTTAAAGATTGAGTTATCGAGTTGTTGGTGTTCTTTGTAGAGTATTTTGTTGTGTTGTTGTGATACACGCATTAAATTCAATCCACCTTTTACAGCCATCAAGTGACTATAGAGTCTGTAAAGATTCCAAGCGAGAAATACATTAGGTCCCGGTAGAATGGTTGCCGCTGCAGTCAGTGGAATCAACGCCAGATTTACACCTGCCCAAAACTTATGATATTGAACACGTTGTCTCACCACGATATGAGTGTATCTCATTGCACGTCTATCACCCAACGCCACAGGATAGTTAATAGTAAACACAGGTCTTTGTTGTCTCTCGTGAAACTGTTGAATTGCCAACTGTGTATTATTCTTATGATGGTGATGGTGATGATCTAACAATGGATTTACTTTGTGATGTTGTTCAGTATTGTGTTTAATAAAAAGATTATCATCATTTATTTTATGAAATCTGAATATGTTAATATAAATAGACATGTTAATATTAGTGATAGTTTATTGAGTTGTTAAAGCAACAGCAACATACGTTATCATTATAGATTCTTCAGGATGTATTCTCTCATCTAGTTTACGAAGTAATTGCTTCATTTTACCTTTTATACCTTGACCTTCAACAGCATTGTCAATCTCTTGCTTAGACTCTGATGCTTTATCCTTTAGGAATTGTATCATCTTTGATATTCTTCCTGGTTTGTCTAGTGTAGCAGCTGCACCCGAAGAACTCGAGCTAAAGTCAATGGTAGACTTTATCAAAAACTCTGACTTCTCAGAGTAGAGTGTCCATCTTTTGTTTGCCAGTTGAATCAGAAATACTCTCATTCTAATTATATCTGACTATCTAACACTGTCTCTAGTATTATTAATAAATATCCAGTCAGAAATTCTATTGCTTTTCGTTTACCACCACCACATATTTTCAAAAAAAAAAAAAGATAATTTTTTTTTTTAAAAGAAAAATTAGTACAACTTTTTTGTTTTTTTGTTTAAGAGAATAATAAATAGTGTTGGTCCTAATTTGTTATCACTTTTAATGTTTTGTTTAATCTCAACAGTATGTCAATCTGAAGAATATTCTCTTTGAGAATGAGAGCAAAAAAAATGTAATTTGACAAACACTTGATGCGATCGCTTTATGTGAAGATGTATACTTTTACTACTTCACATTTTAAATATATATTTTAAAATACATATCAAATCAAAGAGGTATATTGTAATGGTAACTAATATTGTTTTTACTACCTTTGTAGAGAAATAAATTATAAATAGAGAAATGTCAAGTTTAGAAATTAAATCTGTTGATAAAGTTTGGTATATCACTGGTGCTTCGAGTGGAATCGGTTTGATACTGGTAAAGCAATTGTTGACCTATGGATTCAAGGTCGTTGGTACGACAAGAGATAAACAGAGGTTGGTCGATGCTGTCGGTCACGTTGGCAACACCGATCATTTCTTGGCGGTACAGGTTGACTTGCTCAATGAAGACAGTATAAAGCAATCGCTGAACGATTCACTAAATAAATTCGGTAGAATCGATGTTGTCGTTAACAATGCTGGATTCTCGATTTCCGGTGCATTGGAGGAGAATTCCGACAAAGAAGTCCGTGCTAATTTCGACACCAATGTGTTTGGCGTTTTCAATGTACTCCGTAATATAACACCAATCCTTAGAAGCCAACAATTCGGATATGTATTCAGTATGTCGACGATCTGTGCACTCCAAGGTCTTACTGGCCACAGCACCTATTGCGCCACCAAGTTTGCACTCGATGGATTGATGGAATCCTATGCTCAAGAAGTTAAACCATTCGGTATTAAAGTGACTATTATCAATTTAGGTGCTACCAGAACCCCTATTTTAGATGTAAGTAAAAGAGAATATTAATATTATTAAAAGTTATGTAATATCAATTAATTTACTTTAAATTATTAAAAAAAGGCCGATGTCTATAAACCAAATAAACAAATCGAAGACTATAAACATGTTCATGGTGTTTTAGATTTCATTATCAATCAGTATAGTGGAACTCAACCATGTGATCCATCGAAAATATTGGATATCTTAATTAGAGTTTATCAATCAGAGGGTGATACTGCACATCTCTTTATTTCTCCAGAGTCACACTCAATGCTTAAAATTAGAACAGATCTGTTGTTCAATGACCAAAAGAGATGGGAAGAATTTACCAATCAAACTGACTTTGAAACAAACGGATCAAATTCAGATATGACACCTTAAACTGAATCTAATAAAACTATTGGTTAAGTTATATCAATGTATTATTTTTTTATCAAACAAAAGAAAAATGTTTTTTTATCAATTTAGGAACAAGTAAATCATATTATAATTTAATTTTATAGGAAGTAAGAGTTAGTTCTTAATTTATTTTATTTGGAATTGAAAAGATCTTTTGTTTTCTAATTGATAGTTTGACATTTTTGACATTACTATCCAGGTTTAAAAGCCCGATATCTAAATTGTAAAAGAATAATATCTTTTTTTTTTTTAATAGTTTATAAAAAGATCAAAAAATCTACCAATTAAAAAAACTTTTAATTCTTTGTTCAATAGTGGCCACCCGTAAATCACTAAAGTCACTGAATCTATCGAATCATTGCTATAGAGAACCTTTATATAACAGTCCTATCATAGATAGTGCATCATTCCATCTTTGTACTGCAATCAAGACAACCGATTCATTGAGACTTACTGTATCTTGTCATATTCTCTCAAGTTCATTCTATTATGTATTGGCTGGTAATGAAAATCGATCCATCCAATACTTGAAATTGAGAGGTATTGACCTTAAGCATCTGAAATCAATAGGAGAGATGTTGATATACAACAATACTCTCAAGATATTGAATATCATGTGCTTAAGTGATATATTATAGTACTCTACACTCGAAAACAGAATCAGGTACAGAACAACATACTAATAGCAGTAATATTAATAATATAGAGTTTAAGATCGAAGCAACAGAATTATTTGTAAGAGGTATTAAAGCTAATGAAATTTCAAAAATATTAAAAATTTTATTATTATTTTTTAATTCCAACAATGAACACCAATAAAAATATTTATTTATTGTTTTTGTTTCGAAAAATAGATAAATTCCAGGTTTAAATATTTTTTTTGTAAAAAACAAATCTTTAAATAAAAAAATAATATTACAAATATTTTTTATCTGTATCTATTTTACAAATATAAAAAAAATATCTTTTATTTTTAATTTGTTGACTTATAAACAAAATTATTGAAACCAATAGGCAATCCAAAAAAATTAAGAAGTTAGTTATAAACTATTTACAAAAAAAAAAGATATTGTTCATAAAAGTACAAAATAAGAGTTTATTTGTAATAATTAAAGAATATGATATTTTATTTAATAATTGAAAACTTTTAGATAACTTTAGTAAATATTTAAGTAACAATTTTAAAAAATAAAATATTTAAAAAATTATTAAAAAAAAAACTTAATTAAAAGTTTGTTTGTTTTTCTGTTTTTTTTTTTTTTTATGTTTATTAATTATTAAAAGTATAATAATAGATAGATAATTATATTATAGTTAATTGATGAATTAAAAGTGTAGATAATATATTTATATAATAGTAATCAAGTAGTGTGATAGATAAGATAGATAATTAGATAGTTTAGTTAGAAGTGTATATAGTTAGTTAAAGAACCATAATATTATTATTTATTAGCATCATCATCATCATCATTCACAAACATTTATATATTGTTTCTTATTTTTCTTTTTTTGTTTGATATTATTGTGCACTGACTTTTTGTTGTAGTGTAATTGAGAGGCAATCATTACGGACTCTCAGAATAGATCATCAACCTTGGAGGGACAAACACCTTCACAACGACGAAGAAGTCGACAACAACTTGAATCTGAGGAACAAGAACTACAACAACTACAACAACAAGAGCAACAACAAGTAGAAGAAGAAGAAGAAGAAGAAGAAGAAGTATTACAAGATATAGAAGAACAAGTAGAGGTAGAAGTAGAAGTAGATCAATCACCAATTGTAAATAATAATAATAATAATAATAGCAATAATAATAATAGTAGACCACTAAAAAGAGTTAGATTCAATATGTCGAGTGACAGTAATAATAATAATACAAATGGTACACATCCCCTAACCAATGGAGTTGGTACTGCTGATTTCCTAATGAATCCTGACGAACTGATCACAATGAGTGATGTCAATGGCGAGAGTACTGCATTCAACAAAAATGAACTGATAAGACTTTTAATTCAATCATTACATTATCTTGGATACAAGTATGTTATCAATTATATATTAATACTTTTAAAACATTCACAAACAACTATGATAACTGATGGTAATGACGATGAATATCTTATTAACAAACACCATTTTTAATAACATTATAAAAGGAAATCGGCAGACTTTTTGGAGAAAGACAGTGGTGTTAACCTACAGACACCAGAGGTAATGCAATTTATAAATAGTACAATGGAAGGCGATTGGAAGAAAGTTGAAAATCTACTGCCATACCTAAAGATTAAGTCACAAAACGATCTTGATGTATGTGTCAATATTTTTATATTTAACTGTCATCATTATCATGATCATCATCTTTAGTAGTTATTAATGTTTTATCATTAATTATTTTAGAGTGTAAAGTTTTTAATATATAGTCAAAAGTTTTTGGAGTTGTTGGAGATTAAGAAAGTTAAAGAAGCATTGGAGTGTCTGAGATGTGAGATCACACCAATCAGTAAAGATCCGCACAAACTACAGTCACTCACCAGTTTAATAATGTGTACAGATACCTTGGATTTAAAGAAACGTTCATTTTGGCCTGGTGCTGGTCATCTTTCGAGAACTAAATTACTTAATGACATAAGAAGTAAGTATAGATAGATTGCTGTTGATCAATATCAATCAATCCTTTAAGGATAAATGTCAACAAACAACAATCACTTATTAACTTGTTATTATAGAATTTGTTAGTTCAGAGATAATGGTACCTGAAAATAGATTAGAACAACTCATTATGCAGGCAATACAATATCAAACCACTAAATGTCTATATCATAACACTACGAAATCACATTATAATTTATTTGAAGATCATGCTTGTAATAGGTATGTCATCAACACAATATTATTGTTATTGAAATTTGATCGATCAAATTATTAACAACAACAATATAAATCCAATCTTATATATAGGAATCAAATGCCATTGGAATGTAAATATACTTTAGCAGGTAAACATAGAGATGAAGTATGGTACTTGAAGTTTTCGAATAACGGTAAGAAGTTGGCGTCTTGCTCCAAAGACTCACAGATTCTCATTTGGGATATGTCTACGTTGTACGAAGCGGTTCCACAGGAACCAAGGGTGTTGGCCACTCTGAGCGGTCACAACAAAGACGTTTCGTATCTCTCATGGTCACCCGACGATCGCTACCTCATCAGTGCATCCTCTGACAACTCTGTGAAGCTGTGGTCGGTCGACGAAGCCGTCTGTCTCAAGACCTACTCGAAACACACCGACGCTGTGACATGCTGCGCTTGGCACCCGGACGGCAAGCGTTTCGTCAGCGGTGGCAACGACAAGAATCTCTACCTCTGGAACATCGCCACTCCAGAGACTACACACCAAGTCAGTGTACCAATTAGAAGTTGGGCATGTGCTCGTGTCAACGACATGGCGATTCACCGCGACGGCAAGCAACTCATCGTTATCTGCCAGGAGAAGAAGATCCGCATCTTTGACATCGATGCAGAGCGACCAGAGATTAGCATCGCCGAGACCGAGGCGATCATGTCGATGGCGCTCTCACAGGATTCGCGCTACATCATCGTCAACACCTCCAACCAGGAGATCCACTTGTGGGACCTGGAGAAGCGCATCATCGTGCAGAAATACCGTGGACAGCGTCAAGGTCGCTTTGTCATTCGATCGTGTTTCGGTGGTGTCGACGAAGGTTTTATATTGTCGGGCAGCGAAGACTCTAAAATATACATTTGGCGTCGTCAGAACGGTGCACTCCTCGAGTGTCTCTCTGGACACACCAAGACCGTCAATTGTGTGGCATGGAGTCCTACCGATCCCTATTTATTTTGTTCGGCGAGTGATGACGAAACCATTAGAGTTTGGACCAGAAAAGAATTGGAATTATCCAACTCCTCCAATAATGATTCAGTCTCCAATAATAATAATAACAACAATAATAATAGCGCATCTGGAAGTAAATTAAAATCAAAATAAACATATAACCAAAATTTTTTTATTTATACATCTATTTATTTTTTTATATTGAATATATAATAATACTTTGATTTTAATGATAAATTGTTATGACTATTTAGTGATTTACCAATGTTTCAATAACAAAGTCAAAACTCTTTCAAAAATTTTAAAATTCTATAAAATATATTTAAATTCTAAGATTTATTATTTATTTGATCAGTAATTCACGCTTTAAGAGTGCCAAAGTGTAGAATGTATATTGAAGTGAAAATAACTATTGACTCTTCCCATATTTTCAAAAAACATTTTACTTGAATCTCCCAATTAAAAATTCTATAAACATTCTTTTTTTTGTCTTTAAAATTCCAATAGATACATGTCAATTAATTTTCTAAATACTAGTAATAAATCTTCTGGACAATCTAAAAAATTGAAAAAAAAAAAAATCTCTTTGTTCAAATTTATTTCTTACGCGTTCAATTTTAATAAAATAATTTGATAAAAAAAAAATGGTTTTTTTACCTTTAAAATTTAAATGATTATTAGTGTAGATCACATAAGAAATTGAAAGAATGATAATATAGCGTTGCTAGGTCAACTATTCAATACCATGAGTGGAATACTGTGTAAATGACCAAACACCTCTTTTATTAGAATTTTTATTATTATGAGAGGGTTTGGTGAGTTTCCGTTGTTGGAACTTAACTCAATTTGGGGAAAATACAAAAAATTTTCTAAAAAGGAATTAACTTACCCAACAAAAAAAAACTTTAGATACAAAAAAAAAAAAAAAAAAAAAAAAACTAAAATTTTTTTAAAAAAATAACTTCAATTAATTATTGAGTTTCATTTGTTCGAATTTTATTAGTAAATATATATATTTTAGATATATAAATCATCTTACAGAAAATGAGTAAAAAGAAAGTATCTTATTTCTATGATAGTATGTATTTATAGCTAATAACTGTTTTTTGTAATGATAATTATACTTTATTTATTTATTTATTACTTTGAATAACATAACAGATGAAGTAGGAAATCATTATTATGGACAGAATCATCCTATGAAACCACACAGAATTAGAATGACACACAACCTTGTCTTAAACTATGGAGTTTATAAAAAGTTGCAAATATTTGTATGTTTGCAAACATTAGTTCGTTCGTTTAATTTAAAAGAGAGTTTACTAATCAATCGGTCATCATTACAATTACTTTATTATACTATAATTAATTAAATAACTATAGAGACCAAGAAAAGCAGTTGAGAATGATCTCACCAATTTCCATTCGGATGATTATATCAATTTCCTAAGATTGATTACACCCGACAATATGAATGATTATTCAAAGCAATTAATTAAATGTAAGTAAAATAAAATCATCATTAATAAATTGATATCTAGTTACTTACTTACTTACTATCTTTACTAATAATAACACAATAAATAGATAATGTAAGATATGATTGTCCAGTTTTCGATGGAATGTATAACTTTTGTCAGATTTCATCGGGTGGATCAATTGGAGCAGCTATCAAACTCAATAGAAAAGACTCTGATATTTCAATCAATTGGGCAGGTGGATTGCATCATGCCAAGAAATCAGAGGCATCCGGTTTCTGCTACACAAATGATATCGTTTTAGCTATTTTAGAGTTATTAAAGTATGTTGTTTTGTTGGTGGTGTTGTTGTTGTTGTTGTTTTTATTAAATCTTTGGAGATCTATCGATAGGATTGATTACTAAATTTGGAAATCCGTCATTTATTTTATCTATCTTTTAATAGACATCATAAACGTGTAGTTTATATCGATATTGATATTCATCATGGTGATGGTGTAGAAGAGGCATTCTATACTACCGATCGTGTAATGACAGTATCTTTTCATAAATATGGTGACTACTTCCCCGGTACCGGTGATGTCAAGGATTTAGGTGCTGGCAAAGGTAAATACTACGCTTTGAATTTCCCACTTAAAGATGGTATCGATGATCACAGTTATCAAAGTATATTCAAACCTGTAAGTTATCATTGTTTTCTACACAAATATACAGATTGCTCAAGTTATTAACAAACTATTATTGGGCAACCAATAATTAAATTCTATTAGGTTATGCAAGGTGTTATGGATTCATATAGACCAGAGGCTATTGTTTTACAATGTGGAGCGGATTCTTTGACAGGTGACAGGTTGGGTGGATTCAACTTGTCTCTGAGGGGACATGCTCAGTGCGTCGAGTTTATGAAGTCGTTCAATCTGCCGTTGATGATTCTCGGTGGTGGTGGATACACAATCAAGAATGTCGCTAGATGTTGGGCCTATGAAACATCGATTCTGGTGGATCAGGAACTCTCTGACGAGCTGCCATACAACGACTATCTAGAGTACTTTGGTCCAGACTACCGACTTCACATCACTCCCAACAACATGGAGAATCAAAACTCCAAAGATTATTTAGAGAAATTAAAGTATGTTCCATATATGCTAATTAAACCCAATCATTTATTTCAAATAATTAACAATTAAAATTTTATTTTAATTTAGGATTCAAATTTTAGAGAACCTTAGACACTTGAATCATGCACCAAGTATTGCACATCATGATATACCACCCGATGCATTCAACGATTCCGAAGACGAAGATGATGAGGATCCAGACGTTAGAATTTCAGAGGCAGAGAGAGATCGTCGTGTTCAAAACGCCGCAGAGTTGTCCGACTCTGAAGAAGAGGATGGCAGAAGAAATGAGATGAACGGTCTCGAAATGACATCCACTTCAAAGAGAAGATCACAAGTCTCAATTATGGCATCCGATAAAGAAGCGAATTCAACACCTTATAAACAATACACAAGAGATAGACTCTACAGTGGTGAAGATTCTGATTGCAATATGGAAATGTAATATAAAAAAAAAAAAAACAATAATAACAAAAACAAAAACAACAAAAACAAAAATCATCATCTTATGCAAAAAAAAAAGAAAAATATCAAAAACAATCAAACAGATATCTATTAAATCCAAATAAATAATCAAAACTTAACTATAAAAAAATAACAATATTTTTACAATTGTATCTAAAATAATCTTTTTATCTTTTTGAAAATCAGACTTACATAATTTTGTGAACTCCAATGCATTGCAATTGTATAAGCCTGGTCCATTATAAATACGTACAAAAAAAATAAACAAAACTTATTTTTATCTATTCATGATAATATGTTGATTATATCATGATGCTTTGAAGTGAACATATCTAATCATTTTTAAGTTTGTATTTTTTTGTGGTGGTGATCATCTCCACAGAACATTCTAATTCAATTTCCAATGCATTACAATTGCCCATCAGCAAAACACACAAACTTAACTTTTAAAAAAAAAACAAATCTAAAAATTAAAAAAAAAATTTGCGAAAATTAAAAAAAAAAAGAAAAAAATAGTGCAAACAAGCTCCTTATCCCTGTTTGGATGTTTTTTTTTAATTTTTGTTTTTGTTTATTCCAAAAAAAACAGAACCATCCATTCTTTTCTAAAAATCGGATTAAAGTATATTTTTTTTGATGTTTTTTGTGATTAATCAATCTGTTAATTTTTTTTTTTACTTTTTTCTTTTGGTTTTTTTTGGTTTTTTTTTTTTGATGAAAGGCTTATAAAAGTTAAATTTGATTATTGGAGATAAAACTGTTGATACACAACAATCAATATAACAACACTACAACAATAGCAACAACAGATATTGTAGATAAGGTCCTTGTTATTTAGTAAACAATTGTTAACAACTAGCTAGGAAAACTTCTATGACAATTGTAGAACGATCAATATTGTTTTAATATTTTGAGAAATTCGTACCACACCCATATAATAGCCCCTTTCCACTCACAACTTCACACCCACTAATTAGAGGCTCAACACCTTTTTATTTCACATCACTTCCACTCACCAAAACCCCCTTATTTCTCAAATTATAATAATCTTACACACTCAAATACATTATCAACCAAATCTGATGTAAAAGAAAGAGATATCACGATTAGTCAGAGCAAGAATAGAAAGAACTTTAGCAATCAAAGTTTAAAAGTGTAAAAATAGATAGAATAGTAGTAGAGTGCTAAAGTAGTAGTTAGTAGTTGATAGTAATATATTCAACTACCTATTAAATATTTGCTTATTTTTAATTTATTTGTATACAATTATTTATTTATTTATTTATTTATTTATTATTAATTAGTTCCAAAATGGAAGAAATCAAATTCAGTAAAATATCAACACCCAATAATAATACAATTTCATCACCATTGGTATCACCAAGTAATAGTAGTAGTAATTTATCAATGAACAGTAGTATGAGCAGTAGTTTAGGCGATTCAAATGGATTGAATAATTATTATAGATTGATAGACTATTATATTGTTTGTGGTATAAATAGATCAATTGTAATAGATCAGATTGAAAAGCCATTCCAAGTAGAAATATTAGAGAGATACCCAACACAGAATCATGAACAAGCATTACCACCTCATATTTGGATGGTATGTCAATCAATCAATCAATCATTAAAAATATATCTTTTTACAATCAATCATTTTATTAATATTATTAATATTATTAATTTATTTTAGTTTTGTTTTCCAAATGGATTATATATTAAAGATAAAAAAGAAGAACCAAGTTTATCAACTTTTTGTTTAACAGAATTGGATGGATCGAGATTTTATGCTGCATCATTGGTTTATTATCAACAAATACCATCTGATCATATTGTATGTTTAGTTAATCTATTAAAAGAAAAAATAATGAAACAAATTGATTATTTATTAACACTTTTTTTTTATATCCAGGATTATAAAGATAAAAAAGTATTATATTCACCAGTTTCAATTTGTTTATTATCAAGATTTCCATGTTATTATTTATTACGAGAGTTACTTTGTTATATCTATTCTATTCCAAAGGAGCACCATCACCGATTTCCTTTTGAACGTTTGATCTCCAATGTTGTCAACGATTTGCCACGCATGATCGCCGGTTATGAATTCACATATGTTGCACCACCATTACATTCCTACCCACTGAAGCCTTTCAAGTATGGAATTCCCTCGCAATACATGTTCCCACAGGTCGACGTCAACTTTGGTATCATCTTTAATATTCTTGGCACTCAGAACGTCCTCAAGATATTCTCACTGGCGCTACTCGAGCGACGTCTACTCTTTATCAGTTCGAACCAATCGCTTCTCACCATTGCCTGTGAATCAGTGTCGAACTTACTCTACCCATTCTCATGGCCACACGTCTACATTCCAATTCTCCCGAATATTCTTATCGATTTTCTTCAGGCACCGACACCACTCATCGTCGGTATGTACTACAACGATAAACGTCCGTTCCAAATGGACAACAACGATATCACAATCGTCAATCTCGATCAACAGACAATCACGATTCCCTCGACAATAACACCACCGACACTTCCCGAGCAACAATGTACAATACTTCAAAACCGTATCCAAGAGATACTCTATCCCGACCTATCAAACATCAGCATAGCATTCCCACCTCCAACACCGGCACACCAACAACTCCCAAACCTGAACAACGATGACAAGATAAGAGCAGTATTCCTAGAATTCTTCCTTTCATTCTTCTACGATGTAAATTCCTACCGATATCTACTTAGAAAGTATCCTAAACCAATCACATCATTCAACACTGCATCCTTCTTAATGAAACATCAAGATACTGAAGTAGTTGTAAGTTATATTCGAATAGTAACATTGAAATAGATCTAATTTACTTATAATCTCAATATCTTAGAATTTCTTAACAGATTTAATTGAAACATCAGCTGTAACAACATTTTTAGATCAAACTCAAGATAATCTGTCATTCTTTAATTATATATGTCAGTTAAATCAATTTGAGAATTCACAAAGTAAATTAGCTGCCGCAGCAGCAGCAACAGCAGCAGCAACAGCAACAACAGGATTAACAAGTAGTAATAGTAGTAATAGTAGTAGTAGCTCCAGTGAGAATGGAAATAGTGTTGGTAGTGCATCGACCTATGTATCATTCTATCAAACAATAGTTACACATATTTCGAAAGTAAAGACTAATCCTGATTATGAATCAGTTGAAATACCTGGTTTGGATGACACGAATGTTGACAATGAGGGAAAACCTCTACAGCCATCATATAGTTACACTGATATTCCAGAGATGAGTGAGACTCTCTACTCTTTGAGAATACCATATTCCAAACAACTAAACAATTATAAACCAAGAAGACCATCATCATTAGCAATGAAACCATTAAATCAATCAACAATCAATAATAATAATAATGGTCATAATGATAGTAGTAATAATAATAGTAGTAGTAATAATAATGGTATAACATTATCATCTTCACCATCTAGTTTCAATGGTGATAGTAGTTTTAGACGTGGTTCATTATTAAAGAATATACCTCAATCAACTATTATTTTGGCAAACTATAGTGGTAGTAATGGAAGTAACTCTAATGGTGCTGCCAATGCAAATGGTAATGAGGATAACGAGGTATTGAGAGAGTTTATCGATCGTTATACAGAGGCGATATTCGATGATAACGAAGAGGTACCAATCAACATTGAACAACAAAAGCTGTTACTCGATGTATTTGCTATTCGTAAGAGTAGAACTTACTTTGTAGAGTCACTGGCTGCTCATTTCAACACAAAGAAACCGTTGTTAACATTTGGAAATTGGCGTCTATTCCTCCTAGTAGAGATCATCAAGAAGGTATTCAATGAATGTGATCGATCTGCTGACTTTAAGACTGCATCTACACTATTAAACAAAATCAAAGAGTTTTACTATCAAAACAATAGTAATCAAGAGCCATTATATGTATGTAATAGTTAATATTAGCTATTTAATAATCATTCTAACGCTAACTAATTAACAATTCTTTTTAATATATATATTTAGAATCATTTCATAAATTTATCATTATGGAAGAATATACATTTCTGGGAATCATCATTCTTTGATGCAGTTCAATTACTGAGAAAAGAAAAGTTGACATCAAAGTACAATGATTATCATTTGGATAACTGGGATAATCAAACACCAGAGAAACAAAAGATAATGATTGAGAATGAAGAAGATATATTGTTTACATCGTTGTCTTCCTATGCCTATCAGATGATCAAACTCAAGGTATCCCCAGTAGCAACCTCAAAGTTTATCGGTAAGATGTCGATGCTCACCTCACTCAGCGAAGAACATACACAGACACTGGTTGAACTCATCGATAAGATACACAAAGCACATACAATGGAAGCACAAACCACTGGTTCAGTAGGTCCTCATATTGCATTATTAAATAATGTAGATAGTTCATTTGTAAGTACAAATTAGAATTATTATTCATTAATTAATTAAAAAGAAATAGTTAGTTACTAATTAAAAACAAAACTCATTATAATTATAATAGAATAAATCAGATATTAAATACTTTACAGCATCTGTTAGAAGAAATATTGAAATCGAAAAGGATGGAGCTAAACAGATCTATACAAAACTTATTGAAAGTACAAGAAATGTATGTATCTAAATAAGAATTAAAGATGATTCAATATCTGATTCTTTTAATTTAACTATATATATAGACAAAGGTAGTATATCCAGATAGACATGAAAAACATACACCTAAAGATACATTGGTTGAAACTGTATCGGAGAGAAAAGATGGATATACAGTATTAACCTTGAAAGGTTCAAAAGCTGGTATTTCAAGTATGGCAATACATAATAATCCAAAGTCAATTATAACAGGTGATCTATCTGGTCATATAATGATTTGGAATTATGAAGATGGTCAATTCCAACAAAAGTTAACAAATCATAAAGATAATGTTACGTAAGTTATTATTATTAATATTTGATTAATATTCAAACTAAACTAATAATCATATAAAAATATAGTTGTATTGGTATTGGTGATTCAGATGTGTTTGCAAGTGGATCAAGAGATAGAACATTGAGAATATGGAATCATTCTAATAGTGAATGGAGATGTGTTTCAACACTACAAGAGCATACAGCAGAGATATCTTGTTTAGAGATTAAGAGAAATGTAATTCTTACTGGTTCATATGATTATTCTGTTATTGTAAGTATAAATAACATTATATAGGTATTATTAATTTGAAAACAAATGTTAACTTTTTATAAAACTACAATTGTAGCTATGGGATGTAAGAACCAATAGAAAAATAAAAGCTTTTAATGGTCATAAACAACATATTCTTTCGATTGCACTGGGTGGTCTTGGTGGTGATTCAATGGCAGTATCAACATCGAGTGATACCACCGCTCGTATTTGGGATTTGAGAACGATGAAGTGTCTACATGTCCTGAATGGTCATAACGATTGGGTTGGTAAAGCCGTTCTCGATGGCGATCGTAACTTGTTCACTGCATCCTATGATGGTCTAATCAAGATTTGGGATATTAACAGTGGATCGCTCAAGAAGAATCTCACCGGCCACAAAGGAAACATCAGTTGTCTCACTTACAACCATAACAACGGTGTTTTGTTGTCGGCCGGAGAAGACACTCTGATTCGAGCATGGGATTTGAAGTCCGGTCAAGTTCAAAAGGTTTACAAGGGTCACAAGGATGAAGTGAAATCACTGCTCTACGAAGACGATCTCATTGTTAGTACGGCGAACGACCAGACCATCAGAGTATGGAATGCATCGACCACTATGTGCAGCAAGGTGTTACGTGGACACAACGATTGGGTGAGAACATTGGCCGCGCCTAAACATGCATCGCTCAACCGTTTTGTTACCGCGGGATTCGATGCCACCGTTAAGATCTGGGAGATGGATGCTGTAGTTGTATCACCACCACCCGTCGTCATAACACATTCGCTCTCGGCATCCTCAACTTTCAGTCACACCGGTGTCACCAAAGACAGCGCCAAACTATCGTCGAAATCATTCATAACCAGCAGTACTTCCAGTGGCATTCCCATACAACTCAGCTCAAGTGGTGAGATATCGATTTCCGGTGGAGGTAAACACAAAAAGTCATCGAAACAACACAAAAAGAAAGCAAGCTACGATCCTAATCTTCATTCCAACATGAGTAGTCTAAATCTAAGCAATCCAACTCCTACTTCTTCTTCCTCAAACATTCAAACAATTAATAATCATATTAGTAATCTTGTTGGAAGTAATCATATTCTTCCAAGTAGTAGTTTGAATAGTTATAGAGATAGAGATACAAGTATAAGTAGTATCAGTAGTAACAGCAGTAGTAGTGTTGGTGGTGGTGGTACAAGTAGAGATAGAGATAGTACAAGTAGTATCAGTAGTATTAGCAGTACAGGTAGTAACAATAGTCATCTTAGCAGTGGTGTTGGAAGTCTAACCAGTGGCGGAAGCAGCGCCAACTCACTACTGGTATCGTCAATGTTATTGTCGACCTCGTCCACCTCATCGTCGTCACTCTCGTCATCACTCTCATCGACACCATCGACAGCACCCTCACCTGCAACCACACCACCCAATGGATGGCAAGTCTGCTCTCCTACCAACAGAGAACGTAAAGCATTCGATAGTAGATAAACAAACACATTAATACATACACACACACACACAAATACAAATATTTATTTATTAAATTATTAAATAAAAACTATTAAAATAAAACTATTTTTTTTTATTTTTATTTCTTTAACTAAAACAACTAGTATACTTCATATTCCATTTTTAGTCCACTTTGGAAATTAAAAAGATTATGAGTGATTCTTCAACGTGGTTTTTGCAAACATCAAAAAAAAAATTGAAAATTTGATCAACGTGGTTTTACTGACTGATGGTGAAATTTGGTGAATCTTAGTTAGGAAACCAAAAAAAATTATCGAATCAATGTTTAATAAAAAACTATATATAGATATGTAATTTTCAATTTTAAGATATCAAATCAAATCAAAACAATAAAATAAATAATAATATATTTAAATATAAATTGCTAATATTAATACATAATTAAATAATTAAAAATGGGATTACTTTTCACTAAAATTGCAGAATTATTCGATCCAAAAACAAATCATAGAATTTTGATGATTGGTTTGGACGGTGCTGGAAAGGTAAGAATTAAAAAAAAACAATTTAAAAAATAGTCTATTAATTAAATTCCTCAATAGACAACATTATTATATAGATTAAAAGTTGGAGAAGTAGTTACAACAATTCCAACCATTGGATTCAATGTTGAAACAATCGAATATAAGAATATCAACTTTAACGTTTGGGATGTTGGTGGACAATACAAAATCCGTACTCTATGGAGACACTATTACCAAAATAGTACTGCCATAATTTTCGTTATTGATGCTACAGATTATGAAAGAGTCAGTGAAGTTCAAGAGGAGATTGCCAAATTGACCACCGAAGAATCTTTGTCAGGAACAACTTTACTTCTATTTTTGAATAAACAAGATCAACCAAATGCAATGAACTCTGCACAACTGATAGAACAACTCAGACTCAATGATATTAAAGATAGAAAATGGTATATCCAACCAACTACCGCTACTACTGGTGCTGGTATTTTCGAAGGTTTAGATTGGTTATCTAAAAGTCTAAAGAAATAATTGTAATAATAATGTATATAGATATTTTTAAAAATAAAGATCTTTAGAATGGATTTAAAGATCGTGATCTAAATCATGACTTCTTTATTTTTACTAAATTAGATTAGTTTTTTAACTAGATATATAGAGTATACTAGAAATAACTAATCATTTCGAAATAAAAACAAAAAAAAAACATCTTTAATTAATAGACAAATCAAATTTCTTTCTGATAGAATATATTTATAATTCTAGTTTAATGGTAATTATGATAATTAAAATAATTTTTTTCAAATATATTTATGAAGCTCAGAACTTAAAAATTTATTATTATTTATTTTAATTATATTATTTATAAAAATTAAATTTTGTGTTCTATTACCCAAAAAAAAAAACTAAACTAAATTATCTCTTTAGATTATACTTTAGTGCTTCACTTTACTCTCTTTTACCAAAAGAAACCATTCTTCAATCTTTTTGGGTAAAGAAGCATTATGCAATATTTTAGAACAAGTGCGATTCGACAAAAGATCATTATTAAATATCAAACCTTTAATAAAAAAATTTGTCTATTTAAACAATAAAATAAACTATCTTCTAAATACTATGATCACTACATCAGCCAATGAAATAAGTAAAATCAACTCATTAATTAAAACAATAAAACAAAATATTACTTAATTTAATTATATAACTACAGTGCTGGTGGTAAAGTCAACAAATGGACAGGAATGTTAACAAAACACCGATGCGCATAGATAGATACCTATCTATTATTAATGTAGTGATTATAGAGTTGAATTATTGGTGTAATATTATTGTCAATAACATGTTATTGCCAACAAGATTGTTTGAAATTTCTTCTAAAGCTGTTATCAGTTTACTTTTAAAGAAAAACAGCAACAAGAAGAATCATATCAAAAGCTCATTGTTCACTAACTTTATTGTTTGATATCGATTCAAAGTATTCAAAATTCTAGAGTAATTGTTTTTATCAAATTTTTTAGAATTTTTTTATTAAATTTTATTGTTTTAGAAAAAAATAAGAAATTCGCCCTTGACAACTTTCACTAAAAAGGGGGAATTTCTTATTTGATCAACGTGGTTTTACTGACTGATGGTGAATTGTGGTGAATCTTACAAAGCAGGAAACATAAAAATAAATATTAATTAAAAACTATAAATAGTTGATTATCAATTTTAAGTTATCAATCAAATCAAAACAATACAATAATAATAATATCTTAAATATATTTCTAAATATTAAATTTACAAAAAATAAATAAAATGGGATTACTTTTCACTAAAATTGCAGAATTATTCGATCCAAAAACAAATCATAGAATTTTGATGATTGGTTTGGATGGTGCTGGAAAAGTAAGAATTAAAAAAAACAATTTAAAAAATAAAAATAAAAAAATAAGTTATTAATTAAATTTTTATATTTCTTCAATAGACAACATTATTATACAGATTAAAAATTGGAGAAATAGTTACAACAATTCCAACAATTGGATTCAATGTTGAAACAATCGAATATAAGAATATCAATTTTACAGTTTGGGATGTTGGTGGACAATACAAAATCCGTACTCTATGGAGACACTACTACCAAAATAGTACTGCCATAATTTTCGTTATTGATGCTACAGATTACGAAAGAGTCAGTGAAGTTCAAGAGGAGATTGCCAAATTGACCACCGAAGAATCTTTGTCAGGAACAACTTTACTTCTATTTTTGAATAAACAAGATCAACCAAATGCAATGAACTCTGCACAACTGATAGAACAACTCAGACTCAATGATATTAAAGATAGAAAATGGTATATCCAACCAACTACCGCTACTACTGGTGCTGGTATTTTCGAAGGTTTAGATTGGTTATCTAAAAGTCTTAAGAAATAATATTATAGTAATAACAATACAATGTATATAGATATTTTTAAAAATAAAGATCTTTAGAATGGATTTAAAGATCGTGAACTAAATAAATACTTCTTTATTTTTACTTGATTTGAATGTTTTTTAACTAGATATATAGAGTATACTAGAAATTAACTCAACGATTCGAAATAAAAAAAAAACATCTTTAACAAATAGACAAATCAAATTGATTTGTTGTCTTTGTAGTTGTATAATCAAGTTAAATAAATATTAGTTTGTTGTTAATTAATTAGAATCTAGGTGTTAAAGTTTTTTGAAAGAAGTAAGTTCAAATCTGAAAGGGGGTTAGATTTATTTTAATTTATCAATTAACATAGAGGAAAAATAATATAAAATAATAAATAATATAATAATTTAAACTATAATCAAATGAAAATCAATTAGTTCATCTAATATATGGATAATCTAGTTCACCAGACGTGGTTTTTCCAAAAACGGTGATTCAAGTCACTGTTAACAGCGACAAATCACCTTTTTTTGATGGTGTACGCCTGTTAGCAGACCAGGTTGCTGTTTCCGTGGAAAACAGGTCTCATTTATATATCAAAAGCGCAAAACTTCTCACATGGATGAAATACTCACCATACTTACATAACCTGATGTATATGGATAACTAGTTGCTCGATAATATAATACATAAATAACTAGCAACTTTAAACTTTAAGGGATTTTGTAAATGTTATATAAACACTATATATCGTAAATACACATGATATTTCAATATTTATATTAAATATGGACCTCATGTGTGTATAGGTTATGATAACTCGAGATTTATTCAATTTAACATATATGTATAGACTTCTGATTTATGATGGTTTCTGGTTATAAATAACCTTGTGGTTCCAATTTAATAATTATTGTTAATCTTAATGCAATCTACTAATACATATATTCTTTATTCGATATGAATAATTTTGTAAAGAAAAATGAAAAATCTTTCGCTTAATAAAAAAAATAAATAATGATAAAAAAATTTTTTTTTAGAAATTAAATTTATCATATTACCATAATTTTAGAATTAAAAAAAAAAAAGAGTTGCAAATATTTTTCAACGTGGTTTTACTGACTGATTGTGGTGAATCTTAAAAAGCAGGAAACATAAAAATAAATATTAATTAAAAACTATAAATAGTTGATTAATTTACAATTTTAAGTTATCAAATCAAAAACAATAAAATAAATAAAATCTTTTAAATATTTCCAATATTAAATATATAAATAAATAAACAATTAAAAAATGGGATTACTTTTCACTAAAATTGCAGAATTATTCGATCCAAAAGCAAATCATAGAATTTTAATGGTTGGTTTGGATGGTGCTGGAAAAGTAAGAATTAAAAAAAACAATTTAAAAAATAGTCTATTAATTAAATTTTCTTCAATAGACAACATTATTATACAGATTAAAAATTGGAGAAATAGTTTCAACAATTCCAACCATTGGATTCAATGTAGAGACAATCGAATATAAGAATATCAATTTTACAGTTTGGGATATTGGTGGACAATACAAAATACGTACGAGACACTACTACCAAAATACTGCTGCCATAATTTTCGTTATTGATGCTACAGATTACGAAAGAGTCAGTGAAGTTCAAGAGGAGATTGCCAAATTGACCACCGAAGAATCTTTGTCAGGAATAACTCTGCTGCTATTTTTGAATAAACAAGATCAACCAAATGCAATGAACTCTTCACTACTGATAGAACAACTCAGACTCAATGATATTAAAGATAGAAAATGGCATATTCAACCAACTACTGCTACTACCGGTGATGGTATTTTCGAAGGTTTAGATTGGTTATCTAAAAGTCTTAAGAAATAATATAATAAGAAATCAATATAATTTAATTTAAAATATAATTAATAAAATTTTTAATTTTTAAACATAAAAAAATCTGTAAAATTTATTAAATTTAAAATCATGATTTCTTTATTTTTTAGCAAAATGATTCCCAATATTTGTTTATAAGTATCCTGATCTCAAATCCAATCGATAAACCCATAACTCTATTTTGTTTAAACATATACTGATATAAATAGGATACTGGGATAATGGTGAAATCGGAGGGCCATTAAAGTTCGTTACTTCGTAGAAATATTAAATTCATAGGTAGTGAGATCGAAACCCACATTAGTTACTAGCTAATAAGCTCAATTGGTAGAGCGATGAAAATTCAAAAAAAATATCCACACGAACTTGGCAATCCCTCTTTTTTAATATTTGAGATCCATTAATCTGAACAACAACATTGTTTGTTTCCTTTATAAAATAAATCAATATCTTTAAGTAATAAAGTAATTTAAAGACTAGAAATACAATGATTTCCATAAATTAATTTAAATCAACTCCTCCAATTCACTATTTTTTCACAATTTATTAGTTATAGAGAAAAAAAATGGACATTCTTAATTATACTTATCAACTTTGAACTTCACACACATTAATTTTATTTAAAAATTCATTAATATTTTTTAAAATTTTATAAAGTTGTTGATTTGATATTATAATATGATATGATATGACATGATCGATAATAAAACAAGTATAGATAATAAAAATAAATCATTTACAACAATAGCTACTAAAATAGAATCAAATCAAAACAGCAATAGTAATAGTGGTGAAAGTCAAACTACTAGTACAGCAGTAACTACAACAATTGAAACTACAATAGTTAGAAAACCGTTACCTTTTAATAGTTCATTTGTTATAGTTACTGAACAACAACAACAACAGCAACAACAACAACAACAGAAACAACAACAACAACAACAACAACAACAACAACAACAACAACAATTTAGAAAAGAAAAAAGAACATCACAAATAAAAGATAGAATGCTTTCAATAGAATATCCATATGATAATGAAGCAGAGTTGGTTCGATGTTGTGTTAGTGTTGGTGATAGTGTCGATATAGGTGATACTCTTGCTATCTTTAAGATAAAGTCTGGTACCACTCCACCAACACCTACATCCCCAAAATCACCATCTTCACCAACTAACAATGATCAGCAATCATCATCATCATCTTCTTCTTCTTCTTCATCAACAAAAACAACATCATTAACTTCACAATATGATGGTATAGTTAGAACAACAATCGATAAATCTATTAAATCTTTTAAAAAAGGGTAAGTTATGTTAACATATGCTTTAAAATTAATAACATGTTTTTTAATGTATTTATAAATGTAACAATTTAGTGATAATCTATTTACTATTGAACATTGTTCACATGAAGTACAATTTAAAGGATTATGTGCAACATGTGGTCGTGATCTATCGGAGAAGAAATCGACCAAGCAGACAGGACCTTCGAATCTTTCAATTCTTCATGGACATTCTCATCTGACGGTATCACACAACGTAGCACAAAAGATTGAGAATGAGAATGCTAAACGTCTTATCAAACAAAGAAAGCTATCGCTCGTATTGGATATCGATCATACAATCATTCATGCTATTATGGAACCACACTTTATGGAAGTACCTTACTGGAGAAACATCGATTGTGAAAAAGAAAACATACGTTCTATAACTTTAGGAAATATGAAATATTATATTAAATTAAGGTAATACTAATATCGATATTTATGTTGATTATTCAAAACTATACTAATTATATTACTATTATTGTTGTTATTCATTCTTTTAGACCTTTTCTTTATAAATTCTTGGAGGATGTAAATAAGAAATTCGAATTACATATTTATACTATGGGTACGAGGAACTATGCTTTGGAGATTGCAAAATTGATAGATGAGAAACAAGAGTTGTTTAAAGAGAGAATTCTGTCGAGAGATGATACCACCGATATGAGTTTCAAAACATTACAGAGATTATTCCCTTGCGACGATTCTATGGTGTTGATTGTTGATGACCGTTCAGATGTATGGAAAAGATCAAAGAATTTAGTTCAAATTTCACCATGTACGTTAACTTTAAAAAAAATACAACATAATAGTGATTATACTAATTATAATAATATTATTATTAGATTTATATTTCGTTGGATGTAAAGATATGGTTAATCTATTACCATCAGAGAAACATTCACCTCATCAAACTAAATCAGGTGATGGAACAACAACAACAACAGAAGAAGAAAAGAAAGATGATGAACAAAAGAAAGAAGGAGAAGATCAAGATAAAGATAAAGAGAAAGATAATGAAACAACAACTACAACAAATGAGATAAAGAAAGACAACAATGAAGAAACAAAAGGAGGAGAAGTTATTAAAGAAGATGAATTAAAAGAAACTAAAGATAATAATAATAATAATGGAAAACAAATTGAAATCACTAATAATAATAATAATAATAATAATAGTAATAATAATAGTGAAAGAAATATAAATATAAGTAGTAATGATATTAAAAATGATAAACACCTTTTAACTGTTTGGAATCAACTTTCGGAAGTACATAGAATTTATTATGAAGAGTATGATAAAGGAAATAAATTACATGTAGCCGTAAGTATATATATATTTATATCTCCAAGAATAGAAATGTATGATTATTAACATCTTTATATATAATTTTTTAGGATGTATTATCAATTGTAAAAAAGAAAATATTAAATGGTGTTAATTTGGTTTTTAGTGGTGTCTATCCTTTGCAACTACCAGCACACAGACAACCACTGCGGCTTTTAGCAGAGGAATTGGGTGCTACCGTACAGAATGATATTACTAATACTACAACTCACGTTGTTGCTGCAAGAGTATGTTTATAATGATATGATATTATTATTAGAAAATTAATTATAAATTAATTATTAATATATTTTTTGATATTTTATTATTATTATTATTTGTTTTTATAGAAAGGAACATCAAAAGTACATAAAGCAATTTCAAAAGGTTTGAAAATTGTTAATCAAAATTGGATTGAACAGTCTGCTTTCCAATGGCAACGTTTGGATGAAGCTGACTTTCCTGTTCAAGGTGAAGAACCGGCTCTAGAGAACATACCCCCAAAGTCAACAGAGAAATTGGACAATATCATATCGACACACATCGACGAGTTGAAAAAGACGTTTGACGATGCCGATCAAGAGTTGAATGAGTTTCTCGATGGCGAAGATGATTCCTCTGGCTCAGAGAATGGCAGCAATAGCAGTGGTGACTCTGACCGAGAGATGGAAGAAGATGTCGATAGTGATGAAATGCAATCGAATCATACCGAAGATATGCAAGCCGGAGAAGAAGAAGAAGAAGATCAAGTTGGTGCCAAGAGAAAGAGAATCGATGGAAGTGCTTCAATTGATAATGGCTTTGAAGAAAAATCAACCAAATTAAACAGAAACGGAAAAGAACAAAAGCATAACGATGAAGAGGAAATAGATGAAGTAGAAGAAGAAGAAGAAGATATTGGTGAGGAAATGGCTGATGATGATTTAGAAGATTTCGTAAGTGTCAACAACAAATATATATAACTCGAAATACTGATTACTAATTCATTTATTTGTATTTTTTAAATATTATCTTAGCAAAACATGTTGGAAAATGCTATCGACAATGAAGAATAAATCATATTTATATAAAAAACTAGACAGCTTACATATTTATTTCTTATACTGTTTTAAAGTTAGTCAATGATTTATGAAAAACATTTATATTTTAAAAAAATTATTTGTAGAATTTATTTGAACATTTATAAAAAGTAGTAATATTCAAAGATTGGCTGTGTTTGCTTTTAAGATTACTCTGATCGATAGACAAAAGGCTGTGTTTGTTTTTAATACAAAAATATATGTTAGTTATTGTGTTTAAGTGTATTCTATAATAAATTTATTACCTTGCAGGAGTTAAATAAAAGAGTTTTAATTAAGTATGTTTTTATATAAAATAAATTTGAAGTTGCCGATCATGTATATGAAAACAATAGTTAGTGAGTCTACTTATGTTTCGTCCCTCTGGAATTGAATTTAACTCTTAATAGGTAGAAAGGATTAAATCTAAGATATCATCTTTTTTAACTAACATGTTAGAGATTTAATAAAGACAAAAAGTAAAGAGTGGAAGACTGTATTTCTATTTCTTTTCTTTCTTCTCCTTAAAATCAGTTCATGATCGACAACTTCAAATTTATTTTAAATCAATTTTTGAAAGTTTGATAATTTCTAATAACCTTTTTGTTTTTGTAAAAATTTATTAAAAATTAAAAAAAAAAAAAAATTAAAAAACAAATAAATTTTTTGCAAAGAAAAATTCATCAAAGGTCAGGATGGTGTAGTTGGTTATCACAAAACCTTAACACGGTTTGGGTCATGGGTTCGATTCCCATTCTTGATTCAAATTTTAAAGGATATTACCCATTATGCGCGCATTTTAAACCTAGTTGGGTGAAGATTTTTGTAAAGTAGTAATACCAGAGGTATTATACCTCTTAGGATAGTACTCTTTATCAAAAGGTTGATTGAGAGATATGTAGAAAAGGTCTTGATTCGATATTAATAATGAGATCTAACTTTATTTATTATCTTTTAATTAAACATACAGCAAAAATCTATGAAACCGGACATAGGTTTCAAAATACCAAACAGTAATACATTTATTGGTTATAGAAACTAATAAATATATTCTAAGATAGATCTTTGTAAATGATTAATAATTAAAAAGAAATTGAATCATTTATCATTTTACAAAAAAATAAAAAAAATAAAAGATAAAATTAATTTGTGCATTATTTCTGAAGTAATAAAATATTTTTTATTATAGTACTTTTAAATTTATTTTGAAATATTTAATTATATTATATATAAGAATGATACAAAGTAAAATGTTAACAGAAAGATAAAAGATTTGTGGAATACTTGATTTGGATTACTGAATGGCACAAGAAGTTATTGGTTCAAAATACAATTCTAATTTTCAACGGTTTACAAGACTAAAGAAAAAGTAAGCAAAACAAACTCAGTACTGAACACAAATACTATATGTATAAAAAAGAGTATATATTTAAAAGATTACAATTATATTTAAAATAAAATTTAAAAATTTTTTTTAAAAAAATAAAAATAATTAAAAAAAAAAAGGATAACAATACATTTTTAATATGATAAATCAATAACAATATTAGAAGAATAATAAAGGATTAAGGAATTTCTTTCAGAAATAATACAAAAAAAAACCTTTTAGACTCTTCTTCATATTCAAAATGTAAAGGTTTTTAACTGATTTTACAAAAACAAGGATATTGTTTTTTTAGAAAAGTAATTTAACAGATGAAACGAAAATAAAACAAGGAGAGAATAGTATAAAGAAAGTTTATTCTTTAAAGGAGTTCCTGATTATAGAACAACTAATATTCTATCATTAAGTTGAAAGTGGTAGATTCAAATTCAATCATTTCTCTCATTAATTTAATATGGAACTGGATACTTAGACAATCTATCTTAAGCTCTAGATTCCCAGATTTTTTAGAAATTTTAGAGTATGATATAGATCGACGAATAAGTAATATTGTTTAACTAATTTTAGTATATTCCACAACTGTACAAGACATCTCACTTGTCATCAATATACTAAAATCATAATATTTTTTACTTAAAATGCATTCTTAACTAAATTTGATATATATACAAACCAGTCAGGACCTGAATGTTTTTTAAAATTCTTGGGTATTCTTGAGATAATATATATTTACTAGATGCCATTCATTCTAAACTCAATAGAGCTCTTAAATAATGTTAATAGTGATGATATGAAATGACACCGGAGTACTGCCAATCACTATATCAATCAATGCCAAACATATTGAATCAAGTATTCCTCAACCAAGGTTATTGAAGATCCTATTAATTGTTTTCTTTTAAATCAATTTAAATGTATATAAATAAAAAATATTTTATCACTTCAGAAATATTGCACAGATAATTTTTGTTTTTTATTTTTTTTATTTTTTTTTTAAATGGTAAATGTTTCAATTTTTTTCTAATAATTAATCTTTAACAAAGATCTATTTTAGAATATATTTATTAATTTCTATAACAAATAAATGTATTAATGTTTGGTATTTTCCAACCTCTGTCCGGTTTCATAGATTTTTGCTGTACCTTGATTCGATATTAATAATGAGATATCGAAACAAGGAGTTCTCTCGGGTATTTATACTCTTAGTTTACCATCGGTTGGACGGGATTCGTTGATGACTTCATCCTGGTAAACAATTCTAGAACTTCTCCGGTTGGTGATTCATCAATGGACCGTTAATAAACGTCTTCTGGAATTTCTATGGAATTTCTATGAGTGTTCACTGAAATATCCATGACCTTTCTACACATTCCCTTCCAGGATAGAAATACACGAAGAGAGATGATAAATAAAGGTTAAAGTTGAATTTGTAAGTTGAATTATTAGAAGTTGAAGTTCTTGTTGTGTGTTGAAAAATTTTTTTTTTTTAAAAAATTTTTTTGAAATTTTGCTGAATTTTGTTGATCAATCAATCGTACTTATTTTGTTTTTTATCGACATGAATGATATAGTTATTATTATTATTACTAGAAAGAGACATCTGTTGACAGTTGTAGATTGGATGAAATCTTTCACTATAGATTGTTATGTTTGTTGATATATAGGTATGACTTATAGTTGATGATCTCACATCGTGATATTGATATCCGACAATGAAAAAGAGATCTTATATTTGTTTAAATTCCTACTATTGTTCTAACTGTTACTTATTCCACCATTTAAGAAGTGCCATTTTGATGAAATAGAGTCAGTCAAATTAGAATTACTAGCAGTTGTATGAAGTTTGATGAATTGGTCTTGGATCTATCAGTAGCTTCGATACTTGTATACATTTAATCAATTTGATTTGGCAACGTGTTTAGTCGATGTATTATCTTTGGAAGATCGACTAAAATGACAAGCTATGGCTATGGTTGCGATAACTACTGATCGTTATGAGGACTTTGGAATGCGATTACAGTGAATTGTGTAGACTTTAGACGGTGTCCGCTATCATAGATAGTATGGATACATATGTTTGACCTCTGATGTTAGACAGTCTACACTTGGATTTAGCAACGAATATTTGGTTAATCCTGGAGTAACCTATAATAGCTTGTGGTATGATCTTGATATTCTTGACTGGTTTGGTTTGGTTTTGGTGTGCTGTGCTGTGCTGTTGATATCGGAACGTTGATGTACTATACCTATTGTTTATTACTGACGAACACTGGAGTGGATGTCAACTGATCTATTGCTTCTGGTGTCGTTGTGGCGAGTCAGAAGTATGTTTACAACTTGGAGTATGTCGTGTACATCAATTTGGACTTTTATCAACTGCGAGGTGATTGGTTGTAGAAATAAGACAGTGAATCCTTGTCAGATGGTATTTAGTGGACTATGGCATATACTTGGCAGTTTCTTTAGAACATGGTTGATGTCACTTGAATCTTCTTCTACTTGGTGATTATGGTTTGGTGTGACCGTTACAGAGTCTTGGCTTGTTTTCAATCTTTGAAGATTGACCATTGTCTGGCGGTTTGGAATCTAGGACAGGATAAGATTTGCTTGACTTGTGCTCCATCCTTTCAGTTCCGCAATTGGTTTGCTTACAGATCTTTATTCTCGCATTCTCTTAATGAATCAGACGAGCTTTGTTCGATGATTTCATCCCCCCAAGGAAGATGAAGACGTCGTATCACCGCAAAGTGGGATCTTCTAAGAGTAAAAACCATTGCTAGTGTTGGGTTACATCTTTTTATATTATCCAACTCATATCCCTACATCCACATTATGCATCATGTGGAGTGGATATGTCAACTACATTGCCATCTTTCTGTGGGTGTAGTTGCTAGCTGCATGACCATCTTTTGTGGGTGCAACCGTGCCAGAGTAATAACGCAAGAAATTTTATTACTCTAACTGTTTAGTTTGGCAGCCATCTACTATCTCTATTGGTGTAGCGCTACCTTATATGTTAAAAGTGACTGGGCTGCGATTGTAGAGGATCACTCCTACCAATGTATTATTTATCTTTGGCCACTTACGATCATGAATAAGTGCTACTGATCTTACAACCTGTCGAACATATAGTGTGGATCTATTGGTAATAGGTCGTGTGCTCGACTGCTTGTATAGACAAGAGAGACCTGCGATCTCTAATCTATCAAGGGTCTATTACTACTCTTCATCTGCAGTCTTGATGATGAAGGAGTATGCATTTTTACCAATGATACTTGCTAATTTACACCTGCCATTGCTGGTGTCTTAGGACTATGGTCTTTGGAGAGTTCGCGATTACTTCCAGGGTTGGTACCATGCCTGTTAACAGTCTTTCCTCTATTCTTCTTTGGTTGGGTAGACATTTGTTGGTTCTTAGGTTTAGCCTTTCCATTGTTCTTATTTGTTTGGACAGACTTATGGTTATTGGATATGGACTTATCTCTAGGTGTTTGAGCCACAGAGATATTATTGATATCTGAATTGGTATCTGACATATTTTTAATTATAGGTATATGATAGATAGATGATAAAGATATAATATGATTTAAATAGATATATATAAGGTAAGATAATTATTGATTCTTATAATTGTACTAACATATATAGATAATAGATAATATTTAATCTAATAAATTTGATAAATAATAAAATATATGGTTATATTATAATTGTGTAGATAATATTATTTGGTTTAAATGGTTATAATAATATTAATGATATAAGTGTATATAATGATTATGATATTACGGCCTTACTTTTACCCGCGCGGAGTAAGGATATACTAGAGTATTAAAAAATTAAAAATAAAAGTTTTGTAAAGTAGTAATACCAGAGGTATTATACCTCTTAGGATAGTACTCTTTATCAAAAGGTTGATTGAGAGATATGTAGAAAAGGTCTTGATTCGATATTAATAATGAGATCTAACTTTATTTATTATCTTTTAATTAAACATACCTTGATTCGATATTAATAATGAGATATCGAAACAAGGAGTTCTCTCGGGTATTTATACTCTTAGTTTACCATCGGTTGGACGGGATTCGTTGATGACTTCATCCTGGTAAACAATTCTAGAACTTCTCCGGTTGGTGATTCATCAATGGACCGTTAATAAACGTCTTCTGGAATTTCTATGGAATTTCTATGAGTGTTCACTGAAATATCCATGACTTTTCTACAAGATTCTGTCGACAAGATGTGTAGTCGAAATTGGTTGGTGATAGAGATAGTTGGAACTGGCCATAAGTTAGCGGTGAATGCCATGTTTGATGATCAATAGGTGGTCGTAGATTTGCTTCAGAGTGGGTGGTAGACCATCAATCAGAATAGGTTTAGCAGATCTGATCTTGTCCAGATGTATGAGAGGAACTCCCAATTGGTGCCACAGACTGTAGCATATATTGAGACAAGGCGAAGTGATAGATCTACATTGGATTTGAGATAGACAACTGGTATAATAACAAACTTTGGAAGGATAAGAGGATGAAAGTAGGAACCTGTTGAATATCCATACGTGTTGCACAAGGCTTATCAAACACCAGCGTGGACGAAACACTGTCTTCCGGTTCTTCTCTCGTTCGCTCCCTGGATTGGCTTACAACAAAAACAAAGAATGTGAACTGTGCTTCACACACTGCTCTGACCCATATTTCCATACTTTCTTTAATTGTCGAGCAGTTATGAAAGATTAATCTTAACACCATTCTTGATTCCCTACAGCTTCAGGTTGTCTACGGTTCGATTGGATAATGGAAGATACGTATCACTTGGTAAGAAGAAAGGACAACATCACTACTCTCGCTTCACTTGTATTTCATCATATCTGGAAATTCTATTGTAAATCCTATTTTGGCGGTACTCCTCTCCACGAAAATACCCTACTATCTAACGAATCTATCATAAATGAATATATATTCATTTATAGCACATATCTGTATATAAATTAATTATAAATAACAGTATCAGTAACTTACAATCCAAACTTAAATAACAAGTATCCACTCAAATGTCAGCCTACTATTATTTCCTCTTCTTCTCTTCATTTTCAATTAACCAATTCAATCATAAGTATTCTCATCAACTTAAAAATCTATATTATAACAATAACTAAAATAATTATAATAATAATCAAAATAGCAATCAATTTGCAGAAAAAAAAAAGCTTATACCAGTTGGGATGTTGAAAGAATGCATCGCATGATCTGAGAATAATAGGCTGAACCAAAAACTCCATGGTGAAGTTCCATCTAAAATGCTCACTACCAAACTTGCTCAATCCAAGAAAGACTCATCCATACCAGGGCTGTAAAGAAGTAATAAATACGTTATCAAATAAAAAATTAAAACACTCTATTATGTTTTTATCAAATGATTTAGTAAATATTTTATTACTTTAGTTAATTTTTTTGAGATGACTTAGTACAACCCTACAAAATATCATTTTTGGTATACCAAAAAAAGCAAAAAAAAGTTGGAATGAAGATTAAAAAAGTTTAATTGAAGAAGATTCTAACTCTACTTAAATAAAAAATAAATAACAATGATAATTTCCCTTATCACTGAAGTGGATACTCTCTTTGACTAAAATATAATTAAAATAAACAAAAATTTTTATAATTTAAGAAAGTGATCTTGTCAAAATGTAATTTAATTTAAAAGATCTATAAAACAACTAATTTAAAATTATCACTGCTTTTTGGTAAAGTAAATAAACAAAACCAATGAAACGAAATTTGAAAATATTTATTAATGAAAAAAAAAAAACAACTAAATATGTAAAATACAAATTGAAATACTTAATACATGTAACATTTCACTATTAAAAATATTATGAAGAAACTACTCAAAAAAAAAAAAAAAAAAAAAAAAAGGTTTTTCAAATTAAAAAAAAAATATAATTAATTTAATTGCATTTTGTTGGTATTATCTAATTCTGGTGGAGGTAAACCTGGTGTAGTTGGAGCTTCTTCTGGCTTTGGCTTCAGCTTTTCAAGTGCTGTCAAAGCTCTTGTATTCTGTGATGTTTTTGCAAAACCAATGAAAGTAGACAACTGCAGTTTAAAGGTTGTGATTGCCCACTCCACGACTGGGAAGTGTAACTTTGACATTGCTTCAAAAATATATAGCTTATCACATTGCAAATTATGCTCTTCGTATAGATATTGAGAAACATTAAGGTGTCCATTTGATATTGCTTTGTTCAATGCCAAATAGGTGCACGGTTCTGTTCTGTTCTTGGTTAACCACTGTACAACATCTAGATGGCCACCAGCAGATGCCAACTCTATCGCCATATTTGAGTTTAGATTCTTTTTATTTCTGTGGAACCATTGGACAACATCTAGGTGTCCTGCTCCAGCGGTTTCATCTAACGTATTTTCTCTACATCCTTCCGTTCTATTGGCATGAAGAAACTCTACAATCTTTAATTGTCCATTAATCGCGGCATTGTGCATAGCCAAGCTTGTGCAACCCTCACTACGATTTTGATGGAAGAATTTCAGAAGATCTAAGTTTCCTTTGGCTGCGCAGTTCATTGCACGTGTGGTACATCGCAGACCACACTCATGAAGTATCTTTACAATTTCAAAGTTATTGTTGTACGCAGCAATATCGATGGCATTTCTAAAGTTGCAGGTGCCAACGTTTCTCACAATCCATTCGACTAGCGGCAAAAAGTTTTTGGAAATGGCAAACTCAAAGTCCTTCTCTTCGATGAGCAAAGGACACTTTTTGTGAAGGTATTTTAGCATTGCCAGATCGTTGTTCTTTATGGCGAATCCATAGCCAGCAGCTGTGCAACCTGCTTCTTCTTGATTGCTCAACATCCAATCTACCAATTCCATATTGCCATTTTCAATTGCCCTGTCAATAGCTCTTGGCGTACAAAGCTTGGTTGGCAAATTGTCTTTCATCCACTTTAAAACTTCGAGATGCCCGTGCTCCGCAGCAATACTCCATAGATCTTCATACATACGGGTAATTTGATCTGGTCTAGTTAGGATAAACTGTAAAACCTCGATGCTTCCTGATTCCACTGCTTTGTTAATAGAGAATTCCAACATTTTATATTCATCTTTACAATTGGTTATCGCTCTATCCTTTTCAATTCTATCTTCCACCCACAATAGAATCGGCAGATGTCCGCCATCCAATGCACCGTCCACAATAATTTGATAGTGATCTCGATTTGGCACGAGGTATTCTATCATCTCTAGATTTCCGACGATCGATGCATGCCACAACGTTCTGCTGAGTTGAATCGATTTACGATCGGTACCCTTGAGGTTGATCAACTTGTCAAACACCCACTTTAGTACCGCCATATCGCCACTGTATGGAGCAATCTCAAGTGCCTCGTGATACTTCCATTGAAACGGTTTGGTCTTTCGATTGGGAATGGGCTGACGCGACTCCAGCTCCGACAGCAACTCCAGGATATCGAGATTACCATGCTTCGAGCCGTAGTAAAGTAGATCTGGATCGACATCGGTTGTCTTGTAGAGTGATTCCAAACACAACTTTCTCGTTTCCAACATGTACCGTATCATCTCGAGATTCGGAGTGATTACGAATTCCCTCAAAGTATATTTGATCAACTTGCAATCGCTATCCATATATTGATATTGGTCATTGTAGAACTGTTTAATCATATCGAAATAACCGTATCTCGCCTGTATGTGTGTCAAGTTCTTTACTCTTGTCCAACTGAATATCTTTTTCAACTGAAGGACCTCTCTATGAATCCATTTTATATCTGCGAAAATGATATCTCTTAATAATTTATTTTTATAAACATTTAAAAATAGATTTGTTTCCATAACTAGTTATATAATAATAATAATAAATAATGAAAAATAAATATTATATATCTCTTTTTAAAAATAATGTACATACAATAAAATGATTTTTTATGATTGGTAATCAAAATGAGGATTCAAAAAACAATTTCTAGTAATTTTGGAATTTGATTTTTTCAAAAGATAAAACCTTTTTTAGGAATTGCACATATAAAGGTGATCAATTTATTTATTAACAATGAAAATGAAAGAGTAGAAAGAAAAATAAAAATATTCTTAATTCTTCAATTTTTTAAATCTTATCTTTAATTAATTAAAAAATTAAAATTTTAACATCTAGATCATAGTTTTATTAATGAAAAGTTATTATTATCCTGGTTTGAAATTTATTATCAAAAATTTTATTAAACTTTTTTTTTTTTTTTTTTGATTTTTTTTTCAAATTGAAAGTGTTTTATTCCCACAACTGCACCATTAATAATTTGAAAAAAACATAATAAAAAGACCTTCAACCTTTGGTTTGGTGTCAAACATATTACAAAACTATATAATTTAGATATTTAGACAAATAATTTATAAAGATATATAAATTACAAAAATAATACACTTTTTTTTACACTCTTTATTATTTATATTCACACTCAACACATACACATTTACACCTTTTTTAAAAATAAAAAAAAATCATTTTTTTTTGTATTTTTTAATATTCACATAAAATAATAATATAATCAATAATTTCATTTTATTTTTCTTAAAACAAATATAAGTTAAATTCGTTTATTATTATATGGCCGCACATTCGGCAGAGTTTTATGTATTTCAATGGGCTGCCATTACATTTCTAGTAGCACTGTCAGGTCTTTTTGCAGGTCTGACGCTTGGTATCATGTCTTTAGATATAACTGGTTTAGAGGTAACTATCTATCATTTAATTTTATAGATTGACAATTCATTTTTACTTATATATCTTTATCTTTTCTTTGTTTTTTACTTTCTTTCTTTAAAATTTTTTAGATTGTTATAGCTAGTGGGTCTCCATCGGAATCAAAGTATGCAAAAAAGATCTATCCAGTTCGTCAACGTGGTAATCTACTGCTGTGTACGCTATTGCTTGGAAATGTATCTGTAAATACGCTGCTCTCTATTCTTATGGCCGATATGACCTCTGGTTTCGTTGGTTTCCTCTTGTCGACAGCTATCATTTTGATTGCCGGTGAGATTATACCACAGGCTGCATGCTCGCGTCACGCGCTCGCCGTCGGTGCACACACCATCTGGATTGTATATATTTTTATCTTTATCTTCTTCCCGTTCGCCTATCCCATCAGCAAGGCACTCGATGTGATGCTCGGTAGCGAGATGGGTACGATCTACTCGCGTCAGCAGTTGAAGAAGCTGCTCGACATCCACAGCACCCACGCACAAGAGTCGGGTGTCTCGCGTTCCGACGTCACCTTGTTGACCGGTGTACTCGACTTTGCCCAGAAGAAAGTTATGCAGGTGATGACACCTCTCGAGAAAGTGTTCATGCTCGACATCGACACGAAACTCGACACTCATACACTAACATCGATTCTCGAGAACGGACACAGCAGAATGCCAGTGTACGACGGCGAGCGTACAAACATTGTCGGTTGTCTTTACATGCGTGATCTCGTTATTCTCAACCCAGAGGACAACGTTCCACTGAGGACCGTACTCGGTCTCTTCCACAGACAACTACTGAAAACATGGCACGACACTACTCTCGAACAGATGCTAAATGAATTCAAAACTGGTAAATCTCACATGGCTATCGTACACAAAGTAAACAGTGAAGGTGAAGGTGATCCATTCTACGAGAATCTCGGAATCATTTGTCTCGAAGATGTATTGGAAGAAATACTTCAAGATGAAATCTTGGATGAAGCTGATAACTATGGTAAGATTTATTTACAGAAATTGCTGTTTAGAACTATACTAACTTGTTTATTATTATTATTATCTTAGAAAATACTACAAGTGTTGATTACAAGACAATCAGTAGTTTCCATGGACAAGCTAAAAGAACTACAAGTAAGCTATCACCACAACAAGTGACTGCCATCTATTCTTTCCTCTCTGGAAGCATGCCAGAGTTTGCTTCCAAGCTGATATCGGAGCAGGCATTCTCAAAGATGTTGTCCAGTAAGGGTGTTATTGTTGGTGAGTTTGAGCGTCCCAAGAAGGGTGACACTGTCATCTACAATCGTGGTGTCGTCGATGAGTACTTCACTATCGTCCTGCAAGGAAAGTTGGAGATCAAGTCGGGTAGCGAAGGATTCGTCAGTGAGGGTGGTCCTTTCACTACACTCGGTGTCAACGCACTAAAGACCGAGCAATTCACTCCGGAATTCACTGCTCGCGTCATCTCTCACTCCTGTCAGTTGTTGCGTATCAGCAAGAGTGCCTACGACACTGCTATGCGTGCCACTGCCGACGAGTACAACAGCCACGTCTTTAAGAAACACAACAACGACATCGATTCGACATCGATCACCACCTACCACATGGCAACCTCTGGTTCCAACTCGTTGGTCGACGACGAACCAATCTCACCGCCACACCCACCAGCCAACCAACTTAGCTTTCGTGGCTCCCCAAATACCTCAGCAAACAACGTCAACAACAACAACAACAACAACAACGGACTGAGTAGTGGTTTAAGTAAATCAAATAGTGCAACCAACAACACCATTCTCAATAACAATGTATCCAATAAGACAACTACAACCACCACAACCAACAACACTCACTCTGTAATCGATGTATCATCAGAAGACGAAGATGATGTAGGTGGTAGAAAACCTTTTCTTCATCACCAACCACATTAATATCAAATTCTGATTAAATAAATAAATAATCAATAAATAAATAATTTATTTATCTAATAATTATATGTTTATATATTGTTTTTTTTATTACTAATATTTAATTTATCGAATCTTTAATCAGAAAAGAAATTAAATAATAAAACAAAAAGATAAATAAAGAACATAACCATATAGAATACTAATTTGAGCATTAAATGGTTACCCATCTTACTGGTGTGTGAATATACTTTTGTTGGATCGTTCTTATGAGTTCTAGTTTGATATCTAAAATTTTAAGAGGTTATTTGATAAAAGGTTGTTTTGAATGATGATGATTTGGTTAATGATATTTGTGAATTGAACATATTGAATTTTCATGTTTCTTTTTAAAACTACCACTACTACTCACCTTTGGAAGTGATAATATAATACAGGTGCATTGAGGAGGAAAAGAACAAATCTAAATGTAACTAAAAACCAAACAGTGAAAACAGCTTGAACGATGTATTCTGGCATAATGAATTTGTTGTATTTCTTGCAAAACTCTATAGAATTGATATCATTTCCTTCTAGATCCGTCAACAAGAGTAACTGTAACAACAACAGAGTTGTTTGTTAATAAAAACTTCTATTGTCATATTAGAATATGATTGATGATATTTACTTCGTAGACAACAATTGCCAATAATACACCCGAAGAAAGCAATGCTAAAAGCATTGTATAATCGAAACCAGTAGTTGAAAGTTCATACATTTTTCTGAAACTTTACTTTTATATTAAAAAAAAATAAATACTATTTATATTTATATCTATATTAAACTGTACACAATTGTTTAAAAAAATGATTAATTGAAGTTACAGTTGGTCTTGAATCAAAAAAAAACATTCTTGACAAAAAAATTGGGTTTTTTAAAAATTTTTTTTGCAATTTTTTTTTTGCAAGACCTTATCCTTCCATTTTTTGTGAAGATCAACAACAACAACAAGATTATTATTATTATTTAGAATTTAAAACAAATAAATTGTTTATTTATTTAATAATTAATTAAAAAAAAGAATATGTTGTGTTTTTTTTTTTTTGCAAAAAATACATTTATATATTTTTGAGAAACGAGAGTAAGGTAGTTTTATAGGTTTTTTTTTTGTTTGTTGGAAGGTTGGGTGTAAAAAACAATATTGAAATTATTTGAATAAGTTTAAAGATGTAACAGTATTGAAACGAATAGTATGACGAATAAAAATAATCCATTGGTACTTGATAATCTAACAGCGGGTGAACCATCGTCTGCGTTTGGATCGGTGCTATATTTATAGAATGCAACGTTGTTGACAAACATGACACCTTGAATATCGGAAAGATCGGTGTACGCTTGGAATCCATCGACTTCAGCACCATCCCAAAGACCGAATTCGTAGAATGGAATGTAGAAATCGATCCATTTGTTGAATTCGAATTGTCCACCGTAGTACTCAGAGAGACCGATACGCTGTGTTGGTTTGCCAGCGACCGTGAACATAATGTACGCTTGGAGTGCACGTGGACGTTGAGTTGGATCCGCCTCATTGCCGTAGTACTCAAAGTTGTTGTCGGGAATATATTTAAACGAGATCTTCAATCCATTGTATTCGGTGGTGTCGATGGTTCCGTTGGTGAACGACAAGCTGACACGTGTCGCCGACTGGAGTGGCCAACTCATCACAAGAGTCTTGTCGTCGTCGGCAGCCTTGAGATCGATTTCACTGTTCAATACGACACCGTCTCCAAGCTTACCACGCTTGTAGATGGTAAGCAGTGTGTCGTTCTCCTGGCAGATCTTACCGTTGTTTAGGTTGAGATCATCGATGAGTGCGTATCCACTGTACGCGCTGTCGACGACACTCTTGAAGATGAAACCTTGGAAGATCTTTTCGTTCTTGTTTGCGGGATCACTGAATTTACTCATGGGAATGTTTACTTTACGCCAATCTTCACCAGTCATTCCACCGATGATGTAGTCGTTCAAGTTGACCGAACCACGTGCAGAGTTGTTTCTCATAATCCAAACTTCGATCTGAGAATCCTTGACACCGTCACCATTGGTGATCCAGAACGACAAGAATTTGTATTTGGTCTTATCGAATGCTTTCTTTGCTTTGAAGTAGACGTTGGTTGACTTTTTGAGATCGAAACGGAATGCGTTCTGTCCACGATGTGTCTTTTGTGTCCAGGCATTGTTGTGGAACGAGGTTGTGGCGTCGACCCAACGCTCCGACATGGTATCATTGTAGATCCAATCTGGATATTTGTAGGTGCAACTGGCATCGTAGAAAGCGTATGGATCACGTTTCTGAATGTAGTTTCCTTTGTCTTGTGGATCGGTATTCGCACAATACTCTGGATCTGGAATGACATCGACCGATTTAATCAGGGTGGCGGTTGGCAGTTCAGCGCTGATATCCAAATGACTCTTGTCCACGTAGGTACTAATATAGAAACTGGCATGCAAAACATTTCCACCGATTGGATTACCGAATTTGATGATCGAGTTGTTGTTAAGCAAGAATTCAACGTTGTACTCTGACCAAACGATCTTGTAGTTGTTGTAGGTGTTGGTGACGTCGATACCGATGATGTTACGCACCGGTTGCTGTGAAGTCGATGTTCCACCACGAACAACACCGAATACCACTGGGTAGGTAGTGTTGGAACCGGTGATCTTGATGAACGCAGTCGATTCCTTGCTGTAGACACCGTCGGTAATGTAGATCTTGGTTGTGACACCCGGCACATTGGAAACACGTAGATTGGCAGAAAAATTACCTGGTGGATATTTGTTGTCGGTCAATTGGACCTCTGAGCAACGATAGGGAATATCACATTTATCGGTACATTTGTCGACGGCCATCTGAAGAGTTGGAATATCACCGTCGCTACCGAATTGCACCAGAGTGGAGTCACGATTACAGAATTGGTATGGACGTTGATTGAAGAAATCAACCATGGCACGCACGTTTTCATCGCTCGATGGATTCATCGAGTAGTTGGATGGACATGCACCGATACCATCGTCAGAGGTGGACGATTCGCTTACACTGCTGTCCGTAGAGCCAGAGGTGGTAGATGGTTTGGTGGTTGGCTTGGTTGTTGGTTTGGTGGTTGGTTCGGAACTGCCTGCTGTCGCAGAGGCTGTTGTTGCTGCTGCTGGTTTAGTTGTGGCTTTGGTTGGCGTTGGACTTGGTGTGGTAACAGTCTTACCGGTGCTTGTTGTAGTGGCGGTAGTGGAATTGGCTGCATCCGTAGCATTGACCATCGCCAAGCTAGCCAACACAACCAACAATATAACCAATGTACTTGTAACCAATGGTTTCATTTTTTATAAGTGTTGGTAATTATTTATTTATTTTGATTTTCCAATTTTTTCGAGTAAATAGAAAAATACTAATACAATTTTATATCTATATATATATATATTAACCTGTTGGAAAATTTGAGAAATTAAAATATAAAATTAATATAATAATTAAATATTTGATTTAATCTTAGAAATGTAATATTATAAAAAGTAATTTTAAAATAAAATAGATTTGTTTTTATTTATTTGGATAGATAGATAAATAAATAACAAATTAAACAGTGATTTTTATGATTGATTTAAATAGTTAATTAAAATTATCTTTTTTATTTGTTTATTTATTGATTGATTGATTTATTGATAATTTTTTTTATAATTGATGATGATGATATGATTATTATTATTATTATTGTTATTTTTAACTTAAAAGTTTGTAATTTAAAAATATACTTACAAATTAATTAAAAAAAAATAATGAATGATTTATCAATTCCAAAGAGTCGTCGGACAATTTAATTTCCAATAGTTATTTCTAACTGCTGTGATTTATGGTTTGATATCAAATATATAAAGTATTATATATGATACAATGGAATAATAATTAAAGATTAAAATAAAGATCAAAAAAAAACAGAACAGAATTGATTAACAAATAAATAATATTAAAAAAAAAAAGATTTGTTTGTGAATAGATAAGATAAAATTTATAAAATTTCAAAACAATAGAAATGGTAGTGATTTAATAAAATGAATAGAAATAATAGTTAAGAACAAATTATATAATTTTAATTATTTTTAATTTTTGTTTTGATAATTATTTATTTTCTCTATTTCTTTTTTTTGTGTTGTGGATTGGATTGGTGAGTGAGCAAGAGAGACTAAAATAAGTTATTAAACGGGGTGTGTGATTTATGTTTTGGTTAATTGTTTTGTGTGTATCTGTATGTTTATGTGTTTAGTAAAATAATAAATATGTTTTTGATTATCTGTATTAAAGTTTTTAATGAAATGGTTTAATTTCCAGTTGTTGTTGTTTATATTGCAGACTTGTCCATCATTTACTATTCATTTTAATTGAATTCAAATAGCACCCCATCATCATAATAATCATTCACCTCCAAATTAAATGAATTATATATTCAAATTTATTTTATTGATTTTAGAATAATGATATTGATGATAATCATATTGATCAAAACAAGTAAGATAGGATAGACTGGTAATATAATATGTCAATATTATCATTTAATAGCAACAACACTGAAAATAGTCTGTTGTGGATCAGAGTGTGTGTTAATTTTGAGTAGTGTGGAATGTGTGTGAGTGTTAATTTTGTGTTCGTGTCAATATGTTTAAATATATTATATATTTATCTAGAATATTCTAGGGTGACCGAGTTGAGAACTCATGTATGATTTGATTTGATGATCGCACGAAATTAAATTAACAAATTATTAATTTGTTTTTTTTTCAAGAGTGTGGTGTTAACAATTCACTTCCATTTTCTCATTTCTTTAATATATTTGATTTCAGTTCTTTTGATATGCACTGTTTTGTTTTAAGGGTTTAATGTGTGTGTTAGGTGTATGTTGAATTAAATTAGTGGTTGTTTAACACATTAAAAACACTTCTCTTTTTAACATATTTGTTTATTTAAATTCATTCTTAGAGTGTGGTTGTTTGATCATTTTTTAATATTTTTTTTTACCCTTTTAAATTTATAAAAACCCCATCACAAACATATATACAAATAAGAAAGAGGTAAAAAGCAAGAATAATCAGAATTTAGATCATATTTTTACTTGTTAAAGTTAATAGGTTTTTTAACTTCCACAAAAGGTTGATAAGATGATCAAATATCGTTTTATTTTTACTTTATACTCGCTTTACAATAATCACCACCATTATTTACTGACATCAGCAACTTAATCTCTTATTTAAAATAATTAAATTAAAATCTACTTTATATAGAATTTATGATATCCTACAGTTCAAAATTGTGAATTTACAGATTCTATGTTTTTGATTTTAATCATTATATCACTAAAAAGAATTGGGAACTTCGAAGAATCTTTAAAATTAAACTACAGAATGGTAAAAATATTATTTATTTTTCATCTATGTTTAAAATATTGGCCGAGCTCCAGGTTCAATAGATAAGTTTTATTTGATGGTAATGCATCAAAATGGTATAAGAATTGATTTGTTTATTACAATTTAAAAAACTATTTTTTAATTAATTTTTTAATTTATAAATTTAGAAATAATAATACAATTTTTTTGAGTTCTACTCAATAGTAAGAGTAGTGAGAAGAGATTGCCAAACTACTCAGTGTCTCCAATAAAATTAAATTTTGTTTTTTTGTTTTTTTTATGATCTGATCATAGCAAAATTGCGTTACATTTAAACATTTTTAACTTTTCATGGTCCTAAAGCAAAGAAATCTTAAAAAAATTATTTAGTTTTGAAACTCATAGATATAAAATTGTATTACTTTCCATGTCAACGTTGCAAAAAAAAAAAATTAAAATCACACAAAAAAATTTTTTTGGTACGTCTTTGATTCAATTCCCCCAGATAAAGAGTATTAAACGTTGCAACTATTTTATTATAATATATTATTCGATTGATGCTTAAATCCAAAGAATAATTAAAAAAGAAATTTATTTTACTCTTTATTCTTTGGATTAAAAAAATGTTTTTATTTTAAATGCTTTATTCTCAAGAGTCCAAGAGAGGAATCCGATCTTTATCTGAATATTAAACTTATGATGTTCTCCTCAAAACGTGGCATTTGATCAATATCCCAAATGAAAAGGTATTGGATCTATTTAGAATATTTTAGTTTAAAATTAATTCAGTATATATAGAGTTCTAGAACTATAGATATCAAATCAAATTCATTTAAAAAACACTATTAAAAATGAAAACAAATATATCAATTTTCTTCATATCTTCATTATTGTTAACTATTACTTTATTCAACCTCGTTGGTGCTGTACGAGAAGTTCCTATAAGTGTTAGTAGAAACACTACAAGTGGAAAACATACTTCAGGATCATCAGGCAATTGGACCACTGGATCATCTGGTAATTGGACAACATCAGGTAATTGGACCACTGGATCATCTGGTAATTGGACTACATCAGGTAATTGGACCACAGGATCATCTGGTAATTCGACTACATCAGGATCATCGGGATGGATTTCCACATCAGGAACATCTGGTAATTGGACCACTGGACCATCAGGTAATTGGACTACTTCAGGATCATCGGGATCATCAGGTAATTGGACAACTGGATCATCTGGTAATTGGACAACTGGATCATCAGGTAATTGGACCACAGGATCATCTGGTAATTGGACTACATCAGGATCATCGGGATCATCAGGTAATTGGACCACTGGATCATCAGGTAATTGGACTACTTCAGGATCATCGGGATCATCAGGTAATTGGACCACTGGATCAGGTAATTGGACCACATCAGGATCATCAGGATCATCAGGTAATTGGACCTCATCAACTACAGGACCTTTCCCATCTGGATATACTTTCAAGACATTGACAACTACAACAAATAATGATTATCAAACAATTACCAATACAATAACTGTTAGAGAGTCATCACTCAACACAGTTGTTATCAACACTACCACAATCTCTACTGATTACTCGACCACTACAGTAACAGAGACCACCACATGGAGATACCATGGTCTCTCGAATGTCATTACTACAGTAACCTATACAGTTGGTACCACAACTACCACCGAGACCTCTAGCCAACAAAAATATCTTAGAATGATTATAGGTAGAGATTCTATTGAATTGGTAGAGTATGAAACTGATTTGTTATCTTCGAACGATTCTGATAGACTTCAAAGTAACTCGATCAAGATGATCATTATGGCTTTAATAGCAATGTTAATGTTAGTATTTTAATCAAATCTAATTTTTAAAAATAAATAATTTCTTAATGATAAACTACATATTATCATTCACAACAATTTAATTTATCTTTTGAATTTATTGTATTATTTAATATGAATTTTGAATTCAGAATAAATTCTTAATATTATTTTAATTTTAAACCCTCATTTATTATGTGAACTTACACCAACGAAGATGAATGAACATTTTGGGGTGTGACGAAGTAATGGGGGAGTTCATAATGCTGTAGTTTGGATCGGTTTCGATGCAAATTTGGATTATGTCATCAGGTCATGAAGTACTCTGGTACTGTTTCACATTTGATAAAGTGGCATTCCAAACATACCATGATATCTAAAAAATCTTTATTTAGATTTCAATTTTGTCTTTAGATTTTTTCATAGGGGGCTTTTATCTTTTAAAAAAAGATATTTTGAATAAATTTAATTCAAAACTACATACCAACGTTGCAAAAAAATAAAAAAACATAAAAATCCATCTTTTTTTTTTTGTGCACTCTGTTTTTTGTTACCAATTTGGAACCTGCAGTCTAAGAGTTGCAAACGTTGCATTCTGCTTAATAGAATTTCCACAATTAAAACAATCATTACAAAGAAATTTCTTTCACTATTTACGAAACAGTTTCGAAAAAAAGATTGATTTTAATTAGTTTAATCTCAAGAGTCCAAGAGAAGATCCCGATTTTTATCTGAATATGATACCTATGATATCACTCTAAACGAGACATTGATCAATTATATATAAAATCAAAAGGTAAAGATCTATTTTAGAATCTTTGCGGTTCAAATTCATTTTGTATAAATAGGCAACCTTCAGGGTTCATGAATTAAAAATCATACATTAATCAATTATAATCATATTAAAAATGAAAACAACAATTCTCTTTATCTCTTCTTTATTATTAGCTGTTACTTTGTTCAACTTGGTCGGTGCTATGGAAGTACCAGATAGTGTTACCAGAAACACTACAAGTGGAAATCATACTTCAGGATCCACTGGAAGTTTGAATACCACTACTGGACATTCGAACACTAGTACTTCAGGAGGTTGGACAACCGGAGGATCGAATACCACTTCAGGATCAACTACTGGACATTGGAATAGCACAAGCGGATCTTCTGGAAGTTTGAATACCACCACCACCGGACATTGGAACAACACTTCAGGTTGGACAACTAGAGGATCGAATACCACTTCAGGATCAACTACTGGACATTGGAATTCAACCACTACTGGAACTTCTGGAAGTTTGAATTCCACCACTACTGGACATTGGAACACCACATCCGGAAGTTGGACAACTAGAGGATCGAATACTACTTCAGGATCAACTACACATTGGAATTCCACCACAACTGGAGGAAACACCACTTCAGGAACATCTGGAAGAGGCAACACAACCAGAGGTTTCCATGATATTGATTTGGAGGAGAACGACTCTAGTATTCTCCAAATCAACTCGATCAAGATGATTATTATTGCTTTAATGTCAATGATAGTGTTCATATGTTAATCTAATTTAATTTTAAAAAAATAAAATTTCTCAATGATAAAACGACATATCATTCAAATTAACAAAAAAAAAAAAATCTTTAAGAATTATTAAGAAGCTTCACTTTTGATTATTAAAATTAATTAAATGTTAGAAAATTCAATTCAATCTTTGGTTTGTACAAATAGTTGAAGTGTGGCAACCAATCCTTGAGTATTAAATTTGACATTCTGGAGGCTTACACCAATAAAGGTTATTGATTTATGTCCTTGAACATAGTTGAGGAAAAGTTGATTTTCCTGTTCGTTGTTGACTTGCACAAATATTACCCTCCTGGGGTGCGACTCGGTCTGTGGTGAATTCACAACTCTTTCGATTTCTTTGATTTCTTCGATGTAGTAGTATTGTTGTTTTGTATTTCCAAAGTCGATTTCCGTATTTCCTGATTGCCGACAGGCCCTCAACCACATGTACTTTCGCAAAAGATTGGCCAACTCTTTGCATTGTTGATGTTTTCCTAATATCTCTGCGAGTGCCTTGACCAAACCAAATGGGTCATTAACGATTAGAAATGACTGTTCGCTTTTCAAGAGTTGATTAACTACCCAAAAGCTAAAGATATCTTTCTCTGTCCATGTCCACTCCCGAAAATATGATACAGGTATTCCAGTTGTGAAAGCCAAGACTTCCTTGGTAAAGCGGATAACCTTATTCTAATTATTTTCCCTACCGAGATACACCTGTTGCAAATATACACCCAAATTAGCCATTAGCTCCATGGAAACCACAATGGTTGTATCTAAGAGTGTACGGGTTATCTCTAAGATGATGTCGTGGAATGGCTCAATGGTTGGATTGAGTCTGTAGAGCTGTCGCTCCATATCCCAGCGAAAAAAGTCTTTTGCATGTCGTAAACAGTGTGGCATTCGAACGGGCTCCTGGGTAACTTGTGGAATATGCCTATTTGGATTTGTTAGGGCCTGGATGAAATTCTTGTGTGTCTCGTTGTCCATGTACTTGGCAATGTCACAATAGTAGCTTTGGTTACTGGAGATAGTTTTGATAATGGTTCGAGTACCTTCGATTGTTCTGGTGGATGATGATATTTGATCGGAGAACTTACATGCCTTTGCTATCTTTTCAGCGAAATCCTTGAGATGCCATGACAAGGAGGAGGTAATGGCCGATCGTTGGCCAAGCCTATTCACCAATGCTTTGATATCTTCAGGAGTTATTTCGTTTTTGACAAACAAACTCTTGAATGGCACAGAACGGTGGCAATTTAAGAATTCCGTAATGAACTCTATGACTGATTTTCTCACTGAATTGAGGTCGTTTCTTTTCTTTTTTATCAAACAAGTGATACCATTTCTAAAAAACTTTGAAATTAAAAAGAGTTCTTCAATGTCATCCTGTTTGTTTTAATATTTAATAATATTAGTAGAGGAATAACATATAGGTATTAATATTAATTATACGTACCATGCTGATATTGTTGGAACCATTCGCTTTCTCTGCGTTGGTCGAAACAGTACTGATGCCACTCAACCAATTTCTAATCACACTTGCGAAGTCCAGTTGAGAAGAAACCTCTTGGATATTCAAGTCGTTGTCTCTATTGGTCTCAGCATGGGTGCTGATCGGTTGTTGAAGAACAGTTGGCTGTTTACTACGATCGGGTGGGAGTACTCTATCGGGTATGTTGGAGTTGTTTCCAATCACACTTGCGAAGTCCAGTTGAGAAGAAACCTCTTGGATATCCAAGTCGTTGTCGCTATTGGTCTCAGCATGGATGCTGATCAGTTGTTGAGGAACAGCTGGCTGTTTACGATCGGGTGGGAGTACTGTAGGCATAGCCGCACTATCGGATATGTTGGAGTTGTTGTCTTTGCTAACAGCCATTCCGACTTCGATCACCAGAAAACCATTGGCATTAGCAAGTTGATTTGGATTGGTACTACGGAAGATGTTTTCTACATCGCTTGTGATCATAGGATTTAAATATGCGAGCTTAACATCCTCTAGTACAGTATCTTGATTTTGGGGGTTCACAACTAAACGACTGACTTTACTTGCGTCTCCAGGTGAAATTTCACGAACGAATGCTGTGTACTGCTCAGCTTTACTACAAAGAAGCACTGATTTTTCAAAAAATTTAATTGTTTTCATTATTTTTTTTAATAAAAATAAAAAGTAAACTAATATTTTGTGGCAATAATAGATTGTTGCAATGAGAAAGGTATTTGTACAAAAATAAACTTTTTAAATGAAGAAAAAAAAAAAAAAAAAAGAAATAATATTAACTTAAATATGGTAGTTGGGTGATTTGATGAAAGTGAAAATAAAATTAAATGTTATTTAAAACTAAACGATTACTAAGGATTATGTTACTAAATATTAATTCTTTTTTTTTTTTTTTTTTTTGATCAAATCTTGTGTATTTGTTTTTGATTTTCCAATTTATAAATAAATAAAAAAACAAACAAGAACCATCACTAAAAGTTCTTTGATCCATCAGCATAAACATTCGATTCAACAAAAAATTAATATAATGATTATTTTAAGTAGATCTCAAAGTTATGAAATCTTCCCAAACTCTGATATCCTAATATATTTTTGTCAACATGTTCGTTCAATATCGGATTTCCAAGAGGTATACAAAAGGTTTGTCAAGTGTTTTACAGCTCGTTCAGTGGATTTTCTTTTTGTAAAATGTGAACCAACGATAATCAAATTTATCTTTGACAACAATCTACCTTTTGGCAAACAAGCATTGTTCAGTGCAGTATCAAATGGTCACATGACAACAGTGCAGAGAATACATGCGAAATATCAATATACAAAATCAGTGTGGTCCAAAGCAATGTTGATGGCAACCGAGAGGAACAATGTAGAACTGTTCCAATATCTTTAGAACCGAGTACAAGTAGACAGGTACTGGACAGCAAAGTTAGTCGATGCTTTTGCAGCGCATGGGAATCTACCGGTGATCGAAATGATCTTCAATAAAATGGATGGCTTATTTTTCGAAAGTGTATATCTAAATAAACATATTATCTGTACAATTTGTTATAATAATTAATAATACTAATTTATCATAGTTGTGTTATTTAATAAAAAATTTCTTAGATTCTCCCGTAGATCAAGTCACTCTGAATCTTCATTTTTGATTTATCTAGATATTATAATTGTATATGAAGAACAAAGTAGATTCCTAGAGAGTAGACTACAGTGAAGATGTAATGTTAACAAGCTTGGAATCAAGAGTAAATACATATAAACAGTTTACAAAAATGGCCATGGAATGTGAGTGAGCCAAAAGTGTTATCCATGGAATGATCGAAGTAAAAGAAAATATTTGTTTTCTGTTAATTTTTGTAAAATTGAGTATACTCATTTTTAGAACGATTTTTTTTCATTCGATTGATAGATTCCCAGATATTTTTTTTGGATTCCAAATCTTGCAAAAAATCAAAATTTCGTCCTGTTTCATCACGCAATTAATTTTTTATGTTTTTGCAAAAATAACACTGGTGTTAATTAATTTATTTAAATAGGGACCTTTTAAATCATTTTTTTGTAAACTAAAACTAAAACTAAAAAAAAAATGAAACTTATTTATACTATTATATTTATCTTTTATTCAATTTCATTACTAAATTGTTTTGAAATTGATTCATTCAAACAAGATCAACATCAATTAATCAAAGAGTATAATAATCTTAAAGAAAATAGAGGATCTGTTATCGAATGTTTAATAAATCAAGCTCTCCCAAGTTGTCAATACGCTTCAGGAGGATTCACGTAAGATATAAAAATAAGAGAATTATATTCTAAATTCTAAAAATATTTATCATCATAATTTTTTTTGTTTTTTAGATGTCCAACAATTTCAGGTTGTTTAAGATCAATGGCTAGAATACCAAATCAAATATCATATCAAGTTTTGATTCCTGGTGGATCATATTTTGAAAAAGATTGTCCAGGTGTATATGGTCAACTAGGTATTTCTGGTATCCTATTTTTCATCGGCTGGCAAGGTCAAGCTATTTTTAACTGTGGAAAAGTATGTAAAATATATATGAAAAATATGTAAAAATTCTATTAAATATTAATAAAATAATAATCAATTCAGTCTCAATTTATTTCATTTGATTCTGGAAATTCAACGCTTGATGTTTTCATTGATGGTTTAGACCTTCAAGGAAATTCTAAAATTAGTGGTGGTAGTATTAATATTTTTGGTGGACGTAAAGCATCAGCTTTATCTTCAATCACTATTATTAATGTGTCAGGTGAAGGTAGCTCAGCCACTAATAATGGTGGATTTTTAAGTACCACTTATGGAAAAGTATATATTATCAACAGCAACTTTAAAAATAATACTGTTGAAAATTCTGGTGGTGTTTTCAATGCTCCCAATGCTTTTATTTTGTCACTCAACTCTACTTTCATCGGTAACTCTGCCATTGAAGGAAATGGCGGAGCTCTATATGGTTACAACGCAAGTATTGTAAACTCTACCTTTAATAATAACTCTGCTGATATTGGAGGTGCTGTAAATACCATTGGTCCAATCAATGTAGTCAACTCATCATTTTCGGATAATTCTGCAACCTATGGAGGTGGAATCTTCTCTATCGAAGGAGTTAATGTAGACAATTCCTTCTTCCAATACAACTTTGCCAGTGATGGTGGAGCAATTTTTGGTATCAATCTGACCGTTTCAAACTCAATATTCGAATCGAATCAAGCTATTAATCGTGGCTCTGGTGGTGCCATCTATGCATCTTCTAAAACTCAAACCAATATGACTGTCTACAACTGTACTTTCTATCAAAACGAAGCTGATGGTGTAGGTGGTGGTATCTATTCGATTGGAACATCGCTTCTCGTATCGAGCAGTCAGTTTGACTACAATAGAGCAAAAGCTTCAGGTGCTGGAATCTTTGCAGCCTATGGAACTGATTACATCTCAGTAGATGTTATCGATTCATCATTCACATATAATACTGCAGAATTAAATGGTGGGGCAATTGTAAGTATTATTTTAAAATCAAAAATATTGGTTGATATTAATATTGATAATTTTTTACAAAGTATTTGTACCAGGCAATCTATGGACAGTTCTTGGTTAATCTCTATGAGTCAGTATTTGATTCCAACTCTGCTGGTCTCGTAGCTGGTGGTATTTATTTCACAAATTATCCAAAACAACTGTTGGGTGGTGTATTTACCAACTCAATGTCGAATGAACCAGGTTCAACCACATTCTACTCTGACTCTATTATCGATGCTAACATTGCAAATGTTACCATTCCAAATTCACAAACCTCATATTCTGTAACACTTTTCGATGAAGAATCATTTACCTATGTAAGTATTAAATTATTTTTTAAATTTATATTTTAATTCTCTTTTACTAATCTTATCGAATTTGACAATCTAGATTAAAGCTATCGGTGTAATTGGTTCATGTTTTAATGGTGTAGCCACAATCGATCAATATGGAACAATTCTTAAATGTACATGTTTGGGAAGTTCAACCGGTCCAAGTTGTGATAATTAAATTTAATAATAAATTTTTAAATTTTAAATCTTTAAAGCCCAGATGTATTATATATATTATTTAATTTAATGTTCTAAAAATAGAGTTAATTATAGTTTCATTTTTTTAACAAATCTAAACTTTAGTAAATTTCAATTATATAGTTCCAACAAAAGTTTCCGAATCTATTCTCCAATATACACAGGTTAATCGATTGATAGATTTATATAAATTTGAATCAAATTTGTACAAATAAAAATTGATTTATACTTCTACCTAAATAAATTTTGCTATTTAACTTCACTGTTCCATTTTATCTTATATTCATCTTTTGATGACTCAAATTCTCTTATCTTTGATTAGTGAATTGATTTCCTCTCTCATTTGTTTGATTGTTTCTTCATGTTTTTCCACTTTAGGTTTTAAGCTTTCTAACTCTCTAATATAAACACTTAGGAAGCAAAGTTCCTGTTTTTTCTTTTCTCACACTTGGCTTATACTATCAGTTTATAGTCTTATCACAACTGTCGATATGATGTTTTAATATTTGAATTGGCAATGGCTAGGTACCTGTTGATCTAGTTGTACTTGTGGCCGTACATTTTGTCTATATTTTTTCTGTTTATTCTTTCGAACCTTTGTATAAATTTGTTTATAACAGATATATTGAATTGACCTTTACATTTTATACAAGCACTGATAAGTTTTCACTGTTAAAACTTAATAAAATTTATTGTCCGACCATTATTTAAACAGAACTTACTTTTTATGTTGCAAAAAAAAAATAATTTGATATTAATATTTTTTGATTGATTCATCATAATTGTGCAATTTATATGATATGAATCCAAATCAGACATCTACACCTACTAATGTTGGTGGTGGTGGTGGTGGTCATGCAGCAATGCAAGTATCTAACCAGCCAAACACCAATGTAATAACACCATCGGTTAGTATAGATATGCAAGCAAAACAACTAAAGAAACATTTTCAACAGATTCTTGTCACTGCAAACAAAGTCGTTATAGAGTATGTATTCGAATCATTAACAATGATATATATATATATATATAATAGGGATTGATTATTTATTAATACAAATCAATGTTCAAATTTTTATTATTATTATTATTATTAGTGAACCAAATAAACGTGTACAATCTTGTTTGGATCTATCACAAAAGTTAGAAGAGTTTGAACTTTATTGTGATGATGTATATGCTTATATTGTAAGTATATTATATATATATATATATATATAGAATAGTTAACTTTTTAAAAAGTAAAGTTATTTATATATTAATGTTTTATATATAAATAACTTTAATCAATTTTTAGGAAATTAATAAACAAAATATAATATATAATAATGTAAATAATGGTGGATACAATCGATATGATAGTCCAGAGTCGTTGTATCAGTCTTTGAATGTAAGACTATCGAGTGTTAAACAGACTAGAAATACAGTGGAGAGATTCTGCAAACAGTTGTCTACCGTACAGCAACAGTTGGCACAACACAACAATAACTACAAAGAGAATCAAAGAAAGATACAATTACAACTACAACAACAGCAACAACAACAACAACAACTACTCTTACAACAACAACAAGCATTACTTCAAAAAGATGATAATAACAATAATAATAATAATAATGTTGAAATGGTGGATCAACAGCAACAACAATCTTTAACAACAACTGAACAACAACAACAACAACAACAAGAGCAACAACAAACTCAGCAACAACAGCAACAACAACAACAACAACAACAATTACACCAATCTACAAATTCACCATCTGTTTATTCACCTTCTTTCTTAAAGAGTAGTACAGGTGATCAACAAGGTACACCTTCGATGAATGTAGAGTCTGGTCAACACCAGCTTACTCCTTCGCAACAGGCAACCGGTGCTTTCAATCCGTTGTCACCAGGCGGTTCTATTAATATGCAGTCACCTTCGCCAGGTCTCAGTAAGAAGTCACCGACTTCGTCGATGATGGACAATAGCTATGATACACCATCGCAACAACACAACCCTATTACACCGTCACAACAGCATAATCCTATTACACCGTCACAACACAACCCTATTACACCTTCACAACACAATCCAATCACACCGTCACAGCAACTGAGTCAACTGACACCGTCACAGCACAACCCAATCACACCATCACAACACTTACAACAGATTGTAGAGGAAGTAGATATGACAATGACTGACTCGACATATTCTGTAGATAATCAACAACAACAACAACTTCAACAACATCATCAACAAACAGAACAAATACAACATGAACAGCAACAACAACAACAACAACAACATGAACAAGGACTACAAGAACAAATACAACAACATGAACAACAACAACAGCAGCAACAACAGCAGCAACAAGAAGAAAATCAAGATGATATTGATGAAATTGAAAAGTTGGTGAATGAACAACTACAAGAACAAGAAGAAGAGGAAAAGAGATTACAAGAGCAACAACAACAGCAACAACAACAGCAACAACAACAGCAACAACAACAGCAGCAGCAGCAGCAGCAGCAGCAGCACGAACAAGTAGATCAACAACAGCAACAACAAGAAGATATGTCAAATCAAGTAGATATGATCGATGTAGATAATACATTTGAAGAAGTTTATAATAGAGGTGAGATTGTTGATTTGGATGCCGAAGAGAAACCAATGACAACCGATGAAATTGAAGGAAATCTAAATGATATTAATCATGACAATCAAAACCAATCTGATACACAACAACAACAACAACAACAGCAGCAACAAGAGCAACCACAACAACAACAAACAGATTTATCAAACAACACAGGTGATCTAGACGATGAAATCGAAATGGAAGAGGTCATGGAGGAGGTAGTTGAAGTTAATCCAGACGATATGTCCACTGTCCAAGATGTCGACTTTAGTAATTCAATGATAGATCAGTTAACTGATGAACATCAACAAAACTTATAATAATCAAATTTTATTTAATATTATAAAATAAAACATTATTGTTACAATTGATAGCAAAGAAGGCTACCGTTAAAAGCATTTGTCAATTAGTTTGGGCAAACAACAAGCACTGGAATTTAATTTTTTTGAAAACCTTTGTGGTGGTAAAGTACTATCATTTCCTAGACACCGATAAATCAATTAAATATACTATTTCTTTTTTCAACTGAAATAATAACAAAGATAATTTGACTATACATGTATCAAATATATACAGTTTCTATATGTTACCATATTTGTCATTTTTTTTTATGATAAAAAGTTAAATTAACCTAGGTTTATTTCAATACAAATACATATGTGTTGTTTATAAAAAAAAACAATTGAGTTCTTTTTCCTTGATAGATTATTCATTCTCAAAATTGGTAATTTGCGAATTGATGATATTTGAAAATGTAAAAATTAATGTGCAAAGATTTTTTTTTTTTTTTTAGCAAAACATCCATGTTTCTATTCGGACAAGAAACATACTCATTCAAAAACCTGTTTAGATGACATTAGATAAAGTATTTGATAGAAAAATAGAAGATGCACAACATGAACTTAACATACCAGATGTCAAAAGAAAGCTACCACTTTTATTGAATTCAATACTATTGTAAGTTAAGTGTAATGATATGTTGTTGATGAATGACAAACAACTTACTAAAACTAACATTTAAAATGATACCTAATATAATAATAGCTTAAGATGTAATAATAATAAAAACTGTAACATAAACGTTGATTCCACATCATATAAATGGATTATATCATTACCTATTGATTATAAATATAGATTACAGAGTGCATACAAGTAAGTTTTTTTTTTTTTTAATATTTTATTGATCTTTAAAAGTTAATGCATTGCACTAACCTTAACGATTATGATTGATTGATATCTATTATCTACATATTTAGTTGTGGGTTGGTTGCATTAAGGTGTGCAGTTGAACACCTACTACAAAGACAATTCTTAGAGAGCTCAGTAGATTTATTAAAGATAGCGATAGATCGTGGCTATTCAAAGGAAGGTGAGATGTTCTCAGCGAATGATCTTTCATCGGTTGCAAATAGCTATTTCAGTGGTTTGGTGGAATCATCTGTCATTGAAAATCCAACACCTATCTCAATACTTCGACACCTCTCTGCTAATCTACCGATTCTGATACCTTATGATGCAGAAAAGAATTGGCGACCTTCCAACCTCAAAGGTTACAGACCTCATTGGGCTGTAATAGTAGGTTTCATCATACCAACTTCAAATATCAATAATGATAATAACAACAGTGGTATTAATAATATCAATAATATCAATGTTAAATGGAATAGAAGTAATAGTAGTGGTAGTAGTAACAACAATCCAATATTGACGATGAACTATATAAATGATAACAATAGAAGATCATCATCATTATCTGTAAATGAACATTTAATATTTAATACAATGAATGATGATGATGATGGTATAAATGAAAATCAAGATAATAGTAATAATAGTTTAGAATCAGTTTCAATTGATTTAGATGTAGATGATATCTTTTTGATTTGTCAACATCCAAAAAGTAAGGTAATGGCATTGTGGGAGTACACAGTTCTTAGAGACTCGAATTCAAATTTAGAAACACCAGATCCACAAAGACTTGCTGAGAATAGATGGATCATACCAGCTAGATTAGATAATCTAAGGAACAAATGGATATTTTTGTATAATAAATTAAATAATCAATAATATATCGATATTAATAATAATAATAATAGATCTATAACAAAATAACTGAACATATCATATAATAATAATGTATTAATAAAAGAAGTTTTAATATTATACTTTTTACTTTCAAATAAACTAAAAAAAAGTATTTAAAATCATTAAATTATTATTATTATCATTTTTATTTAAAACACAACTTTATATTTATAAACAGACGACTTTCACAAGTCAGTTTAATGACCTGTACTATTAACTATAATAATATATTAGATATATAACATCAAATATTTGTAAATAAGATTGAATAAGTATCATAACCCAACAACATTCATCAATAAAAATAACTTGTTATTATTGCTTTGTGTTGTGTGTTTGTTTGTGTTTGTGGGTGTTTAAATTCTAAATGATGTAATGAGTGTGGTTATTGTGAACACACTCAAAACTAATATTATATATATTAGTGTATAACATTTATCATCACTATCTATATAAAGATAATTGTAAATCAAATAGATAGTGAATTAAAACAGATAGATAGTAAATAAGATATACTGAAATCAAATCAAATCATGAATCTACTACCTCTCTCTCTCCCATTCACTTTAGTATATAATAATAATTTTTATAATACTTAACTTACTTAACTCATCTAATAAATGAAATGATAATATTGAATTTACTATCTATCGAAAATACCAATATTAACATCAAATAGATTCAAATCATCATATGATCAATAGAAGGAATGTCTTGTCTGTCAATTGACAAGTAATAATAACTGATGGTCAAACCAAAATTGTTATAACCCAACAACTACAACAACCAATATTAAAATGAATGATTAGAATATCAAACAAAGATAACCCACAATTAGTAATATTAATTTGATCAACTTTGTAAATTCGAATTTCATGACCAATGTTAATGTTGTTTTTGGATACAAGAGTTGGGTTTCTGATTATTGTTTTTGTTAGTTGGAGTAGTCTTAAACAACATCAAAAACCAATCTATAAATTATAATTTATATCTGTTTTGTTCTGTTCAAACCGTGTATCTATTCTATTGACTACTGATTTCATCAATCTATTTATATTTTAATTACTCTTTTCATTCATTCTTCATTCTTCAACAAGACTCCAAATACTTTAACAAAAAACATTAAAAAACTAAAATACAACTATATGAACTAAATATATAAGTATTTTAAATTATAAAATATTTCTAAACTTTTATATATATATCTTATTTTTTTTCTATTTATTTAAAAAATATTTCACAAACATGATTAAATATCTATTTATTTATTTGATTATATTATCATGTTTATACATAGATAAAATAAATTCATACAAAACCAATAATGTTAAAAGTTTTCCACTATATCCAATATTGTCAATCGGTAACTATTGTCCATATGTAGCTGTAAGTATTAAAATTAAAGTAAAATATTAAATACTATAAAATTATTAATTGATAATTATAAAAAAGTATGGAACTAAATCAAGAGTTGGAGATCAAAATGATATAAGATTAATTCTTGATACTCAAAATACAGCTACCTCAATCGCATCCGAAGTTTGCACAGCTGGATGTCTTCAAATGAAAGGTATCTATAAACCTGGAACCGGTTCAGTTATTCAAGGTACTGCTCTGACTGGTGAATATAATGATGGAACTTCTTATATTGCGTAAGTAATAATATATATATATATAATTGGAAATTATAATATAATTTATTTACTGAAATTTTCTAATTCTTTTTTTTATTGAAAAAAAAGTAATCAAGTTTCAGATAAAATATCACTTGATAATTCAACATCGAAAAATAATTATTTGTTTAATACGATTACGACTCAATCTAAACCATGGTCACAACCACATTGTGAGGCATCGGCTATTAAAGCAACTGGAATTCTTGGTCTTGGTTTCAATCGTGAGGAATCCGGTTACATCACTCAGTACGCAGCGTTCAACAACGTAGAACAAGTATTTGCTATCAACCTCTGTAAAGCGAATCCACGTATTTGGATGGGTGGTTTCGACACTCGAATTGTTGACAAGGAGATTGCCACTGCACCGATGCAAGACACCACCTACAGTATCAGCATCAAGAATGTCTATGTCGGTGACCGTACTCTCTACCAAGTGAAAGATTTCGTTTGGACCACAAGAATCGATACCCGTACGCCATTCCTTCACGTGCCATCGGCCGTCTTCCATCAGACACTCCAGCTGCTCACCAGCATCAAGACGTTCTCAAAGTTTTTCACCTCGCGTTTCTTCATTGAAAAGAACTGTGTGCTCAATCCAATGGCTGGAATGACCGACGATGAAATCAATGAGTTGCTCCCAAAGTTCCGTATTCAATTCGCTTCCGACCGTGGAACTTCCTATATCGAGCTGAATGCCGTACCGGGCTACTTGCTCATCGAAGGACCAAATGTATGTCCGGGTATGGTTGAATCGCTCGACTATAACATGGTGTTGGGAACACCGCTCCTTCGTCAATATCTTGTTATTTTCGATCAAGAGAATGCAAGAGTTGGATTCGGTAAGGTCGACGACCACAATTGTGACGTTGGAAAATGGAGAATTGGCGAGTGGTCCAACTGCACCCGGGAAGCTACATGTTCAATGCAACATCGTAATGTCACTTGCATTTCACAGGCGTTCAACACCACCATCAACGAAACACAATGTCCTGGCTTTACACCACCCAGAGAGCGTATCTGCACCAACACCACCATCACCAAAAACGATACTTGTCTCACCGACGATCCACAATGGGTCGTTGGTTCCACCTGGTCAGAGTGCGACCAAATCTGTGGATCCGGTGTACAGAAACGTCAGGTGTATTGTGTCGACCAGTTTGGCGCGGTAACAAACGACACCAAGTGTCTGGACAAACAGCCGACCTCGCAGAAACTCTGTGCTGTCGAGCCGTGCAAGGAGGAATACCATTGGGATGTCACAGAGTGGTACGGTTGCTCCAGTTCGTGTGGAGACGGAACGCAGCAGCGTATGATCCAGTGTATCGATTCATCGGTGTGGCGTGTCGTCGACAGCTCACTGTGTGTCGCGCCACCACCAACCACCTCACGTCCATGCAAAGGACAGCCATTCTGCAGTCGTGTTCGTTGGGACTGGGAGCCTTGTGAACCGCTATGCTACCGACAATACCAGAGTTCCGACTCGAAATCCAAAGAGAAAGATTCGAGCGACGAAGAAGAATCATCGAGTCACCACGAGGAGCTGTCATTCTCGTACTCCGAGTCGTTCGATCCCAACAGCGTCTGGCAAAACATGGTGTGTTTCAACACCTCCAACAACCAGATCGTCAGCAATACCAATTGTAAAGGTATTCCAAACTTTGATCTACCAAGAGCGTGTGACTGCAAACAATTCTTCCCCAAGAAGCTCGTTAAAACCTCACCATCCTCCGCATCCAACCTCAACCTAAACTACCAACTTTTTTTATTTATATTGTTTTGTTCAACTTTTTTTTTACTTTTAAACTAAGTTAAAAAAATGATCATAATTATAATCACACAAACAATCATACAAATACAAATACAAATGAATATCGAATATAAAGATTTATAAAAAATAAATTTATAAAAAAAATAATTTTTGTCGTTTTTTTTTTTTTTTTTTTCTATTGATCATTTTTTTTTTTTGGTGTGTGGTTGCAGTAGTGTATCAAATTTGATCGACACAACTTTATTAATTTAAATCATTATTGTTTTTAGTTTTGTTTTGTTTTTGTATAAAGTAGAGAAGAGAAAAAAAAGAGAGATGTCAGGTTTAGTTGGATCAGCAGCAGCAACAGTTGTAGGTGCAGGTAGAAAGATTGTTAGTTTTCAAATGCATGGTGTCGATAAGGCATTGCCATACATTGCAAAGAGAGTAGCATGGGCAGCCAAGCTGTCGGGTATCAAAACCAGTGGACCATTCCCATTGCCAACCACCTCAAAGAAATACACAGTCAATAAATCACCGCATGTAGATAAGCGTTCCAGAGATCAATATGAAATTCGTGTGATGAAGCGTGTCGTACAGATCGATGCACCAATCGAAGTTGCCGATAAATTCGTAAAGTTTGTCGAGACTAAACTCCCACCAATTGCCTCCACTGTAGATATCAAGATTGTCGAGAAGCGTTATGCACCAGTCGAAGAATTATACTCTGGAAAGCGTGTTGCCTAAAACAATCAACAAAACATAACATAGCTTATATATATATATATCAATTCAATAATAACTAATTACACCAATCAAACAACAAACAAACATCATTCACCACTCACCAAAGAATCAATCATTTAGTACACAATAGTAAAAATAGCTTTACGAAAACTATAGCAATAACGCTCAAACAACAATGCATTGGTAACCAATACCTTCCAACATAACGACACATAAATGAACTTTATTCTTCATTTATTTAATAATTTAATAAATAATAATAACAAGACAATGACAAAGATAGTAAAAATATACTAATTTGTTCATTTATCAATATTAGAAACTTAAAAAAACAATCAATTTTGAATGTCACTAACACAAATGGGTAGTTTTTACTCTATTTAGTTGTTGCTGTCATTTAGATTATTTAAATTTTTATTTGTTAATCATTGGTTTAATTAAATTTATTATAAATAAAAATGAATAATGAGTGAATAAAGATGATGATAATCCATTATACTAAACTAAATTTATTTATTATTTTTGTCTGAATGGACTATGAAGATGTCAATGTCAGAAACAAGTGATATAGAGTGGAAGACGATTCAAGATGAACTTGGTTTGCAGATAAAGGTGATCAATCGATTCCAGTTTCCTTCGAATCTTACCGAGGTACCAGATTTCGATTGGTCTTCCATCAAACCAGAGAGAATCAATGGTAAGACAATGATGACGGTATCTTCCAAAGACCAAGAAGTGAATGTAAAGGAAGAGGGGGAGGAGACTATCTCAACAACAAACAATGAAAATGGTATTGGTAGTAGTAGTAGTAGTAGTATTCGTAATATGAATAATAAAGGTCAACAACAAGAAGAAGAACAACATAAAGAAGACGAACAACAACAGAAAGATAATATTGAATATTGTATTGATCATTTGAAGAGATATTACGATCTTGGAGATGGTAATCAATATCAATTCTACAATGTCTCCGATAGGGGTGATGAATTCCTTTATACTGCACTGCCATATATCTCTTTTATACTTCAGGGTTGTGTGCATGTAGTTGTTTGTCACCGATTGACACCTCCAGAGGAGTTGGATTCGCAAATCGTCTTTGCCATTGCGTTGTGCGACTCTGCCGAAGCCGTTGTCAACAGTAGATCGCAAGCCTACTCCCAGCTGCTGGCAGCTTCGATTCGCTCGAGTGTCCCTGTAGTACATATCACCACGAACCTAGGCGGTTGCTGGCGATTCCGTTGGATCTTAGACAACCAGACACTGGCAGTGCACGCACCCACCACAGCAAGCGAAGCACTGGAACTGATGCGCATGAGAATCCGAACGATCAAGTCGTTCTCCAGCCTGCTACACCCCACGCTCTCCAGAGAACACCAATTCATCAATCCAACCAAAATTCAATTTTGGGAATCATCATTATCATCATCGTCGTCATCATCGAAAGTCAAAAAACGTTCATACCCCGCCAACAGCACCACCTTATCAAGATACAATAAATATTGAATGTTGAACTTCAACATTTTACAAAGATTGGTTCAAATGCGTTAATTGAAAAAAAACAAAATTTTTTGGGTTTGGAAATTTAAAATTGCTGTAAATTTATGTGCCAGGATTAATATGAAAACATTGAAACAAAGATATTTTATGATATTAAAATGTGAGAAACTTTTAAATGTGTAAATTTACAAAAACAAAGAAAATACTATTTGTTCATTCAATATGAGTATTTGTTTATTTAAAGATACTGATTGATTATCCAAAATCGCTGAGTTTAAATTGATCAAAAAAATACATGAATAAATGTATTATACGGTTTAATGGAATAATCCAATGGATTATTCATTTCATTGAGTTCAAATATAAATGAATTTCATAAAAATTAAAAGGACGAAAAAATACTAGTTTTTTTTTTTTTTTTTTTTTCATGACCAACCACATAAAAAATACAAATTTTTTTTTTTTTTTTTCCAAACGCTTATTTTTCTTTTTTCCTGCTTACTCAGTTTAACAGTAAGTCTTATCAACAACAACAACAAAAAACAACACCAGATATATATTTATATTTATATTATTGTTACATCGAAACTTATAAATATTAAATATTCAAACTATTTCATTATAGTTTTATATTTTTTGTTGTTGCTATTCTATTTTTTATTTTTTGAAAGAGTAAACAGTAGTTTAGTAGATAGGTAGTAGGTTAGAAGTAGTTTATGTTTATTTAGTTTAGTTTAGTTTGTAGTTTTAAAAAGTAAAAAGTAAAGAAAGATAACAATTCAAAAGATTCAGAAGTAGAAAGTACAGATTAAACTTCAAACAAACAAATAAAAGCTTCCTCTCTTTATATATATAAATATTTGTTTGTTTGTTTGTTTGTTTTCTATTCTATTTGTTTTTATTTAGATATTTAATAAATAATTTCAACAACTTTTTGTATAATAGTATAAACAAACAGAATAAAACAAAAAATAATAAATAGTAACTAAAAATTATTTAATATTTTTATTTTTCAAAAAAAAAATAAAAATCAAATAATAACATAACAACAACAACCCAGTCAGTGTTACACTTCATATTTAAATAATAAAAATATAAATTTCGGTAACCTCTCTCTATATATTTCTATATATTTCTATAAATATATATTATAATATCAGCAACGAGTTTCACACTGACTTGTTGCAACACATTGTAAACATTGTTTAATAGTTGTATATTTCTCAAGTACTCCTTTTTGTGTCTATATAATATATATATTTTCTAAACCAAAACCAACAAACAACTGAATAGAAGTAGTAGTTTTCCTCTCCCTCTTCTTCTTTCGTCGTCGTCCACCCTTTCACATTCACATTCACATACTCTCACTCATCTCATAACCAAAAAACCACCCAAAAAAAAAAAAAAAAGAAAAAAAGAAAAAAGAAAAAAAAAGGCAATCTTTCGTTTGTTCAGAAGTTTGGCTTAAAATTTTTTATTTTTTTTTATTTTTCACCTTTTTTTTTTCTTTAAAAAAATATACATATTTTTTATTTTGTTGTTACATTATATAGATAATAATAATAAGATAGCATTAGTTAGTTAATCATTAATATTCACAAACCGAGTTGTTGTTTTTATATCAAAAATAAATTAGACTTTAGAGATAGAAATAAAAATAAAATAAATAGTTAGTAAAAATAATAATAATAATGGATAATTCCAATCATTTCTTGGGAGATGATTTCAATGGAATTGACCTTTCAAAATTGACGATCAAATCGAGATTCGATCAGACCATATCGAGAAGTAGTTCTGCACCACCCGTCTTACCGGAGGATGAGTTTCCACAGTATAGCGGAGAGGTAATCTCACCACAGGATCCACGTCTCGACATCCAATACTATAACTACTACTATTCACAGAGACCATTGGATCCTAGATTACCACCTCCTCTCATCTCTCCATATCAAGCCTATTTCAACAAGAAAATAAGTATGTCAATTTCTTTTGTTCTAGTTTTTCAAATGATTGAACAATCGCTAATAACTTACCAATTCAATAAACAGATGATGAACCATTTCAAATGCAACAGATGCAACATCAACAACATCAACATCCACAACATCATCAACAACAACAACAACAACAACAACATTATCAACATCAACACCAGCAGCATCAACATCAACATCAACAACACCATCCACAGCCAATGAATAAGCAGCAGCAGCAACAGCATCAACAACAACAGCAGCATCAACAACAACAGCAGCAAGAGCATGATTTCCCAGAGTTGAATGCTCTTCAAGAGAAAGAGATGTCATTGAAGAAACCTCTGCCCTCTCATGCAATAGGGCCAACCAGTATCTTGAGACAGCAGTCACCCGATATCGTGTTGAACAACTCGCCTTCATCGGTGGATTCGATTTCACTCGAGGGCAAACCAAAATCATTGGTCGACATGATTCAACAAGATTTCCCACGTACACCATCGCCAGTCTACCAAAAGACAGCACTCGATCCAAAATCACACCAACGTCGCCGTTCACAAGCTACCATCGAAGAGAACTCTCCTCCATCCGCTCATGGATTGTCCTCGAAATCCTTCCCACAAATTAGTGAACCATCACTAAACGATCCTCAATTTGAATTAAACGGTAGAGATCATCATAGTCATCATGATGATTATAATAGCAATGATGTAAGTACAATCAAACACCTCTTTAAATCATAACAATCAATCATTGACAAACAATCGAAAATAGGATGAAACTTCACAGAATTATGGATATCCATATGGTATGTCCACCGGTGGCGTAATGGTTCCACATATGTATCCACCACCTCAGATGATGGGTAATGTATCGATGAATCCAATGGTTGCAGTGATGGGATATCCATCGAAAGATTCTAGACGTGGACAGAATATTGTTACTCAAAATGGATCAAGTTCAAAGAGAGGTCCACAACAGATGCAACATCAACAACAACAACAACACTATCAACAACAGCAGCAACAACAACAACAATATTATCAACCACAACAACAACAACACATGAAGAACGATCCTCAACAACAACAACAATATCTTCAACAATCGAGAATGCAAAATCAATACCAACAACAACAACAGCAGTCACAACAACAACCACCGATGTTGCCAAGTAGCTACCTGAATAGCAACAACAATAACAATAACTCACGCGATTACTACCAGCAGGGTATGAATTTGAACATGAATATGAATATGAACGATCAACAGAAGCTATACAACCAACAGCAACAACTCTCATCGATGCGACCCATTCGCCCCAATGAAGACATCAAGGAATTCCAACCAAAACGAAAGCCAAACATTACCTCACCAAATACACCATCGCCAGTTATCAATGCTTCAAATAGTCCGAGTTATAATCAATATGGAATTCCAACATCACAACAACAACAACCACAACAACAACAACAATTTATGAAACAACAACACCATCCAAACAATGTGAATAGTCAAAACAATCACCAACAACAACACCACAACAACTTCAACAACAACAATCACCATCATCACCCAGAGGACATGTCAGCTCCAACCAATGTCAATAATAATAATAACAACCAACAGACTCAAGTATCACCACCATATAATACAAATCAACAATCACCACAACAACAACAACAACAACAACCATCATCAGCACAACAACATGGTAACAACAACAACAATAGCAATGGCAATAACAATAGTAATAGTAGTAGCAGTGCTTCGTCTACCTCTAGATCCCAGTTGCTCGAAGACTTCCGTGCACAGAAAATGAAGCTTGAGCTCAGCGACATCAAAGGTCATATAGCCGAGTTTAGCAAAGATCAAGTTGGATCGCGTATCATTCAACAAAAGATAGAGTCGGCCGGTCTAGAAGACAAGCAACTCGTCTTTGACGAAGTGATATACGCCGTGCATTCACTGATGACCGACGTCTTTGGAAACTATGTTCTACAAAAGTTCTTTGAGCACGGAACCGCCGACCAGAAGCGCACCCTTGCCGACAAACTCAAGGGACACATCCTGCCATTGGCACTCCAGATGTATGGCTGCCGTGTCATCCAGAAAGCCATTGAATCCATCGAACTCGACCAGCAGATCATGTTGATCGAGGAGTTAAACGGTCATATCGTTCAGTGCGTCACCGACCAGAACGGTAACCACGTCATTCAAAAGTGTATCGAAAAGATACCAACCAACCTGATCCAGTTCATCATCGACAGCTTCAACGGACACATCTACGACCTCGCCACACACCCCTACGGTTGCCGTGTCATCCAGCGTATACTGGAGCACTGCAACGACAGCCAGGTCGCACCGATTCTCGAGGAACTGATGCGTTGTGCCGTCTCGCTCGTCCAAGACCAATACGGAAACTACGTGATCCAACACGTGCTCGAGCACGGAACGCCCGCCGACAAGACCGCCATCGTCCAGAAGCTCCAAGGTCAGATCTACCAGCTGAGTCAACACAAGTTCGCCAGTAACGTCATTGAGAAGTGCGTACAGTACGGTAACACCAACGAGAGAGCAATCATCATCAACGAAATATTGGGTGATCCAAGTGCTGGATCAAACGTAATGCTCAAGGTCCTGAAAGACCCATACGCAAACTATGTAATCCAAAAAATATTGGATATCGTCGATAACTCTCAGCGTGATTTAATTATCAACCGTATTCAACCGTATATTCAAACTCTCAAGAAAGTAACCTATGGAAAACATATAATATCGAGAATTGAGAAAATGGCAACACCAACCAATAATCAGAATATTTATAATTAATTAAAATATTAAATAATAATAATAATAATAATAATAGTAAAACAAAACAAAACATTATAATAATAGCATATGAACATTGTCACATTCACCAAAACAACATCTAATACACCACCACCACCATCATCACCATCACCAAAATACCAAATAGTAAAATAATAATAATAATATCTTTTTTTATACATATATTAATCATATATATACTATATTTTTTAATTTAAACTAATTAGTTTGGAGAGGAACAAACTGATTTTATACAAAATACAGATAGAAAGAAACAAAACAAAAAAAAAGAAAAGAAAAAAAAAAAAGAAAAAATAGTAAATCAACCAAAAAAAAAATATAAACTTAAATTAATTTCTTATATATAATAAACTATAGATACAAAAAATATATTTTAATTTATCATTGTCTTTATTTATTTTGATCAAAAATATTGCTACTTTTTGACAAAATCTTTTTTTAATAAAAATATTGCTACTTTTTTTAATAAAAATAATAAAATAAGTAAATTGTAAATTGGAAAGGTCACTAGAAACCAAAGGAAGTAGGAGATGTATACAAAAAAGATAGTAAACAACATCTATATTTAAAGTAACTAAATAAGTGTTACTGCGATGATATGTGGTTTCAGTATGCTCTTGTTAATGTTTTTTTTTAATCATCAACTTAAAGTTGGCAATGGTATAATAATGGAGGTGGTATGGCACATGCACCACTATCGATTCGAATGTATGATATAATTTAATACTTACAATTTATAGATATATTGTTTTTGATTGATATATTTTGAGATCCTCAAAAGTTTTATTTTTAAAATAACGAATATTGTTGATTATAAATCTCTAAAACATTTTTTAGATTTAAATTCTGATTAAAATTTGTGTAAAAACTAATGATTTTACCTTAAAAGGAAAAAAAAAAAATCAAATAAATGAAAAAAATGAAGGCACTGCATGTTTTTTTCCTATTTTGTCATGACTTTCAAATCAAAAACCTTTCGAAAAAAAAATTTAGCAAGCCCCTCATCACACAAAACCATGATTTTTTTTTGTTGAATCAAAGGCTCTCAATAATATATTTTTTTTTTTTTTACTCTTAAAATAAAACCCAACATTACTTATTCTTCTTCACACAAAACAGTTTTTGATACTAATCACCCCTCAACCAAGTAATCATTATCAACATCATCAACAACTACCTAGTAGCGTATCTTTGTCTTTGTATTTTGTTGAAACACCTATAAAAGTTTTGTTTTGTTTTTTTTTTTAATCCATGTGATTTTAAATCTTTAGCTCAAAAGTTATCCCTGTGCACAACTTTAGATCTCTCTAATCAACAACATTACAAATAGAGTGTGTTTTGGTTTTGATTATGCACCACATGTGTTAGTAAATCTTTCTTCACAAGTTCTTTTTTGTTTTGTTTTTTTTATTCTTCTTTCTCCTTTGAACACTTTGTGTGTGTCCTTAATCAACCAACCAATAACAAACACAACCAATTCAATTGAACGGTTCACTTTTAATTATATTCTATATCTATATCTATATCTACCTTCAAATTTTATATATCTGTATATTATATCTTTTGTTGAAACAACCCTTTAGACTAAAACAAGAAAGTAACAGATATAGTAGTAATAGTAGTAATAGTAGTAATAGATAGTAGTAATAGATAGTATTAATAATAGCAAAATAGTAATAGTATTATCATAGTAAAACAAACCCAATCAAAATCTTAGAATATTAGTCAATTAATTTAGTTTAATTAGAAGTAATCATCAACGTTTGAATTGTCAGACATCACCAAACAAAACAAATTCGTTAGATTTCACATCCTCTGTTCAATTCAATATTACAGAAATAGTTATTAGCATACATACATCATTCCATTCAATCTCTATTTATTTATTTAAACAAACAAAACAAAGGTAAAGTAGGTTATAATAAAAAAAGAATAAATAGTGTATAGATAGATAGTTATCATAATAAATCATCGTTCATCGTTGTTATTATTGTAAGAATCTGAACAAATTATTATTTTTCTACAATTGTAAAGTAGTCAATAGTCTTTATATTTATAAATCTGTCATTTATCTTGATAGTAAATTTGAAAATCTGCCATTCAATCTTGTTAATTAAATAAATGAATGTGATTCGTTGGTTGATCACCTCTCAGACCTCATTTTTGGTTTTTTTTATTGTTTTTTTTTTTTTTACAAAAAAAAACATCCAATCCCAAACCAATCAAAATCTATCAAAAAATTAATTAATCATAAATCATGTAAAATCTATTTTCAATTCTGTCAGTACCAATTATCAATTAATTAGCAATAATAATAATAATAGTAATAATGGTTATATAATAGTAGCGGAAATATAAACTTTATTTTGGACCAAAACCATCAATTTTTTATTTATAAATAAATTACAGCAGAGGTACAGCAAGTAGATATTAAATATAATCATCCAACTATATCGAATTAATAATAAAAATAATTAATAAGATTAATTAAAATAATATTTAAAACAAACATGTAATAGTAATAGAATTGACATGATTGTTATAACAATAAACAGACAATCTAATAAGCAAAATGATCTGTTTTATAAATATATGTTTGCATGCACTCGAGAATCGATGGGTAGATTCCCACCATTTTGTTATTATTGTTAAGAATCTGGATTGTTGGATATTTTATGGTTTGGAAATTTTAATTTATAAATAGATCAAAAAGGGAATACCAATTATTTAAGGTATAATTGTGGTGGTGATATATTTACAGTAACATTTCATATTGCAATTCCACAAAACAACAGCAACAAACAATCATAATTAAACAACTAACAACCAACCATTTAACAACATCACAATCTAAATCATAGAACACAAAATTTCAATAACCTTTTTGAAATTTATTATTAATTTAATTGCAATTGAAAACAAAGCACACTTTTATAGTTGTCAATATTGGAAACCAAACCCTAACTAATCAAATCAATCAAACAAATTTCAACCAACCAATTTTATTAAAAAAAAAAAATCAAAATCAAAATTCCACCCCTTATTTTTACTTTTATCTTTTTTATTTTTAATTTGTATGATGATGTGTGAGTTGTGTTGTTAAATCAATCATGTGTGTATCAAACAACAAACAGGTATTTCATCCTGTCTTAAAATTAAAATTTCAATCATCATCATAAATCAACAACCAACTTATTGATTTATGATGATGATGATGTTTTTGGTTATTTAAAAAAAAAAAACTTTTGGCGTGCTTAACCAAATTATTGTTAGATGGCTGGAATGAGGAAATATATAGTAGAGGTAGACCATTTCAAGGGGAGTGTGGTTGTATATCTATATTTATATAATCGTGGTGTGTGTGTTGGTTTTATTTAATGGCATGAAGAGTTTGAAATGAATGAATAAAGGAAAGAAGTAAGAGTGACAGAGTGTCTTTTCCTTCTTTTATATAAAAACAAACAAAAACAATATAATCCAAACCCCAACCACTCCAATCAAGCTCATTACCCAGGCAACCACCAATAAACAATCAAATTATATATATATATTGTCATTTATATATTTGATACATCAAACTACTACTGCTACTACTATAATTACCACTACCACCACTACCAATTATTATTTTTACATTTATAAATATAACAAAAAATCAAATTATCTCCATTTTTCCAAGCTTGATCAATTCAATTCATTCTATCCATCTAATATGGTTCTTCATGAATTTGTTATATTATTACTTAGTTGTTGTTATTGTTGTTACTGCTCCTAAAAAAAATAAATAAATAATAATAATCAAAATCAAAATCAATCAATCAATAAATTACCCACCATTTCCACTTCCTTGTTCTTTTATATGCTAGAATACAATAACAACAACCAACAACAACAAATAAACACACCTTATAATATCAATAAATAATTATCATATCACTCTGTTTTAATAAATACAACTCAATCACTCACCTACACTCACTCACAAGTCACTAAGTCACTAACTCACTCACTCAAAACACACCATACACACACATTTACTTACATAGATAAATTAGTAAACTAAATATATAGTTACTCAACAGTGCAACAAACAACAACATAGCAACTATAACAGTTAATTAACAACAACAACAATAACAAACAACAATAATAAAAAATAATATAATAACAATAATAAAAAAATAATAATAATAAAATAATTATTTATTCAATTTTGTCAAACTAACAACCTTTTTGTTATTTCCTTCTTTTTTTGGTTTTAGTTTTAAAATTTATTTATTTGTTATTTATTTTAATTAATATTTAATAAGTCAATCAATCAATCAATCAATCAAGTTATCAAGTTAACATTTATTTAAAAATCAAACTTTGTAGTGCTTGAAGCTTAATAGTTAAAAGCATCATAACAATAATAATAATAGATACTAATAGTAATAATAAATTAATTATTTATTTAGTTAGTTAGTTAGTTAGTTTCCAACAATCGATTTTCAGTTGGACATATTATATATTAATTGAATTCACTTGTTCAAATCAAATCAATTTCTTTGTCAAAACAAACAATCAACATAGCAAATACTCTTCAAACTTTAAAGTTATGTGGAATAGTTGGCAAATCTGGTGTGATAAAAATCATTCATCATCAAAACATTATTGTTGATTAGGATCAGTCTATAAGTTTAGAATCAAGAAATCTTCATACAGTCAACTCAATAGTTATTTTATTGTTGATATCAGTCATCAATATTAATACAACAACAACAATTTTACATCTAACTCATCTATTTTGTTTATGTACAGAAATTATCATTATTTTTTTTTGTAGCTAAACAAAACAAAAAAAGAAACAAAAAACCAAAAAGACAACATAGAGAGGTTTGTATTTTAATTTTAAATAATAATAATAATGATAAATTATTATTATAACATAAAGCTAACATACTTTTATTTATTAATAAATATTTTATAGTTGTTTTTTTTATTTATAAATTTTGTAATTTAAACATTACAAAAATATCCATTCGAAAAAATGTTTAGTAGTCATAATAATAACAATAATAATAATAATAATAATAGTAATAGTAACGATGTGGAAATGGTGGATCTGAGGAAAGATCCAAATGATGTGGTGGTTGGAGATTCAGATGGAACACCTCCATCTCCAGGACATTTAAGTTTTAGTATAAATAGTAATAATAATAATAATAGTAGAAATAATAATAATAATAGTAATAATAATAATAATGTACAATTATCGAATTCTTTAGGATATAATAATAATAATAATAGTAATAATAGTAATTTAGAAAGTTCACAAATAAAACGACGTTCCTCACAACCACCACCTCCACCACCACAATTACAATCTAACAATCATAATAGTGGCAATCTGCCATTAAGTCCGACTGCCGGTGCAACAATAGTGCCGGCCTCTCCACAGCTGACGCCAAACCTCACCAGTAAGTTGTGTCATCACAACGGGCTGTGTTGCGACGGTATGTCGCCTTGCAAAGGCACACTCCAAACACTGGGCCAGGACATAGCACGAAAGCGTCGTCCACATCGCGCCATCCGCATTCGCAGTAATCCACGCGAAGTCCCAACAAAAACGAATTGCGACCCGTTCAGTGAGTACTGTTCACTGCTGGGGATGGGACGACGCGCCTGGGCAATCATAGTCGGACTGTTTATCGTTGGAGCATCGATTTCCGTGCTGGCTGTGCTCGTCCTGCGATACGCAGAGAGCACGTCGATCTCCTCTGATTTCTCGAGGGTGGCGCGTGACCGCTTCACTATGCTGCGGGTCGAGTTTGCCAATCGGCTATACGTCACCCAGACACTGGCGCTACTGATGTCTGTGTATCCGGCGCCGTCGATCGACCAATTCCTACCGTTCTCCAATTTGTGGACGGTAAACTCTGAGGGTTTAGAGGGGATAATGTGGGCGCCGCTCGTAACGGATCGCGCGCAGTGGCAGGACATGTACAGCACTATCATCACCGACCACATCTTTGTGAATGGCACCCTGAAACGGGTGCCTTCAGAGCCAGCGGAAATGTACTTTCCCATATTGTATTCCGAGCCGGAATCGGCATTCGACAATCATCTAGGTTATAATATTATCAATGATACATGGCGGCGTGAAGCGTTGTATAAGGCGCGTGACACTGGCGAGCGAGTCGCTGTTACCAGTCCTTTTTTCGAGGACGATACAATGTCGTCGTCATCGACATCTGCTTCGGATTCATCGTACGATGCAACTCGAACACCTATTCTCCTCTATATCTATCAAGCTGTCTACAGAGTTGGAACTTTGTTCACAACGGTTGAGGATCGTCGTCGAGCATTGATTGGCTATGCTTCTTGTCGTTTCTTTATTAGCAAACTCGTCTCTGCATCACTAAATCGTCTGACTGAAGAAGATTCACTTAATCTCTATATTTTCGATCTCTCCGATAAAAAAGTCGGTGGAAAACTCATTTACTATCGTCCTTCTTATGCTCCTACCAATTTGGATACCAGTTACTCGACGAGCATCGATTCCGTACCAGAGTTGGAATCTAATGAAGCTACGCTCTATTACAATACAATGAATGTCGGTGGTCGTAATTGGATGATTGCTTTCACGCCGTCACAGGATTTCATCAACAAACACTACTCTTTCTATCCGTTTGCCATTGGTGTAGTCTGTCTGATTCTGGCGGGACTGGTTGCATTCTGGTTTGCCGTGAACACCAAACACAACATCAAACTATCGCTTACGAATGCCGATCTTCACAAGGAGATATTCAACAGAAAGCTGGCGGAACGTGCACTCGCTGAGAGTCAAGAGCGTTTGGAGTTGGCGATGGAGGGTAGTGAGGACGCTGTGTGGGATTGGAAGATGAATTCCGGTGAACTCCACATATCATCGCGATGGTTCCAGATATTGAAATCCAAGGAGAATCACTACCAGTCGCGTTCACTCTGTGAGGAACTGCGTTCACAAGATTCAACTACGCCCGGTGAAGTGTTTGGCGACGAACTGTTCAGTCCGATTCTCCTGGAGGAATCGATAGCATCGCCAAACACTCATCAACTGGCCGTTTGGAATATGAAACATTTGACACAGCTCATTCACCCCGAGGACAAAGAGCGATTCATCGCGGAGATTAAAAAGACAATCATCAGGGAGACCAGTATCTTTGAGATTGAATGTCGTATGCGAAAGAAAACCGGTGGATATCTCTATATTATTATGCGTGGTAAGGTTGTTAGTGAGTCGTTGACCAAGGATTCGCAGCTGCGTATGGCAGGAACACTACGTGATGTGACATCGCGTAAGGACATGCAGCGTTTGATTCTCGAGAAGGAAGCAGCGGAGGAAGCGAATAAAGCTAAATCTGCTTTTGTTGCGACGGTTTCTCATGAGGTGCGTACACCGCTGTCCGGTGTCATCGGTGTGTCCGACTTGCTGCTGGAGACAGTGTTGAACGAAGAACAAAGAGACTATGTACAAACCATTCAAAAGAGTTCACAAGCATTGCTAACCATTATCAATGATATTCTTGATTACTCCAAGTTGGAATCGAAACAGTTGAAGATGGAGACAATTCCATTCTCTATAATCGAGACTGGACAAGCTGTTATTTATATGTTGTCGGTGGCGACTAACGATGATGTCGACCTTTTGTTTAGAGTACCTCCGAATGTGCCCGATGTAGTTATCGGTGATGCAATGAGAGTTCGTCAAGTTCTGCTCAATCTCGTTTCGAATGCTATCAAATTCACTTCGCACGGTCATGTCCTATGTGATATCAGTGTCGTGGAATCGCTGAATCCGCTGCACTCGTCGCGCTCCGACAACACCATACATCTTTGTATCACTGTGGAGGACACCGGTATCGGTATACCGCAATCGTTGTTCGAAGCAATATTCGAACCGTTTTCACAGGCTGACAATTCCACCACAAGAAAATACGGTGGAACCGGTCTGGGACTGTCGATTACCAAGCGACTTATCGAAGAGGTCATGGGTGGAACCATTCATGTCAGTAGTACCGTCGGACTTGGAAGTACATTCAAATGTACAATTCCATTCAAAAAGTCGAATACCTCACCGAGCCAACTCAGTCTTGTCTCACCATCGTCACTGCCAAAGTCATTCTTTAGTCGCTCGCCAACCGGTGGACAAGAAACCTTTGGCATTGAGATACTCAACAAGAAACTCTGCCTGATTGCTTGCCGTGATAAAGTGAGTGAACGTGTATTGAGAGAACAACTCGAGTGGATGGGATTGGTTGTTAAATCATTCGATGAACATCTGAGTGCGCCCTCTGGCGACTGGGGTGCCAATCACATCGACTTGGTGCTCGTGGATTTGGAAATCTTCTCAGAGACCTACATGATCCCCAATGCTCCCTATGTCATTCTCGCACCAACGAAATTCAATCTCTCCAAACAGAGCAGTTACTTTAAGAATAACAAGCTGCGTCCAACGATTCCGCCCGGCTCCGAATGGATGCGTCGTCCTGCCCTCGCCGACAAACTCATTCCAATGCTTCTCAAAGTTGTCAAACCTATTCCTCCACTTCAATTGATTGCAGTTGAGCATCAACATCAACAACAGCAACATCAACATCAATCTCAGACTCAACATTACTCCACTCTTTCTGCACCGAGAATTGAAGAAGTTCCATCGGCACCAGTCACACCACTTCAGATCTCCGAAAACAGCAGCAACAACAACAATAACAATGCGGTTACACCAATATCGTCACCACAAATCAACAATGTTGCAAGCGGTGTTGTAGCTGGTGATTCCAGTCACAGTCCGAATAGCACTACCACCATGAGCACTCCTGCATCCTCCATTCCCAGCACTCCAACCATCGAGAGTTTGAAACCAACTGCACCCGCAGCGCCACAAACACCTGCGATAACCTCTGCTTCTGCAACGGCCACCACAGCACCAAGAAAATTGGCGCTACTCGTAGAAGACAACGAGTTGAATCGAAAGGTTATCACTCAGTTGCTAAAGAGACTCGGTTGGCAGACTGTAGTTGCTGAGAACGGTAAGGAAGCACTCAAAGAGATACTCTCGGAGCGATGCTTCCATATCGTTCTGATGGACTGTCAGATGCCAGTGTTGGACGGATTCCAAACCACTCGAATCATTCGTAGCAAAGAGAAAGAGAATGCATGGAAGCGTATGAACATCGTAGCACTCTCCGCTGGATCATCACAAACATTCGTTCAAGATTGTCTCGATTCCGGAATGGACGACTTTGTCAGTAAGCCAATCACACTTTCAGGTTTGAACGACGCACTTCAAAAATGGGGAGTTTACAACAATTGACAATAAAATAAAAATAAAACAATTTATGTAATCCAAATATTAAAACGATATTGATTCACAAATATATGAGTTAATAGAATAGATCTAATAATTGAATTATTTCAACACAATCCACAATCCACAAAAAATCAATATTCCTCTTGATACCATATCATTTTGTTTTAAGGATTTTAGATTTTTTTTTTAATTTTTTTGTAGAATATAGTTTGCATGATTAAAGATTTTTAAGTAAGATATCCCAAACCAGGATTAATATGAATTGTAAAAAAAATAAAAATATGATAAATTTTTTTTTTAATAAAACCATCATGTGAAATTCATCACACCCCCACAATCAAATTTCAAAAAAAAAAACCTTTTAATCCGCTCTAACAATCTTAATTTAATTTAATAATTTATTTTTTTCAATCAATTCTACACTGTTTGCAAACACACCCACCATACTTTTCTTTCTTTTTCTTATTCTTTTTCAAACATTTATTATTATTATTATTATTTCATTTTCCTATAATTATATATATTTATTAGTTTAATTTAGTTTATTTTAAATTATATATACTAATAATATAATTATCATGATTCATTCAGTTAGATCATCATTAAAACCAAACTATCTAGTCAATGGTATTGTATTATAAACACTTTTTATTTAAATCTATTTCTATATATACTTTTTTATTTCTGAAAATTTTCAATAAAATGTTAATTCAATTTCTATAATCTTTAGGTATTAGATACTTTGCTTCGAAATCATTACCATCAAGTCCATGTCCAGATTTCCCAGGTGAATATCGTGAGCCAATTGTAAAGACCACAATTCCAGGTCCACAATCAAAGGATCTCTATAAAAAGTTGAATAACTTACAAGATCCAAGAGCTACTCACTTCTTTGCTGATTATTCGTATGTAACAAACATCACATCTATACAGACTTAATAAGATTGCAATCACAAACTAATATTAACCAATCGATCAATCAATCTATTTATTTTTAGTAACTCACGTGGTAATTATATTTCTGATGTAGATGGTAATATTCTTCTTGATCTCTATTGTCAGATTGCATCAATTCCAATCGGTTACAACAATCCAGAGTTGATCAAGGCAGCCAAGTCGGACAAGTGGATCTCCACAATTATCAATCGTCCATCGCTCGGTGTGTTGCCACCAAAAGACTGGCCAGCACTCATTGAAAACTCATTCATGCAAGTGGCACCCAAGGGATTGAACAACATCTTCACAGCGATGTGCGGATCATGTGCCAACGAATGCGCCTACAAAGCGGTTTTTATGCACTACCAACACACTCAGCGTGGCGGTAAGCCATTCTCCGAGGAGGAGATCCACTCTTGCATGAACAACAAGGCACCAGGTTCACCGGAGCTCGCTATCCTCTCGTTCCGTGGTGGTTTCCATGGACGTACCTTTGGAACACTCTCAACCACCCGTTCCAAGGCAATCCACAAACTCGACATTCCCGCCTTCGATTGGCCAGCAGCGGAATTCCCCAAACTCAAATACCCACTCGAGCAAAACGCCGCTGCCAACCGTGCCGAGGAGGATCGTTGTCTCGCCGACGTCGAGCGTCTCATCAAGTCGTGGCACATCCCAGTGGCCGGTCTCATCGTTGAGCCAATCCAAGCGGAGGGAGGTGACAACTGGGCATCGCCATACTTCTTCCAGGGTCTACGTGACCTCACCAAGAAACACGATGTCTCAATGATCGTCGACGAAGTCCAAACCGGAATGGGAGCGACCGGTAAATTCTGGGCACACGAACACTGGAACTTGAGTTCGCCACCCGACATCGTGACATTCTCCAAGAAGATGCAAGCCGCCGGATTCTACCACAACATCGAATACCGTCCATCGGAGAGCTACCGTAATTTCAACACCTGGATGGGTGACCCCGTTCGTGCACTCGAGCTCGAAGTCGTCGTCGAGCAGATCAAGAAGAATCACCTACTTGAGAATGTAACCGTCACCGGTAACTACTTGAAGGCCGGTCTCCTTGAGTTCCAATCAAAGAATCCATCGCTCATCTCGAACGTGCGTGGTCTCGGTACATTCATTGCATTCGATCTTCCAACACCGGCACTTCGTGACCAATTGGTAAGCATCCTCAGAGCCAAAGGTGTTGAAACCGGTGGTTGCGGTGTCAACGCCATCCGTATGAGACCGATGCTCATCTGTAAGCCAGAGCACATCAACCAATTCTTTGAAAGATTCGGACCAGCTCTCAAAGAATTGAAACATTAATAAACTAAAACTAAAACAATCAAACAAATTGTACAATCATTAAAATCAAATCAAACTAAAACAGAACAACACACTTAAAAATTAAAGTTTAAATTAATATTAAAATTTTTGAGATTTTTAATAATTTAATATATTTTTTTATTTATGTGTAAATTATTGTTGAATTTTTTAAATTAAATTAAAATTACTTTGAAGTGTTGGTTGTTTTTTTTTTTTTTTTTTTCTTCTAATTATATTTTTAAATTTTTAATTTTATCAGTTACCTTTTTATTTTTTTTTGTTTGTTTTGTTTGTTTGTGTTCTTCATTCATTCAACAATCACAGATATCTACATTTTTTATTTATATAAATCTATCATATATATATCTTTTTTTTTTTTTTTTTATAAATCTCATATTATACTTTAATTAATCAATCAACCAATCAATCAATTAAAAGTAATAGTCTTTTTTTTTTTAATATTTTTTGTAAATTATTATAAATTATGTCAGTAACACCATCGACAGACTCAAAGAATAAATTAACATATCCAACAAAGAATGGAAAGGTTCTAGAGTTTGATATCTCTGAAGGTGCATGCAGTAAGTTTGGATTTTTCCATGGATCTAGAGTAACCACTCCAAAAGGTTCAGCTACAGGTAACTTATCAATGACAAAAAAGGTTATAATACTATATATATATATAGTTATCTAACAATTGTGACATTGATTGATTTTGTAAAAATATATAGTGATTGGTGTAAAAGATGATAATTTATGGTTTCATATAGATAGAGATTCAGGTGCCTCCTTCTGGGACAACGGAAAAGACTATGAAGCACTACTCTATCAACTAGGAGTACAGTTAGATGATAACGATTTCTCTACAATCACTGTTTGTATTTCACTAAATAGCTGTTATTGATTTACATGATGATTGTTGATTTACTTACCAAATAACACAAACACAGGATAAATCAGGTCAATACCGTGTAAAGAGAGTAACTTATATGAATAAACCTATCAGTATAGTATTGCAAAATGAAAATGGACCATGTCCATTGATTTCAATTGGCAATGTATTGCTATTACAACAAAAGATTTCAATAGATCAAGATATCAAGACAATCACTCTGAAGAAGCTTGGTGATAAAATTATAGGTTATGCGAGATTAATTTATCATGATGTAAGTCATTACAATATTATCACAACACTAAAGATATATTTATTCTAACTTGAGAATTTTGTCATAAATTTCTATATTTTTAGAATCCTGATATATTACCAATTATCGATGATTATGATAAGAATGTTTTACCAAGTCTAGAAACTGGATTGATTGTAAATATAAAGTTTGACAATATTTGTGGATTTGATAAGACAGAGCCTTGTCAGATATTTGATTATTTAAAGATTAAATTAGTACATGGATGGATTTATCCAGAGGAAGCCGAGGGACATGTTTTTGTTTCCGATTTAACATATAACGATTTAGCTGCTAAAATGACTTCTTTTGGTCAATCTTTTCCAGATATCACTTCAAGTACAGAAGAGCAAAGTAATTATCAATAATATATCTGTTTCATATTGATTCTCAGAAGGAGATACTAATGTAATTTATTTAAACAATTTTTAGTTAGAGACTTCTTTGCATGTAATCAATTGACAATTAAAGGATTGGAGTTAATTAAAGAGAATCTTGAGGAAGATGAATTGTGTGTATTTTTTAGAAATAATCATTTTGCAACGATGACCAAGCATGCTGGTGATTTACATATTTTGGTTTCGGATGTTGGATACGAGTCAGAGAGTGCCGTAGTTTGGGATAAGATCATTGGCATTGGTGGTGAGAATCTTTTCCTCTCTGGTGAGTTCAAGACCAGAAGAGAGAATCAAGTCGAAATTGCCAGACTCGATCTTTTGGCTATCGGTTACAACGATGAACAGGTCGGTCAAGCCATTGACCATGTCAACCAATCAAAGCTTACAGACTCTAGTGAACCATTCAGTATCGCAATCGAATACCTTAACAGCAAAGGTTACACACCTGGATAATATTAACATTCCAAGAAACTGAACAGCAGAAAAGAAAAAAAAAAAAAAAAAAAGAAATCTACAAAGAGAGAAAAAAAAAAGAAAAAAAAAGAAACAAAAAAAAGTTTATATTATATTATAATAATTCACCAAAAGATACCCTTTAAGCATCTAAACAACTACATCATCATCATCACAATCAAACAAACTCTTACAATAAATAAATATTCTTTTTTTTTTACTTATTATTATAATCAATTTTTTTTGTTTTATTTTGATTTGATTTAATTTAATGCTCCAAGTTTGACAGATAATCTACTATTTGTTTTCTTGATGGCTCTTGATTTCTTGATCATCACTGCAGCAACCACGGTTCCTGCAATAGCGACTGCTCCACCTACAACAATTAAAGAAATCCACCATAGGGATTTCTTCTTTGAGCAACCGGAATCATTGTTCTTTGGGTTGATGAGAACTGAGAAATTTGGATCGATTGCGACAAACTGTGAGAAACTTGGAACGGTCAAACCAACAGCAATGATCTTGGTTGCATTTGAATTGGTAAAGAATGAGTCTTGGAAGATCGTGTCTCCCTTTTGCAAGAGTTTGGTGTTGGTTGTGGTAACTTTCTTGTCTACAATGATTCTCTTTGAGAATTTAGTAACAAAGATCTTGTCATTCAATTCGATTTCAATGTAACGTAGGTCATCAGTGTCATCATTGGTAGCTGTGGTGGTGTCGACATTTCCATTGCAGTTTTCTGAGGTTGATGGTGCGCTCAATGAGTAAATCAGCTGCAAAGAATTGAGTGGCGAAGTGAAATTCCAACCGGAACAGTTGACCTCATATTTAAGTGTGTTGGCACCCATATCGATACGTTCACCAGCGAAATAAATGGTGGTGGCATCCTTGTAAAGAGTTGACTTGACAGTGATGGTGATATTGGTTTCTGGGAAGATTCCGAGTGAGAAGATTTCATTTGCATTGGCATCGCTGACAGTTGAGTTCTTCCATGAGATCTTGCTTAATGGATACATAAGCACGGTATTTCCTTCTTGATCCAACTCTCTGACGTGACTGAAGAATACAGAGAGATTCGATGAGAAATTTGCATTGTCTGGGTCGACTGTTCCTGGTGATGTTCCATTGTTATTGTTTGTCTTTTTCTCACATTGAATACCGATGTATCCAGTTGGACAGGTGCATATTCCTTCGACACATTCACCACCATTAAGACATGCTGGATTACAAACTGGTTGTTGATCATAGTAGAAATAATCTCCGGAATCAGTCAAACCATCGCAATCTATTTGGACATTCAAACCATAGTTCTTGACCAAAGGAATTGATCCATTGAATTCACAGGTGTATTGTGTACTACTGATAAATGTTGGACCAGTACATACTGAACCAGCAATATTAATGGCAGCCAATGGTTTTGGAATGAAATTGGTACCCTTGACTGTAACGATACCAGTTGATGGATAATAGAATTTTCCATTGGTAATGACCTGCTGTATGACTGGGGAAATTGCAGAGTAGGCGAATGGTTGAGAGATAAATGATCTTTGGCTATTTGGAGTCAAGGTAACATTGATAGTATTGTTGGTACCGTGTGATCCTGATGGAACTCTACAGATAACTCTTGTATTGCTAGAGGATTGAGCTTGACACGCACCAACAGATGACATGACTACCATTGGGATCTGAGGAGTGTTTGCCATGTTATTTAAGAAATAACCTCTAATTGTAATGAGACCACCATCAACAGGTGCATTAGAAATACTATTCAACATTGGTGTTAAATAGATTGTCACTGTATTTGAGTTGATAGATGGAGTATTTAAATAGATAAAGATCGATGATTGTGATTGCAACAATCCTCTCGCGTCTTTAAGATCATTCAAATCACATTGAATTTCAGTGTGATCGACTGTGACAACACATTTCAAAATGTTATTTGAGATACTTAAGTAGACTGTATTGTTAACACTGTTGGTTCCGAAACTTTCACCTTTAACTGTGAGAATATTGGATGATTGTGAATAGTCAGTGATAACTGGATTGGAATAACCTGTTGAAAAGATATTCGACTCCTTTCCAATTACTGTAATGGAGATGTTAAAGCTGTTGATATAATCTGGTCCAACATATATAGAGATGGTTGACTGATCTACAAAAATAGTTGTATTGACTATTTCATTTATCAAGGCATAGTATTGATTTGTGTTACCAGTTAGAATGTCATTTACAAAGTCTGCTGTGATGGTGATATTTCCTCCACTGGTTGGAACATTTGTGGCTGACTTGATAATCGGTGTCAAATAAAAGAATTTGGAATCTTTATTTCCACCATAGCCAGTTACACTAACCAATGAGTTGTTCACTGATAGTGGCAAGTCACACTCGATCAATGTTTGAACACTTGTCAACTCACAGTCGAGTGAAATTTGACCAAAGCTAACCTCTGGGGTGAGATCATTATTTCCAAAAGTATGACCATTAATTACCAATTTGTATTTGTTTTGGAGAATTGTTGAAATGACTGGAGAAGAGTATTGATAAGCGATAGTATTTAAACTTTCCTTATCGTTAATTTCAATCGAGATAATTGGAGCGTTATCTAAAATTTCGGCTGGCGATGGAACATTGATTTCACAAACAATTGTATCGGTTCCAGTTACTGGTTTTAAGGAGATGAAAACGACATTTCCAATGGTTCCAGCATAGGTATTTGATGAGACATTTCTGAAATACCATCCAGTCAGAGTAATGGATTGTGCATTTGAGGGAGCAGGCTTCATTGAATCGATAATTGGTGACAAATTGATGTTCATAGAGTTGGTCTTTTGTCCTAGAACATCAACGATGATATTACCAGAGGATGCATTTTGTGGTACTGAGCAATCCAAAGTGGTGTCAACTTCAACAATGGTGCAGTCGAGTGGAACACTATTCAATTGAATATCGAGGTCGTTGATATTGCTACCCAAATTCATACCTTGGATAGTGATGTTCTTGAGTGATTGGGTGACACTTGAAATACTTGGTTTACCATATGAGAAAGAAGCAGTTCCAACACTTACGACTCCATCAATGGTTACTGAGACAAGGTAGTTTGATCCAGTTCCAGCACCCAAGTTACATGTTAGTCCAGTATTATCACCAATATCAGAGATATATGCGCATGACATTGATCCAATAGCAATGGTGATAGTGGTGTTGCTAAGATCAGCTCTGTAGGAATTCAAATATGCACCAAACACAGAGACAACACCACCTGAAGTTGGTACACTGGTTACAGAGTCGACAAGAGGAGTCAACTTGTAGTTTTGATCTTGTGTTTTGGCAGAGTGGGAGGTTACACTGAGATTACCATTCTTTAGAGTAGAGGAAACTCTCTGGATAATTTGGGTTTCAGTAATTTCTGCACCAGTGTGAACTTCTTTTGTGTTGATGGTAATAAATGAATCGATATCAAAATTGGCACCAGAAATTGTGAGAAAAGTTGTTCCACTGTGAGAAATGCTGGTTACAGTTGGTAGGAAAGAGAAGATTAAAGATGTTGAAATTTGTCCTTTGGTTGTTGTGATTGTTGTTGTCTTGTTGATTCCGGAGCCGGTCAATGGGAAACTGATGGTATTAAGATCAACCTTGGTAATGCTTGCCAACCCAATGGTTTGAGATCCAATGTTGACACTATTTACTTCTTGAACGAAATAACCATTGATGATTACAATACCACCTGAAGCAATGCTATTGATGGATGTCAAGATTGGTTTCAAGTTCAAATTAGAAGTACCAGAAGTACCATAATTGCTAACGGTTACTAGACCACTTTGGGAAGATGAATCCAATAAGCAATTCAACTCGAATTGAACGGTTGAGATGGTACATGAAAGTGTTTGGATTCCAAGAGTCACTGTTGGGGAAGTTACACTTGTACCCAAGTTATTACCGCCAATAACAATGCTGTATGAGTTGTTTTGAGTAACCGATGAAATAGTTGGATTGGAATATTGATATGGAATTGAATTACTATCGATATCAGCAATGGTAATGGTGACCAATGGTGTGGTGTCGACAGTTGAGGCATCGGAAGGGCTTGGTAATTTACATTCGATGGTATCGGTATTTTGAATATTGGTGACTTGTGTACATACAGTGGTTCCAACTGTTCCCTTGTAGGTAGATCCAATGGTATCTCTAAAGTAGTTTCCAGAGACTGTGATTGCAGAGGCATTGGAGAGAGCGGGTGTCATTGAAAGAATTTGTGGAGTGAGGTAGGTCGTGTAAGAATTGGATGCTTGACCACCGGCTGATAGAATACAATCTCCAGAGGTTGAACTTGGAATGATTTGACAAGTCACCAATGTATCACTTCCTTGACTGCAAGTCAAAGTTTTACCGGCCAATGTTACAACCACTCTTGCGAGTGGACCAAAGTTTGTACCTTGAATTTCAATGGTTGCTCCTTTTTGAGTGACAGTTGAAATATATGGAGCAACAAATGAAAAGTTAATACCAGTAGCAGTTACTTTACTAAGAGAAACAGTGATTGGTAAATCTTTTCCTGAACCTGGTGGAACAAGACATTGGAGTGTTGAATAGTCAGAGTTGGTATTCTGTGGGGCGGAACATGTAAATGGTCCAACTGTTATCTGGCTATTAACTGGATTATTATTGTTATCGGTAATACTCAAAAACTTTCCAGTTAATACGATGTTTCCTCCGGTAGTTGGAAGAGTTGTTGGTGCTACTGAGCTAATAACAGGTGTTGGGTTGAATTGAATGGATGCTTGTTCCTTTCCTGCGGTTGGACTGGTGGTAACGATGAGACCAGCTCTAATATTGTTGGGAATAGGTGCGGATATTTGAGAGATACTGATCCAAGTGGCGGTGATGTTTGCCGCTGCTCCTGGAAGTGCTACTAGTGTGGAAACCCAAAATCCACCACCGTTCAAAATGACTGTGTTATCACCAGTGTGAACAAACGATGTAATGGTTGGAAGATGATAGTATGGATAGGTATTTGAATTGGAACCTTGGGTGGCAATTATTATATTATGGTTGGTACCTCCACCAGCAGGAATTGTTATCTGAACAGCGGTTGAATTGATTTGGGTTTTTGTAATTGGCGAATTGTCGAAAAATACATTGATAATCTTATTGAAATAGGCACCTTGAGCAATGACAACACCTCCGCTGATATTTACAGGTGGTACATAAATGATGTATGGGTTCATCATAAATGAATAGGTAGCAGAATCAATGCCATTTGAGCTAAGAATAAAGTTAGCGCCAGCAGAAATTTCATATGGCATATTGAAAGATATGGTTGTATAGCTGACCACTTTAATGTTATATGCCTTGTAGGTTGAGAAACTGATAGACAAAGCGCTAGCATCTTGTGCAAAATTGGTTGCTGTCATTGTGAATAACAAACCATTTTGGGAAAGTCCAGTAATGGCAGGTGCAGTGTAGCTACCGGTGATAGTATTGGAAACTTGACCTCCAACGGTGACAGTGATTGTGTAATTACCATAACCAGCTCTCAAATCGATATTATACATATCGTGTGGTGTATATACAGCTTTGTTGGCTTGATAGGTTTGACCGTTGTTGGTGACGGTAGCTACCATTGTTGTGACGGTGGCACCCAGGTTTGCTCCTTTAATTTGAACTGTCATTCCTGCAATGAAGGCATTTGGTGTGACAGAGGTGATGGTTGGCGCGATATAACCAATTAGAATTTGATTGTTTGAAACTAGCGAATCTGCCACTACTTTGAATGCCGCTGGTGCACCAGTACCAGGAGGTAGAGTTGCGGTAATAGTTTGATTGTCTAGTGGTCTAAAGTTTGGAACGAGAGAAGTAGCAGCTCCCAATGACCATTGAGAAGTATATTCACTGCTAGTCAATCTGAGTCCATTGAAACCAAATTTAACTTGACCACCCTTGGTTGGAATTCTAAAGACTAGTGATGGGTCAACGAAAGATGGCACGGTATTGGTGAGAGTGTAAGCATAGTAATATCTACAACTTCCGATGGTTGCGTAACCAGGTGATGCGGTTGGTGCATAGAAAGTGTTGTTCGAAGGTTGGAATGCAATTGCAATGGCTTTGTTGGCATTGGCGACGGTTGGATCGACAGTACAGGCAGGACCACCTCCTGGCAATGTACAAGTGGTTCCAGTGATAACAGTGGTGCCAACATTAGGACCTTGTTGAATAGTAAAAACATTATTATTGAAATTATAGAGGAAACAGACCATCTGAGGTAGAGCACTGGCAAGCTGAGTAATGAATTGACGATCGCTAAGAGTGTACGGTGAGTAAGTGTATGCCGGTTTACCTTCTAGCCAGAGTGTTGGACGTACCGATGTATATTCATTACCAGAGAATGAAAACAAGGTACTGGTTTGTTTGTTATAGAATGGTGTTCTGGTCTGATTGAGCAATCTGACTCCATTGACGTTAACAGATACGTAATCTAGACCGTAGTTTGAAGTATCTGGAATAGTAGAGAAAATATCGGCGGACAACGCACAGACGAACGATCTGAAATATGTAAGAATACGAACAGAACCACAAGCAATGTTTTTAGTGGAAACGGTTACTTGAATATCTGCAGCATTATCTGAAAAACCTTCACCATTAATAGTGATAATTTCATTTTTTCTCAAATTAGGTGATGGAATAACACTAGATACATATGGTACTGAAATAAATAAATATTAGATAAAATTGTTGAAGATTTAGATATTATTAGATAATATACATACAATTTGGATGAACTTTTGCTAATACAATTGAATTGGTACCATCTGAAATAGTGATATTGTATTCACCAGTCATATAGTATGGTTGTTTGTTACATGTTACAGTGGTTGTATTATAAGAAATGATTGGACAGGTAAAATCGGTTTTACCATTCAAACTCTTTACATTGATAGTTAAAGTGCTAGTCGAATATGATTGAAGATTAATAAAAACTATAGTTTCAGCATCACCATCTGGTTGAAGCATAACAGGATCTAAAATAAAAAATAAATTAATAAAATGATCATTGAAAAATCAAAATTGATTCAACTTTTACTCACCATTTTCCCCACCTGTCTCAAGAATATATCCTTGAATTGCGCTCCAATTTTCGATGAGATCGTTCATCATGTTTTGTGACCACAAGTGGAGATATCTTTCATTGTTTGAGATATCCGGTTGATACGGTAGCCATGAGCAATACGAAAAGCATTTGTTGATGGTTCTGTCAAACATTGTCATTCCTGCCTCTGGACCGGTTGCCCACTTGAAGATGGCACCCTCTGCCGAGTCTGAATTGTTGGAGTTTGCACCCAGCCAAACAAAGATCGGTATATTCTTCAACACCTGATCTCTAACGAAATAGTATTCGTTCTGTGAAGTTAGGGTGGCAAGATATCCACCTCTTCGCTCTGCATCGAGTTTTGCATTGTTCCACGACATCGTGGTATTTATATACTCGTAGGTGTGACCATTCCAAGGATTTCTAACGGATTGAGCACTTGAAATAGTTACTAATAATGAAATAGTAGATAATAATAGTAATATATAAATATTTAGTTTCATCTTACAAATATAAGATACATGTATGTTACAAAATAATAATAATAAAAATGAATAGTAGATTTTTTACAAAAAAACATTAAGTAAAGTTAGTAACCACAACAGAACCTAAGATATGTTTTTGTTTCAGATGAGATTTGTGAGAAAATGAACCATAAAATCTAAAAGGAATAATACATGATATTTCTTTTCTAATCTAGATTAGATCATTGAATTATATATGTGGACGGGTTTTTTTTTTTTCGTAAAATCATGAAAAAAAAATAATGGCACTTTGCTAAAACCTGGGTGGTTTTTTTTTGACACCTGATTCCCATTGCAAGTCAGTTGAAAGAAAATATCTTTTCTAAAAATCTTAAAACTAATATCATTTTACGAGTTGGTTTCCACATTGTTAAATACACAAAGTTTTATAAATGTCATCATTTTTGGATTTTTTTGAACAAACCAAAATAGATTCTTTTACTTTATCGAGTTTTTGAGATTTATAAAATAATAAATAATTGCAAAAAAGAAAACTAATTTATTTGTTATCTTTTTTTTTTTTTTTTTTTAGTTAATTCTTTTAAAAAAACTATTGGGGTGAACAAGAGATTAGATAATAGCAATTGTTTGGATACTCCTCCAGAGGTATTGTTTGGTAGGGAGTTGGTTTTGATCGCAGAGATTAGACGAATATATCAGATATATTATGAACAAGTGTAGCATAATATTGTTCTATTCCAATTTTGCTAATTGGAGAGACTTCCTGAAGTCTGTTTGTTTTCCAACATAGTTGGCAATGTTGACTGTTGAATGCCACTGAAACGAAAACTTGGTGAGCCATATATTTCGATCTAAAAAGCCAGTGGATCGGGTGTATGTATCATGTGAGGGATCGTTAGGTATCCTTAATTCACCAACCCCTGTTTTCTTTTGTCTTTGCAATTGCTTCTTGCTGGTCTCTTGATGTTGAAAATGTGTCTTGGAATACCTCGAACTATCACGATTGCAAAGTTGCTTGATCTCTTCTTCCCTCCTGGTCGGAATAAAGAATCGATAAGTTGGTTGACCTGATTATCGTTGTGAAATGATAGCTAAAATATGAATTGCTGGGAAAATACACCGCATTAAGATGCTTCTTCTTTAACTTCATAAGGATATAGTGACAAATATTGTTTTCCGATTCCAGATGTGCCGGCACAAAGATGAGCTCTTTGAAGAGGTAGACTGAGGGAGTTTAAAGAGTTCCACAAGTCAATGTAACATTTTCTTACATAGAGATCTTCTCGAATCGTACTAAAGATAAATCTTCAATTTCTCTCCTTCAGAATAAACATTATATTTAATGGGTTAGATATTTAACAGCTCTATATGTTAAAAGTTAATTAAAGCTAGTGAGAAAAACGAAATAAAATTAACATATCGAACCACAGCTGTTCACCCATTTTTTTTTTTGCATAAAAAAAAAAAGTTTGTGGAGACTGCAGAACACTATTTTCGCTATTTTTGGTCAGGTGTGGGTTTATTAAGAAAAGATGGAATGGATGTTGTTTGGTCAAAGTAGATCCATTAGTAATATCGTAAATGTTCGTCTACTTTCACACTTGATTGAATCACTTATCTTTGCTTGAAAAAATCATAAATCATATGAATCCTATGATTATTATAATAGATGATTATATTATATTATTGTGTTTTATTAAAACACTAAAATTTTATTTATTTGTGGTTATCATTCCAAATTCTAGTTTTTTTTTTTTACAGCAAATCTATCAGTTGATGTTAATTAATTTGGTGATCTTCAATCAATTTAATTGAAAACTGACCATTTACGAAGTGGTTTTTTTTTTTTTTTTTTTTTTTTTTTTGTAATTTGGCCAATTTAGTTGGTTAAAATTTGGGGTGAGAAAGGAATGAACGAGAGTGTGGTCTGTTAACACTTTAAAGTTGAGTGAAGGATAAAATCAATGTTTTAATTTGATTTTAAATTAATTAAATAATGAATTTTTTTAAATTCATTTTAAACTCTTGGATACTTCAAACAAATTGAACTTTCTATTTTTTTTTTTCTTCTTCAAATTCATATATTCAATTGTAACCTTTCAAGCAAATAATAATGTCCTTTGTTTTACCAGAATTACCATACCCAAAAGATGGTCTTGCCCCTCACATCTCAGAGGAGACTCTTGACTTTCATTATGGTAAATATGAATATTAAATTGTTTAATCATTTATTTCCTTTTTGCATCATATTAACAATGTTATTTCATTTTAATAACCAAACAAATAGGTGCGCATCACAAGACTTATGTGACAAATCTAAATAACTTGGTAAAGGGAACTGAGAATGAGCATAAAACAATCGAAGAAATTATTAAAACAACAACTGGTCCAGTTTTTAATAATGCTGCCCAATGTTGGAACCACACTTTCTATTGGCATAGTTTATCACCAAATGGTGGTGGAGATGCAGACGGTGCCTTAAGAGATGCTATCATTAAGAATTGGGGTTCTTTTGAGTCCTTCAAAGCAGAGTTTTCAAAGGCTGCAACCGGTCAATTCGGTTCGGGATGGGCTTGGTTAGTTTTGAAAAAAGATGGTACCTTGGCTATTACTACAACTTCAAACGCTGCCACTCCAATCACAACTGACGATAAACCATTGTTGACATGTGACGTTTGGGAGCATGCCTACTACATTGACTATCGTAATGCCAGAGCAAAGTACATTGACGCATTCTGGGAAGTTGTAAACTGGAAATTTGCCAATGAAAATCTAGCCAAATAATCTTAGATGGTAGACCTACGATGCCCTACTATTCTTTTATTTAATAATAAATAAAGCATTGGGTTTTCATCTATTTCTTAACAAAAATTTTGTTCTTAATAGATTTTATTTGTTTGATTTTCAGAATGAATAGTAAAAGTTACTGATAACCACCCTATATATAGATATTTGTATTATTGAAGTCAAACTAATTTGAAATGGTCATTCCAATTCTTGAAATAAAAGAAATAGGGTGATGGATAGCAATATACTGAGAAGTTCCAAAATAAATGGACATGTTCTAGATAGTTTTGTTGATGTATTTCGAATTATTCATATAAAACAAACTACTTCCCTTTAAACTTAACGGAAATGACTAATCACAGAAAAACAAACATGAAAATAAATATAAACAATTGGACGATAATTTAAAATAAAAAAAAAAAAGAAATTGTTTTTATTTGTAAAATAAATTATAATTATGATTATTAATATTAATATTATTATTATTATTATTGTTGTTATTGTAATTTAATCTTTTCGTATCTTTGGATTTACAATTAAAATATTGTTTATATTTCCATGCTCATCGGTGACAACTGGTTTGCTAATTGGAAGAGACTTCCTGGAGTCTGTTTGTTTTCCAACATAGTTGGTAATGTGACTGTTGAATGCCACTGAAACGAAAACTTGGTGAGCCATATATTTCGATCCAAAAAGCCAGTGAATCGGGTGTATGTATCATGTGAGGGATCGTTAGGTATCCTTAATTCACCAACCCCTGTCTTTCTTTTGTCTTTGCAATTGCTTCTTGCTGGTCTCTTGATGGTGAAAATGTGTCTTGGAATACCTCCAACTATCACGATTGCAAAGTTGCTTGATCTCTTCTTCCCTCCTGGTCGGAATAAAGAATCGATAAGTTGGTTGACCTGATTATCGTTGTGAAATGATAGCTAAAATATGAATTGCTGGGAAAATACACCGCATTAAGATGCTTCTTCTTTAACTTCATAAGGATATAGTGACAAATATTGTTTTCCGATTCCAGATGTGCCGGCACAAAGATGAGCTCTTTGAAGAGGTAGACTGAGGGAGTTTAAAGAGTTCCACAAGTCAATGTAACATTTTCTTACATAGAGATCTTCTCGAATCGTACTAAAGATAAATCTTCAATTTCTCTCCTTCAGAATAAACATTATATTTAATGGGTTAGATATTTAACAGCTCTCAATAATATTATAGTGGAAGAAAAGATGGAATGGAAGTTGTTTGGTCAAAGTAGATCCATTAGTAATATCGTAAAAGTTCGTCTACTTACTTTTTTTTTTTTTTTTAGGTCCATTGCACAAAGGAGGTGTTTTTTATCACCTCTGCAAGAGTTGGTGTCAATGTATTTATTGCCCCATGGGCTCTTAGGACATCAGTTTTTTTTTTTATATACGTTCCGGTAGCGGGGAAACTTAGTCATTACCAAGCCTCGAACCAGGGTCGAAGTAATGAAGGCCCACGAATGAACCATTTCACTAACTACGTCCTTCGACTTTCACACTTGGTTGAATCGCTTCTAAATTCTGTCGTGCATCTATCTATCTATATTTATTTGTATTAGGAGTCTAAAGTTGGTGGTTATTTAAATACTTTGCACTCTTTTATTTTTTTATTTTTTTTTGTAATTTGGCCAATTTAGTTGGTTAAAATTTGGGGTGAGAAAGGAATGAATGAGAGTGTTAAATTTAACACTTTAAAGTTGAGTGAAGGATAAAATCAATGTTTTAATTTGATTTTAAATTAATTAAATAATGAATTTTTTTTAATTCATTTTAAACTCTGGATACTTCAAACATATTTTACTTTTTATTTTATTTTTTTCTTCTTCAAATTCATATATTCAATTGTAACCTTTCAAGCAAATATTAATGTCCTTTGTTTTACCAGAATTACCATACATAAAAAATGGTCTTGAACCTCACATCTCAGACGAGACTGTTAACTTTCATTATGGTAAATATGAATATTAAATTGTTTAATCATTTATTTCCTTTTTGCATCATATTAACAATGTTATTTCATTTTAATAACCAAACAAATAGGTGCGCATCACAAGACTTATGTGACAAATCTAAATAACTTGGTAAAGGGAACTGAGAATGAGCATAAAACAATCGAAGAAATTATTAAAACAACGACTGGTCCAGTTTTTAATAATGCTGCCCAATGTTGGAACCACACTTTCTATTGGCATAGTTTATCACCAAATGGTGGTGGAGACCCAGACGGTGCCATAAGAGATGCTATCAATAAGAATTGGGGTTCTGTAGTGTCCTTCAAAGAAGAGTTTTCACAGGCTGCAACCGGTCAATTCGGTTCGGGATGGGCTTGGTTAGTTTTGAAAAAAGATGGTACCTTGGCTATTACTACAACTTCAAACGCTGCCACTCCAATCACAACTGACGATAAACCATTGTTGACATGTGACGTTTGGGAGCATGCCTACTACATTGACTATCGTAATGCCAGAAGAAAGTACATTGAGGCATTCTGGAATGTTGTAAACTGGAAATTTGCCAATGAAAATCTAGCCAAATCTTCTTAGATGGTAGACCTACGATGCCCTACTATTCTTTTATTTAATAATAAATAAAGCATTGGGTTTTCATCTATTTCTTAACAAAAATTTTGTTCTTAATAGATTTTATTTGTTTGATTTTCAGAATGAATAGTAAAAGTTACTGATAACCACCCTATATATAGATATTTGTATTATTGAAGTCAAACTAATTTGAAATGGTCATTCCAATTCTTGAAATAAAAGAAATAGGGTGATAGATAGCAATATACTGAGAAGTTCCAAAATGAATGGACATGTTCTAGATAGTTTTGTTGATGTATATCGAATTATTTATATAAAACAAACTACATCCCTTTAAACTTAACGGAAATGACTAATCACTGGAAAACAAACATAGAAAATAAATATAAACAATTGCATGATAATTTATAATAAAAAAAAAAAAGAAATTGTTTTTATTTGTAATATAAATTATAATTATGATTATTATTAATATTAATATTATTTTTATTATTATTGTTGTTGTTATTGTAATTTAATCTTTTCGTATCTTTGGATTTACAATTAAAATATTGTTGATATTTCCATGCTCATCGGTGACAACTGGTTTTTGAGGATCATATTCCCAATTTCCATCAACAATGAACTTGTATTCATACCTGCCAGGAGCGAGATGGAGTAGAGTCGATAATATACTATCACCGACGTTTACACCACTGCTCTCCGCTCGCTTCTCTTCAATTCCCAACAAACTGCGTTGAGGAGAGGTATTAATCGACAGCTGATCTGTAAGCGAAACTCTTTGGTCCCACATGAAAAATGATCCTGTCAATTGAATAACATGTCCACTATATGGCCATGTAAAAGAAACCGGTACTGTATCTTCATCAAATTTCTTTGAGTTTACCAGTTCCTAAAGGATAACAACAATAATAAGTAATTAGTAAAAAAGTAATAATAAACAACATAAAAATAAACAAAAAAAAAAACTTACATTGTTGTTGTCATTGGTTAAATCCTTTTCTTCTGTTCTCTTTTCTTCACCTGATTGTGTGTTCTGATTTTGGTGTTTATTGGATGGTTGTTCTTCAACATTGCTACATATCTTTAGAGACGAAAAGAATGTTAGTAAACAAACCATTAACATTGCATTTAAACATGGAATTACGAAAAGTTATAATAATATTTACATTTGAATTTTTATAAGTTAATAACTTCTTCTTGAGTGAGAGTTCTACCATCGAAGTAATAACCGCCAGTGGCATCTCTTTGAGTTCAGATGGACCAGATTCCTTTAAGAACAATGCAAAACCGTATCTTCCATTCTATTTATTTATTGTTGTTGTTGTTTGGTGATGGTAAATATAAAAATAAGAAATAAGTTATCAATTAAATAATAATAACATTGATTAAATTTTACTTACTTTAGAAACTGGATGAACAGATTTCAAAAAGTCCTCAAATACCTTCCATGTATGTTGTGAAAAGTAGTCTGGATTTGGGTTGGATGGATCGATACCTTCGTAACGACCGGTTGGCGGGTAGATAAGTCGATTCGGTTTCTCACCCTCAATGATAAGTGAGTGTGAAACAGCCAGAGGAAGTAGTATTACATCAAAGTTATAGCAAGGTAACTCTAATGTTTTCATTCTTTTCAGTATTTGTGACTCGGTCGGTCTAAAATAGTCGGTCTTTAGACTATCGAGAGTTTGCAACAGATGTAAATAAATCTTTTGGAAATTCTTTGATAGATCAATAGAGGATCTATTCTCATAACTATACTTTGGATATGCCCAACTATAATAATAATAATAATAATAAAAAGATAATTAATTAGTTACTTTCTTTTTTAAAACAATAATAATAAATAAAATATTATTTATACTTACTATATTTGTCTAATTTGTTTGATTGAGATTAATCCAAGAGCCTGTGCATCGTAGAGGTAGTTATTGAGTTTGGTATAACCGAGTTTGAGGAATTGCATTTTAATTCCAATCTCTGAGAATACCAGTCTTTTGTTATCACTCTTTTCCAAGAGTTCAATGAGTGGAATGAATCGAGTGATGACTGTGTTGAGATGTGGACATTTGATGAAAGTAACCGATTGGTATGGATCTTTTGGTGGTACTTTCTCAACAACAGCTTGTGTCTTTGATTTCAACTGTTGTTGTTGCTGCTGGTATTGTTGTTGCTGCTGTTGTTGTTGTTGAATTTGTTGAGCTTGTTGTTGAATCGATTGTTGTTGATAGTTCTCAATTAGACTGTCGTAGGGCAACGAAGAATCTACACTAAAGTCATTCATCAACTGATCTTGTTGCTGCTGATATTCAAACGATAAACTCTCCTCGTCGTCAACCTCGTACATCTCATTGTTATTGTTGTTATCGTTGTCGTCGTCACTGAAATCATCGCTATCATCCAATCCATTGTTATCAGTACAACCTGCAATATTTACAGATTGTTGTTGATTGTGAGGAGAATTCGATTCATAGAAACTATCGTTTGATCTTCTTTTCTCATCGCCAACCAATGTCTGTGGAAGCAGATCGATCTCGTTGAGTTGGTCGACACCCAAGCTTTCGAAATCCAATTGTCCAGTGATTCTCTCCGTACTCAAACTTCTAATGATATGGTTCGTAGGCGAGTTATTACCACTCTGTTCTCTATCTTCATAGATTGTCGATGTATCGTTGAGTTGGTCGGACGATAGAGCACTACCAATATCGACCGCCTGTGATTCGATCTCCTCTTGATTTATATTTAACTTGAATAACTCTTTATCCACCTCTATTTTCTCAACCTTTCCTCCTACTTTTTGATTTGAATAATTATTATTTTGATAATTATTTTGTTGTTGTTGTTGCTGTAATTGTTGCTGCTGTTGGATTTGTTGTTTGTTGTTGTTGTTGTTGTTGCTGTTGCTGTTGCTGTTGCTGCTGTTGTTGCTGCTGTTGTTGTTGAATTTGATTTTGTTGCTGTTGTTGCTGTTGTTGCTGTTGCTGATTTTGTTGTTGCTGTTGTTGCTGCTGTTGCTGTATTTTGTTGATTTGAATAGAATTGATTGTTATTGTTATTATTTTGGTTATTATTATTATTATGATTAAAGTAATCTCTTGAATTTGAGTGAGATGGACTACTTAGATTCACATATGTTTGTTGCTGTTGTTGAGATGTGGAGGAATTTGAATTGTTGTTATTGTTATTGTTACTATTATTACCATTGTTGTTGCTGTTGCCATTGTTATTGTTATTACTATTGTTAGAATTTGTATTGTTATATTGTTGATTCTGTTGTTGTTGTTGTTGATTTTGTTGATTTTGTTGATTCTGCTGTTGTTGATTTTGTTGTTGTTGATTATTCTGTTGTTGTTGTTGTTGTTGAGATGTTGACGATGGTAACATAATCGGGGAGGTAGGTGCTTTGATTGTTCCCTTTAGTAAGGATATCCACTCGTACGACGCAGTTGCAGAGTATTTCAGTACATCAGAGGCGTGTGTCGAGTGAATGAGGAACACTTGGTAACGTCGAAAGGTGAGTGTGTTGAGTACGTTGCTAAAGTCACGATCACCCGAGATCAACACGATGCAATGTGGCGGTTTGTTATCGATCACCAGCTTCAGTATCTCCACGAGGATAGCGATATCCGATGCATTCGACTTGTTTCTTGAGACATCGTGTAGTAGAACACCGCACTCCTGGAGATTGGCACGCAACTCGTCTTTGATCAACTTGAGGTTGGCAAACGCCGATATATTCTTGAGAACACCGCGTTGTAGTGCAAACGATCGAATAGCATTCACCACATAGATTCCTTTCATGTGCGAGGGCACCGCACAATTCTCTAAATCCCAGAATACATTTACTGCTAATTCCGGTTGCATTTGTGTGTTTTTTTTGTTTTTAAACTAACTCTGTTTTTTTTTTCTTTTCTTTCTTTTCTTTTCTTTTTTTTTTTTATTACTAAACCAAAATAGTTTACAACTCTTCTCTTCTACTACTTCTACTTCTACTACTTCTCTTTCTTCTACTACTACTACTTCTACTACTACTTGTAAACTATTTTAGGTATTTTCTAAAATAAAAATAATTAGTTAAACTTTCTCTCTTCTCACTTTTTCTTTTGTCGTTAATTCTCGCAATTAATCAAAATATGATATTAAATTAATATGAATGATTTAAAAAAAAAAAACTAACCACAAAAATTAAATGAGTTTAATAAAAATTAAATTAAATTAAATAAAAATAGATTAAATTGGAAAAAAAAAGAAAATAAATAAATAAGTGAAATAAATTGATTGTGATGTATATTTATTTATTTATTTGGTGTGATTATTATTGTTGTTGTTGTTGTTGTTGTTGGTTCAAATAGTGTGTGAGTGAGTGTGTGAGTGAAAAGAAATCAAAATAAACAACATAATTTGGATGTCAAGATAAATAAACAAAAATGATAAATAAATACAAAGTTTATTTTATCTAAAAATAATCAACAATCAACACATGGTAATATTTATTATCCCAAATCAAATCACTCACCTTTTTTTTTTTTTTTTTATTATTGTTCAAATAACTACCTTCTTCTATCAATTAAACTTGTATGATATGTATCTGATGTTTGAAGATGATGTTGACATATCACTTTATTTCTATCTATTTACTATTATTATTATTTATATTGGTATAGAATTACTTTTGATTGAACATTAATGTTTGGTTTTATTTTAATATTAAGGGAAGATGGGAGTGGAGTGAAGTGGAGGTGAGGTGTAAAAAAAACAAAATTATTTATTGGGATTTGTGTGGTAGTCTTGCTTGGTAACCAGTTATTTATTTGATGTTGTATTGTTATTGTTATTGTAGCTAATGAGACAACTTGACTGATTATAACTTAAGATAATAGAGACTTATAAATTAATATTTAGTGATGTTCATTTTTTTTTTTTGATTAAAACTAATATATCTATAGCATTGTGATTGTGAACCTTGTATTTGTTTAGTTGTTTTTGGATACTTATTTGTTTAAAAAATTAATCTCACAACTCAACATATAAAAATATACATATTAAAAATCATATGATTTTTATTTGTTTGTAAAAATGTAATAAAATCAAATATGATTCTTTTGCAAAAGATTGCAATATATATAACTCATTAATCGATCAAAGAAAGGAAGAAGACAATAATTATTTGTTTTTTTTTTTTGTTTAAGACAATGTTTTAGTATTTGTTTTGTTTAAAGAATTTGATTTAAAATTTTTTGTTTTGATTTATTTACTCCCAAGATGGATTGGAAGAGCAAATGGTACGAAAGATTTGCAATCTACGTTTACTGGTATCTTGTTGTTGTTGTAATGGTTCTTCTTTGGTTGATTTAAGTTGTGCAATGACAGAGGCTTGTGGCATTACTGATTCGTCTGGTCCCCAGGAGTCAGTCCAATTGATTGGAGCACTCAGATCTATTGGTTTGGAAAGCATTAAAGGATTTTGTTTAATTGGTTGTGGTGGTGATTGTTGTTGTTGTTGTGGTTGTGGAGGTGAAAGCTGTTGTTGTTGTTGTTGCTGTTGTATTTGTTGTTGTATTTGTTGTTGTGTAGCCAAAGAGTTGGCAGCTTGTTCTTGAGCAAGCTCCAACTTTTCGGCAGGCGATGGCTTGGAGTGAATAAATCTACATCGAGAACCATATGGACAGCTGCCAACGGTGTGGAATGTTTTACAGGTTTCTGTTTTGTACTTCGGGTGTCTCATGACCGGTCTCAGCTCGTCACGACCATGTGCAAACTGACATTTAAATCCATATCTACAAATTCCGGTCTCTGCAAACGATCGGCACAACTCTGTCTTGTATCGGCTCTGACCGTTGATCTCCTCTTCTATATCACCGTTGCTGCTGCCGTCGTCAGAGAGCTGTTGCTGAGCAAACTGCTGTGAAATCTGATGAATGCTGTCGTCACTTGAGCTGGCAAGTGTTGAAATTACTTGCGATGTTGCTGCTGCTGCTGCTGTTACTGCTGCTTCTTGTTTAGCTTTGAGTTGTTGTTGGTGGAGAATTGTGGCTTTCTCGAGACTGATTGCCGAAGATACCCATGGATCTTGAGCAGTGACACTCGAGATATTTATAAATTGAGAGTTCTTGATTGACGATGGAACTTTCTTTGGATCAAAAGTTGGCTGTTGTACAAAATTCGAGGGAGATGACCAAATGATTGATGAATTGGCTTGAGTCGACCAAGGATCCATCATATTTGAAGAGTTAGATCCACCAAAGATCTGTGAGTTTGAAAATTGTTGAAAATCTGTCATGATTATTTTGTTTTTGTTTTTTTGTTTTGTTTTGTTTAAATACTAATAAGATTTGTTTTTGTTTTGTTGGTTGAATATGATATTTGATTGATTATAATATTTTAGTTTAGTGTATGTTTTTTGTTTGTTTTTGTTTTTTTTTTTTTGTTTTTTTTAAAGAATGTTTGTTTTTCTTTTGTTTTGTTTTTGTTTTAAAAAAGTTTGATTGATTTAGATCTTAATACAAGGTGAAATAAAGGTGATGATGATGTTGAAGATATATAATACTATAGAGAGATGAGTTTTTTTTTTGTTTAAACAAATTTGATGATAAATAATGATAGTTTGTTTGTTTAGTTGATGATGAAAGAAAAAAAAAAAAAGAAAAGGATTTGATTTAAAACAACTTGTTCTGGAAGTTAAACTTTGAAAAATAATAAATAAATAAATAAATAAATAAATAGAGGATTATATAAATATTTTATACTATACTAAAACATAAAACTTATTTGTTATTATACTATATAGATTATGTTAATTCTTGATACAAATATATATGAACCAAACATATATATCGGAAAAAGATGATTAAGGTTTGTTTGATGAGATATTGAAAGTGCTGATTGAGCTACTAATATTTCAGATGATAATAAATAATAATTTATAATAAAAAAAAGCTAACACATAACAAAAAAGAAAACTATAATTATCATTTAATAATTATTATTCATAATGTTTGTTATTGTTTTTTTTTTGTTTTTTTTATAGGAATATAGTTTGTTTATATATATAAATATAAAAATATAGTATAGTAATATATATATATATATATAAATGATAAAATTGTCCAACCACAAAGTTTAAGTAAAAAAAAAAAAAAAAAAAAGTTTTAGTTAGTAACTTTTTTAAAAAATTTTAAATTTTTATATTAATAATACTATTATTATTATTTATATTGTTGTTGTTGTATGAGTTGATTGGATATTATTGTTTTTGGATGGCTGGTTGTTTGACTGTTGTAGTAATTGTTGTTGTTGTTAAACAATTGTGTTGTGTTGTTTTTCAAAAATCCCAAGATCTTACTCGGCAATGTGTAAAGAGGGAGAGATTTGAAAAATGTGTAGTAATGGTAGTAAGTACTTACAAATTCTTAGAGTTATTCGACTGTAGATCTAAAAAGGTAATGGCAAAGTCTGTTGAGGGGATATAATATGGTTGGTTGTGTTGTTGTTATGGTTTAAAAAGTCAAACTGATAGTTTATATGTTTGGAGGGGGATAAATCTACTAGAGAATGAAAATATATAGAAATTGATGATGGTAAGTCACTGATACTTTTGGTATTATTACAACATAATCGTTTAATTAAAGTAAAGGAATCAAAAAAAAAAATAAAAAAATGTTTAAAGAAAGGAAAAGGAATTATATTATAATGAAAGGAGAGAGAGGAAATGAAATGGAAAAAGGTGGTATTTAGGGAAACTATTTTATCACCTAGGAGAAAAAAACAACAACAAACATTCAATGTTTATAAATCAATATGTTGTTATTGTTGTTGTTGGTTGTAGTTGTTACACAAAAACATTGAACGAAAGAACAAATTAAAATATTGATATTTTAAAAAACACAAATAAAACAACAATTTGGTTTGTTAAAATACATTTTTTTCAAACAACAGCTGCAGCAGCAGCAACAATTGGTATAACAATATTGTTTACTCTTGTTTTGCTGCTGTTGTTATAATTGTTTTTTTTTGTTTGAAAAAGAAGCGTTGATATAATATGGTAAAGATTTAAAAAAGGAAAGAAAAACAAAACACAACAACAATAGTACTTGTTACTTTGCTGATAAGATGATGAGATCAAGGATTTATGGTTATTGTTGTGTTGGTTGGTGTGACTGTGTGTGGTGGTGCGTAGTAAAAAGGTAACCAAAGAAGAAATCCAAAAAAAAAAAAAAAACATTAACAAAAATAGATAAAAACAAAATGGGATCAATTCAACAAACAATCAATATGGTTGTCTTGATCTCGTTTCTATCTAGAATTGGTAAGAGGAACCGTTTTGGAATTCAACGATCGTTAAGTTATAAGTGAGAGAGTGAGTGTAGCTATCTATTTACGTTTGTTGTTTCAACTTTTAATTAATATGAGCAAAAGTTGGTGTATGTTGTGTGATAGTTGTTGTTATGGAAGCTGGTACTACTACTGAAATAGGTAAAAAAATAAAAATGAATATAAAAATATATTTTTATATGTATTTATAAATAAAAATATTTTGATCGGATTGATGATGATGATAAGGATAAAAGAGTGGTGGTAGTGGTACTGATATTATTATTGTTGTTGTTATTGTTTCTTTAATTAATTAAAATTGCTAGTAAAGTTATTATTATTATGATTATTTTAACTATATATTATTTTTATATTTACTTTACTAATAAAATTAATAATATTTTTATAATTTATAAAATGGACGTGATGTTTGATTGATGGATAGTTAGTTTTTGAAATTGATAATATTCTAATGGTTGTTGTTGTTGATGATGATGTGAGAACTTATTACTATTATGTCTTGACATAAAATAATTGGTGGATCACTTTACTTATTGAATATAAATAAATAGAGTGTGATGTTATAGATAATCTTGCTTTGTATCATCAGATTTGGATAATATGTTTCATAAAAATAGTTTCTTTTGTGATCAAGAGTTGATGGAGGGGTTAACCGATTTGTATGCATTGCTTAAGCAGCTGAGCTGATTATGCAGGAGGTGATATAAAAATATATAATTTATACGTTAATCGTTCAAAAACAATAATAACAATAACAACAATAACAATATAAATTTGTTTGATGGGAGGGAAATCTTTTATAAATTCCTTTAAATGTTCGAGTGGTATCGATGATGGGAGTGAGTGGTGGGTGTGTAGGTGGGTGGGTATATATATGTGTTGTGTGACCAACCAACTAACTGTAATAGGAAGAGGTATAGGTATGTAAGGAGTATAGTAGTACAGTTGTTCAGTGCAGGTGATTTGATAATTGTTGTATCTGATCTGATGATTTATGATGAGCCGCTTAATAGAGAGTGGAGTGGAGTGATAGTGAGTTGAGAGAACGTAGTGTGCTTGATCGATAATGTGTTGTTAACATATTCTTGTTATTTTTTTTATTTTTTTTTGAAGTGTTGTTGTTTGTTATTTGTTATAGTGATGGTGTTGCCGTTGATGACATTACTCAGTCAGTCAAGTTAGCTTGGCTGGCTAAGGAGTTTGTTGTTGTTTATTAATTTATTAAATTACATATTAAGTATGCTAATGGATATTGAAAATAAAATATGGCAAAAATCAACAAGCAACTATTAAATTGTTGTGTTTATCTTATCGATATTGATGAACTATTAAGATGTTGTTATTGTTGATCAACAACTACTTGTATGCTTGTTTGGAATGTATGATATATATATTTATACATTTGTTGGTTGTTTTAATCACGTTATAAATTAAAAATGGTGTGTAATAATAGTAGAGTGGTAGTGGTTTATGGATTTAAAACATTATGAAAAAAAAAATTACACTCAAACTCTTATATTAAAAAAATAATTGTGTGTGTGTGTTTGTGTCATTTATATAAATTGTGTGTTTGTTGTAAGATATTTGGTAGTTGATTGGCATTGGTATTGAAGTGTTTGATCAGTGTTCTCCTAACAAAAATTAATAGTGGTAGTCTTGTTGTCGTTGTTGGATAGATATCGACACACAGACAGACAAAAGACAAATTAAATAAATAAAAGTAAAAAACCCTTTAGATTTTAATTAGATATAGAAGAAAGACAAACACACTAACCAATTAATCTCCAGATAAAATTGGCGATTCTATTGTAATTAATTGCTATACTAACATTATATATATGTATATGTATGATAGTTATGAATATCATTATTATGATTATTACCACATTGATTGATTAATTTGATTGTATATTAAATAAATGTTATAGGAGTAATGAGTATTTTTATTTTTTGTTTGATGGTAAGTTGATGGGTGGTGGGTGAAAAAATAGTAAATAAATTTTGAAAATAGTGGGTGGTAATGGGTTTGGGTGAGATTTAGTTTAAACTATTTATAAATTTCTAATGAGGTGATAGAGTGAGAGGTAATGGCTGTTTTTTCTTTTGTTTTTATCGTGTGGTATGATTGTAATAAATATCTTTGCAAATTTATAAAAGTGAGAGATGATGATAATGATAATAATATTTTTTTTGTTTTAAAAAAAAAAAAAGGATAGAGAAGAGAGTATATGAAATGACAGAGGAGAGAAAGAAAGAAAGAAAGAGAGATGGAGATCATCAACAATTGTTGCTACTCAACTCTATTTACTTTTGTAGTAATATAAAAAATGAAATGATATATACTTTACTTTTTTTAGAAATATATATATGATTTGTTTGGTGTTGTTGTTGATGTTGTTTGTTTATCTGTGACAGGATATAACTGGTTATGGCTATGTACCTACTGAGATTGCTGTTGCTGCTGTTTTAGCTATTGTTATTGAGAGGGAGTTAGTTATCACGATGATGATTGGCGAAGAGGTTTCCAGTGTGGGTGTGTAAATTTGGTATAATTTGATTTGGATTAATGTCGTATCACTTTATATTTTAAAAGTCAAACAATTTTGAATTTGTAATTATTATTTGTTTGTGATTGCTGATAATCTTTGTTTTGGTTTTTTAATAAATAATTAAATAAATAAATAAATTTATGTTAGGTGACTAATGTGATGAAAATGGATTTTTTTGGTATATATATATGATAATTTGTTTTGTTTTTTTGTTTAGATTTTTTTGTTTTAAATTAATTGAATTTAAATAAATAAATAAATAAATAAATAATAAATAAATAAATTTAAATAAATAAGTTAAATAAATATTGTTTTTGTTTGGTTTGGTTTCTGCTTTTTTTTTTTTTTTTATAAATTAAATAAAGATATATAACATATGCCAACAAAATATAGTATTACTATACTAAACTAACTTTAATTAAAATAGAATAGAATGGAAAAAAAAAGAGAGAGAGAAAAATATTTTGATCAATCGAATGGGAGAGGGTATTTTGTTTAATGTATAAAAATTGTCAGTGATGACAGTGATTGTGAATTTGTCTGGGGAGTGGCTGTGAGTGGCTGTGGTTGTGATTGTTATTGTTGTTAACAGTGATGTTGGTGTGGGCTGTGGGTATAGAGATAGGTGTGTCAATTAATTGTAACAAAAAAAAATAAATAATAAAAATCAATTGACTATAAATATCGATTTTGATAACAAGAAAACAACATCAATGATTTATATTATTTACATAGGATGTTGAATATAACTAGTTGTTGTTGTCGTTGAGATATGATTATTATTTGATTTGATTGATTTGATTGATTTGGTTATAGTAATAAATAAACTAATAATACAAATAAAAAAATAAAAAAAAAGAAATAGAAAATGTAGTGAGTGAGTAGTGCTAACTATCGATGGTGATGATAGTGAAACTGAAAAATGATAGGACAGTGTTAAATAACAGAGACAGAGATGAGAATAGAATAGAATAGAATGAATAAAAGTAGTAATAAAAAAAGCTAGCTAACAAAGTATAGTAATACAAATTCAAATTGAAGTTACATAACAAAAAATAATAAAAAGAGGGTTGTTGTTTGTTTTTGATGGTTAAAGTTCAAAAATCAAAATATAAAGGTAGGGCGAAAAATAAAAATAAAAACAACAAAATAATAATATTACAAAAGCTGTGCTGAACATATAAATAACTGAATGTGATGAAAACAGCAGAACCACAAAAGCCCTAATTTAGGAGTTCACAAAGGGTTCCTGTTTTGATTAATAATTATTGTGTATCTAACAATTTTTTTTTTTTTTTTTTTTTTTCTAACTTAAGCTTTACTATCTTCAGAGTGATAGAGTTTGATCCTACATATCACATCACAACTCCATTGTTGTAGTAGCCATCATCTTAAAGAATTTCAACAATGATGGGGTTTGTGTGTGTGTGTGTGTTTATGTGTGAATTTAATTTAGTTTTAGTTTAATGGGGGATCAATTGATTGAGTGTGTGAGAGCTGATGATTGTTTTAAAGGGTGATTTTAAAAAACACAATGTAATAAATTTATAAAAAAAAAATACCTCTTTAAAAATCAAAAGGACCTTTACTATTTTGCAGATGTTTTGCTATAGAGTATATTACAATAACTAATTTTTTTTGTTTTTTTTTTTTTTTTGTTTAATTTATGATTGTTGATGGTAATGGTATTTGGTTGGGTATTTAATCTGCTTGATTTGCTGGCTGGCTTATGATCATCATTATTATTGTTGTTAGTGGTTTGGGGTGGTGATGGTAATTAATTGAAGTGCACAACAATAAATGAAAGATTGTCGTAATGTAATTATGGGGGTGTGGGTTTGTGTAAATGAAAAATGTTGATGGGATGCATAGGTTGTCGGCAAGATGTTATATTACTGCGTTGTTAACATGTCGAAACAAAATCAAAAACAAAAAAAAATAAAAACAAAATCATTCAAAAAGTTAAATATTATAAAATATATCTTATCTACAAACCATTTGATTTATAGGGTTTGATATGAAGATGATGAATTTTGATTTAAATATGAACAAACTAACTGTTGGTGTGTTTGTTTTTGTTTTTTCTTTTTAATATGGTGTTGCTATTGAATAGGTATAGTAGAAATGATAAATACGCTACTTTTTGTTAATTGTTGCTATTACCAATTGATTTGAATTCACTGCTATTGTAACTGTTGCTGTTATTTCTGATCAATTGCTATTTCTGCTTACTGAACTACTAAAATCAACTAACTAACTATTGGTTGGGTGTGATATTTATTTATTTATTGCTGTTGTACAAGATATTGGAGGGATAGGTGGTACAAAGAATGAAGTGGAAAAAGAAAAAAATATGTAAGTAACCGAGACTTGTTGATTATATATATATATGTATATTGTTATTATTATTATTGCTGTTTTAGATTTAAGAGAAAAACTGTTTGTATTGATCAAGATGGTATAATTTAGATTTCGATTGTTTAACCACCTGTGCTATTATTGTTTGTTGTTATTGTAATAAATTAAATTAAATTAAATTAAATAAATAAATAAATAAGTTAAATAAATAAATAAAGTTGGTTGGTTGGTGAGGGAAGAGGAAGGAGAAAGAAGAGGAAAAATGAATATTGATATTTGACTGTTTGACGAAATATGATGTAAAATAAAAAAAATAACAATGAATACAATTTTTTTTAGTAATTAAAGGTGGGTTTCAATTGAGGCTGTGAAATTGAGAGAAGAAGGAGAAGGAAAAACCAAAAATCAAAAAAAATCAAAAAAATTGAATTAAAGAGGAGATGAACTATATTTACAAAGACACTAATAAAAAAACAAAAATGAAAATAAAAATAAAAATAAAAAGAAATTATGGATTGTGGGCTTTTTGTTGTTGGATGAACTTTGAAATATCTTGAATGGGTTGTCGCAACATAAGTGGAAAACCTTAAAAAAAAAAAACATCAAAAATAAAAAATAAAAAGTAAATTTAATGAAAAATATTTCTTGAAAATTTTGCAAAACAATGATGTCTTTGTCAAGGTTTGATAGGTAATATGTAAAAAGTTTTTGGTGCCCAAAAACAAAAAATACTCAAAACTAAAATTAAAAAACAGATAAGATTGGTGACCAAAAATCATGATTTCTAGAGGAATTGAAAACAAAAAAACAAACATTCGATTTCCATTATAATTGGAGAGCAAGCACACCCATTATTATTTTAATATCATCATCTAACCAATAATTTTGTAATACGTCGACAGTAAATGAAAGATTGTACGGAGAGGAGGCGAGGTGAAAGTGAGTCTTTTGTGTTGCCTAGCAACAGTAAAACTTTATTAAAAAAATGATTGCAATTTTTAGGAAATTTTTAGGTGATTTTGTATTGACCGAGGTGGTGAGTTTTTATTTTCTAGAAAAGGGTTTGTTTTTTTATTTTGATGGTCAATGAAATGGGTTGATTAGATACTATTTTTTTTTTTTTTTGGTGACCTGGTGTGCATTGATATTGGGTCATTGCAAGTCGCCAATAAAAAACATCATCAATCGATTGTTTTTTTTTGGATGGAATAGATGAGAAAAATAAAAACTAGCTGGTTGATGATTATGTGAAAACAAAAACAACATGATATTGATTCACATACATTTTATTGCTACACTTTTGACCAATTTCTCACTGTTATAAGATGTTAAGATAATATATAACCACACACAAACACAGCAACAAGTAAAAGAGTGTTTTACTCAATTTGTAAAAGATCTTTTTTAGAGATATGATATAGAGTGAGACATGGGCTTAATTTATCACAAAAAATAAATAAAAACAACAAAAATCATCAATGGGTGGACCAGATAGATATTCTATTATATTAATAGAGAGGAGTTTATCGATGATCATTATTTTGAAACCCAACAATGATTTTTTTTTATTTTTAACAAAAACCAACACCAGGCTATGCAATTGTTACAAAAACTTTCCAAACTTTGAAATAGCGCTGATTTAAGTTCATCTACAATCAACACCTCAAAGGTTGGGGCAAACCATGTTTATGCAAACTTGGCAGTAGTACAAAAATAACAATTAGAAAGATAGGAGTTTATTTATTATTATAATAAAAACGATCGATAATAAATATATATTTCGGGCATCGACAAAAGAAACACAAACAATTGAACGATATAGATACATAATAATATGGTGATAACCCACTAATTTGTGTTTTGTTGGGTTTGCGATACACATTTATAGCTTATTGTAAAACAAAGTGGAAAGAGCAAAGTGCAAAGTGCAAAGAGAAACTAGTAAAACTTTGAGATTTAATAATAGATTTTCATTATTTTACTTACTATTTTAAAGAGTTTGATGGTTTTTAACTAAAAGAGAAGTTGGTAAAGTATTATAATAAAATATTTTTGATTAGATTATTAATTATAAATATTATTTATTAAAAAAGATTTATAAAAATTATTAATTGATAAAAAAAAATAATAAAATAAGTAAATTGTAAATTGGAAAGGTCACTAGAAACCAAAGGAAGTAGGAGATGTATACAAAAAAGATAGTAAACAACATCTATATTTAAAGTAACTAAATAAGTGTTACTGCGATGATATGTGGTTTCAGTATGCTCTTGTTAATGTTTTTTTTTAATCATCAACTTAAAGTTGGCAATGGTATAATAATGGAGGTGGTATGGCACATGCACCACTATCGATTCGAATGTATGATATAATTTAATACTTACATTACACTGAGAGTGGAAAACTGGATTCCAATTACAAATTGCTATTTTGTTTTTTCTAAATTCTACTTAAATGTGGGGTGGTGTAAGGTGTATTTAGTAGTGGTTCTTGAAAAAAGTAGAGGCATATGCAAAAACAACAACTATAATTTTTTTGGTAATTTGGGATATGGTGGTAAGAATATACATAGATCGTGCCATAGGTTTATAGTGTTTTATAGTTGTTGTTGTTGTTGGGTTGTTCTACGCCAAAGAGTATCATCTTACATCTGATAGGCACGATAGATCGACAGATCCGATTCAATAGAATTGTTTTATGTGGTGTTAGATTCTGAAAAAACATTAAAAAAAAAAAAAAAACAAAACAACAACAATAAAGAGTATTTTTATTTCATTACTTTATTCACTCAACTCATGTTCATATTTTCAAGGATCTTTAAATTTCAATCTAAACATACAAATTAACAAAAAAAAAAAAAAAAAAGTAGTTAGATTTAAAAAAAAACTGAACTGTTTTTTAAAGATCTGAATAAATATTTCCTTTTTTTTTTTTTATATGTGTGTGAGCTCATACAAAACTGACAATTTACAAATTAAACAATAAAAAGTAGTGAGAAGTGAATGAATAAATTAAATTGTTATAAATAAAAATAAAACTATCATTTTAAAATGTGTAATATGTGTGAAATACCTTAAACTGAGAGTAATTTTCACAAACTGAACGAACAACATTACAAAATCGAAATAAAGAGGAAATTTGTGGCGAGGTGAAGAAATGAAATAGCTATTTCCACGTGTAATAACTCATATTTTTGTCAAGTAGTTTACAAAAAACTGAATATTGTAACCAAACTAACGATCGATATGTTTTTGTGTGTGTTTTTTTTCAATAAATAAATCTACAGAGGAGACTTAAGAGTGGAACATCCTATTTATTTATCTCCAATTTGATTGTGCTATAAATTTACTTGGCGGCGGTCTTCTTAACAACCAATGGGGCTATTTTGTTATAATATGAATTGAATGTTCGATATTAATATCCAAAACTAACTATTTCTTCTCTCATTCTTTTATAATCTACATACCCTCTCTGAAACCACTGTTGAACTTCTTTTGAACAACCTTAATGTGTCTCATTCTACCAGTACCGGTGGTCTTTCTTCTGATAGCCTTAACACTCCAGTTGTAGCTTCTGGTCTTAGCAGATGGATATCCACATCCAGAGCAAGTCTTCTTTTGAATATGGAATGAACGGTTTCCACATCTTCTGCAAAGGGTGTGAGACTTGGTGTGTCTACGACCAAAACTGTATGTTCCCTTGGTCTATAGGTAGGTAGTAGTAGTAGGGTAGGAGTAAGATATGTTAGATATCACTAAATAGACATAGTAGATGTAAAGTAGATAAGATATATACCATTTTCTATAATATAACACTTGGAGATAGGTATGAAGCTTAGTAGAGGATTCTTTTCGTTTTCTCGTAGAGAGCATTGTGTGGCACAGACACTGGCGAGCAGAACTCACACCACCAAACCCCCACACCCACTATTCGAAAAAAAATAAAAATAAAAATTTTAAAAAAATAAAAATTCAATTTTCACTCGAACTTCTAGAAAAATGAATGATTTATACTACTAAGTGGTCTATTATAATGTTTAGTTATAGTAATATAATAATGAATGCAATACATGTTGATTTATGTTTTTTTAAATAAAGAAATAACAATAAGATAATTAATAAAGTTTATTAATATATTTGTTATATTTGCTATTGTTGTATTTAGTGTTGTTGTTGTTAGCAATATTGTTGTTGTTGTGTCGATAAGAAATCTCTTCGTAGAGTGTTATTCTTGGTGGGTCTTGCAGCTCTAAAGGGTGATGTTGTAGGTGTTGAGTTGTTAGCAATATTATTATTATTATTATTATTGTTATTGTTATTATTATTGTTGTTGTTGGAGGTGACAATTCTTTGCATTTGTCTGTGGAAAGATGGGAATACTTGTGCGGTTGGTTTCTTATCGGGTGCACTGAAGCTACCGAATCCACTAACAAAACCACCTTTGATATCGTTGATATTGACACGAACCGACTGTCTGGTAGGTGATGGTTTCTTGACGAGAAGATATGATTCCGATGGTGGTGAAGGTGAGCTAGATGGTGAGACTGCACTACTATTCGATAAAATCGAAGGTGTTGTCAATGTATTTAAATTATTATTACTACTATTATTATTACTATTATTACTATTACTATTATTAATACTATTATTAAGATTATTATTTGATAATCTTAAATTTGAATTGTTACTCATATTCAATGTGTTTCTTGAACCGATCAATTGAATTTGAGTTCTTCTCTTTTGAATCTCGACGTGTCTACACCTCTCACAGACTTCTGCGGCGCCTCTAGAGTAGTACTTTCCACCTTCTAATACATCGTCGCAAATATAACATTTGAAGCAACGACTATGTAGATTCTTACCATTCTTTAGTTGACAATAGTTTTGTTAGTTTTCGATAAGTTTGTTGACTTGTTTCGTTTGTTTATGATAACTTACTACTTTGAGATAGGTACCGACAATAATATTATTACAAGCAGTACACTTTGTACCAAAGATCTCTTCATAGTGTTCTTTACAATAGATGGTACCGTTCTCATCGCCGAAAGGACCATCGATCTGTCTCCTACAAACAGAGCAAACCAAACAATCGACATGCCATTTCTCACCGATTGCTTCCATCATCTCTTCATCACTAATAACCAATTTACATGCATGACAATAGAATTCATCTATTTTCTATATTATTATAATTATAATAATTATTAGTTTCAAAAGTCTTTTTATCTCTTTATAAATAAATACGATAAATACATTTAATTTCTTGTCACAGTCACAACATATTGGTTTCTCATTCTTTATATAATAAATAGAGGTATCTATTACTTTATCACATTCTATACATGAAAAGCAATCCTAATAGTGTGTAGCAATATTAATAATATCAAATCGATTAGTAATCTATTAATTGACATAACTGCAACATATATCAATACTACTTACTTTATGCCATACACCAATATCTAAAATAAGTGGACGTAATCCAACACTCTTCCGACATTTTTGGCATGTTATTAATGAATTATTGTTATTGTCATCTAGTTGTTGTTGTTCTTCTTCTTGTTGTTTATCGTTTGTTATTGATGTATTGATTGTTGCTTCAGGTTTAATGGGTTGTGGTGTTGGTTGTTGTTGTTGTTGTGGTTGTTGTGTTGTTGGTTTTATTGTAGTCGACTTATCATCATCCAACGTCAGATTCTTCATAACCTTGTCGCTCAAGGTTAATCCTTTATAAAAGTTCTTCTCTCTCTCGATACACTTGATACACTCTAAAAGTTTGTCTTTAATGATAAACTCTTGATTCGAGAGGTAGTTGAAGCACACCGAGCAACAGAAACATGATCTGTGGAAAATGAGTTCACCAACCTCTTCAAAATCCGATGTCTTTATAACTTTTGAGCATCCACTGCATTGCTTGAAAAATCCACTATTCGTAGCACAATCTTTAGTTTATAGATAAATATAAACATGTTAGGTTATTATTTTTGTCAAAATAGATATAACTATTTTACGTTAATTATACATACCAGCACAATGAATATCACCATTCTCTTGGAATAAACAATCACTTTCATTTAAAAGTGATTTCTGACATCTCATACACTTCATACACCTCCAATGGTAGTTATTCTGACCGTCGTTAAGTGATACATCGGTTGGATATATCATTTCATTACATTTTGGACATGTAAATAGTTTAATTGATTGATTTCTATCTCTGTTGCTATTGTTATTATTATTGTTATTGTTATCTGTTTGTTTTGATTGTTGTTGTTGATCGGTTGATTTTACTAATGGATTACTATTGTTGTTGTTGTTGTTATTGTTGTTGTTGGAAACATTGGTTGTCTTATTGTTGTATAATTTTGTAAGACCAGTTTGGAATGTTGTTGAAAATGGATTACTATTATTATTATTATTATTATTATTATTATTTGAATCTGAAGATGTAGAACTATCTTGTAATGTAATTTCATCGAATTCATCTTCAAGATCTTCTGCAAACTGTAGTTCAATCGAAAAATTTGGATGGAAATGTTTATGTGTAGAGTCTTTGTGTGCTTTATCGATTTCCTGTCTTCTAATATGCATTTTAGAACCTTCAATAAAAGCAGTATGGAAACAAAAACTAAACATATGTCCCTATAGTTAATTAGATAATAAATTACAATTAGTAATTTTTTAAGTTTATATAACAACATATCCAACTTTTCTATATATATACCTTTGAATTCTTATTATAAAATTGTATTTTTACATCACTTGACAATATTATATTTCCACAATCAATCTCAACAATGGTTGTTCCCTTTTTTAATTTCTATTTGTTGTTTTTTAAAATGTTAGTTACCAAAAATAGATTTTTGATATTTTTGATATTTACCATTGGTTTGGTATAGAATACCGATTTATCTTGTTGTCCAATCGAGAGATATGGTTCACATCCACCAGAGATATTAAAGTTTGGCAGTGGATTGATACGAATTGTCGAGAGGATTTTAGTGACATGGTTTGGAACGGGTGGAATCGGTTTGCCATACTGGAGCAGTGCTTCAAAGTAACGGACGTATCTCGCTTGGCTCGGGATAGTGATACCTTTGCCATTGTGTGTTCTCTTGTTGCCAAACATTCTAATCGATTCCGAACCGGTCTGACACGATCTGTTATAGAGAAGCCAACAGGCAATCATAGTTCCAGTTCTTCCCTTTCCGGCTTTACAGTGAATGGCAGCGACATTCTCAGGATGCTCCTCCAGCCAACTCTCCACATCCTCACAGAATTTAACAATGACCTCCAAAGCTGGAGGATTATGATCATCGAATGGATATTCCGAAACATTGTTTGCAAATTTATCATGTGAATATTTTCTTTCACTACATCTGTTTATTTTTATGTATTTTAATTAATTTTTCAAATTAGTTTTTATCTATTTTTGTTTTTTGTCTTTAAATCTTATTAATTTTAAATACATACAAATTATAAACTTTATAATGTCCATTATGAAGAGTATTAAAGAATCTTTGTACCTACAATAAGTTGTCCAGAAAGAATGGATTATTAATATTAGTGATATATCCCTATAGAAATGGACATTACGACATACATCTTTCATATTATTTCTATAAAGACCTTCGATTGATTCACTCGGAAAACCCATAGCAATGATCCTATCGTTGATATAGGTGAGATCAAGATCGAATGTTCCCCATTCAAATCTTCTCTTCTTCTTTGATACCATTTTACGAACGAAATCCATTTTTTTTTTCTTCTTTTTCGGCTCTAGTATCTTCTAATTCTTGTTTGTTGTTGATGTGTAAAGTAGATAAAATCAAAACTGTTGTCTACAATCTTTTGTATTACTACACGACACTATATCAAATTAAACATATATAAATCTTGAAAAAAAAATGAACTAAAATAAAAACAGATAAAAAAAAAAAATTTTAAAATAGATATCCCTACAAAGATTTTGTTGTTTTTTTTTTTTTTTTTGGTTTTGATCTTTTTTTTATATTTTTATTTTAAACAAAAAAAAAAGAATCTGTTTTGTGCCTATTTTTTGGATTTTGATTATTTTGGCTCCATTTAATGACCGTCGTGCACAAAAAAAAATAAACAACCAAAAAAAACAAAAAAAAATAAGGATGAACAATTTCCCAAAATTGTGTGCGTTTTGATTAATTTAGGGGCAAAAAAAATATACTATTCTTTTGTGATGTTGTTTGTTTTTTTTTTTTGTTGTTTTTACACCACAACAAATAAGTTTGTTGTTGCTTGTTTATTTTAACTTTTGCTCTCCTCTTCCATCTTGAATTTAACTTTTAATGTGGGAAAGCCATTGGTTGTTGTGGCTGTTGAATAAGTGGTTTTCCACTAAATTTGGCTGCCAGAGTAACAAGTTTGATTGTTACCTTAAACATTAACAATGTGTAGTAATATTTAAAAGTAGATACAATATCATTGGATTGATAGATTCCTTTTATGCATGATTTTGCCATCAACATAAATCCATTTTCAATCTTAAAATGACTTGTAATTTGTCTTATAAGATTACTAAAATAAAAGTTTTTATTAAAAATAATATATATTAATATCAATCAATTAATAATTAAAATTAAGAATAATAATTATTTATACATACTTTGTTTTCAATACCAATAATATTTCTTTTGGTAGATTCTTGAGGATGTCAGTGATGGCTGTGAGTGTTTGGTCGCCAAGTTCTCTTCTCATATTACGAAGATTCTCTCTGGATTTCTCTGGTCGCAAGTTGAGGAGGATTCCGAGATACTTGGCGTAGTCACCGGCACCGAGTTGACGAGCGTAGTACTCACCACCCTTGATGTCACCGGTGCAAATCGATTTCCAGAAATGACAGAAATTGATTCTTACGGTCTCGTCGATCTGCTTGTAGAGTCCGTGATCGAGTAGGACCATCTGAGGTTTACTAGAGTTGGCCATTCTTCTCACCAAAATGTTTCCGGGATGTGGATCGCTATGCAAGAATCCATGAATGAAAATCTGCTCGGCAAACACCTCGGAGAACAAATAGTAGAGTTCCTCAGTGTTGATTCCGAGTTTCTCCAGTCCTTTGTTGTCGTCGATACGCACACCGTGAATGAACTCCATCGTCAAGATACGCTTGGTAGTCTTGTCCCAGTGGATCTTTGGAATGTAGAGCTGCTTGTTGTAGGTGAAGAGCGATGCAATCTTCTCGCTGTTTCTCGCTTCGTTGATAAAGTCGAGTTCTTGGTGCAGACAACTGGTTGCTTCGGGTAGCATCCAGCTGAATTCAAACTTGGGGAAGAACCAATTGATGTAGATCATCACATTGTAGACCGAACGAATATCCTGCTCGAAACGCTCTGTCAAGTCGGGATACTGAACTTTAACAGCAACCTCCTGTATCTCGCCATTTGGCATTTGGAGATTTGCCTTGTGAACTTGTGCCAATGATGCACTTGCAATTGGTACTCTCTGGAAATCAGAGAATCTAAATAATGATAATTAAGTAAATTAAGTTCAGTTAGTAAACAAAGTTTAGTTTTTTGTTTTTTTGTTTGTTTGTTTGTTTGTTGATAGGTCATACATATCATCTGGGTGTAGTCCAGTCTCTTCTTTAAAGAGTTGAACAACCTGTGTGAATGGAACGTATGGAGCATGATCTTGGAATACAGAGAGTGCAGTGATGTATTCAGTTGGCAAGATATGATCCAACGAGGAGAGAATCTGAGCCAACTTTATAAAGATTCCTTTGTTCTTCTTACACAAGTCGACCAATGCTTCCGATGCCAACTTGTTAGCAATCTTTATTTGTTCGTGGAACTCTGGATCACCTCTCTCCAATCCATATAAATAATATTTATAATAGAATGTTATATAAAAACCCTATATTATATAATAAGTAACTAATTAGTAACTATACACAACAGCTTTGCTTATAGATTATTATTATTTATCAAATTGACATACAGTTAATAATACTCTGGCAGAACGAACATTACTACTATCTAATAGTTTCTTTATGAAATCATCGTTGTTGTAGATGTATGCACCACCAGAGATGACAGCGAGAATCACCAAGTTTCTAAAGTTGAAAATCGATGATACTGTTGATGATGAAGATGATGACGATGATGATTGATGTTGATCGTTTTGATAATCGTTATTATTATTATTATTATTATTATTGTTATTGTTATTATTGTTGTTGTTAAATCCAGAATCTACAACAGGATTACCTCTACTTGAATCATCTTCTAATATTAATTTTTTAGATAAAAGATTCTCGTAGGTATCTTGACGGAATAGCGTTGCTTTTCCAGCGATGACATATGACGGTTGCAAATATGTCTTGCTATTCAAAGATGTTGGGTATCTTTTAACTGCCCTATCAACAACAAACTTTGATTTTGGTCGCTCGGCACTACCAGCAGTGCCATCATCTCCAGAGTTCTCTCTTTCTTTTACTTGTTGTTTTAGTGCATGTATGAATTGCTGTTTTTGTTTTTCTTTGTTTTGGTGTTGTTGTTCTCTTGTCTGTTGTTCTTTAGCTTGCTTCTCTAGTTGTTGTTGTTCTTTAAGTTGTTGTTGTTGTTGTTGCTGTTGTTGTTGTTGCTGTTGTTGTTGTTGCTGTTGTTGTTGGAGTTGTTGTTGCTCTCTTAACTGTTGCTCTTTAGCTTGCTTCTCTTTAAGTTGCTGCTCCTTGAGCTGTTGATCTTTAAGTTGTTGTTCTCTCAGTTGTTGCTCTTTCAGTTGTTGTTCTTTTCGTTGTTGTTCTTTTCGTTGTTGCTCCTCGAGGAATGCTCTTTGTCTCTCTAACTTTTGTTTCTCTTCTTCCTCTCTCTTTAGCTTCTCAGCTTCTCTTTTCAGTCGTTGTACTTCTTGTTCTTCTTGTTTGGCTTGTTGTTCTGTTTTACTTGGTGGTGTAACCAAAAGAGTTTTTGGTGTTGTTGTTGTAGCTGTTGTTGTAGCTGTTGTTGTAGCTGTTGTATTCTGTTGTTGCTGTTGTTGTTGTTGTTGATTCTCTGATGGTTTCTGATTGAGTAGCGATTGTTTTGAATGTATATACGATTCAATCTGCTCGATATCAGATTCCGATATACTTAATTCAGTGGTAGGAGATAATCTGACGGCATCCCACATGCTTTTGACATTCTTATTGTGCACAAAGAGTGGATCGGTTAATTTAAATTGATACACCAACTTTTGCATCTCCAAGTAGTTCCTCTTGATTCTAGGATATAGACTGCTACGTTGTTTCTTCTCATTCTCTGTACCATGTTCCGGTGTTATAGTATCTACAGTAACAACATCATCGCCATCACCATCACCAGCACCATCCAACTTTTTAAAATCCAAATCGAAATCCTCCTCTTCATTCATAATAAATCTATTATCATCTTTATATTTATTAATAATATTATCTACTACTGAGTACGGATCACTTTTGTTGTTATTAATATTATTACTTTCATTAATAATTACTTCATTGTTTCTACTACTACTACTACTAATTCTGCTGTTGCTGCTGCTGATGTTGTTATTATTATTTAATTCTTTTCTAAATTTTTTTCCACCACGACGATATGGTTTGACGGTTGACCTCACTCTTGGATTTGAGGAATGCACTGCATTAGCACTACTATAACTTCTACTGCTACTGCTACCGCTACTGCTACTACTGAAAGCTGAAGCAGCAACAGCAGTATCAACATTGCAAATAGAGACAACCTGTGATCCACGTGTTGCATTGACACTGTTGGCAATGACACCACCGATCGTCGGTGAAATCGAATTGAAATTCAACAGCAGTGTCGACACTGACTTATTTATTTGGGCAACTCTTAGCATAGTTGTTTGTCGTTTGTTCGTTTGTTTGCTCTAGATAATATCTATTACAAACACTTATGACTTAATTAAAACGAACGATCGATCAATCCGAACAAACTAGTTGAATTGAAACGTGTCAAAAAGATCTTTTGTGTTGCTCTACTCTACTATTGTGTTGTTATTGTTATTGTTGTTGTGTTGGTCTATTAGTTTACTAAACTATTTTTATATTTATATTTATATTTATATAATAAACAACTAACCTATGATTATTAAATTTGCATTTAATTAACTTTTGGTTGGTTGATTAGCACTGTGTCGAATTTAAATAGCAATTTGCTTAAGGATTGTTAATAATTAATACCGATTTATTACGATTTTAGCAATTAAAAAATTAAAAATAATTACAGACTTTTGGGAAAACACGAATGGTTTTTGACACAAGAAAAAAAAAAAAACTAATCATTACATCAAATTAATTTGATTGTAATATTTTAAATTAAATCTACCCTTACAAACCACAACCTGTACTCACTGGTCAATAAATCAATCAGTCAATAGAACAACCCTTTTTAGTGATCATATAAATAAAAAATATTTATTTTATTTATTTGTTTAACCATTAACCAACTTGAATTAATTGCTATCTCTCTCTTCCGACTCCCTATAATTGGAAAGGAGTTATCATCTCCTTCTCAAATTTTTAGCACTTCGATAAAATTTGTTCATTTTTATTTTGTTTTTATTTTATTTTATTTTTTTGATTGTTTGTGTTTCAGATAAATAAATAAATGATATATTGCCAGAACTTTTAAACCCAGAGCTCGACAAGCGAATTGAAACAAAACAAAAGGCGTACTACTACTACTGAAAGAGATTGCCGTCACGAAATCAGGTAAATTTGTCTACCCCCACAAAGATAACCAAAAAAACTACCAAGAGAAAGAGAATAATAACTGTACGTAATTCCAACTTAAATTCAATTAAAAATAATCAATGTAAAAAAAAAAAATATGAAAAAAAAACTAAAATTGCGAAGTAAAATCTTATCGTTGAACCGAAAAGTTCAAATAAAGACGAAAAAGATATAAAAATGTCTTCAACAACCACATCAACAAATAAAAGAAAACAAACACAAACAAAAAGTAAAAGTAAAAATGAGAACAAACCTTTGACAACAGCAACAACAAAACCAACAACAACAAAACCAAATATTAGTAAAGAAAAACAATCAAAACCACCACAAACTACGACAACAACAACAACAAAGTCTCAGACACCAGAAACAAGTAAATCATCATCAGCTAAAACAAAGAACATTAGTAATGTTAATAAAAAAGTAAAACTTGATAAAGACAACAATAATAATAATAATAATAATAATGTAAAGAAAGAAAAATCATTAAAAATAAAAAACAAAGTTGAACCAAAAAAAGAAGAAGAAGAAGAAGAGGTAGAGAATGAAGATAATCTTGATCAAGAATTAGAAGGTGAAGAATATGATGTAGCGATGGAAGGCGATGTTGATGCTGATGAGGGTGAAGATGAAGAACTTGATGCATTGTTAAAGCTTGCCGATGATATCTCATCGATTCAAGACGACATTGAGAAGATCGAGAAAAAGATGGCTACAGAGATATTAAAGACAGAGTTGGAGAGGGATAAAAAGATATCGGAAGTTGACAAAGAAGAGAGATACATTGATCGATAGTATTCCTAAATTCTGGTTTAAAGTTGTAAGTTAAACTTTATTAATAATAGCTATTATCGCGATTAGTGCAATTAATTGATCAACTAATAATAAAACATGTTTGCAAATTTAATTAATAGTTTAAAAATCATCCAATGATATCATCTTTATTTACAGGTAAAGATAGTGATTTAATGTCATGTCTGACATCTTTCAAAGTTGAATGCACCGATTCTCCACATACAACAGTAAAATTCATTTTCGTAAGTTTTTAATTTATTTATTACCTTTATATCTATCGAAAGTTCAATCTCTAATTGCTCTGTTTTGTTTGTTTTATAGAATTTTGGTAACAATTCATTCATAAAGAATAAATCGATTTTCAAAGAATATAGATTCGAAAAAGGCGATCAATCACTCGAGACTTCAAGCAGTAAGATACAATGGAAGAATGGTTTGGACATCACAAAACGATCGGAAGGAGACGATCCGAGCTTTTTCTCTTGGTTTGAACCAGAGGATGATGAGATGGAGATTTTCGACACTTTGAAAAATGATGTTTGGTTACAACCACTTATTTACTACAAATAAAACTAAACTAAACTAATTTTTCAATCAAATCAATAATAATCAAATATATCTAGAATATCATTAAATTGAATTCATCTATTAATTCTAATGAATAAAAGTTTTATTAGAGATAATCAATGCATTAATATTTTAAATATAAATTGTAAATGTAAAGAGTTGTAGGTCACAAATTAATGATAACTAAACTGATATTTTTGTTTGAAATAGTTTAAGCAAAGTGAAAGTGTTTCGTTTAACAAAAAAATACACATTCATCGACGATTATTTGAATTTGGAAAAAGGATGAAGAGATGACAGTTTGTTTTTTATTTTTGGGAGATTATTTTTGGTTCACCAAAAAGTGACTAGATTTCAATCTCGAAGCTTCATTTTTGCAATCTCCTCAATTAATTAATCCATGTTGTTCGCGACTGTGGAGTTACTTTTTTGATTTGCAAACTTTGATTTTTTGATTTTTTTTTTTTGATGGTTTGGTCGTTTGATCAAAATCTTTTGGTAAATTTGTTTGTGGTTATCTCGCACCAATTAATTGATCTGAGTTTCTTTTTCAAACTAAAATAAAAATCTTTTAAAAAAATGTTAACAAAAAAACAATAAAGAGGTTTAATAAACTATAAACTAAACTCTTTACATTGCAAATTACATCAACTTATTCTATCACACACACACACATATATATTACATTTAAATAAAAATGGCAACATTAGTTTTCAATGGAAGAGTCGATGGTTATGAATTAAACTATAGAAGCGATGGTAATGCTACATATACTTTGAATGGTTCTCTTTTATGGACTGTAATTATTATAATTTGAAAATCAAATGACTTTATTATAAATACTAACATGTAGTTACTATTCATTCAAAACAGCAAAAATGGATGTCAACTTGGTCAGATTACTTAATGTTTAAGACAAGTGATGGTAGAGTTTGTTTAGTATCTTATATGGATGTAAATGGATTTATTTCCGGTGACATCTTGACAAACACTGGTTTCACACCATTGTTGCGTGCAGCACTAGCTACAAACTTGGACTTTCAATATTTCCAAGAGTTTTCCAATCAAAAGGATGTGATGGTCGCTCTCGATAAGAATGGTGATCGTAAATACTATACCATAGATATTGCCGGTTCTAAACTCACTGAGTTCACACCGTGCTGCAGTGCCACTACAGAGCTCTTCAAGAAATTCATGAGCTTGGAGAAGCGTTTGACAGCAATCGAGAGCACCAAGGTGACCACTCAAGTTGTCAAGGTTCCAACTCATGGTAATGGTATTTCCTCTGCCGATTGGACACCAATTCCAGGTTCTCAAGCCACTATTGTCATCAGTCGTCCAAGCAAGGTTGTTGCCATTGTACAATTCCACTCGAATATTGTATACAACGATGGTACCGTCAGTTTGGATGTTACATCGGCATTAAATGGTAACATTATGACAAATGGTGGATTAAATGATGCTCAATGGCCAGTAGGTACCTCTATTAGCCAGGTTCCAGCTTGGGTTAATGGTGTCTCGGTAACATCTGACCTTTTACAACCAGGATTCTATAATTATGATATTCGTGCGAGATTACGTTTTTCTAAAGGACACACTGGTTCGGTTAATGGTCCAGGTGCTATAATATTCATCATGCCATTGTAAATAAAAGCCATAGCAATCAATAAAAGTATACAAAGCTGAACTGGCAAAAATTCTTATAACCCCCTTTAAATGGTGAATGTATTTTTTTTATTTATTTATATTTGGATACAGCTAGAGCTTGTTTCTTAATCCTTTGTTATTTGCTTTTAAAATATCATTGGAATAGTCTGATAAATTTTTTTAAAAGTTATCTCTATTAAGAGTGTTAATATATTCTATTTTTATTTTATGATCATACAATTAAATGTACTAGTTTTGATGAATTTTGGAAAAATATAACAATTTTGTGGGAACAGACAAATAATAATAATATTCATTTACACCCACTAATTTCGATATATTTTTTCCTTTTATTATTTGTTATATCAATATTAGTAAATTCCTATGTTTAGATAAATTTTTTTTAGATTAGATTATTTGTTTCTATAGATAGGCTACTGTTGTCCGTCTAAGGACAATAAGGTAGCCGCCAAGGCAATGCTAGTACCCATTAAACAATTGTAAGTTGGTCATCAGCTTTTCAGATGACAAGTAGATTCATTAGGATCAAAGATGCAGTTGATATCAAATATAAGATTACCAACCAGTGGCGCCAACTTTGTTAAGTATCACTGCATGTTAACTTTGGATTCCGCCGTTCTATGTGCTTGTTGATTGTTAGAGATGACTCCTTAAGGCGTACTCGTGCTTCCTTAGCACTCACTCAGCCAAGAATCTCCTACAAACTATTCCTAAGTTCGATGGAAGATCCGGTGATCTGCTTTCACATTTTCGCATTATTGAGCGTATCGTTCCTATTCCAAAAGAGGTTATCTTTGCTTTTACCTCTTACGAGCGAGTCGCAAATGTAGCTACAGTCTGGAATTGATCTCTAAATATTAACAAATAATCTAATCTAAAAACAATCTAATAAAACTCTTTAGATCTAAAGATAATTATTTAACTCACATATCAGTATTAATTCTATGGTTTTACAAAGAAAATTATATTTATTTATTATCTTTTATCTATTTTATAGTTCTTTTTAAGAATTTATTGATTGGTGAGAAAGATAAATATCAGCAGTCACTTTTGTTAAATTGTAATACTAAAATCCAGGGTTAAAAAAGTCAGAGGTTACAGATACTCCATTAACCCAATCCTGAACCTGACAAATTGGTACCAGCTGCCATTGAGCTCATTTAATTCTGATTTATTTTATTAAAAGGGAATGTTTAAATTTAATAACTAATTAACTTTAGGAATATTGGTTTTGATAATAAATTGAATAATTTTATTTAATTCCTTCTATTTACAGTGGGACGATGAACAATATGGTAGCAGGAGCATGGATAAGAGCGGTTGCGGGAGCACCTCTAATTCTGGCTCTAATATCATATTCATAGAAGCCAGGTTGAACTATCTCTTGAGTGATTGAGCAACCTGTGGACCAATCTCTTGCATGTGCTATACTGGTTCCCACCGGCCATGGATAAGTGTTCATGCCTCCAAGTGTCATCAGTTTGTTGTTGAGAGCAGAGGTGACATCAATCGATATACCACTGTTTGGATTGTTCAGTACATCCGATGAAAATTGTAACATTGCAATGATTGTGCTTGGACGTGCGATGGGTATGGTGGCAGTCGATCCCTCAACCTTGGTCCAGTCTCCAGAGGTAACACTATTTACATGCTTGGTAGGGTGAACAATTTGCATGGTAACCTTGTTGAATTCCTTTTCGGTTGCTTTCTTCTCCAGAGCTCCAAGCAGTTTGAACATATCATTGAGATTATCATTTTCATACTGCATCAAAATGTCGAGACCTTTTTGAATTCTTGGATCCAGTGATTCGTAGTAACTCTCCCATTCATCGTGGTCAATCTGCAAATTGTCATAGTCGATTGTGAGGTCTTCATCGACAGACTCAATAAACTCTCCTATACGATCGGGGATAGTAGAGATGTCGGTTTGACCAGCACAGGCAATCTCATAGTTTTTAGCGGTCATCTCGAGCTGAGGGTAAACTCTGGACGCCACCGACAAACCGTACAGACCATTTCCAAGGATGAGAGCAGTCGATGGACCAGCGCATGCACATTTCTTGAGAACGGTGAACAAGCCTGGAATACAGTTGTCGATTTCATTCTCATCCATACGATGCAAGTTAATGACGAGCTGTCCCCAATCTAAGATTCTCGAAGCCAAGTTATTGAATAGTTGGAATGCCTGTTGATCACGGGTGAGAATATAGAACGATGGAATCAATCGGAGAATATGATCACGTGTGTTTATATGAATCATTCTTGGAACAAAGTTCTTGTAGGCAGAGAATACATCGGTTGCATCTTTGGCCATCTCATTGGTGAGACTTCTAAGGAACTCTCCCATGGCACTATAGATTCTTCCTTGATCCAAAGCATCGGCATATTTATAGATGAACAGACCAGCTCCGATATAGATCAAAGATGGATCATAGAAAATTACTTTACTTTCATCCTCACCATTAAGAATACCGTATGCCAAGACACCGACATGACAAGTACAATAGACGGCATTGGCAAATCTGGCAAAATCTGCGTTGTCTTTGAGTGGAGCAAAATCAGTAGTAGCCAACAGCTCTGGTGTATATGGTTTAGCAGTGGATTGGAAGTTGTTTTCAATGGGAACCACTTGATCAAACGGTATTTCCAAAGCAGCCTTGTTCATTAGATTTGAAAGTTTGGTGATGAGTGTTGGAGTATCGTAGGCAAGCGTAGTTTTAATGGTATTTACTATTGCGTTGTTGTTGTTCTCTGGATGCTCAACGATTCTATTGATAACGATTTCTGTGCAACGAATAACGATGTTTCTATTGAGAGGATTGTTGATAAGATTCTTTGTAGCATAGTATGCCAACAGTGCATATTGAAGACCACCAAGTAGATCATTGGAAAGACGATTGTTTGGCTGGAGGAGATCGAGCTTGGTTTTCAATTCACTGAAACGATAGCTATCGAAAAACGATGGGTCTTTGACATCTGCATTCTGGCATTTAATGGCATCGATCAACCATCTGGTTGTGTTTCCTACATCCTTGAAATAGTTTCTGACTCTTGCCTGGAAAACATCGACATCACTCCAATAGATGAATGGCAACATCGCCGGAACCAATTGTTTCAGGGCAATATGATAGATCATCATAGTCAAACGAATGAAAACATTACTACGATTCAGGGCAAACATTCTGTTTTCCACGGCTCCACCTTTGATTTGCGAAGTATATTCTCCCTCATCGTAATGGTAGATAGCTTGGAGTAGCCAGAGTGGAGCATACGCTTGAAAGTAAGATGAGATCTTTGTGTCTTGAATGAGTTCCAACAGATCGGCGTTCAACGATGGTTTCGCCATTCCGAGGGCAGCCAGACCGGCGTCGCTTAAGTGGTAGCAAACCAGATCGACAAAGAATTGTTCTGCTCTTTTCTTGACAAAGTCAATTTGAGTATCTTTGTCAAATGTTGACAACGCCAAAAAGTCTGGCGCCGTCAGAGTGGTGTCATCCATACTGGCAAATTCAGGATGCTCCCTAGTGGTCTTTAAAAGCCTCCATGTTTGAAATTGAACTACAATTGCATATGGTTCACTATCTGCCATTTTGTTATAACTACTTCTACTATTATTTAGTATAAAAAAAACTCTCTTAATAATTATATAATATGGATATGATATTTTTTAAAGGTTGTTCTAAGTTAAAGAAAAAAGTAACCCTAAATTAATTAATTTGGATTCATCATAAACTATTTTTTTTTTTTCAAAGTTCATTTAAATTTTTTGATGAACGAGTGATCGTGGTGGTGATGGGTTTTTCTTTGCAAAGAAATATCTTAAAAAACAGTTTTGCATTTATCCCTTCACAAGAATGTAAAGACAAACTTGGAACACCACAGTCGTCGAGATTCATCATTTTTAACCTCGAGATATCATTTAATTGATCTGGGTAATCATTTTACTGTATAACCCCATTTTAGCAATAAGAAGTAACTGTTAGTCGCCAGAGTTTTATCAAAAATATGTATCATGAGATATTTTTGGTTTTAGTCAGAAACTCATACCATCAAAAATCTTATTAATTAATTAACAGTGTATTTCAATTAACGATAGCTTCTCGATGCAAAGTTTAAACCTCTAAAAATTTAAAGAGAGCAAAAGTTTAAAGATGTTAAACAACTTGATAATAAAATAAATTAGCTTAGTAAATTTAAAATATTCTACTCTTTATCAATTTTACTTTAGTTGTATTAGTACTGTTTAATAATCATGACAACAACTACACCAACAACATCATTTATAACAGATTTTCTTACATGGAGAAAAACACAAATAAAAACGAGCTATGAAAGTTCATCCAAGGTTGATGTCACAACTCTTACCGCTGAAAAGTTCATGGCAATCGCAACAACCAAAGATGTAACTGACTCAACAACAAACACCACCTCCAAACAGGATATGATTAAAACAGAGTCTGATTCATATTTGATGAATATTATATTGTACCATCTCGATGAAAAAGGTTTGAAGGCTTTGGATACCACAAAACCAAAACTCGCAGACGATGTACTAGCTACTTTCAGTGACACCGGATACACAACCAAACTCACCAAGTATGCAAAGCTGTGGTTGTTGTCATCGATCTTTGAGCAGAACGTAAATTCAAAGTCGCCTAGCAGAGTCAAGGGTGATGTAGTGGAGAAGGAGTTCAAGGAGATTCAAAGTGACCGTTTCGTTACCAATGTTATTATGAGACTTACATTCCTCGCCACCGCCAAGAAATGTGTCGATTTCCTTCCATACATGTACAACTCTGATACTATGATTGCCAAAGTCCAAGCCTATCTATTGGAGGATACCTACAAAACTAAATGGGTTGACGATGCATTCGCTGCTTGTAAAGATAAGATGCTAGATAAGGATTTCAACGATACCGAGAGATTCACCTCACTCAAGTCCCGACTAGATATATTGGATCCATCATTCAATCTATCCTCCAATGTTATCAATCAATACTACTGTGAGCTCTATGCACGTCTCGGAGCAGGTAGCATTAAAAAGACACCACAGACACACAAACTTTTCAAAAAGGTTACTCTAGACTCCATTCAAAAGGTCTTGACCAACACCGACCACGAGTGGTATACCATTTTGGCTAAAGCCAAGGATATGTTCAAAGGAAATGTAGCATCGCTGGCCAATCAAATTTCACGTGCATACCTGCTCATTAATGCCGAGACAGCTCTTTGGAGAGAAAAAGGTGTCAAAAGTGACCACGTTTTTACATATGACAGTGCCAGATTTATGTTTGCAATGGAAAAGAAAAGGAAAAGTAATAATGATCCAATTCAAGGACTGGGCGACCTATGGAAAGACAAAACTCTTCATCGAGCAGTTGCTGGTATTTTCATTCTCTGCAATGCTGCAATACTCTTTGCCAGTTTCAAGAGTTACGACAAGATGAACACTCTCGACAAGATCTTGGCTTGGGTCAACTTAGCAGTGTCCGGTGTCGATATCTTTACCTCGATTATTACAGCCATCAATTCAGAGAAGAGCGCTTACACTTGGGTTGCCAATAAAATCGCCGATCTAATGAAGTCTAGTTACCCACCAATCAGACCATGTAGTGCAGCTAAAAATGTATCGAAATACGCCAAGTATCTCAAACCCACCTATGTTTTAAAGTATATTAATGCTGCCTTGGTTTTGGTCAGTATGGCATTCACCGTATACGATATAGTGACATCCATCCAGAATCAAGACTGGGGAATGTTGGCACTCTCAATCATCGAATTCACTCTGGAGTTCAGTATGCTGGTGATCACCTTTATGGCAGCAACCTCGTGGTCAGGACCTGTGTCACTGATGCTTACAGCCGCTCTTATTGTCGTTGGTTTGGTTAAAATCTTCTGGGATGTAATCAAGCAATCATTCACCGATGTCATTAAATTCTTTGACAAATTATTCAATGGTGATCCATCCGACAATTTTGTCAAGTCGACAGAAGCATCTTACCAACTCACCGACACCGAATATGCCCTCGCTTTGCTTACCGATATTGGAACAAAAGTAAACGCAGATGCCAAGCCAACTGTCGATGCTCTAAGAAATTGGATTCTGACAAACGCACCAAAAAAATAAACCACACTTTATAACATTTCAATAAATTAATTAATTTTGTTACTTTGAACTGATAATTATTTCAATAAATATCCTATGAACTAATAATTGATCCAAATTGTGTAACTATAATCCTAACACTTCAAAATGCAAAGTAAACGAATATCTGTTTTATTTGAATTTGGTAAAAGGATGGTCAAGTGACAGTTTTTTTTTTTTTTTTGAACAAAAGTACTGGAGATTATTTTTGGTTAACCAAAAAGTGCCAGATTTAGATCTCAAAACATCATTTTTTGCAATCTCCTCAATTAATTAATCCTATTCGTGAATCTGTCTGTTGGGTTGAAATTTTGTTTTGCGAACTTGAATTTTTTTTTTTTGAGCAAACGAGCAAATCTTTTGTAAACTTTTTTTTTTTGTGGTTTTTCTTTGACCCCAAAGGTTTAGCGAAATGGTAATCTTTGCTCAGAGATCATTCAAAGTATAAAGATATCTATTTCAATTTATTAGTGTTGATTTTTTTTTTGAAAAAGTAACTCTTCAATAATGGTGAAAATTGATCAAACCAACCATATGGTTATTTTACTTTAATTAATTTAGTAGTAAATAATTTAGTTAGTTAATAATAATTAATAATGACAACAACAACTACTCCAACAACATCATTCATAACAGATTTTCTTACATGGAGAAAAACACAAATAAAAACGAGCTATGAAAGTTCATCCAAGGTTGATGTCACAACTCTTACCGCTGAAAAGTTCATGGCACTCACCACTTACAAAGATGTAACTGACTCAACAACAAACACCACAACCAAAGAGGACGCTGTTAAAACAGAAGCTGATACATATTTGATGAATGTGATATTGTACCATCTCGAAGACAAAGGTTTGAAAGCATTGTCCGTCTCAAAACCAACGCTCACAGCCGATATACTAGCTACTTTCAGTGACACTGGATACTCAGCAGACCTTACGAAATATGCCAAGTTGTGGTTGCTGTCGTCGATTAACCAACAGAAGAAGGATAAAAAACAAGATAATATTATCAAGGGTGAGGCAGTCAATAAGGATTTCAAGGAGATGCAAAGTGGTAAAACCGTTACCAATGTCAATATGAGACTAACATTCATTGCCACCGCCAAGAAATGTGTCGATTTCCTTCCATACATGTACAACTCTGATACGATGATCACCAAGGTCCAAGACTACCTACTTACAGATACCTACAAGTCTACATGGGTGGAAGCACTCTACGATCAAGTCAAGGATAAGTTGAGCGAGAAGACAACAGCATTCAATGATAACAACAAATTTGCTGAGCTCAAATCTAAACTTGATGTATTGGATCCATCATTCAATCTTTCGTGTAAGGTCATCAATGAATACTATTCAACTTTGTTCGCTCTCATCGGTAAAAGTAGCTTGAAAGGTAATCCAAAGATTCAGAAACTGTTCAACCAAGTCACCAAAGATACACTCCAAAAGATTGCTGCCAAAAGTGACCATCCATGGTATGAACTCGTTGGTAAAACCAAGGATCTATTCCAAGGAAAGTATGCAACGATGGCAGCTCATTTCGGACGTACTCTATTCAAGATGAATTTCAAGAAGAAATTCAAGACAACCAGTTTGGACGCCAAATCCGTGCTTACTTTGGACTCAACTAAATTCTTGGCACTCATTCAAAAGAAATACGACAGCGTAGATTTCAAAAAGGTTTGGACCGATTCAAACATGCATAAGCTGGCATCTGGTTTATCGCTTTTATGTAATACCGCTGCGATCTATAGTGGATTTCAGAGTTACAACCAGCAGACTACCACCGAGATGATTCTGACATGGGTTAACACTGTAGCATCGGGAGTAGACGTTACCACTTCTATTGTAGAGGCAGCCAACTCTGGATTCAATGCTTATCTTTGGGTCGGCAAGAAGATATCGACACTAATGACACCAAAAGATGCAGTAGTCCGAGCAGCCAGTGCTTCAACCAATACATCCAAGTTTGCTAAATTCTTCAAGATTGGTTCGATCGTCAAATATGTCTCGGCAGTAATGGTTGTAGTCAGTATGGCATACACAGTCTACGATATAGTTACATCGATTCAGAATCAAGATTGGGGAATGCTTGCGCTTTCTGTGGTGGAGTTTACACTGGAGTTTGGACTTCTCATTTTGACTTTTATGACAGCAACAGCATGGTCTGGTCCAGTCAGTTTGATTCTTACTGCGGCTCTGATTGTAGTTGGTCTTGTCAAAATGTTTTGGGAACAGATCAAACAATTTTTCGTTGATATCGGTAAATTCTTTGATACATTGATCAGTGGTGATCTAACAAATGCTTTTATCAGATCCACCGAAGCTACATATCATTTAACAATTGAAGAGGAAAAAGCACAAATGTTAGCTACACTTGATGCTTATGAAGCTGCACACCCAGAAGAAACTAGAAAGATAGAGGAGATGAGAAAGAATATTGAGGCAATTTAGAAATAAAAATTAAATTTCAAAACATTTATTTTCTTTATAATGTTTGTATGAATACAATAATCAAAATACTTCTATTCAATTCATCCATAATAATTTTAAATTAATATTGAACTAATCTACAATAAAGATTTGATTTTATTTCACCACTCAAACACTTATTAATAATACTTTCTGTTTGTAGTAATTATATAAAAGTATTAATATACAAAAACCCTTTCCCAAACAAAACCATTTATTATTGAATGATTTACAATTTTTTGTAGTATAAATTATATTTTTATTATATTTAATAGTTTATTTCGATTTTTGTTTAAAGTACATTGATTAAAGAATTATTAAGTAAAATATTATTACTTTGTGTGATAGTATTAAAATATATTGTATTATTATTAATTATATATAAATGATCTTTTTTGTTTGATTTTATCCAAATTTTCCAACTTTGCTAGAGAACTTTCTATAGCTAGCCTCGAGAGTATTGGTTCCTTGATTGATAGAGATTCCAGTACCATGAGAATATATTTCATTATTCATTGGATTTATTGAGCTTTGATTAAATTTTCCAAAAGAGATATTAAGATTTTCTAAAAGATTTTTTATAAAATTAGTATTTAAAACATATTATTATTAATATTTTAAAATAAAACATACTGTATAACATTTTTAAATTTATAATTATAATTATTAAAGATTTATATTTAAAATTTCAAGATTTTTAAAATATTATTTTTTTTTTTATATTTGTTTTAAAAGTTTAGTATTTTACTAAAATTAACTTGATTTGAATGAATGAAATACTTTTGAAAGAATTGCACTATTTATAAGGAACTGGCTCATTATCTGCCTGTTGAAGTCAAATGTATTATGAAAAAAAAATTAACCGAAGATTAAAATGTAAGATTAGTGTTATGATACACCTCTTCTTTACCAACAGTAAAAACAACAATTGCAATACACAAAAGATAAAATGGTACAAACTGAAATCTATTCATAAAAAATAGACATATATGTACATCACTTGTGGAATTCTCAAACATTCAAAATATATTAGATTTGTTTTACTTGATCATTGATAAATTAACAATTGTTAAGATTTTTATCCACTCTTCTCTTTTTTAATATGGTACCGTATACTCTAATACAAGAGTGATTAATTATTTGACACTTTGAACCTGCGAGAGGAGGTTGGATTTTGATTTTTATAACAATTGTATATAGAGTTTGATTTGTGTTGTGTTGAATTTGTGATGTGGTTGTGTTGTGTTTGTGTTCTTGAATGTTTTGAATATAATTTTAGTGAAAAGAATCATGTCATGTGTGAGAGAGTGAGTGTGTTGGTGGTTTGTGGTAGTGGTATTGGAGAGTGAGTAGTGTTTAGTTAAATTAACTTAATTTAAATGTTTTCAAAAATAGTGATCATGCATATACCAATATCATCAATCAATAATAACATCTTACATTTATAAAACAACGAAGTTGTGTACAGTAGTGTAATGAATGAATCATGATAACATCTCACTATCGGTAATGTGAAGTTTCAATTATTTTGTACCAAGAATATGTTCACTCATTTCTATCTACTGTTATCAAATGTCGTTTGATCATTGGCTGATGCAACTGCGTATGTATACTGGTCCAATTTTTCACAGCTATTAAAAGTAGAATTCTAGAAATAATTGAAGGTGAATACAAAAATAACAAAAGATAGCTTTCTCTCTCACTTGACATTCGCAAATATGAACGTATCGTTGTTAAAAATAGTTACTATTGTCTTTTCAAAATGAAAAGGTTTTATCATTGTTAATATAATATTATCATTTACTTTGAACTTAATCTGAGGAGACCTGACATTAATGTTTATTTGAAAATGAGTTGACTCTGAATGAATTAACATTGATTGTGTTATCTATTATAATTTGTAAAAGATCAAAATAAAAAAAAGGGTTATTGTAATGATGAGTAGAGTAAAAATAAATGATCAATAGTTTATTTTCAAAACAATTTTACCTCTACTATTTACCAAAGATAGAACACTGCTAAGTGTTTGATTGGTTTGATATTGCTAACAAAAGATGAATATAAAGTTATTTACAATTTTCAAGTGTGAGTAAAGATGAAAAGGTTCTCCAGATTGTTAATGACATTGCCTCAGAGAACTTTGTTTTCTTTTGCAGTTACAACTTTAAACCTCCTAGAAATGTTCAGTTAGAAACAAAATCATATAATTTGAACTTTCTTAAAGGTAAATATTAGAAAATAAAAGATGAAACTATTGAAATGTTAAAGAATATTTATAAATAAATTCCACTATTGTTAGTTCCAACATTTTATTGGCGGTTTGATACAAAATTATTTTAGGATCATCACCTAACCTCTTCCTATTGTAATATAGATTATTAAATTAGAATAGTTTTATTCTTTAACAATATGATAGTCCATTCTATTAATTTAATCGTTGTTTATTCTTTTGACAATTGGAAAATGAACGTTGATTTTATTATTCATTTTGATTCTTGAAAATATATAAAAATTGAGAACTTAAACTCAATAGATATTCTTCGTCGTGATAGTTAAGGTGTAAAAGGTTGAGTGATGGCTCTTGGCATGGAGTAAGTACCTGTGCTTTCCTTCCGGTCTTGATATTCCAAATGTGAACGGCTTTGTTTGGTTCGCTACAGGTGGCTGCATAGGTATTTTTGTTTCTCGGTGATGTGAAAATGGTTGATCGCGAGAGTGAAAGTTGTTGAGTGTCAGTGTATATCGTTCTCACCTCGTCTACGTCGCCTCTGCCCAGATGTTTGAAAACGAAATGACTTTTCTTTGCGTAGGTCGGAGTGGTCTTGAACGACGCCATATAGTAGTGGCTGGTTGGGTCGAAGCTGATATCGGTGCACTGGCCAGCGAGTGTCGACACTGGATAATAGCTGAAATCGTGTAACGACTCTTTCTTCTCGTAATATCCAAGGTTGTTGTTTGCCGCGAAAAATCCACCGCTACTCATTGACATCGGAGAGCAATACGATGTTTGAGTTACACTCAACAATTTAAAAGCAGGACTACCGTTCTTTGCTGGAAAGAAAGATAATGGATTTCTTTTGTTTGTTTTGTTTGGTTGTTTTGAATTTATAATTAATAAAATAGTTTGTTATTATTATTATTATAATGACATTTGTTTTTGGACTTACAAAGTATTTCTCAAATCGAATACAAAAGTCGATTGTGAGGTGGATGAATAAAATATATTTTCATCTTGTTGGTCGAATTCGCATGACCATCCAGGAGAGTGGAGTGGATACGAACAAATTAGATTCTTATTATGTACATTGAAGAGTTTGATTGTTTTATCTTGTGAAACACTACAAACTACATTTGAATTATGATATGATATCTTTATATCTCTAATATGGCTATATTGTTTTTGTTTTGTTTTGTTTTGTTTTGTTTAGTAAAAGAAATAGAGTATTGGTTCTAAAAGAATATGACAAAACAAACTAATGACTTACTCTTTGTGGGCATTATATATATAATCGGATTTACTCGAATCCAAAGAAGATATTTTGACTATTCCATATTTACCGTTGGGTGCACACGATGCCACAACCACACCGTTCTTACCAGAGAAATCCAATACATACGATGCTTTCAGCTGTACAAATGAAATAGCTTCCATATTGAAATCTGTATCTGGATTTACATCTGTTGTTTGGTTCGTACTTGAATTCGATGATGTGTTTGTTGTTGATGTTGTCGATGTTGAAATATATGGATTATTTTGTAAAGTTGATGATGTCGATGCTATTGGTGTCGTTGATGATGCCAATGTTGAATGATTATTATTCAACAAAGGTGATAATAAAGGAATTCTTGATGGTGATGTTGTTGATGATGTTTTTGTTGATAATAATATTGGCGTAGAAACAGCACTACTATTATTAGTTGTAGTCGTCGGAATCTTAATCTGTTGCTTATAATAACTAGTATTATTATTGTTAACAAAAGAATTTGAATTTGTATTTTTAGAATAATATAACATATTATATTGTTGTTCTCTATTTATATATATATAAAGTAGTAGGATAAATACATTGTTAATTAATAATTCTCTATATATGTTTCGTTGAATAGATATATATATATAATTACTTGTGATCAAATTTTTGTTTCAAACTCGATAGTTTCTTTTTGAGTGAATGATTCTCACGTTCGGCAGCATTCAGTAGTTTTCTGAGGTGTAGTGCATCCTCTGTAGGGTCGATTTCACACATCATCGCCTTTGGTAGATATAGCGGTATTAGATCATTCTTTTTATTTACAGGTGAATTACAATTTGGACATGCTCTCTTGGTTTCCAACCATTTCTTTATACATCTAAAAAGTAGAAGAGAATGAGTGTTAACAACAATCGGAAATCAAATGCATTTTGAAAAAAAGAATTAAATTAAAAAAACATTTACCTTTCTCCAAATATATGTCCACATCTTAATGTGCATGCTTTATGATTACCTGATGCATGAAAATAATCTATACAAATATCACATGTTGCTTCCTATCGATACAGTTATTATTATTTGAATTAAAAGTTATTAAAAAATACAATTTAATAAAGTAGATATAGATTTGATATTTACATTTTCAGCAGAGATTGAACTCTTTTTAAATATGAAATCAGATTCTTTCAATTGCAAAACTGATACCTCCGTAGTTGGTGGTGTTATAAATGTTTGGAATGATTGAGTCGGTGGGTTATAATCTGGTACTTTCGGTGTTATTATTTGTTGTTGTTGTTGTTGTTGTTGTTTTTGTTCTTTGTCATTGTCATTGTCTTTAATTAAAGTTTGTGGAGGTGGTGATTCAACACTGGAAATCGGTCTTTTATTATAATTGGGTGATCCATTGTTATTAGTTGTAGATGTAGTTGTTGTGGTTGTCGTTGTAGTAGTCGTTGTTGTAGATGGTATGCTATCAATTATATCTTGTGGTGTAGCAGAGACATGAGATATAAAACTAGTGTCACCGCCACCAACACCACCACCAGCATTACAACTCTCATTATTATCATTGATAAGTGCTGAGTCAGTACTATCATCCAAATTCAATAAACTCGGTTGTCCACCTACTGCTATTGCTCCAGCAATACTATTATTGTTTGAATCAAGTGGTTGTGGTTGCAGTTGTTGTTGTTGTTGTTGTTGTTGTTCAATATCAGTAATGTTATTGTTATTATCGTTGTTATCATTGTTGTTGGTAGTGGTAATTTCGTCAGGTTCAGGTCTTGATCTCTTTGGTGATTGCTTATGAATAATATTAAGATGATTGATATTGTCAACATTTCCACTATCTTGACTATTGCTGGCGTCAATCATTGCCGCTGTTATTGTTAATCCATTTGTAGATGCTGCTGCTGTGGTTGTTGTTGATGTTGTGTTCGATGTCGATGTTGCTAAAGGCAAAATGGTTGTTACAGGTGGAGTAGGTGAGAATATAGGTTGTGTTGATTGATTACTTATAGTAACAAAATGGTTGTCTAACATTGTTGTTGTTGTTGTTGTTGTCGTATTATTTTCATTTGCAATTGATGTGTCTACACTTGTACTGCTCTGAATATCGCAACCATTATTCCTATCCAATACCATTGAATTATCATGATTCTGAACATTCTGAACATTCTGACCACCACCATCACTACCGTTAATAACTTCATCAAAGTTAAACTCTATCTGAGGTGGTGATTCATTATCAAATATAAAATCAATATCTAAAGATTCCTTTTGTTGTTGTTGGATAGATTGTTGTTGTTGCTGCTGCTGCTGTCTTAAATTTGTATTTATATTATTAATATTAGGATTAATATTATTATTATTATTAACAATCCTATTTTTATTGTTTAATAGCAAAGGTATTGCTTTATTAATACCACTATTATTATTATTATTATTATTATTATTTGGTATAATAACACTATTTTTATTACTATTATTATATGTGTTTGTCTTTATAATAGTATTCCTTGTGTTTGAACTATTATTGTTATTAATATTATTAATATTATTGTGAATAGTCGGTGTTGGTTTTAAGGTTGGTATATTGATATTCCTCTTTGGAAGTAGAGGTAGCGGCAATGTTTTTCCAAAACCAAAACCAATATTAGATGTAGAAGGTGAAGAAGAAGAAGAAGTTGAACTACTAATATTATTATTATTATTATTGGAGGTAGGGTTCAACACTCTAATTTTCTTCTCAATATGAGAAGTCGAATTCATTCTCTTTTCTGAACTCTTAATTTCTTCTCTCAATCTTACACTGATCTTTTACTTCTCAATCTAATCTCCATTGAATCGAATACAACAAATTAAGTAATAATTATTAAAAATAAAAGATGCATCCAAAAATTAATAAAAAAAAAAAAAATGAAGGAACAGACTACACCAATTTCCAAGAATTTAGTTTTGAACATTTTTACATTATATTTGGTATGAATTCGATGATGAAGTTAGTGAATGACGATCATCGTTATTATTATTATTATCATCATATTCTTTGTCATAGTTGTTGTTGCTGTTTAAAAGTGTATCGTTGGATTCTGATAGATCTCTATTTCTATTGTTACTGTTATTAGCTTGGAATTGATTTAAATGTTTATGAATAGAATCTTCAGAGGTATCTTCATCGATTTCAGCGTTGTAATGTATGATAGAGTCATCTGCAGATTTAAAGCGATAGGCTATCACCATGAATACACAAGTAAAGAATGCCATCACCGATGCGAAAAATAAATACTCTTGCCATTGTTCTTTCAGATGGATAGCATCCACTACTACCACAACAAACAAATTACCAAAAGCAATTGATAATAGCCATCCGGACATAATAATTGATTTCATACTTGATGGTGCTTGTGAATATGCCTATAAACAATAATAATTAATTAATAATTAATAATAATAATTAATTTATTAACAACTTACAAATTCTAAACCAGTTATAGATATAAATACTTCACCCCATGTCATAATAAGATATTGAATGATTTGCCACCAAACAGAGATTGTATTTGGTGGATTGGCATCGATTTTCAATTGTAGAAACATTGTGAATACAAACGATGCAACCGCCAGCCACATTCCAATAATCATTCGTCTAAGTGGATGGAATTGAATCTATATATATATATATATATAGTAGTAGATTTACACAATGATAAAATGCTTAGTCATATTGATTTTACTTTGATTATTAACATGTTAATAATTGAATTGAATATTTACATTTCTATTTCTTAATGGTCTATATATTAACCATTCACTTAGCGGAATACAAATAAGTACTAACACAGGTCCTAATGTTTGGATTTGTTCGGGTTCCACTGTAATCGATCCAAGTGATAAATTCATTGATCTCGCTTGGAGTGTCCATCTACTTCCAGATTGATCATACACTGTTTAAATAACAATTATTATTATTAATGTAAGTCAATTGATAGTGAATGATGATGATCACAAATTGAGTTAAAGCAATTACTTACTCGCCCAAAAGAATGGTAATGATAAAAATACCAATAAAACGTTTAAAGCAGCTTTCACAGCATCAACTGTATGACTATCATATTTTGATTTTGACTACAAAATTTGTGATTAATTAGTTATTGGTATTATTACCAATTAAATATAAACTACAATATATATATTTGTATATTCATACTCTATCTAACCAATGAGTGACTGGGGTGGATCTACAACTGTATCGTAGTGATAGGAATTTCTCTTTGATACCGAAACCAACGATTTTAGCAGCGGTCAACATAATCGAACCTTGAATGGGTCGTTTTTTATAACGTTTGGCACCGACCACAAAGATTACAGTTGAAATCAAAATCAGTACAGAAGGCACTCCAAATGCAAACCAATATGATATTTTAGCTCTGAAAATCGGTGCCAAGAATGTAGAGAGTGTAGCACCGAAATTAACACTGAAATAGAATATCTGAAACAAACGTTGTAATAAATGTGTTTGATTTCTCTCCAATTGATCACCTAAGAATGTACTAACAACTGGCTATAATAATAATAATAATAATAATAATAATATGGTCGATAAATATATATCCATTCGTGGTGATCACGTGTTTGAAGTAACTACTAACCTTTATTCCACCAGTTCCAACTGCAATTAAACCAAGACCTAAGATTAATGCCCATGGCGATCTCTTCTCGGGATCCTCTCCGATGACACTTGGAGTGGCGGATAACGCCAAGAATATACCACCCACCGAATAAACTAAACTGAAATAGAGAATCGTATAGAATTTACCAATTACACCATCTGCTAAATATGCACCTAACAATGGACTAATAATATAATATATATGTGATTTTATATTACAAATTAGTTGAAACTTTCATGCGTGATGGTTGTGAAATATTTACAGAAAATAAGTAACGAAATTGAATGTATGAAGTGCAGTGGTTGCTTGGTCATCAGAGTACAGCATAAAGGTTGTTAAATAGATGACCAGAATCGTTCTTATACCGTAGAATGAGTATCTCTCACATATTTCACTGCCCATAATAAAGATGATAGAGGTTGGTAGTTTATCATTTGGTGTTGTCGATACTTCATCTCTAGCGGTACTACTTATTTTCTCTTTTCTATTACTACTACTACTACTACTATTACCACTTAAGAATTCAACTGTATCATCATTCTTGATTGGTGTATATTCAGTAGCTATAATTGCACCTCCTGCATTCTTATCTTTACCCATTAATTATTTAATTAATAGTTCGAAATATAAAATAAAATAAAATAAAATAAAATAAAATAAAATAAATTTTAAATGAATAAATAAATAAAATGATACAAATAAATTAAGAATTTAAAAATTACTTTTAAAATAAAATAAAAAAAATATGTATGTATGTTACAATTTATTTATAAGTTTACCACACCCCTTTTTAGTTAACTCCTAAAACAATTTTAGATATTTTTGTTTTTATAAAAACAAAAGTCTGATGAAAAATATAATGAAAAGTGTGGTTTGCACAATATTTTTATATTATTATTACAATTATTATTTTATTTTATTTTATTTATTTTTTAAAAATTTAATAAAGTAATAATTACTAGTAATACAAAGATAAATGATGATTTCAATAAATATCCACTGGAAATGGTTGGATCTTCAGTTGGTTCCTCACCGTTGGTTGTTAGATGTGAGGTGGTCGATGATGTTGATTGGTGAGCAGTAGTAGTAGTCGAGGAAGTCGATTGACTTGAAGTAGTTGATGAAGTTGTGGTTGGTTTTGAAGTTGTTGTTGTAGTTGTTGATTGTGATGATGTTGTTGATGTTGTTGATTGTGATGATGTTGTTGAGGTTGGATTACCATTGTAACCTCCGGTATGTTCGAAATTTACAAGTCCGGCTAAAGCACCTGTAAATCCAGCGTTATAGTCGATTGCTGGTTCGTTTTGAATATAGTTGTCACGAGTGTCGGTATATGATGGATTTTGAATGGAGGGACCACCGATCAATGCTCCGAGTAGTGTGTAGGTGGTTGCCACTGGGTAATTGATGGTTAGTTGTCCGCCACTTGTTTGTGGTACTGGATTGTGAGCAGCACGGTGATGTGGGAACAGCGCATAGTTATTACCGTAGCCAATCACGTAGGATTTCGAGTTTGATGGACATTGACCGAGTACACAATTGACTTGTTGCTTTGCCCAGTTGTTGGAATCGGTGCTGTTCATAACGGCAGCCAAGAATGCTCCACCCATTGAGTATCTGTTGTTACCCCATTGCCAACCATCCTTGCTCGAAACAATGCCATTGGTGAATTTATCTTGATTCGACCAGGTGGTGACGATTGCGTTGGCGAGAGATTGCAGTGAGCTAGAGAATTGTGAGAGATTCGGGTCGGACGACAATGATTTGAATGCCATCATGGCGGCGGCAGAGTATTTAGAATCCCAACTGATAACAACACTCCAAATATCGTTGAAGGCTCTACCTTGAAGTGCCTGGAGACTGCCGGTCAAGTCAGAGTAGTAGGTTGTTGAGGTGGATCTTCCAGTTGCCAAGTACATGCAGATCGATGCCCAGATTTGTTCGTCTTGGTAACCAGAGGAGCTGTAACCTTGTGAGGTGTCTGGAACAACCATGGTTCCGGCTGGACAATTCTTACCGAGAGTATACAACGACTTGGCTTTGGTCAGGAGTTGTGTAGAGTAAGTTGGGTTGGTACTGGCGAATGCAAGCGAAGCCATTGCCAGAGCAGAAGCAGACTGCATGGCAACATCGGTACATTTCTGAGTGTTGTCAACAGTGAAAAGTGTACGTTTGTAATCTATATCGGATGGTTTGTTCCAAGCGCTGTGTGAATTCATTACATCGACTTGTGTTACCAAGTGGTTAGCGTCATAATGAGCATTCATGATCCAATCGGTTCCATATTTCAAGACAGAGAGATATTCATCTTGTAGATGGCACTTGTTTACGATGTTGTCTTGGAATTGGACGTATGACCAACCGAGAGTTGTCATAACGTAGGCAAGTGGAAAAGTGAATTTAATATAATCACCAGCATCGAAATAACCACCGGATAAATCGATTCCAAGATCTTGTCCGTCGTTCAATACGGAATCTGCACGCCATGGAACATCATTATCTGGAAGTTTACCAGCTCTCTGTGCTTTATAGAACATCAACGATGCGTATAGTGGCACACAATAATCGATTCCATTTTGTGCCAGATTTAATGATACAAATACAGATAATAATACAATTGATAATATTATATATTTCATTTTTCTAAATTTAATTTGGAAAATTGATAAGTTTTAAAAATAATAATACAGATATTTATAGATAATGATACAATTGAAAAAAAGATCTATTGATACAAAATAAATATTATATATATTTTTATATATCTTATTTATTATTATTTAGTTGTTGTTATAATTGTTTATATTTTACAAATAAATAAAGTGAAAAATTCTATTGCTTTTATAGTTTGCTTTTAAAATCTTTATATATATTTCAAATGTAAAATTGAGATTGTAATCTTGTTTTGGATAAAAATATGGATTTTCAGTTTAAAGTAATGTAAAATGGGTGGGTGTACTTTTGTTTGAAATAACAAAGATTAATTATCATTAGCAGCTGCAGTTGCTAAAAATGTCTTTTTTTTAAACAGTAGTAGTAGATCGAAAGAATAACACCAAGTGTATATCACCAATTGAAAAATATTAAATATTAAAATTAGGTCCAAATAAAAACCATCATATGATACTCATTCAAGTTGTTGTATTTTGTTTGTGGTGAGTGTGGAGTGCGATACCCATCCCCATCTTTGTAGTCGTCCGACCTCTGTTTTGTATACAAAATATAACAAAATAAAACAAAACAAAACGTTGAAAATTAGTATTGTTGTTGTATGGTGTGATGATTTCAGTTACCTCAAACTCAATTTAACAGCTTTACTAGTTTGCATGGATTTTAAAAATGGTTTATTTTTATCATTATACAATAAATTAAATGGCATGAAAATGACAAAGAGTATTGTTTGACTAATTAAGAGGTGTGAACTATATATCTTTGATGATTGTTTTTGGTAAAAATTAATTTGAATCCTAAGGATTTGTGATCACATTGAAATATGGTTGTTCTGGTGGTGGTGATAACAATAGGCGGATACAATTAATTGTAAGTACTGTGATTCAAAGAAAATTCAATGTGTTCACAATTGTTGATATTATAGTTGTATATGTTATTATTAGATGGGTAGGTAGGAGGTGGAAGCGAGCTCGGTGTAGAATGAATCATTGACCAATTTAATAAATATCACATTGTTTAACAATTCACAAACAACTCACAACTTCTTCACCTTTTATTTGCCAATATTATAATTTGAAGCCAAATATAAATCACTCTCAAAAAGAAGAAAAATAATACCAAACAAAACAAACAGTTGTTTTGTTTACACACCAATCACCATTGCAAGTAGTACTACTAACATAGTTCTATGTTTTTCAGACTGAACGGATTTCAATCCACAAACAAACAAAGTAGTAGTGCTAAAAGACAACAAAACAAAAACAAAAACACAAACAAAACAAAACAAAAACAAATGTGTGGGTATGTTGGTTTTTAAAGTAAAAGTATAAAGAGACCGACCTCCTCTACCTATTAAAAATGGTAAATTTTTGGTCTAATGTCATTAATTTATGATAAAAACAAAAGCAAAGAGAAAGAAATTGTTGTTTTAAACCGACATTATATATAACTCAACTACAATCTACTCTTATGATGTGATAGTGTAGTGTGAGTTGTTTGGTATAAAACGACGATTGTTGTTGTGACTGACAATAATAATATTAATTATTAATCAACATATAGTTCAACGACCGTTAATCAAAAGTTTCGACGATGAATAATAATATAAATAGAATTAGTTTTTTGTTTGTGTGTGTGTGTAGTGGGTGTTGTGTGTTTTGTTTTAATCTGATTGGTTTTAAAAGTTAGTAGTGTGAAATATTTTTTTATTTAATTTTTTATTTAACTATTTTTTCTGACCCACAACAACAAAAATATTATTTTATTTGTTTTTAATTTTTTTCAGATAGTATTTGTGTAGTGTGCTTTGTGATAGATAACAATATTGATGATCAAAGTGAACAATGAAGCGATGAAAAGTTAGCTCTAAATATAGAATGAATGATAAAAATAACTTTAAACAAATATGTTCAAAAATCACAATTTTAGTTTAATTAATTAACAAGATCTAGATATATCACAACTAATCTAGTCGGTAACCAATAATTAGTAAGATTTGTGGTTAATTTATCTACACATATCTATCTTATCCTTAGAGTAGTTGGAATAAAAAAAAGATCTATTTTTAAAATCAACGACACAAAAAAAGAGAAATGAAATTAGATGAATTTCAATCATTACTACTTACAAATAAATAAAGTTAGATAAAGTTAAAATAACAATTATCTCACCTTTGCGAACTACCAAAATTAATTTAAACAATTGTTGATCAAGATTTTTACAAAAAATTATCAAGACTGAAGATATTTTTAACCAAAAAAAGATTGAATTTTTTTATTTGGGTTAGTTATTCATTATTTTTATCGTTATATTTTCTGGAATCTTTAATTCTGGTTTAGTTTGGTTTTCATTCGGTTGGTTGGTTATAAAAAGATTTTTAATTCTTGAAAAAATACTTTTAAATAAATCTTTATAGCTTTCAAAAATTGTTTTATTCACACAATAACAATAAAACAGTCCAATTCCCTAGAAGTATAAATATATTAATAAATTGGTGAATCTACTTATTATCATTTTCTTATAAATACCTCAAGTGGTAAACATAAATTATAGAAGAACCAATAGAGAATTGAATTCTTTGAGAAATATGCAATAAAAGTTATTAGAAAACTAACGAAACCTAGAATTCCTGTAGATACAAATATTGATAGATGAACTTTTAATTCTTTTGATTTATCTTTTCTATAGGTTGCAGGTGTATTCTTTAAGATATATCCAATTTTAAATGAAAGTACAATATATATTGTCATGTTCACTACAAAACAAATTAAACCTGGAACATATAAACCTAAAATATACCATAGATCGCCTACAATAGAACAACTTTTAAAATAACAATTATTAAAAGGATTTTAATTTAAAATTAATTATGGATTTGAAATTATTTTATTTAATAATACAAACTGGTCACTAACAACTCCATAATTTCTTTTGATTGCATTGAATAAACAATCAATAAATGGAATTCCATATACGATTAAATGATAGTAAATTTCATAGTTTTCTGCATCTTTGTTATTTTTAATAAATACCTTTTTTTTATTATAAAAAAATAAAGATTTATTTGTTATTTTTCTTCATTGCCATGATGAATTGAATTTTTAATGAACATACTTGATAGAAATTGAATGCAACACAAGTGTTCCACAAAATAACATTTAAATAAAAATAATGGTGAACTATACTATTTCCAATACATACTTCGGACCCTGCTTTGAATGAAAATGATAAAACAACAAATAAATATTGGATACACAATGAGTAACAGAGATAAACTATTAATTTAAGTTGAAATGTTCTATGTTTTTTGAAAATGACATAAGTAATAGTTGTAAGTATTGAAAAAAAAGATGAAATAAGCATTAAGATATGGACAATAGGTGTAAACATTGTTTTATTTTAGTTTTACTTTGAGAACAAATTCCAACTCAATAAATTAATCAAATTATAATATAACGATAATAATATATTTAATTAAATCAAAATATCATATTTAAAATCGTCGAGTATTGATAGTGCTTGATTTCAATTTGATGATCAAATAAGTGATACCATCACTCACTATTCATTCATTGTAGTAGAATTCAATTTTACCTATTGATTTATAGATAATAATAATCGAATCTTTTGTTTTTGCAAATTAATAGCATTTCTCTTGGATGATTTGGTATCTCATCAACTTACCCTATTATTATCATATATTAAAATTGTTGTCTCTTCATTGTGTGTTGATATATAATAACAAATACTAAAACTTGATGAATTAATTTGATCAAAATAAAAATTGTTTTGTTGTTTTTACACCACGAAGATGTTAAAATTATTTTAATTATGTTTTTGTTTATTTGTTGAAGAAAATCATAAATAATAGTAATCATTGTGTTGTTTATTATTCGAATTGAATAAAACAAAACAAAATAAAAACTGTGGGGTGATCTTCTGTTATTTTCATTTCATTTTTGTTTAACACATTTATCTTCATTCACATAACTGTATGATTGGTTAATATATAATAGATAAATTAGTTAGAACTTGTGGTTTCAAAAAACAACTCTTGGTTAAACATACATAGATTTAAATATTGGTTATTTAAACTCTATTTATTTTGACATTTAAGATTTCGGGAGAATCAACACCTATGATCAAAAAAAAAAGTTATTAATAGTAGTTATAATAATAACTCCCATATATGGAATATAGAAGGAAATAAAATTGTTGTTATTTATTTAATACTTTAATTTATTTTTAAAAAAGAATTTATTAAAAGCTACTATGTTCTTTTCTTTTTATTTTTTTTAAATTCTTCAATTTAATTTAAACTAACTATATAATCATGAATAATATAATAAAGATTTTAATATTATTTATAGGATTATTTATAAGCTATTCCAATTCATCTATATATTTATCACAAAATAATAATGGAACAATAAAAGTAGTTCAAACAATAGAACTAGGAGGACAAATAAAATTTGGAATTCAAATTGAAAAAGGTAAAACAAATACCTTTATGATAGACTGGGATCCTTTGGAAAGGAACTATACTTCAAACTTTACGATCACAGGTAGCGTTGGTGTTGAGGAAACAATGGATCTAGATATTGAATATCAAGAAACAAAAGTATTCATTGGCATATCAACTCCATTTGAATTTGAATTCTATGGAACCTTAAAAGCATACGTAAATATTACTTGCAAAAATCAAGAATCGAGTGGAGATTATATACTCTCATTGACACCTTCAAAGAGTCCGGGATCACCAAAACCTTTGAATGAACCATCAGAATCATCTTCCGATAAAGAATTTACAAATCAAAGATCAATAATTATGAAAGGTGATTCAAATCGATTATACCCATCTCTACTCCTATTACTTGTATTATTATTTACAACAACAACAACAATTTTAATAAAGTAAATTTTAATTATTTGTTTTTCTTTTTAAAGTACAAGTCTTAAATGTTAAATATTTTCGAAAGAAATTCAACTCCATCATCACAATTTCCTAGGATAAGAGTATCTCTACTTCCTCTTGTTTCTATTCTTAGAGTTGGTTGATCTTGATTGCTGTTGCTATTGTCGTTGTTGTTGTTCTCGTTTGATTGCAAGTCAGTTACACCTCGGAATGGTCCTACAGCCTCTGAATTAATGAGAATTCTCGGTCTCTTTGGATCAATGTCGTTTGGCAATCCACCGAATGGATAGACCTGTAGCGATGATCCCATGACAATGAGGAGATCGGCATCTCTCAGGTCAGAGATGGCACGCTGATGGAAATAAGATGGGAGAGGTTCACCGAAGAATACAACACCCGGACGCAATACCTCACGACAAGGTCTATTGCCACAGATCGGTGTTCCACCACGACCAATTTCTTTCCACACCGATTGTAAATCCTTCTCCTCTTTACCACAACCGGTGCAATACCAGTGGAGGAATGATCCGTGTGCATGTACGATTCTCTCCTCTGGAATGCCAGCCTTCTCATCGAGATTATCGACATTCTGGGTGAAGTTTCTCAGGAGGAGACCACGCTCGTTGAGTCGCGCAATGAATTCGTGTGCTTTCGACGGTTTGAACTCGCCCGTCACCACCGGATAGAAATACTCTTTGACGCCACTGTAAAATGCGTCGGGATCGTCCAGCAGTGAATCCATCGAGAATTGGAATGTCTTTGAACGATTGTAAATACCGTCCTTTGTACGATAAGCTGGAATTCCCGAGCTAACACTTATACCAGCACCCGTAAGGAATACAATGTTTTTAATTTTACCCACCTCGATATCGTGTGCGATTCTCTTTAGTCGGTCTTCGCCCTTTTCAGCGTTCCTGTCTTCCAGCTCGGCGGCATTGTCATCTCTGCTCCTAGCTATCTTTTTTTTATTTACATCGAAAGTATCGAGAAACTCTGATTGATTCTTTGCACACCAATCGCTAAGCATCTTTAGAGCTTCGAGATTGTTGAGATTAGCACAATGATGAAGAGGTGTCCAACCCGAGATATTTTCAAGTGTGGGATTTGCCCCGTTTTCCAAGAGCAACGGTATCAATTCGTTGGCTTTCTCACCACTGTTACAACAGAGAATATGAAGTGGAGTGGCGTTTCCGGCGTCGGCAGCATTGACGTCTGCGCCGGCATAGAGCAACGCCTCGATAACCTCACGATGTGAATCGACTGTCGATGTCACCAGATTGCAAGACAAGTGTAGCGCTGTCGATTTGTCGTTGTCCACCAGGCTGGCGAGTGAACGGTCATAAGCCAGGATTGCACGCACTGCGTTGGCATTCGACTTTATACATGCGTCGTGAAGCGCTGTGTTTCCAAATCGATTGAGCAGCTTGGTGTTAGCCGACGAATGCATCAACAAGTCGATTCCCTCTACGAAATCGACGACCGCCGCTATATGAAGTGCAGTACTTCCATCCTTCTTAACGGCATCCACTTCCGCACCGCTATCCAACAGTAGTCTCATCAATTCCAAATTCTTTCTCAACACTGACAAATGTAATGGTGTTGAACCATGTATATTATATTGATTTACCAATTGATATTTCTTATTCTTTTTCTTCTTCTTTAGTTCATCTTCTTCTTCCTCTCCTTCTTTTCCTTCTTCTCCTTCTTGTTCCTTACTCAATCTATCCAAATAACTAAATATCAATCTTACAATATCGATATATTGATTGGAAGTTGCCAAGTAGACGACTGACTCCAATGATGAACTGGTTAACAAACAATCAACATTGTCTTTTAGTAGCAATGATTTAACAATCTCTAGAAATCCATTGCAAGATGCAATATGTAATGCAGTATAACCTTTATCATCTATTGTAACAAATGTAAACATTAATAAACTTTATAATAATAATAATAATATTGTAAATACAAACAACTTAACTTACTTTGTACATTTACATCTATATCAGTTTGTAAGAGAAGATCAACGATTGCATGATTACCTTTCGACACAGCAACATGTAATGCATTCCACTTTGCATTATCTGTGAATTCCAATATCGATTTAGTCAATCTATCTTCATTTATCAATTTAAATATTGAATCCTATTAAAAATAATAAACTTTATTAATATCATTTATAACAACAAACAAACAAACAACAATAATAATAATAGTAGTAACATACATAATCTTCAAGATAACAATATCTTAAAAGATCATTCCACTCTTTTGGAAATTTCTCTTCTGTTGTGGTGTCAGAAACATCTGTATCTGCGCCGGTAACCTTTTTCTTTGATACCCAAAGCTTCTTTAAAAGATAGGTACTCAATAGAATTGAAGTCGCAGTCGCTGCAATCTTTACACTTAGATTGCTATCCATCTTTCTTTTCTAGAATAAAATAAAATAATAAAATCTTATTATAAATAATAAACAATATTATATACTATTGATATCTATGTAAATATATATACTATACAAAAAGTTAAAAAAAAGTTAAAGGTTGAAAGTTTAATTTAACTTTTAAAAAAAATGAAATCATATTTTATTATCTTTTCTCATTTTATAATTTGATATTTTTCTTTGAACTTTTTATCTGTAATTTCGAGTTTTTAAAAAATTAAAAACAAATAAATTATTTCAATGAATGTGATTACATTTGCATTTCTATTTTATTAACTTCTTTTTTTCGAAAATAATATTTAATATTTTATTTACTAAACTTTTGTAAACAAATTAATAAAATAAAAACAAGTAAAAAATAATCAATCACAAACTTTAATTTTAGATATTTACTTGAAAATTTCTGGGTTTGTGATTTTTTTTCTTTGATTGATCTTTTTATCCATTAATTGTTTTTTTTTTTCTTTAAATCATCTGACATTTTACAAATTAAATATTTATATTATTATTTTACTAAAAGACACAGAGATGGAAAGTAATAATAAAATTGATTCATCCTTTAAATCTATTTTACAATCAAAAATTTTGAGAAATTATATATTTAGATGGATAAGAGTAATCAATAGGAAGGGTGAAGTCGATTTAGAATCGGATTACGAACAGTTTGGGGATTCCACGGAAATTGGTATTTACAGGTGGCCACAACTGATCAACGAGCATTTGGATCAGCTAATACGCTTTGGCTACGTAGAGGAATTTAAATTGGAGTTTACCAAACGCTTTCAATCACTAGATAAAAAACAATACAACCGGTTGATTGATATACTATTTCAGAAGCGACGATTGGATCTCTTGGAATTCATGTTTGATATCTGTTTGAAATTCATGCCCTTCAATGTCTATGAGATCAACGATATCTTCAAACTTGCATGTAAAGTCGGTCGCATATCACTGGTAGATCTTATTATCAATAGGATGTTTATCGATTTCGATGGTGATCCACTTTTGATGAACCGATTGGTGAAACGTGGCTATACAGAAGCAGCGGAAAACTGTCAGCTCGAATGCATTAAATTTCTGAAAGCGAATTTCACAACACCACCCGATGTTTGTTTGACAACCAATGCAATGGATCAAGCTGCTAGTAAAGGTCAGTTGGGTGTTGTTGTTTGGCTACACGAGAATACCGATCCATCGCTTGAAGCTTGTACCACAAGCGCTATGGATAATGCCGCGATAGAAGGACACCTTGAAGTAGTAAAATTTTTGCATCACAACAGAACGGAAGGTTGCTCAGAGAATGCTGTTGATCTATCAGCGAGTAAAGGCCACTTGGATGTTGTGAAATTTCTGATTGAAAACAGAACTGAAGGATCTTCATCTTTTGCAATTGAACTTGCCGCAGCCAATGGTCACCTGGAAGTACTTAGATACCTTCATGCCAACTCCATTTCTGGATGCACCACAAACGCGCTAAACTTGGCTGCAAAGAATGGATATTTTGATTGTGTTCGCTTCCTAAGTGAAAATAGAAGTGAAGGTTGCACACAACTTGCGATGGACTATTGTGCATCCAATGGATTCTTTGATATTTTAAAAGTAAGTCTAAATTAATTATTAATCCTAAACCGTGTCAATTTATTAATTGATTATATGTTGTCTTTAATTATAGTATTTACATTTCAATAGAACTGAAGGTTGCTCAGAGAATGCAATTGATCGTGCAAGTGCAAAAGGCTACCTGGAGATCGTTAGATTTTTGAGAGAAAATAGAACGGAGATGTGTAGTTACCATGCTATTGATGGTGCAGCTGGAAACGGACACCTAGACGTATTGAAATATCTTCACGAACACACGAATGCTGGATGTAGTCATCAAGCGATGAACCAAGCAGCTTGCAATGGCCATTTCGAAACTGTAAAGTTTCTCCATGAAAATACAACCTTCCGTTGTGATGTGCAGGCGATGGACTTAGCCGCATCGAGAGGTCGCCTTGAAATCTTGAAATTTCTTCATCACAATCGTAGTGAAGGTTGCTTGTATACGGCAATTGACGGTGCTGCAAACGGTGGACATCTCGATGTAGTGGTTTTCCTATGTGAAAATAGAACGGAAGGTTTCTCGAGGAATGCGTTAGAATCAGCGAAAAGACATCAATTCAAATCAATCTACCGATATCTGCAATCAAAAACACATTTACTTGTAAATGAAAATCGTAGTGGTGGTGGTAACTACTACTCTGACTTCGATTAGTGGGGTGAGCGACGAACCGAATAATAATAATCATAAATCTTTTTTTTTTACAACACTCCACCACCTTTCACCACAATTCACCACTACTCACCACACTTTTAAAAATCGCTAATCAATAAACGATGATTTTCAGCTATGACTCTGGTGAAAATGGTGAAATGTTTTCTTTTTTTTTTACAAATTGTTACCCAAACCACCACATGCACCATCATCTGGGAATTGTGTTGAAGTGGTGGTTGACAATTATAGATATTTATGGTGATTTTGGGGATTCTTCTTTTTGTTATTATTATTTTTACTTTTTTTTATTCCCAGTGTAACTCTTTAACAATAAATGTACTCTCCCTTGCTCTAATATAGTGTAATATTTCATCAATCAGATCAATTCACAGTTAACCAAAAAAAAAAAAAAAAACTTTTTAAAATTTTTTTTTTTCAGCAAAATAAATGATGACACGGATGATGTGCACAGATTCTTTGGTGTACAAAGAGGGGTCTAAAAGTAAGAGTATTTATAATAAAAAAAAGATAAGAAATTTGAAGATGTTGGATTGGAGAAATTTAATAAAATAAAAATAAACATTTTAAAAAAAAACAGACCTACATTCTAGCTACAACAAAAACAACAGCACTATTGCTAATTATTAATTCACAGTAACCAGACTAGATTACACTTTATCTATTTTACTTAGTTTAAATCATTTAACTTTTTGTTTACAAAGTATACCACCAGCACAGAGAAGTTTTTTTTTTTTTTTTTTTTTCTCTAATCTTTACATATTTAAAGTGAAAAAAAGATTTTGTACATATCATAATTCACATATACAAACAATCACTAGATTAATAAATATAATATATATATAAAGATAAAGAAAGAATAACAATATTTTATAGTAATAATAATAATATTAATAATAAAAATAGTTTTAAAATAGTTTGTTGTGAGATTTGATTAAAGATTATTATAGATTTAAACAACGTAGGAACGAACAAAAATAAAAACAAACACACACACACGCACATACAACAATAACACCCACCACAACTTCAAATAAAATAGTAGATTCGGTTCAACTTTGATTTTCTATTATCATTGCTTTGATAATCATAGTGAAACAAACAACAAACATTAGTTACCAACACAAAGAAAAGAAAAGAAAAGAATACAATTAATTTTCTCATAACTTGACTAGTAGTAGCTACGCTTTTTTTTTTTTGTAGCGTTCGAAGTCAAGACAAGACAAGGCAAGATATTTTAAATTAATTTTGGGTGGTATTTCGTTTACTCCTCGGCGTTACCAATAAATCGACAAAACACACACACACACAACTCCGGTCGGCAAAACTCAAGGAAGATCGTCGTTGTCGTTGTCTTGTTTATCGATATAAAATCAGTTGCATAAGGTAAAAAAACAAAAAAAAAAACAACAAAAAATGAGAAAAATAGTTTGTTTAAAAAAATACTTGCTCAAGTTATCTCCTACACCTTTATTAACCTTAATTTGATCTATTTTTCATCGTTTTTTTTCTTTTTTTTTTATTATATTAATTTTAACAATACTTACTTACTTTTACTTTACTTATCATTCTCTAATTCATTCTTTTATTTTATTTTATTTCTCTCTCTTTTTATATTCTTTTTATATCTCTCTTTCTTTTTCTTTTTTTTTTTTTTACTTTTTTTGGATAATCACAATAAATATAATCAACCACATTATCATTATCATTTTATCATTTTTTAATTTAGTTTTGATAATTTGAAATGAGATATTGAAGGGTTAAAATTTGGCAAATATATCAATATATTACCTCAACATACATATATACAACATCCAATCCACATAAATATAAATAGACATTTATTTATTTTTTTATTTAGTTTAATTTCAGTTTACATTATTTAAAATAATTGAAAGTAAATAGCTAAAGCAATAGTTAGTTTTTTTTATATAGTTACAAATAATATAATATAATATTAAAAATGACAGAGAATAGTAATAATAATAATAGTGATACTACTACTAATATTAATAATAGTAAACCAAAATCATTTGAAAATGTAATGGAAATAACAAAACAATTAGTAGAAAGATTAACCACTCAGAATGATCAAAAGATAAGATCATTACATAATCATAAGAAGAATAAAGAAGATAATAATAGTAGTAATAGTACAAATAACAATAGTAATATAGTAGATAAGAAAAAGAATCAATATATAGATACAAAATATATTACAATATTAAGTTGTAGGTGTTGAATTGAATTGAACGTTCATATTTTCTTGCATTCATTTTTACTTATTTATTTTTGCAATATCCGCAGTTTCAAAGAAATTGATACAATTATCATTGTTTCAATATAGATCGTTTGTAAATGATGAGAATCTGCTGGTGTTGTTTAAAAAGTATGGACGTTACATTGGTAGTTTGGATCTCTCAAAGTGTAATCATTTCACAGTGGAAGCGCTCATCGATATGTTGGAGTACCTGCCGAATCTCAATGCGCTAAAGTTGCAGTTTTGTTCGCAACTGACCTGTGAGAATCTAGAGAGACTTCTTCAGCTGCAGAAAGAGCGATGCTCCATCAAGCATTTGGATATCAGTTTCAACGCGATGCGCTCACTGATACGCTCGCGTCTCCAGTTGAATCCGAATCTCAGTTTGATCAGTCTGATGCACTCGCACATCTCGGACGACGATGGTGTTGCACTGCTCGACAGCGTCAAGGGCAATGAGTCGCTGTTCAGCTTGAATCTCAGCTTCAATTCGATCTCTGACAAAACGATGCATGCCATCGCCGAGTTGATGTCGCGCGACTCCACTCTGCGCGAACTCAATCTCGCTACCAACAAGATATCGGACGTTGGAATGCTAGAGTTTGGCGCTGCTCTTGCCTATAATAATCATATACAGATACTGGATTTGAGTAGTAATTTCATCCAGGACCGCGGTGGTGTCGCCATTGCCAAGTCGTTGGCGCTCGACTCCTCGGTACAGAAGCTCGACTTGTCGGCGAATGACGTCGGCCCACAATGTGGAATCGAATTTGGTCGATCGCTACTCGTCAACAAAACACTTACCTCTCTCAATTTGCATAGAACAATGATTGATACAGAGGGTGGACTGGCGCTATGCCAGTCGCTCGCCACCAACCAGACACTCCTATACCTCGACTTGGGAATGAATCAACTGGAGAACGTAGTTGGTTGTGCCATTGGCGAGTCACTCAAGAAGAACAGATCACTGCACACTCTGATACTAAAGAGGAATCAATTTGGAGATCAGGCTGCACACGCCATTGGCGATGCTCTCCAAACGAACCATACACTCACTTCACTCAATATCTCTGGCAATCAAATCGGACACAAAGGTGCGAAATCAATCGCCTATTCACTGCCGCTAAACAAAACATTGCGCGATCTCGATCTCAGCTACAACATGATTGGCGATGGCGGTGGAAAGCTGATTGGTGAGGCACTCGGCACCAACTCCTCACTCATTAAACTCAATCTGGCGGCGAATCGTATCGGCTCTGAATCGTGCAAATCGATTGCACAGTCCATATTAAACTCAACATTCAATCCAAATACACAACAACACATTGACCAGCTGAATAACAGCGGCAACCTGACGGAATCCGGCAGCACACAAAGTCCACCTCATACCACTCAGAGTGTCCAATGTTCACATCTCCAACAGCAAATCACACAACAACTGGCAGCCAATATGCGTATTAGTTCCAGTCATGTCAATCTGAGGGGTCTCAACAACAACAATAACAACAACATTGGTAACATCGGCATCGGCAACATCGGCAACAACAAGACCGGTAAGAGTCCACTGTCTTACTCCGTGCCGAATCTCGAGCAATTCTCAAGTGGTAAGAGCACTCTTTCCAACTTTGGTTTGGTTGATTCTCGATAGTAATCGTGTTGGCGACGAAGGTGCCATCGCACTCTCACAGGTCATTGCAAACAACCCACCACTTCAAACGATTTCCCTCGTATCCAATCTCATTGGAGAGTCGGGTGGTCGTGCCATTGGTGAATCACTCAAGTACAACACCAATCTTCTCTCACTGACACTAGACTCCAACCGATTGGGACCGGACGGTGCTAAATTCATATGCCAAGCACTGAAGAACAACGGTACACTCACACATCTCGGACTCAGTGGAAATCACATTCAGGATCAAGGCGGTCAATATATCATAGATGCACTCGATCTCAACTCCACTCTCAAATCTATTTTCATTGCCAACAACGATATTTGTGATAACATAAAAGAAACACTTGAAGCAATTCCACAATGCACAGAGTCATAATAACATTAGATTCATTATCAATATATAATTTATAAACAATTTTTTAAATAAAAAAATCAAAAAAAATGTATGATAAAAAAAATAAATTACAAAATGATAATGTGAGAAGTTCATTATCAATTGAACACATTTCAAACACATTCTCACGCAACACACACACATAAAACACAAACAACACTCACTAAAATTTTATATTAATTACCACACTTACACTTCTCAACAAACAACACTTACTTACTTAGTTTTCATATGATATGATTTGATATATTCATAGTAGCCACTGTTCAACACATATATCTAATACAAAATTGTTGTGGTGATAATATATAATAATGGGTGTTTATAAACACTTATATATACTTACAACTATCATCAATTCATTCATTATCTATATTGTTACTTACAATGAATCAAACAATGAATGAAAGTGTACTCTATCTGGAGTATCATTGATGATAATAAAAATAATCCTGATCATTCATATGCAATGTAAATTATGCTGTGATAAGTTTGATGGCATATGAAATTTAATATTAAAAATGCAACAAGCAACAACGGAACAACTGTTATCATCAATAATATATGTAGCAATCACCACATTGATCACTATCTAAAACTTACTTTACTACTAGTATCTAATGTAATTACATTAATAAAGAAAATATTAAATTATAATAAAATGAGAGTAAGCATAACAAACAAGTACTGTAATCAATCAAACAAAATTATTATTTTTCATTATTAAACTAACTAACTAATAATATTTTTAGATAGCTAAATAAAATTTATTATTATACTTTTAAAATTACAAAAAATAATATAATTTAATTATTATATAGTATTTTTTTAAAAGGTAAATATCAAATCAATCAATCAATCAATCAATCAATTATTCTCTATTTCCATTCTAATTCTTATTTTTCCACATATCTAATAATATATATAGGATCTTTGTAATAATAATAGGAATATAATATATTATATTAATCATGATCAACAAAACAATATCATTGGTGCTTGTGGCACTGATGTTTTGTATGATGGTCCATTCGTTGGAGTTGGAATTAGTGTCACCAATTCCAAGAGCACCGGTTCGTGGTGATACTTTTGCGCTTTCCGTTATGGCTTTCGAGGATTTGAATGGCGACACGAAATACCAACCAGGTGAACCACCCGTTCCCGGTGTTTTTATTTATCCAAGCATGAATGCTACACACGTCGATCTCTATGGTAACCAAATTCCCAATGTCACTCTCTCTGCCAACGGTACCTACATCTACGATATGCTTGGTGATGTCAGATTGTACGTTTTCAATTTCGTCAGTCAACCAGGTTGGCTGTTCCGTTCGTATCCAAAGACGGTAGAAACCCAGATCCAATTCATCCAGCAACCGGACGCCCTCAAAGCGAATTTCTTGCTAACTCCCGATTCGTTCCATGCACCGATGTACCGTGCCGACACCCAACTGCCAACCACTCTCAGTTTGCAGTTGAACATCACCACCCCCGATCCAGTCAATCCGACCACCCAGACAGGCGCACAAAAAACAACCGCTCAGTTTGCCACTGCCAGTTCGTCAACTGCCTGGGGTGGAAGCGACAACCCAAAAATGGCCATCTACGGTTGGTACTACTACGATGTCAACAACAACGGAATCTGGGACAGCGGAGAAATCGGTGTACCCAACGTACAGACCTACATCGTCGACTGGACTGGACTCAATCCAACCGGTCAGAACAGCACCCCAGTTGCTACACCCACTCAATCGACTGGTAACGGTCGTTTCCACTTTGACAACTTGAAGCCAAACTACTACTACCAAATCATTGCTTCCAACCCGGCTGGCTACACTTTCGGTAAGCTCAACACTGATTTCGTATGTAAGGGATGCATCCGTCCAACTCTGCCAGGCGATAACTCCAACTCGCAATTCATCTCAACACTACCCGCCTACACACATCCCCTTGGTTGCTTCACCAGGTACTCCAGCGGGATCCACCAACATTCCTCTCAACACCTATATTACCTATCCAGGTGATCTCAACAAACCATATCCACCACTCAGCGCCAACTACGCAGTTACACTCGATGGTTTCGTCTACCACGACAAGAACAACGATGGTTTCCACCAGGGAGGTTATGAATTCGGTGTTCCAGGTGCCATGGCCAGCATTATCGATGTCGCCACCAACAAAACACCGGTCATTGGTTTCTCAGGCTCCGCCGTCGCTCCAAACCCAACACCATCCAGTGCTTTCGGTTGGTACCGTTTCGACGATCTCATTCCATATCACACCTACCGCATTCGTTTGACCAACCCCGCCGGTTATAGATTCGGTAAGATCTACCCAGATTACTCGTGCAACGGTTGTGTCCATCGTCCAACTCAATACGATCAACCGATCAAAGGAAAATACATCATAACACTACCGATTTTCAAAACACCGCTCATCAAATCCGAAGGTTATCCCGCCGGTATGGATGAGATGGACTTTTACTTCTACGTGCCACCCATCGAAGGACAAGACAGCAATCCAGTGACACTCTATCCAACTGCCACTGTCAAGCCAAGTGGTGCCAGTTCCAACTCGGCCACTCTCATTCCAACCTCTGCTACCGCCACTCAAACCGGTGATCCAACTAACAACCCAACCAACAAACCAACCGTCACTCCAACCACCGATATGACCAACTACCAAACTACCAACCCAAGTTCTGGACAAGTCACCAATGTTCCAACTGGTGATTTGACATATATCTTAACTTCTACAAACACCTCGGTTTCTCCAAGTACCAACTCCACTACCTCTCCACCAATAAAGGACAGCGGTGCTTTCACTACCAATTTGTTTGTTGATGGCAATGGTAATGGTATTAAAGATAACAATGAGAAACCAATTCCAAATACAGTTGTGTATTTGTTGGATGGCAGTGGTAAACCGGTTCTAGATAAGGATGGTAAACCAGTGCAATCAATCTCTGATGAAAACGGAAAAGTTACATTCCAAAATGTTCCAAACAACCAACCATACTATCTCTACATCAAGCCAGTTCCAAATGGATTGGTTGATCCAGGTCCCATCGGTCCAATCAGAATTCCAATCGATGGATTGACAAGACCATCGGTTCCTGGTGACAATGTTGTCAATCCAACCATCACTCCACTCGGTGACTATGGTTTGTTCCCAGCCGGACCAAACGACGGAAAGGGTGATGTCGGTGGAACCGTCTTTTACGATCCAAACTTCAACAGTCTACAAGACAATGGAGAACCAGGAATCTCTGGTCTTCAAGTCATCGTTTACTCTCCAGTCTATGGATATCCAATTGGATCGGCCATCACCGACGCCAACGGAAAATGGAAGATTCCAGGTCTCAACCCCAATATCCCATACCGTATTGAGTATGTTGTTCCAGATTACTTGGTATCGACCGGTGCCGCTTTGGTTAGATTCGTCAGAGGTGGTGATAGCAGCTTGTCTCTTGGTTTGGTATATTACAACCAGACCGGTTCCGATAAGGGTAACAACTACCCCAAGTCATTCGCCACAACATGCTTTGTCAAGGGTGCCAACAACGGTCCATACAGAGATCACACTACCGTCGTTGCATTCTACAGTAACGCCGTTGGAAAAGGATACGAAGCCGAAGGTTCACAGTATATCTACAAGATGGCTACCCACGGACAAGTCGGTGCCGTCAACGGTATCGCCTACGACCCCAAGACTGGTGACACTTTTGTTTCCGCCTACCACAAGACTGGTAGTGATATCGGTCCATATGGAACCGGTGCTATCTACAAGATCAACAGTAAGCTCGGTATCACTGTATACGCCAATTTGAATGCACTCTACGGTACTCAATACTGTGGTCCATACACCCATTCCTTCGATTACCGTGAGCGTGATGTTGCCGGTCCATGGGTCGGAAAGATTGCTTTCGGTGAAATGATTGCTACCAACGATTATCTCTACGTAACCAACTTGTTTAGAAACGATATCGTCTCGATTCCACTCCGTCAAACACCAACTGCTACCAACGTTGTCGCCATCAACGTACCCAATCCAGGATGTAGCGCTCCAAACGACTGGCATATCTTCCCAGTTACCGTCTACCAAAACGATTTGTACACTGGTGGTGTCTGTGCTGGTGAACTTGGATCGACTCTCTCCACCTACATTCTCAAGTATGACCGTGCCAACAAGAAGTTTATCAATGTCCTATCGTTCACTATGAACTACGCTCGTGGTTGCCGTTACATGGATAACTTTGCCAACTGTGTCGGTTCACAATGGACTCGTTGGACTGTTACCGATACCGCCCAGCCAATGCTCACCTCCATTATCTTTGATGATTTGGGTCACTTGGTTATGGGATTCAAGGATCGTTCCGGAGATATCGGTTCCACAGTCTCTGCTCCAGATATGTTGGTCGCCTGTCTCTCACCGACCGGTTACTACTTCCTCGAGAACAATGGTGTCTGCGGTGGTTACCTCGGATCCAGTCCAAATCAAAAGTCACTCTCTGGACTCTACTTTGGTCCAGGTGGTGGTCAGTACTTTGACGTCAAGAAGCCAGGTATCCACGACTACATCTCGTCGTTTGCCGCTGTCAAGGGTGGTCCTCAGGTCATTGTTACCACTGGTTTCGATATGTACGAAACCTTCGAAGGTTCGATCCGTTGGTACAACTCAACTACCGGTCGTGTCCTCAAGGGATTCTCGCTCTACATCTCAGTGTCATCGAAGGCTCCAACCTTTGGAAAGTCCAACGGTCTCGGAGACATCACTGCCATCTACGATAGCTCCATGGACCAAACTCAAGTCGGTAGAATCTGGTGGGATACCAATCTCAACGGTATTCAAGATGCTAACGAGCCAGGTATTGCCAACATGACATCCTACTTGATGGTGCCAACCTCCAACAATCCAGTTGCCATTGTGAGCACCGACAACAACGGTTACTCTATCTACCGTGTCCAACCGAACACTCAATACGTTTGTCTTATCCCAGCTTCTGAACTCGCCAAGCTCGGTCCAATTGCAATTTCACCAAAGAATGTCGATCCATCCAAGAACGGTCCATACAAGGACAGCGATGGTCAATTGGTCAACGGTAATCTCCTTGCAGTCTTCAAATCACCAAGCTACGGTGGTTACTATTTCGACAATTGCCACTTTGGTATCTACTCAAAGAATGCTCCAGTATACCCAAAGTAAACTAAATTCCCATCTTTTTTTAAAACAATCAAATTTCATTTAAAATATTAAATATTTCAAAGATTATATAGTTAGTTAAATAAACAAAAAATATTTATCTTAATATATTTAAAATTGTTTATTTAATTCAAAAAAAAATTAAAAAAGTGAGTTTTGTCTTCTCGTGGTGAGAAGGATTTTGTTGTTGTGATTATTATAAAAAGATAAGATGACAACAAAAGAGATATTAGATAAACAGAAAATATATAATCAAGATGAACTTAATTATATGAAGAGAGATGACTTGGTAAAGATAATGAAAGAATACTCATTAAAACATAGTGGTTCCTAAAGAAAGTTATGTTAATTGATGCGATCATTAAACGACAAGAACATCTCAAAGATTTGAAATCAAAGTTGGTTACAGACAACTCAATCGAAAAGTATCATCGTGGAACTGTTGAATATCGATTGCCAAAATTGATCATCTCTCGAATCATTCGTGATCTCTGGCATGATGATATCGATGTGATTTTGAATACAAATCAACTTTGTTCAAACTACCGATGGCTGCTCTCTATTGGTTTGGTTTCGAAAGAGTTATACAAACTTATATCATCGTTGTTCACTCGATTCAATGTTTTCTCAACCAAAACAACTATTCACATACAACTAGCTGCCTCTCCTTATGAAACTTTAGCACAACAACTGAAGAACAGTGTTATCAATCCATTCTCAGTACTCAAGAATATCAAACATCTAACAATGTCAATGGCTATCTTCAGACAACTAACAGACAAGACTACAACAACATGCACAACCGAAGAAATAGAACTGATCTTCAAAAGTGTTACAAATCTAAAGCTAACACATGCTAGAGATATGCCGTTCCAAATGCAACATTGTAAATCGATCAAAAAATACATGCCGAATCTCGACTCACTGACATTCTATCAGATTAAGTTAGACGCCATTAGAATATATGAAATGCTGCAACAAATACCACAATTGACATCACTGGATATCTCCACGGTACAACTGAACAAAATGCCAACCGTATCACATATTTTCAGTAGTTCAATTCGCAAGTTGAAACTGCCGAAGTTATTAGCCAGAATCCCAAATATCCTCGGTGAGAACACCCAACTAACCACTCTCAGTGTCGATTCAGTAGGACCAGAAGAAATCGATTTCATTAGAAGTCAACTTGGCAGTATCACCAAGCTCATCATTAGTAATGTCCATTGTGGATTAGGCGAGTCGGTGACACAGCTGTTATGCTCGCCTGCATGCCAGGTTCGTAAACTCTATGCCTGTCATGACAGTAACAACCGGGTCATACCGGTGCTCAAAACCAATCGGACCATCGAAACACTGGATATCTTTGATGATCTGTCGGTCACCTTCAAAGTGGCATCGAATTCACCATCGATCAAACGCATCATCTTTCACAACAACGATCATTGCGTATATTCAAAGACCAATAGCAATAGAGCCACTGGCTATGCACACATCAAATCGAAACATCGACCATTCACTAACTCGCGGGGCACAATCAAAAGGTATGCCAAGAAGATCTACGATGCCACAGAGAATCACATTGAAAACCAAACGATCGAAGAGACCTATCCGAATCTCAAGTTTCTATACTCTAATGTTTTCAGCTTCCTCCCCACCTATTTAAATGATAGTGATTCTGACTCTGACAATGGAGAATATATATATTATATTTAGTTTACATGTATTAAATTTACATGTATGGAACAGTTTTTATTTGATTAATAATAGATAAATAAGAGAAGATGACAAAAGAGATATTAGATAAACAGAAAATATATATCAAGATGAACTAAAGAAGATGAAGAGAGATGACTTGGTAGAGATAATGAAAGAATACTCATTAAAACATAGTGGTTAAAGATATGTTTTTGTTTTGTTTTTTGTTGAAACTTATATGATGAATATCTTTATTAATTGTTTGTATTACCTAAGCATGCTTTTTTTTTTTTTTTTTTTTTAAATTATCCTTGTTCTACCATTACTGATAGTCAAAGGTGTAGAGCTGATATTACCCTACAGTTCGTGTTATTTATTGTTGGAACAATTCAGCCACAGGCCGGTGAGATGGCCATCATTTTTGAGTAAGGGATGATGTTCCCATTAATTTGTTTTGGCAGACTGAGTAATTAAGCCACTTAGAATTCTAAGCGGGTACGTGTGTAAACCACTCGGTGTTCACCTATGATAAGCCTGCTAGTTACTGTAGGTTCATGGGGTCCAAGATAGTATTGAAGATACTAGATTTTTTTTTTTTTTTTTTTTTCAAAAAAAAGATTTGTTGACTCATGATCAGTCAACAAATTGCAGGTATTGATATTAACCTGCTAGTTCGTGTTTTATATTATATATACATTCTCACACATGCCGTGAGAAATAGCCAATAAAATATTATTATTATTATTATTATTATTATTGTTTATAGTTATTATTAATTAATAAGTTGAGTAGTATTAGGATCGAATATATCTAACAGTAGTTGAGTGTTGATGAACAACAGAATAAAGTGGTGGCACGTAGTTGGAAGGATTTAGATTCCAATCAGATTTAAATTTACGCGTTAATGCAGAGCATGGAAGTGCTCATGTGGGTTGCAGAGTTCAGTGAAGGTGTCACCACAGAACTCACAGACATGACCAGTGCGATTGTGGTTGATAGGGAAGGTGTGAGAGTACAGCCAGAATATGCGCTTTGACCTTGGATGTGGCTTTATACCGCATGCGATTTAAAGTTACTTTAAAATTATAAATGCGTTGTCCGGGAATCGAACCCGGGTCTCCTGCTTGGTAGGCAAGAATTCTGCCACTAGACCAACAACGCTTTTTTGATGAAGTTCCGAAAATATTTATCGATAGTATTTTTATTAATAAACTAAAAAAGTATTCATTTCATTTCTTTAATTATTTAAAAATCTCTAGAGAATGAATCGAGGAATTAGCAAAAAACTCGAAAACTACTCACCTCTCAGGATAATGATTCACTTAATACTCAAAATTCTCAAATAAAATCCACGGTTGCTCCTCAAGATAAGAGGTAACTTTAAAAAAAAAAAATCCTTTTATTTTGTATATTCACAACAACCTCTTCATGGAACTCGGTATTCAACAACATCTCTTGTACGGGTATTAGTTTGACCAAAAAACAAGAGAATTTCTTTGTTTTTTAAAAAAAATTCTAAATTACAAAATTTTTTATCCCTCAGTTTGATCATACTTGTTTATTGCCTCATTCAAAATTATTACCCTCATCATGGCTAGTAAAGATAAATATTTTATTAATTAAAATGTCTTCCTTTTTTTCAAACATCTTTATACAAATAAATAATGTCTCATTTGAGATCTCCACGTTCAAAAGTATCATATAGTAGTAATATCCCCTTTTCAAAGGTAGATGTATACGATGATAATGGTAGTATGCCACCTGATACTAGGGTGCTTACTCCCATCCATTGTCAATTGCCATCTTTTGTTCAGAGTTGTATCGTTCAGCATGCCTCGCATCAATACCTCGCATTGTTTGAACAAAATAATATCTTAGTTCCACTGATGAGAAGAAGGGTTTCAGATACTGATGGAAACAGAGTTCCATCTTTCGAGAAACTGCTCACGCTCGCATTGGTTTGCAAATCATGGTTTAAATATGTTTCATGTCGAGTCACTCGATTCAATGCAGCTTGGAAAGGCGATTGTAGTCAATTCGATAAGTTAGAAAGTCGTCTTATCCTCCCAACACCGTGGTCACTCTACCACGTTGATAATATTCTCAGACTAACAATCCAAGAGCGTGGTTGGAACGATGAACAAAAGTCTGATGAGGATAGACTGGACATCGTGTGTGACTATATTGACAATTTCCCAAATCTCACAACCATTGTCATTCGAACTCAAGTTGGTGATTGGGTGGTTGCCTTTCTAGCCGAGAGCTATCCACATATCGATATTCATGTCAAAGTTGATTTTCATCGTAAATTCCTCTCCGACTTTGGTGCTGAAGAGATTACCATTGACTATGACTTTTCGAAATTTAAAAACATAAAGTCTATCAAAATGAAAGTTAAAGACATGGAGATGGAAGGTGACAAGAAAATAGTGACAGAAAACTTTTACAATGTTGTTAGATGGTGGCAAACAGATTCGATTAATCTTCGCTTCGAAAATGTATGGGGCGACGAGAATCCCAGAATGCATACTAGATACAACACACTCTTTAGAATCAAGACACTCAGACACTTGAGAATTGATGATGATTTAATAGAACTACGTGATTTACTTGTTGCCGTCTGCGAATGTCCACATATTGAATCATTGGCGGTTGCTATTTCCTTCTGTCATCTTGGTGGCAGTGAAGATGGTCATGGACTTTGCAAATGTTATGGTATCAACGAGCATAGTGGTGTCCCCCTGGAAGATCCAGAGAACTGGAACAGAGTATGCAAAGCCTGGCTTCCAATCAAACTATCAAAAGACTTTCCATTAGAAATTGGTGTTACCACTATGCAAACCATAGAAAGATCACCCCAGAATCTCAACAAGCATTTGCTCAGATATGGGCATTGAACACAACGATTAAATACCTCTTGCTTGACAGCATGGGATTAATTGTTTGCTCGCAACTCTTTGAGTCATTCGAAATCAATAAGACCATCACCCACCTCTTGCTCCACAACTGTATTCGAGATGACTATCGAATAGAGTTGTCTTTCAAGAAATTCGTGCAAAACAACCAGACAATCACTTTCCTATCGCTATTTAATAATCAAGTATCAGGTGGCTATCATATTGAAGAGGCATTTAAAACCAACGAAAACATTACTCATTTGATATTACCGGATCTCGTGCAAGCAAGTAAGCGATTATTCGAATGTCTCATTGAGAAAGACAAGATACAGTACTTGGGGATTGTCTTCACGTCTCAGGGGAGGTGTTGCATATGAAACCAAGAATCACACCCAAGAATATCGAACCACATCGAAATCACTTTGCAATCTCTTTTATTATGTCAATAGTTTTGTTGTGCCTAGAAATCGAACATTATCCAATTCTCTATGGAATGATGTAATCAATCTAATAAAATAAACAACCCAATAATAATCAACAGTCATTAAATTAAATCATTAAAAAAAAAATAAAGAATTTTAAGTTTTGTTAATAAAATATATGTTTAAGAATTTGCAAAAACTAATTATTCGTTTTTTTTTTTTTTTAAAATCAATAAACTCAAATAGTTTTTTGTTTGATTATTTAATAAAATGTTTAATCTTTGTTTGAAAAGTAGTATAACTAGATGTCTCTCACCATCATTTGGAGAGGTAGGACCATTGATACCTAGAAGAAGCATGGTCATCATGAAGCGATATACAAAACAAGTTGATCCCAAGCAACACCAACTCGAAGAACTAGAACATCAACAACTCAAGATAAAAGAGAAAGGAAGAAAGTTAAATCCTCCTCAATATAAAAGAATCGTTAGAAACTATAATATTACACCACCAAGTAAGTAATGAATTAACAGTGTTTTAACAAACGACAACAAACACACTTATTTACAAATAGTTATATAATTATATTTTCCTTCTTAATCTATAGATTACTCTGAGCTGTTGTTGACAATGAAAGAACCACCTTCAACAGAGGGTCAGAAGAAATTGAATGTAGCAGTTATTGGTGCACCGAATGCAGGTAAATCTTCGTTGGTCAATACGCTGGTCGGCGAGAAGGTCTGTGCCGTTTCGAGCCGTGAGCACACCACTCGTGACAACATCGTCGGTATCATGACGAACGATAACATACAGGTGGTGTTTCACGATACCCCCGGTATTATGAAACACTTTGAGAAGAAGTCAAAGATCAGAGAGTTTGTTAATATGGCGTGGGGCGTCGTCAAGGAAGCGGATTTGGTGTTGTTGGTGGTCGACGCCTCACAGGAGCACACCGGTGACACCAACCACATCCTGGTGGAACTAGAGAGTCAGATGATCGAGCTACTCAAAGAGATGCGCGTCTACAAAGAGACGAATCTCTCGAAAGAGTTTATTTTGATCATCAACAAAGTCGACTTGGTGCGTCAGAAGGAGAACCTACTGCATCTCATCTCCAAGCTGAACGAAGGAAACATCTTCACCGATACATTCATCACATCGGCAACCAACAACATTCACACCGACACACTTAAAGACTATCTATTTTCGAAAGCAATCGATGGTAAATGGGAATTCAATAATGAAATTGTAAGTTAACAAACAAACAAACAAACAAAGAACAACAAAATGACAATATATACTGAACTAACAAACTAATTCAATCAATTAACAAAACATATATTTAGAAAACAGATCAAACAGATATATTTAGAGCATCAGAGATTGTAAAAGAAAAGATTTATGAAAAAATGAGATTGGAAATACCGTATCAGGTTACACAGAATACAATCGGGTGGACTACGTTTACAAATGGTGACTTGAGAATCGATCAAGATTTAATAGTAAAGAAAGACTCTCACAAATCAGCGATACTGGGGCGTAACGGACAAACCATCAAAGCAATCTATTTGGAATCGAGAAAGGAACTAGAAAAAGTATTTAATCGTCGTATACATTTGTTTTTAACTGTTAAAGTAAAGAAATCTGAACAATACGATGATTAAATTAAACACCTTTTATCAATCAATTAAATAATAACGTAATTTAAAAGAAGTAATAAATATATTATAATATTATCTTTTGAATATATTATTAAAGTATAAGTTATAAAAGTATTAAAATTGATCAATAAGTAATTTATTTTATTATATAATTTAACAAATAAAACAGATTTCTTTCTTTTTATTGTTGCAGCACAGTTATTATTTAAACTGAACTACTACCAAATGATACTTGTGAGTCATCTGTTGATTGTGGAACATGGAATGCTGCATGCAATAATACAACTAAAAAATAATAATAATAATAATAAAGAAAAGATAAATTAAAATGGTTAGTTAGTACTTTACATTCTTTAAAGTGGTTGAACGAATAAAATAATGTGATGATGATGATGTGTTGTTTGAGAATTTCATACTTGAGAGAGTTGCACCAATCAACCAAACAATATCGGAACCTGCAGAGAGTAAAAAGTAAACTGACAAGATAATTTGAAGTCCAATTCCAATCTTCTTTTGAATTTCTGGTAGTTCTGGATTTACATAGTTAAGATATATATGAATGAGTGCCAACAATACTAATAATAATAAAAACAATGGCTTTGTAAAACTGTGAAATATATAGATTGCTTGTGTTAATATATATATTATGATTATAATCATAGTAGTTGTGTCAATGATAAAAACTAAGCATGTATTATACCTACATAACATAAGTTGCGAAAATGAAAAAGAGAATCAAATAGTTTGTTTGGAAATAGATGATGTTCTCTTTGACACGCTCAGTTGCACTGCTCATGGTTGGTACACCGTATTTATCTCTCTTTCCAACGAATAGATACCAGTCACGTGTGTTTTGAAGACGTGTGTCTTTGAATTCCTTGACTTTCGATGTGATAACATTGAAATTTAAACGTTGGTGCAGTGATGATCCTGTTTGCGATGAACTAGAGTTGAGTGATGAACCTCCACCAGTAAGGAACGATGGTGGTGACAATGGTGTTGAGTTATCGACATTACTATTGCTACCAATACCACTATTATTATTTACACCACCTGTTTCACCAACAACATTATTATTAAACTCATAGCTATTCATCTGCGATTTGTTTTGTTGTAGTAGATTATTATTAGTATCAATTATGTTATTTTCAGATCTATCAATATCAATGTCAATATCAATGTTATTATTACTAGTAATGTTGTTGTTGTTATTATTATTGATAATATTTAATGGTGGTAATATAGGAATAGATGTATTATAACTATTATTATTATCTACTAATTCTTCTTCTTCTTGTTGTTGATGTTCCTGTTCTTGTTGCTTTTGTTGAATGATAATGAAATCATTATCTGTTTGGGACATTGTTGTTTTTGCTGGTTGTTTTTCAAGTCAAAAGTCAATAATAAAAATAAAAATGAGTGGATAATAATTAAAAATATTTTTAAAAAAGTAAAACACCTTTGAAAAAAAAATATATATAAATTCGAAAGTGTGTTTATTATATTATAATTATTGTAATTATTGATACTACACTATATAAACTACTAAACTAAACACACTACAACAACAACCCCACACAGATTGTTTTCTTATTTATTTTTTTTATAGTAGTACAATACTCACTTTTAGATTATTATGAATTGTCAATGAACAAAATGAAAAACAAACAAAATAATTTAATCTTTTGCAAAGGTGGTCAGTGTCTATTCTTTCCTTTTCAAAAAATTATTATTAATATTATTTTTAAAAAAATCAAAAATATATTGTGGTGGGTGTGATTCTCTTATTTTAATTTATTTATTTTTGTGTTTTTTTTCAAAATTTTGAAAAAAAAAAAAACGAACGAAAATGACAATGATGATTTGATTGAGTGTTTTTAGTGTTGACACAAATAATAAATCTAATCTAATTTTTTAACTTTTTAATATTTATATATATATTTAAATAATATATAATAATAGATTTTAAAAGATGGGTGATTTCGATTTTAGATTCGATATCATGAGCAGTCTGATGGACCATGCTGAAAAGGTTCCGGAAGTTGCTAAGCCCGCCATTCAAATGACTGCAAGTCAGAATCAATATATGAACGATTGGATTGATCATGATAGCAGTAACAACAATAATAAGAGAAAGAAAAAAGGTGGTGATAATCAATTCTACTCAGAATCTGGTGGTAGTAGTAGCAGTAGTACAAGTAATAATAACTCTAGTAATAATAGTAATAATGACGATAAAGATAACACTGGATTCGACGAGAATATCTATAATAATAATAACGATAGAAAGAAGAAAACAGAACGTATTCCGGGTCTTGAGAACAAGAAGGAACAAGAGAGAGAACAGAAACGTTTGAAACGTTTGGAACAAGAGAAACATCTTCAAGCTGACGATGATAATGAACACACAGCTACTACTTACAAATCATATAATCAATATAGTCAACAATCTAATAATAAAAGACAACAAAGAGATAATAATAATAAGTTTGAAAAGAATAATAATAACAACAACAATAGATATAATAATAGTTATGAAGATAATAATAATAGTTATAATAACTATGGATATGGTAATGATAATCAAGTTGTTACATTCGATGAGGATGATAATGAAATGAGCGTTGAACAAGTAAAGAAACAGAAACAACAACAACAACAGAAAGAGAAACAGCAACAGAGAAAGAATAATAATAAACAAAAAGAAAAAGAACAAGTTGTACCTGTGGTAGAACCAATTGTATTTCCAAGTACAATGAGAATGTATATCGGTGGTCTATCAGAGAATGTAGAGCTATCGGAGTTGTCAAAGCTATTCACAAGTATCTCAAGTAATTGTAACGTTGAGCAATTGGAGCATGTCTACGATGAAGTCACAAAGGTCTACAAAGGTTTTGCATTCGCCGATATCTTCTTTCAATCTCAAGATTCTTTAACTTTATGTATGTACATAGTCGTCATATATACTTAATAATATTATAATATAATACTAACATAACAAATCAAAACTTTTATAAACTAAAATAGTATTGAACTCATTGAATAAAACAAAATGGAAAGGTTCTGTACTTACAATTGCAAAAGCATCTTTACATTATAAGAAAAAGTTAGTATTAGTTGTTGATATCAGTTTGTTTTGTTAATATAGAGTATAATCAATTAATATTTAATATGTTATTATTATGTAGGTGGGAAAAGATGATTGAATTGGAGCAAAAAGAAGTACAAGAAAAGTTGGAAAAGTTGAAAAAGGTGGAGATCGAGATCGAAGAGGAATATCAGAGAAAGAAGGCACTCGATGCGCTTCAGAGTAAGAAGAGAGAGAGAATCGAAAAGAAGATTCTACATTCCTATGTCGATAAGTTCAAATCGTTGATCAACGACTATAGCAACGGTGTCATCGGTAGTCTCAAGAGAAACACCAGTAAGAATGCCGATTTCCGTTCGAGATACGGTGCACACCAACAGGTTCAACCGGAGGAAGAGAAAGAGCTACCGGTTGTATCGTTCGACGATGAAAACGGTGAAGGTGAATATTACAAAGCCGGTGAAGAAGGTGATGTGTATTACGAAGGTGATGGTGAAGGTTATGGTGAAGGTGAAGGTGAATACTACGAAGGTGAAGGTGAAGGTGGTGATGATGGTTCGAATACAATGAACTATGAGATTAAGAAGCAATCGGCAGAAGACGGTGAGAGAAAGAGACAAGAAGCATTTAGAAAGAGAATGATGGAGTTGAACAAGTCTGCACCAAAGCTACCAGAGCCTGATGCTGACGATCTTGTTACTTTCAGTGATGATGAAAATGCTGGTGGAAATAATAATAAGAATAATAATAATAATAAGAATAACAATAATAATAAGAATAATAATAATAATAAGAATAATAATAATAATCAATATCAACAACAACAACAACAAAATAGTTATAATAATTATAGTCATGGTAATAATCATTATTTCGAAGATGAATGGGCTGAACAAGGTGGTTATGAAAACAACGATAACTACAACAACAGTAATAACAATCAAAATAATAAATGGAATAATAAGCAACAACAACAACAGCAACAACCAGTTGAAGATAAATGGAATAGAAACTCAAGAAGATCAGAAGATAATCCATTCTATACTGAAAAAGGTGGTAACAATTATGATGAAGATCAACAATACTATGATGACAATGGTAATCAATGGAATAAGAATAATAAGTGGAATAATAATAGTAATAATCAACAATGGGAAGATAACAGTGGTTACAATAATAAGTGGAATAAAGATGACAAGTGGAATAAAGATGATAAATGGAATAACAATAATAATAATAGACAAGCTAATAAATGGGAGGATAACAATAATAGTAATAACAAGTGGGGTAACAACAGAAACAATTCATATGGATACGATGAACAACAAGAGCAAGTACCAGAGGTTCCTCTTGTCAGAGAATGGAAGAAGATCGGTAGATACGATCCACTCTCTGAGCTGAGTCAAGCATTTGAACTTGGTAAGAAGATTGAACCAAAGAAACAAACTGCAAAGGCAGCAGCTGCAGCAGCTAAACAGCAACCACAAGAAGATCAAAAACAACAACAAGATCAACAACCAACAACAACAACTGTTGTTAATAATAAACAACAAAATAACAATAATAATGAAAATAATAATAATAGTAAATCAAAGATAAAGACACAATCAGTAAACACAGTCAATAATCCAAAACCAATCTTGACACAACCAGCAGCCATCGAGAATCAACCAACCAAAAAGAGAACACAAGTTATGACTTCATGGAGATCACTTTTCAATGGTGGTAATGAAAGTGCTGCTCAAGACTCTAAAGCAGCATCAACAACAACAAAGGAAGAAGAGAGTCAATCATTTAATATATTTTCATTATTTGGTAACAATAGTAGTATATCATCATCGACTGAAGAAGAATCGAATCCAATTACATCAACACCAATAACCAACAACACATCTAAATCTAACAACAACAACAACAACAAACCAATTTCAACTGAACCATTAAAGAAACCTAAACAATCATTCTTTGATGACGACTAAAAAAATAAAATAATTTAAAAATAAAATTTATTTTTTTTACCAACAAAACAAATTAATTTAATTAGTCTAATTCCAAAGCAGTGGTTCGATGTAGAATCATCTTCCTTTCAAAAAAAATCAATTAATATTTAATTTTTTTTTAATTTTTTTTACTGAACAAACCAAAATAAATATCAATAGTTCCAAAAACTTCTTTAAATACATATGTTGAAAAGAACATTTATATATATTAATAATAACATAAATAATAATAATAGTAAATTTAATAGTTGTATAATTAATTGTTATAATAAAAGATATTTTAGTAGTAGTGATAAAATAATGTCTGAGAATCATTTTGACTTTTTGGTTTTGGGTGGTGGTAGTGGTGGTATTGCCACTGCAAGACGTGCTGCCAAGTACGGTGTAAAGGTTGGTCTGATCGAAAAGACAAGAATGGGTGGTACTTGTGTCAATGTCGGTTGTGTACCAAAGAAGGTGATGTGGAATGCCGCCACCATCAAGGAGGCATTGCATGCCGCTCCATTCTATGGATTCGAAGGTGCCGATAAGGTCACTTACCACTGGCCAACCATCAAGAAGAATCGTGATGCCTACATCGCTCGTCTCAATGGAATCTACAATAACATGTTGGCCGGTTCCAACGTCAAGTCCATCAATGGCTGGGGAAAATTCACTGGTCCACGTCAGTTGGAGGTAGACGGTCAGGTATATACCGCCGATAACATTTTGATTGCCACCGGTGGATATCCTCAGATTCCACAGGTTCCAGGAGCGGAACTCGGAATTACCTCCGATGGATTCTTTGATTTGGCTGAGTTGCCCAAGTCGGTTGCTGTGATTGGCGCTGGCTATATCGCTGTGGAACTGGTTGGAATTCTCAATACTCTCGGTAGTAAATCGAGTTTGGTCATCAGACACGATCATTTCTTGAGAACGTTCGACGATATCGTCGCTCACAAACTTCAGGAGCAGATGGTCACCGACGGAATCAACATTGTTACCAACTCGACGATTTCCGCGCTACGCAAGACTGAGAATGGACAGATCGTTGTCGTCACTAACCACACTGAGTTGCCACCGGTCGACACTGTTATCTGGGCCATCGGAAGAGATCCATCGACCAAGGGTATCGGATTGGAGGCCGCCGGTGTCTCAGTGAACGAACGTGGATACATCAAAGTCGATGAATTCCAATACACCGGTGCACAAGGTGTCTTTGCTGTCGGTGATGTCACTGGAAACAAAGAGTTGACACCAGTTGCCATCGCTGCAGGTCGTCGTCTTGCCGAACGTCTCTTCAACAAGCAAGAGGGACTCAAATTCGACTATGAAAATATTCCATCCGTTGTTTTCAGTCATCCACCAATTGGAACAGTTGGTCTTACAGAGAAAGAAGCAATTGCAAAATATGGAAAAGAAAATGTTAAAGTTTATAATAGCAGGTATGTAAATTTACAGATTATATATTTGAATATATATTGGACAAGTTACTAATGAACAACTTACTTCATTCTACTTTTATTATTATTGCAGTTTCACAAATATGTATTATGCAGTTGTAGATGATTATAAACCAAAGACTTTTATGAAATTGATTGTCACTGGAAAGGAAGAGAAAGTTGTTGGAATTCATTCAATTGGTATTGGTAGTGATGAAATGATCCAAGGTTTTGCTGTTGCAATTAAGATGGGGTAAGTTGCATAAAAACTATTTAATATAATTCATTATTAAAATAACATGTACTAAACATCTCTCTCTCTCTCACAGTGCAAACAAATCAGATTTAGATAATACTTGTGCTATTCATCCAACAGCTTCTGAAGAAATGGTTTTATTCATGTAAACAAAAAGAAAAAAAAAAGAAAGAAATAAATTCATAATTTAGAAATAATACAAAATGCAATGCTTTATTTAATTTTCTCAATCAATCTTTCTTCTTCTCTTGAGTAACTCTGCCATAACCGAATCTTGTCCTCCTGCGTTGTTATTGCTGCTAATTGGCTTGACCAACGATGGTTTGAGTTTTGGTTTTTCAATCTTTGGTACTGGTCTTTGTGGAGGTGGATTCTTTGAGTATTGTTCAATCTTGTTCTCCAGCGAGATGGTCCATTCCATTTGTTTCTTCTGATCCGCTCTCCATTTGGGCAATGAAGCGCGGATCGCTCTCAGCTCCTCTAATGTACAGTTGGTGAGGAAGTAAGATTGGAAATCGTTTTGATGTTTCGATGCAATGATCTTACTGTCCAAACCAATCAAGAGTAACTCTGGATAGGCTTTGACACGATCTTTCAACTCTGGAGTACGTTCAATGTTGGCAGCGGCGTAGGTTGGCTGTAGTTTGGCCAGTGCCTTCTGGTTGAGTGGGTCATTCACCTTGCGCTTATCCTCTTGGATCTGAAGAAGTTCACGCTTATGCTCTTCCGTTTGGCTGAGTTCCTGATAGACTTTCTCAAAGCGAATGTTTGCCTCCTCTCTATCTTTATCCGGTGTCTTCTCATTCATAATGATAGTTTGGATTGATTGGAGTTCCGCTTTGATGGCAGCATGTGTTCTTCTACCACTGACAGCGAGATCCTGACCGGCTGGAACCATCGACTTCATATTGTCGAGTTTTCTCATTAGATCTTCGAGTTTGTCCAACTTTTCCAGCTTATTAACCAACACCGATATTTGGTCGCTGTGGTTCGCTTGCAGCATACCGGATCTGCCAGCACCACCACCGATATTCGATCTCTCCTCTTCGTAGTACTCAAAGTATTCCTCTTCGGACATGTCTCTTTGCTTCTGAATCATGGCTTGTATCTTTTGTTGACGGACCGACTCCAACTCCACCTCCATCTCTTTGCTCTTGATGGTTTGTTGTTGTGCCTTCTCAGTCAACTCCTTCAATTTACGACCCAACACTGTGTTGTCGCTGTTTGCTGCCAACGAGGAGAGTGCTGCACCGTCTGGTTTACCAGCCAATACAGTGAGGATACGAATCACTTCATTCAGCCGCTCTTCAACATTGTCACGATCCTTTCGTTCAATACTTCTCTTCAAGCTCGCCAACTCCAAATCTTGTTTCTCCATCTCTGCCTCCAAACGAATCACCATCTTTCCGGATTTCTCCAACTCTTGTTCATAGTGCTTCACTCGCTTAACGTCGAATTCACGCGACTTCTTCTCAGCATCCAACTCGAGTTCGAGCATCTTTATCTTGTATCTAAGTGCATCTGAATCTTTGTCGGACGAACCAGTGCTTTGTGAGAGTGTTGGTGTTGGCTTGTCTTTGACCAGCTTGTTCAATTCTTTCTGATTCTCCAATTCACCTTGAAGTAATTTATTTCTGTTTTCCGATTGTTCCAATTCCTTTGAAAGTCTACGTACTTCATCACGCTCGACTTCCTTTCGACTGGACTCTTTCTTTTTCAAACCATGTTCATACTCAATCTCTTTCTCCAACTTTTCGACTTCCTTCTCAAACATGCTGGCACGACCAACCAACACAGATTTCTCTTGAACCAACGATATATTCTCTGCTTCCAACACCTTCAGCTTCAATGTCAAATCCGATGCTTGTTTACTCAGCTGCTTCTCTTGGTGTAATGAATTCTCCAGTCTTTCATTCTCTCGTTGAAGCTGTTTGATCTGTTGATTCAAACCTTCTCTAATTTTCTTTTCATTCTCTGCTGCATCGAAACTGAATGTGGAAATATCAACCTTTGAGGCAGGACTAGAGAGAGTGGCTGGCGCTCTCACCGACTTGACAGTGGCAACACGCATTGTACTCTTGGAGGTCGATCTCGACAGTCCTTCAATATCACTCAGCAGTGAATTGGTCATCTGTTGCAACGAAGGAGTCGATTGGGTAACGAGTTTCTCCATTTCATCCAGTTCCTTCTGCATCTGTTGAATCTTGATCTTATCACCGGCAATCGTTTTATCACCTTCTCGCTCACGCTTACGAATGGTTTCACCGTATTGCTTGATGAAGTTCTTCTGTTGAGTCAACTGCTTCATGACGATCGACTCTTTGTCCTTGAGAGTCTCATCGATTATGACAGCCTCCTCACGACTATACTCAATGTCATCGGTGGTGGATCTCGACGAAAGACTACCGCCTGCTTCGAGCATCGATGAAATGCTGTCGGTGGAATTGAGACTATCGGAGCTCGAGTATGTCGAGCGATTGTCAGAGATGCTGCTGCTGCTCGATGAAGGTGGCACGGATTGTACTGGACTGGTACTCTTCATCTCTGGCGATGGTATCTTTTTGGTTTTCTTTTGGTAGCGATGAACGAAACCCAGTTGTATTTGGATACTACCGGTAACAACCTTTGGTGTCTTTCCAGCTTTGAGCGGACGATCCGTTAGGAAATAAGCTTGTGGTGTAGGTGTGATCGAGAGTGCCTTGATTGGAATCTGAATTTGTCCAAGAAATTTAGATCCAGCCGGCTTTTGCTCTTTTACAACAATAGTAATCTCTTCATCATTTAAGGTCATCAAATCTCTTGAAATAATTTAATCAATTATTGGTTAATAAATAAGCTTTGTTTGACCTTTCTAAAGTGGAATCAATCTTGCAAAAACTTACAATGTAAACTTTTCATTAAAAGTAGGATCTGGACCTTTAAAGAGATGTGTTTTGAATGGTTTATTTGGTGGTAGATCAATGATACAGAAAATATCACCAGATTTAATTCCTTTTGTGTCCAGTACTTTAAATATATTGAGAAAATGAAATTGTCAATTTGCGAAAATGAATCTTAATAACATATCTATTTTTAGATTTCTAAAACTTACAAGTTATTTCTAGATCACCTTTTTTACTTAAACCTCTCATAGAAGTCATTTTTTCTTTGCACTTTTGGTGATTTTATTTATAATAAGTATATATATTATATTATTATATGGATGGGTAAGGTAATGATACAAATAAGGTAAACAAAAAAGAATAAATAAATAAATAAATATTTATATTTTAATCTAAAAGAAATAAAAGTTGGTTAATAATAAATAAATAAATAATAGATAGTTGGATTTGATTTGATTTGATAATAAATTTTAATGGATTAAGAAATGATTATAATCAACAATTTTATTGTTATTTATACAAATGTGATAGGACATGACATAACAACAAGACAAGACATGACATGATAACACAACACATTTGAGAATATAGAGTAAACATCGATGATGGACTTTCTCCAATCAATCGAATCAACTTGGTAAAGTACGGTAGCACAAAGTAAAGTATTAATTAACATCAACAACAACAACAACAAGAGAGTGCATCATGACGTTAATGCATTTCATTACTTCTTGAGTTTAAATATGGTAACACTATTTTTAGAGAATAATAAAAAAGCACCATCATTATTATTATATTATTGTTGTTATAATTTATTATTGTAAAGTATATATTATTCTAATACCAATCATTATAGTCGTATTTAATATACTACTATTATGTTTGAAATTGAATATTTAAATTTAGAATACTAAAACACAATAACATTATTATTATTGACTGACTGTCTGATTGTTTGGATGATTAGATTGTTTATTTTGATAATATATCATGACATGACTGATTGATGATATCAAATTTGATAAAACATATTGAGTAGATAGATAGAGATAAAGATATGTATGATCGATCAAACTAGGGTGTTGGTTCTGGGTGAAGTGTAATATAGATTGTTTTGTTTTTAGAGTGGTGTTAATTACACTATTTTTTTTTGTTTTTAGTAATGGGTTGATAAAGGTGTGATTTTTTACCAAACTATATTATTATTTGTTATTTCTTACTGAGAAAAAAGTATTATAATATAATAAGTATAATATAGTTTAGAAATCAATCTAGGAATAGATTACACCTGTGATCATAGTATATTTATAGAAAATAATAATCTTTAATCTATGAAAAAATACTTACATACAGATAAAGAAATTAAATAATTTGAATAAAGAGTAGTGATCATTATCCCCGAAATCATAGAAACTCAATAACAACGATGGTAGATTTAAAAAAAATTAAAATTCGGGTTTTTGTAAAAGATTTTTTATAAAAATGGTTGTAGTTTATTAAGAGGTTTATTTTTGAACCAACTTGAAAGTTAACTTTTCTATTTGAACCCTTGTTGATTCGATAGGATTTGTGTCTTGTGTATGAATTGTTGTATTTACATCTGTACATTGTTAAACACTAAAGAATGATTGATTATCATTGGGTTTCACCAAGTTGATGCTGTCGTTTGATGGTTGCTTTTAATACCCTTTCTACCTCTCAGGTCTCTGGCTCTTCATTAGCTTGTTATTAGTTTTGGTCAGTCTCCGTTTGGTTGATGGTGATGTTTAAGCTTGGCGATTCATGACCGTTGTCACTCTACAACGGTAGTCTACTACTGCGCACCTACGAGATCAAGCTGAAGCAGATGCGTACCAATGGTGTCATCTTGGCTGAGCGTGCCGAGGAAGTCGACAAGAAGATCGGTCCTCCCGAGAAGCTGCCAGAAAGCAGGAGCTTGCCAGGATGGAAGAGGAGCTGGCTGCCGCTTACAATAGACACAAGAGTGAGAAGGCGATGAAAGAGCGGGACCGCCCAGTTGGAGGCAGAGCGTATCGCACGCAAGAAAGAAGACGAAGAGCTTCAGCGAAAGATACAGGAGGATGCCAACATCAGATCGAATCTCGATAAAACCATTCAGTAACAACTCAATACCTACAAGACGAGCAGAATCATTCCACAGACCTCTACCGTATCACAGGAATCGATATCGATCGAACAAGTCACAATCGAAGACTCCAAAGATGAACTTGAAGTGCTCGATCTGAGCGGGTGCAGCGACATCCGCTGTAGTGATATTGCAAACGACCTCGCATTCTCTTTCTCGAGAACCTCTGTCGACGACGATTGTCTCTTGAACGCATTAGACAATTTAAATTTAGAAGTTTTATATTCAATCAATTGTTGTAAGTATACTTTAACAAACTTTATCTAACTTTATCAAATTAATCATTCATTTCTAATAATACTCATTCATAATAATATTTAATTATCCCCGCATCTAATTTATCAGAATGAGTTGTTCAAACTCTAATTAAACTAGGCAATGAAAAACTCAGTAAAATGAATATCAAACTTGCGCTCTGTCCCAACATTTCACAATCACTGATTTCCATTCTACAGCATTAATTTTATAACAAAATCAATACATCAACACTGGAGGATCAATAAATCAGATAATCATTAGTATTATTCAGATAAACATCAATTCTTTTTTTTTTCTTTTCTTTTTTTTATTTGTATAACATAACCAAAAACAAATCATCGCTCACAACTATAATCATTATTTAAACTAAATTATCAAAAAACAATCATCTTCTTTAATTTAGTGGTATTTAAAAAAAACAAGTTTCTTGTCAATCAAAAATAGAAAAACTATTTATTAATATTAATTATTATTACAAATTCTATATCTTTTATTTATTCATTCTTTATCAAACAGAATTCTCTCAACTTACATGTTGTAGTTCGAAACATTCGGAGTCGATTTCCTAGATAGATGTTGTTTGGACATAGTACAAAGGACCACCAATAGCATACTGAATGATTTAACAGAACCATATTTTAGGTATAGATTTTGTTAGAGATTGAATCTGGTATTTATTTATTTTTAATTTAATTAATTTATATATATATTCCAAATTTATTAACAAATTTTTTTGTTTAGAATTTAAAATCTTGCTTCAACATGAAGGTCAAATCGATCATAAAGTAATTTTACAGAAACTTGTTGATTTCAATATCTATCAGACATTTTCAATCGTACGAATAATCGCCATACTTGATCATCTTTCATTGCATCCTCCTCATCATCATCTTGTTCTTGCTCGATCCGGTCATTAATGAAATGTTCATTGAATCGTTCTTCCTCTAGTTTCTCCCAACATTCTCGCGATTATTCGTACAATCGAGATTGGCAAGAATTTCGGGACAGACAAGAGGAAGAACGATTCAATGAACATTTCATTAAGCTAAATAGTTTTGACTGGAAAGAGACCAAATCATCTTTGGTAACATCATAGAGAAATTTAACATTCCAGTGCATCTCGTATATCAAACACTCTGGTTCTTCAAAGTGCTCATCTTTATTGGTGGAAAGGTAAAGAAAGTTTACCTGATCGAACATCAAGCCAGATGACATCCATCCATAAGAACCCGATATAGAGAAAAAGATAAAAAAGAAATATGCAAGAAATCTATTAATATGAACCATTATATGACAGATAGTCTTACACTTTATGTTTCTTTTAAGGTAATATATAATTTAAATATATAAACAATTGAATCAATAGTTTACTAATTGAATTTAATTATTTTTTTAATTTAATTTAATTTCATATAAACAGTTCCAACCGAATCTGCTGCTAAGGTAAAAAGAACAAATTAAACTGCGACATATCATTGAATGTCCAATGGGTATCGATCCATCACCATTCAAGAATCTGTACCTCAATAGCCCTTTGGATTTTGTGTTTAACAATAAAGATGAAAATAAAATAATGATTATTCATCAGCCACCAAATTACTATCGTATTCCTCTACAGTAGTTGATTCACCTCGTTTTGGCATGAATCTATTGCTACTACTATTATTTGGTCTTGACGTCTCTTCCAATTCTTTTCATTTAACATCTGATTGATATAATATTTTAAGGAAAAAAAAAGAAACAATAAAATAAATATTTTTTTATCTACAATAAAAGGCAACCGGATAAAATCAACAGTTGACTTTTTGATACATTTATTCTTATAATTTACAAAAAAAGAGGTTGTTTTTTTAAAATGTTTAGAAGCACTTTCTGTGGACGATGGATGGACCAGACTCGTCGTATTCCTCCTTGGAGATCCACATTTGTTGGAAAGTGGAGAGTGAGGCCAAGATGGAACCACCGATCCAGACAGAGTATTTACGTTCTGGTGGGGCGATGATCTTGATCTTCATGGTGGATGGGGCCAAAGCGGTCAATTCCTTTTGCATACGGTCAGCAATACCTGGGAACATAGTGGTACCACCAGAGAGGACGACGTTACCGTACAAGTCCTTACGGATATCAACATCACACTTCATGATGGAGTTGTAGGTGGTTTCGTGGATACCAGCAGATTCCATACCCAAGAAGGATGGTTGGAAGAGAGCCTCTGGGCAACGGAAACGTTCGTTACCGATGGTAATGACTTGACCGTCTGGCAATTCGTATGATTTCTCGAGGGCTGAGGATGAGGCAGCAGTTTGCATTTCGTTTTCGAAGTCAAGGGCAACGTAGGCGAGCTTCTCCTTGATGTCACGAACGATTTCACGTTCGGCAGTGGTGGTGAATGAGTAACCACGTTCAGTCAAGATCTTCATCATGTAGTCAGTAAGATCACGACCAGCAAGATCGAGACGGAGGATAGCGTGTGGGAGGGCATAACCTTCGTAGATTGGGACAGTGTGGGAGACACCATCACCAGAGTCCATAACGATACCGGTGGTACGACCAGAGGCATAGAGGGAAAGGACGGCTTGGATAGCAACGTACATGGCTGGGGTGTTGAAGGTCTCAAACATAATTTGAGTCATCTTCTCACGATTGGCCTTTGGGTTGAGTGGGGCTTCAGTCAAGAGAACTGGGTGTTCCTCTGGGGCAACACGGAGTTCGTTGTAGAAAGTGTGATGCCAGATCTTCTCCATATCATCCCAGTTGGTGACGATACCATGCTCAATTGGGTACTTGAGGGTCAAGATACCTCTCTTTGATTGAGCTTCATCTCCGACGTAGGAGTCCTTTTGACCCATACCGACCATGACACCAGTGTGTCTTGGACGACCGACGATCGATGGGAATACAGCACGTGGGGCATCATCTCCAGCGAAACCAGCCTTACACATACCAGAACCCTATTTGATATAAATTGTAAAAAAAAAAATATATTATTAATATTTTGAGAAGTGAATATTTATAAGATCTAGATGATCAACATACGTTATCAATTACCAAAGCTTGAACGTCTTCACCTTCCATTGTTTATTTATTATATTTGTTGTTTAAAAAAAAAGAATATTATATGTTGAATGAAATTATAGAATCTCAGATTCAGTATTTATATTTTTTCATTCATATGACAAAAAATTATTAAAAAATTCAAATAATTTATGAAGTAAATCATAACCAAATCAAAACCCAATTTTGGGGTTTGAATTTCAAAAAATTATAATGGGATTTTGCAAATCTTGATCGCCATTTTTCCCCCACGTGTAAATTTAGATGGTTTTAATTTTCAAAATGGATTTAATTAAATTTTTATTGAATGTTAGTGGAAAGGCAAATGAAGATATCAAAAAATAATAAAATATAAAATTTGTTAATAATAATTTTTATTTTTTAATTTTGTCAGTTTTTCTAAAAAGAAAGTATCTGAAAATCTTGTTGATATAAACCTATCATAGGCACTACCAAATATAATATAGTCATCTTTGTTGAGTCGTCTTATTTCCAACTCCAATCGATTGCTCATAAAAAATTGGATGCTGGTGACTGTGGGTGGAAGTGACTTCAAGCCATCAGTGATGTATTTATCATAATTGAGATACCTTGTAATCTGAAGCGTGTGAACACTTGGTGGTATCTCATAGAGGTGTGGCTTTAGCGGGAAGCATATTCTTAGAACCTTAACAGATTCCGGTATTGCACGTATCTTTATTTGTTTGTGGTAGTTCGATTCGAATTCCAGATACTCTACACCAGGCGGTATATGTCCTTCCAACACATTGTGATTGTATTGAGTGAGAACCAATCGTTTTACATTAACCCTTGGTAGTGGTATTTCTCTCTTTCTTCTGCCAACGGTCAGTGTTTCCAGTCGATAGGTATGACAGAGTTTCTCTGGAAACAGAATCTCAAAGCTACATTCACTCGCTCCAATATTCAGGTGTTTTATTGTCTGAGGAAGTGGAGATGTCAACTGATAAAGAGAATAGCTAACATCTAAACTGGTTAAACTCATTGGGAGCTGTCGTAGATTAAGAGATTTGATTTTGCTGGCTGGGTCTACTATTGAATCGTGGATGATTAGATTCTTCAAATTGAGCAGTGGTGTTAAGTATGGCATCCAGGTGGTTGGAGCATACTTTAGAGTTTCAAGTGAGTTTGGCAACACGCCTTTAGTGATATCACACTTGGCACCAAAGTTGAGTTTCAGAGTTTTCAGATTTGGTGGCAACACTCCTGGGTTAAGATCGACTGGTTCGTCCAGATTCAGGCATTGAAGAGTTGAAGGAAATACTCCTGGTTTCAATTTATAGCATCGTTTGAGTGCTATTTCAAGTTTGGTTAATCCTTCTGGAAATACATTCAATCCAATCGGTCTAGCGCAATACAGCGAAATCGATTTCAAACCTTTTTGAAAACAACCAACAGCCAGATCTTCATCGAATTTCAAATCAAACGATATTGTTTCTATATTTGGTGGAATGCCATATACCAAGGTCGAACAAAGCAGTAGTTCTCTAACATTTGACTTTGACAATAGATTGTTTAGTTTCTGCATATCCACTGATGTTCTAAGTGTAACTGAATCTACATTCTTATCTATATTATCAATTTCATCAATATCATCTTAATTAAAAAAGTTAATAAATTTATAAGTTTTTAAAAATAATATGTTGGTAAATAAATTTAACTATGATACATACTATATTGATAATCATAGTATTGACTTTGATTATAATATGTACCGATCAATAGTTTACGATTCTCTTTGAGTTCCAATGATTTGTTATAAATATAGCTGTATGATCTCAAGTGAAATCGACACTGATTTTGTTCGATCAGAGTAAGAAGTTCAGTATTAAACAATAAGTATCTATCACGACTATCGTACCATCGCTTACAAACTAAACTTAAACATATTCTGTCGATATTGTTTTCTAGATATTTGGTTATATTTCCCAATAAAATAGGTGATAGATTAACAATTTGATTATTCTGATTTAGAGACATAAGTTTATATTTAAAATAAATTAAAATAATGATAAAATTCTAAAAAATATCAAATCATATTTTGGAGTTAAAAAGTAATAACCAAAAGTTCGTAATTAAGCCTTTTGATCTTTTTTTTTGCACTTGATTGGTGCAATCTTGATGAATTCAAAAGATGATTTTTATTTAAATTGACTAAAAACAATCATATCCATTTAAAATTTACAAAGATAGAAATTTATTTTTCTTATTATGTGTTGAAATTTTTTAATTTGTTTTGCATTTTCTTTTTTTGCAATTTAAATTTCTTTTTCTTGTAAAGATATAGTGTAACACCGACAACAATTGCAACAAATACAACTCCACCTACGACAATTCCAGCAATTGCACCATTACTCAATCTTTTCTTTGAGCAAATAAAATCAGTGGTATCACCTTCACCTACATCGATAAGATTTGAAAAGTCTGGATCTAAATCGACGTACTTGCTGTAGGATGGTATTGTAATTCCAACCAATATTGATCTTTCTTGTTTCGTTTGATCATCTTGATTGTCTGAGTCATCATTGATAATTACATTCTGTATTGGTGTAACTCTACCATCACAAATGGCATTGGAAAGGAATCTACCATAGAGACTGATATCATCGATATTAAGTTTGATCCACTTTACATTTCTGTCAACCTTTCCAATACCAATCGATGAACAAACATCGGAATCGTCACTTTCTATCGATGATTTCATTAAAATCTGTAAGTAGTTGGTCGATTGTTTGAATGAGTAGTAATCTAAACTCATTGTGAATTTAATTGTAGATGCTGGGATGAATAGGTTCTCATCTGCAAATGTAATGTTGGTTGGATTCTTAAAGTATTCAATCGATACGTTCAAGTAAGTTGATCTCTGATTGAGTTGTGATGAATAGAAATACTTTGGATTGGTTGATGGTGTTGTGAGATCTTTGAAATTCCATTTGGTGACGTTGTATTGCTCAACAATATTATTCATATCATCCAACTCTCTTACTCCAACAATCTCAACAGAAGATGTCACTAAATTTCCAGTTTCAGTGACATTTGTTCCTGATGCTGGATCTGGATAAGCTGGTGGTATTGGAACAATTATATTTTCTACAAATAGTTGTTTAATTGTTTGTTAATTTTTGTACTTTTTTTTCAATAGTTAAGAATTACTTACTTGATGAACAAGATGGACCACCCCATGGTGGATAGCATTGACATGTAGAGTTAGCGCATATTCCATTATTATTACAGATTGGTTTGCCTGGACAATTGGTTGGTGTTGACGAGGGTGATTGTGTTGGAGTACCAGTTGGTGAAGGTGATGGTGTGCCATTAGGAGTTGGAACAACAATTGTAAATACTTGGATATTAAAAGTGTTTGAACGAACACCATCCAATGTGACAAACAAATTGATATTGTTTGATGAAATGGAAGGAAGACTACTTATTAAAATGATTGATCCAGTTTTCATTGAATATTCATAATTAAGATATCCTTTTGAATCTTTAAAATCAATACTTATTGTTAAACTACTTCCTTGGAATGATCGACCATAGATATATAGATCACCACCATTTTTGAACAATTTCGATGTTGAGTCTATGAAGGGTGATGATTGGTTGTATCTAATACTGATGTGATATGGAAGAGCGAGACTCTTTAAATCAGAGGATGTGTATCCAACATAGTTATGGAACATGTCAGAGATACCGAAAATACTAACATAAAGATTATTCGAACCAAATGAATATGGTAATTGGTAGGCTGCATAATAATTATATTTCATTGGATTTCCACTAACAATCATTGATTCAAAATCCAATGAATCTCCATTCTCTGACAATACTCTTATGATTGGTTTATATCGTTCAGAAATACCAGATTCGGGTGATGTATTTTCGATGATTGTAAAATTAAATTCAATCAATCTTGAAGATTGTCCAACATCTACAAATGGTGACATAACCAAATCTGTGATAAGAGGTGCTGAGGTATCAGAAAATCCTAAATAAAATTAAATTTATTAATAAATTGTTAAAATTAAAATGATAATAAAATAAAACATACCTGGATTACAAACAATTCCAAGATTTAATTGTTTTTCATATGGAGTACCATAGATAGTTGTTAATGTTTCGAATGGTTCAATCAATGAATTTGATAGATTGTTGTTGGAATACAAAGTCAACTTGACCAATTGGTATGTTTCTGAAATGCATACACCTTTAATTACCATTGAAATATTGTATATTCCATCATAGATATCACCTGATTTTAAATAGTTTGCTGAATTATCAAAATTGATTAAAATAGGTTTTGCTTCCAAATTGGAAACAACACTTGCAACTCCACTCGAAAATCCAGCTTCACTCTTAATTCTTAACAGCCATCCAATAGATATTTGATCATCCAATGCAATAGTTTGGTTCATACTTGGAAAAGCATTCACTTCCATAAGTAATGGTATATTATAAATTAAATCTAATATATAAAAATAAATTATTAGATTCTATTACTAATATAAAATAAAAAATACAATATATACATACTTGTTTCTACAACTCTTAGAGTTGCAATCTCACCAAAATAAGATGCCAATATATTGGAATCAAATTTTTGATTGAATATATAAAGAGTGAAATAGAGATCACCAGGTGCCACTCCTTTGGGTACATTTATATTTACAAAATAGAGACCTGCGGTTTTGTCATATCCACCAAGTTGTTTTTCATTAGAATAGCTTGTCAAAATGTATGGTTGAATTGGAAATTTTGAAAGATTAAAATATAATACAACAATCTCATCGTTATTTGTCACATTTAAATCGTTCTTTGAGAAACTGAAATTAGTAATATCTTTTAATTGAACATTAACTATTAGAGGTTTAAAATAATAGAAACATATATGTTAATATATAATTTAATTTTGGTACTTTACAAAAAATGATAACTTACAAATTGAATTATTTGGAATATAAGGTAAAGTGTCATTTGATGATGGTGAATATTGTAATCCACTGCTAAAAATGTAATCGTTTTCGCAGGAATCTGAAATAATAATTTTGTAATCTGACGATAACGGAATAAATCTGATTTCATAAACACCAACATTAAAATTTCCACCAGTGATAGCTTGATTTGCCTTTAATGAAATGTCATGACCACTAATCATAAGGTTTAAAACTTGACATGATGAGTTAACATTTAATGTGAATAGTACTGTTGAAAAATCCAAACTTTGGATATTAAAACTATTTAAAACTAAGTAAAAGTCTAAAGAAAAAGAATTAGAATTATTTTGTTAACTTTATTTTGTTGATAAAATACTTACTAAGTCTTCTAGATGGATAGTTTGATGAAGCAGATAATGGTGATATTGGTGAAAAATATAATGTAGATTGCGACCATTTTGAATATCCAAAACGTGGGAATTCCATTTTATAAATATATTGATTCGATGTTACATTAAATCCAAAAGGATAGGTATTTTCCAATGACAATTTATTGTAGTTGGATAACTGTGTCCAATATTTAATATTTAGAATTGTTGGAACATTTACCACAGATGAAATGACCCTACTGTCTGTAATAACATCAATAACGTATGACATTAGAGGATTTGTTGTAATTGCTAAATTTTAAAAATAAAATAACTTTTGTTAGTTTAAAAAAGGTAAAAAAATGAATAAGCAATAAAAACAACATACTGTTAATAGCAATAGTACAAGTATAATTGTCAGAGATAACATTGGAAGTTGAATCTGAAATGTAGGATGTAACTTGTTCATATGATCCCACATCATTTCTTTGGTAGTATAAAGAATGTGTTTGATTATAACCAACCAATAGATATGGAATTTTAATCTCTGGGGAAGCAGAATAAACAGTAGTAAAAAATGAGTTTGAATTCTTGACACTTAAAAAACTTATAACATCTGCCTTCATATCGGAAAAGCCTGTCCTGTTCGTTCCAGATAGAGGATAGAAATCTTCTTTAATGATTAAAGATGTTCTATTTACTAAATAACAAAAAATGTAAATTAAGAATTTTGTACAACATATTCATTATATTTATATTTACCTTTAATGGGTAATGGATTTGCTTGATTAAAATAAACTACCAATGGATTACCTATACGTTGATATATAATGCCAATAGATAAAATCGCAGGTAAAGATATATAGTTTATTGGCGACAATTGCAACACTACACGTTGATATCTTGCAGAGCTTTCTGAACTGATTGAACATGTAAAATCATCTAGAAAACATTTTAGAGTAACGTCGCTACCTCGAATCGTTTCATTAAATCCTAGTTCAACGTATGTTACTAAATTGATTTCATTATGAATTGTTAAATTTCCAGTTGATACTATTTTGAATTGAGTTGTATCGACATCTATAAAATAATAGTAGATAAGAATTTTGTTTGTTTTAGTATTTTGCTTACAGAATAATCAAATATAACTCTTACCATTACAAATCAAACCAGTTAAATTTGCTTGATAGGTTTGAGGTACACTGGAATCGGTTATATTTAAAATCGCATAATAGCTGTTTGTTGTTGGAGGGAAATTCAACAATTCTATATCGAAATTATATAGAGTAACTGATCCGTTGGAGCTAATTAGAGGTTGTGTTATATCACCATCATTGACTGAGCCCAATGTAAAATAAAGAGGGAACGAAGGAGTATTCATAAACAATGAAATACTAAATCGACAAGCATAGTTGGACTGTCTTATCGGAGCAGGTTGTCCAATAGTATATGAAATCGGTTGTAAACTTGCACTACTTGTTGAATCTTAAAAGAAATTAACAGCTATATTAATAAACTTTATCTATAGATGTTTATATTTTTCAATCTTACATATATTTAAAAGAAAAAGAAATAAAAAATACAATTTATTATTCATTTTACAAAGTTATAACACTTAAGTTGTTTGAATCTTTAATGTTTAATAGATCCCATCTCATTTCGGGAGTTTAGATTCATTGTTGTTGTTTTATTAAATAAAAGATTTCTTTTGTCAAAACCATAAAGATATTTAGTAAAAATCTGCAAATTAAAATCTTTTTTTTTGATAGTGCTATTGCCCAATTTTATTTTTTTATCAAAATAATGTTACCCCAGTAAACAGTGGCTTATTGTTGCTATGCAAAATATTTTGTTGATGATCATACACAATTTTGAGTGAATATCACACCATCACCATTTCAAACTTCAAGAATGTTTAATTTAGATTCGAGCTAAGTATTGAATCATCACACAGCTCGTAATATCATTCACTCACAGTCTTAATTAAATTTATCTACTCTTAATCATTTGTTTTTTTTTTTTATGCACAACTCATTTTTATTTACTACACACTCATAATAAAATGTTATACATTGTATCATGTCATACTAGCTTATTCATTTACTAGTGTTCTTTATACCACAACGATCAATGTTCACATAGAAACTATCAGATACCACTTAGATTTATTATCAGAACAAGTTTAAAAGTTTTTAAGTCTACAAATAGTTTACTATTTTTATATGTTTGTATTACATGTATATTTAATATTAAAACATGTATTCAGTATCATTAATCCGAACTCATTCAATTAACTGCCAATTCACTATTTAATTATCATTCTCTTTAATGTACATTGTATCATTTGATCAGTTTCATTCTTTATATCACAACAATCAGTGACATGTCTTCACAAAGAAATAAGTAACATATCAGTTAGAATAACATAACTATAACAACAAATATCATAACTATACTTCAATATCACTGATTACATAGAACTATTTAAACAAGCTATCTATCAAAAGAAAACAGATTAGCAACAACATAATTATTATTATTTTTGTTTATATTATTTATTTATTTGAATAGTAAATTAATAATATACAATTGAGATAGAATAGAATAAGATAGAATATATATATAACATATCAGAGCAGTCGATGGCACTATCTATCGATAGAGTTAGCGATGGTGAAGTTAAGTTTGTGGTAATAGATATGGATTAGCTTTTTGCAATGGAGTTTTGGGTTGAGCTCATCCAATGTGAGATTCGATTACAGGTGTACCAAACATTTTCAAAGGAGACTATAGTTCCTTCCATCCAATACATACAACAGCAGTGAAGTGGTACAGCAGTTCAAACAGGACCATCACAAATGAGATGTACGAACTTCCATCTACGAAGGTTGCTCACGTGTGGAGTTGTAGAATTCTGTGAAAGTTGGTCTACTGTAACCAATGGGTTTTCACTATATCAGTATGCGCGCATACTGGGCCATTTTCTTTTAAAAGGAAACGCCCAATGTGGGGCTCGAACCCACGACCACACGGTTAAGAGCCGTGCGCTCTACCGACTGAGCTAACCGGGCGCTGTGTGTGAAAAATGTGAAAAAAGCAGAAAACAAATACTCTCTAAGATCGACCTCACCTTCTGTATACACTGCTTACCATTCGTATTCACAGGTCTCCCACCGATCAAGATCACCGAGCACCACCTCTTCAAATGCAAAATACTCAACACCTACAAACCCATCATAAAACGGATCATACACATATTTACCGGGAAAACTCTCGACTGGGAGTTCGACATCCTCAAGATGACAAGCAAAAACGAGCTACATCAAAACGTAATTGCTATCGTACTGCACCAGGTCTGGATTCTTCACTGCAAACTCGCGCACAACTCCCTCATCACACCCACCACCTTCTATCACGCAACAACCAACAACATTAACAAACTAGCTAAACTAGAATACCACAAACTAATCAGAAAATCAAAACAAGACTTCGGTCGTAACAACTCAAACATTCAAACATATCAATCAAAATGGCTGAAGAAGCTAGACGACTTCAAACTCATCTGGAACCACCAAACCTGGAACTTCCCAACGCCATCTCACCTCATCAGCAAATAAACAAATAAAAATAAAATCCATTTGAGTATTCTTCAAGATATGAGAATACTTTATAAAAAAAAAAAAAAAAAAAAAAAAGAAAACAAATGTTGTATTCGTGCAGTTTTTGCATTATTGAATATTTTATGTTTTTAATTATTTGTTGGTTTGTTGATTTACTTGTAATTCAGTTAAATAAGGTTGTATTGAGATGACGTTTGTATAAATATAGTTGATTGTGATAGTTAACTCACCACAAATGCACAACAAACTTTCACCTCTTCTTAGAGAGATTAGAAACACCTGGCTCATGCTCCCCTCTCAACAGGCGTCAGAAAGGAAGATTAAGAAAATTCTTTTCGACCCAACTTACCCAAAAACTAGAGTGTCCCTCAAAAGCCTACTTCCGACCCTTTAAAATAAACTGTATCACTAAATTTTTAGAGAAATCTTGAAAATAATAAAAAAGTTTAATCATTCTCTTTTATTTTGTTCAATTTTGGAATATATTGAGAAGTTATTTAACGTTGAATGATGATCTCTGCATTTGGATTTGTTTTGAATGTACTGTCAGTCAGATATTTCTCCCAATAGGTCTTTGAAACATCGGAAGGCATACTTTGAGCAATGAATTTGATCAATGCTAATATAACTGCAACGCCACCAAGTACAAGTGCAACTGGACCTGACCAAGAGAATGAAGCCATCAATATACCAACGGTTGCAAGATTTGCAACGGCCTGACCGAAGTCAAGTACTAGCGCACCAATGTTGCCAGTTTTAGCATCGTTGACCACGTCGATTACATTTAGAACAGCCGATCCAAGAACCAATACGGGACAGAATCTTGCAAGAATGAATTCCGATGCCGTTGCAGTAAAGATGGTTGGAAAAGCACTGGATACTCCCTTTGCAATTACACTTGGCATATATTTTATTACGTTGTTGGTGAGTGTCTTACCAACAACCGAGAAGAAGTGAGTAACAACTTTGTCAACTGTTTTGATCGATGTCAGAATGTCAGCAAAAATAGCGATATCAGTACCGACCATCAATGTCTTATCAAAGGTGGACATGTTGTTCCAATTGGCAATTCCATAGCCAATTACGGCGATCTGTGAAGATCTCCAAAGGGAAACCAATAGTTTCTTAACGTTAACGGTAATGGTGAAATTTGGATCCAAATGAGGGTGAAGAATGGTTGACAACTTTCCGCCATAGTTTTCCAAGACCGTCGATAGTTGAGCTCCCAGCTTGTAAGAGATAATCTGTTGTTGTAGACCTTGGATGGCACTCTGGATGTATGTAACGGCACCAGTGAAACCTCCGAGTGCATTGATTAAACTCATTGCAACAGTGACATAGCCAGGTGGCGTAGTTGGTGGAGTTGCAGCTGCAGCAGTGGTTTGAAGAGCTTGCAACGAAGTGAGCACATTCAGAATATGTTGGTTCTGAATCGATTGAACGAGAATGGTATTTGCAAATGAATTGTTATCACCAAAGTAGTGAATGAACATCGCTCCATTCAAACCATTGACGGCAGTCTGAGAAGCAGTTCCAGTTGGATCCAAGGTGTCTAACAACGTCTTGATATCAGTGATATCTCTAAAGTAGGAGCTTAGATCGTTATCGGAAGCATGCTTAGTGATAAAGTTCTTTAGATAGGTAGCGTTGGTTACGTGTTTGGCATATTGATTGGCAGACTTAACCGGTGTAGCACTCATATAGCCGATCATTCCTGTGTAGTGAGCTTTGAATGCGTAGGAAGTGCACAACATTGTTTGAGCGGCAAAGATTGCCGATTGCGAGAGAGTATTTAGAGAATTCTGAATGGCGGTGATATTAAAGTTTGCGGTTGCAAATGAGTCACCTGCGTTGTAGAGAGCATAGGGGAAGTAGATGGCAGCGTAACTTTGATAGAATGTCTTTGAGGCGGCATCACTAAATAATGAGGCTTGTAGAACATCGATTTTCGGTTTGGTAATTCCAAGCAGAGTCAATACATTGGCATCGGCATTATAGAGCATATTACCATTGAAAACAGTTTGAGCGGCCTGTTGGATAAAGTTGGTGTAGGTAGTCAAACCATTGTTTGTGGTCGATGAGAAACAAGTGAAACTCGCAAAATCCGTAAACATCTTTTGTTTGGCAGCTTTGATTTGGGCTGGCGACTGAACGAGAAGGTTAGTGTTTGCGGTTGTAGTAGCCTCATCAAGATCTGTTTTGGCCATAGCTTTATAGCTTGGGAAGAAAGTTGGTCCGAAACTAAGTGTAGTCATTTCTTTTTTTTTAATAAATTTATTTGTTATATTATTTATTAAATTATAAAATGATTAAAGATAACTAATTAAAAGTTGTGATTTGTGTTTAAATATTAAAAAAAAAAGTACGAAGAAAGGTCGTTCTAGTTTGAGTTTGCATACGGATTAACAAATTTGCAAACATTCAAATAAAAGGTTTGTGATATCATTGTACCTGGAGTTTAGAGCAAATGAAATGATAATGGGGTAAAAAAAAAAAAATCAATTGTAAATGTATTAAAGTTGATAAATCAAAGGCGACTATTCAAACAAAAATTAAAAAAAAATGGTTCCCTTGGGTGTGAAAAAATCAAAAAAAAAGACAGTTTGTACAAATAGTGGTAAACTTTACGATGAGATAATGATCATTAAAGTATCCTAGATTCGTTGAAACTCAAATAAAAAAATTATGTGGTTCTAACTTTTGAATTCAGTGAACTAGAGGAACTTTCAAATGTGCATCACGACTTTGGATCTTTTTGTTGTCGCCAATCAAAAACAAATCTGTGTTATTTGATTTTATAGGTTGGGTATTTTTTTTGCACAGATTTTTGTATCTCGCATTATTTTTGCAAATAGGGAATCACTTTCTGATGTTACAGTATTTATTTTTTTTTACAAGATGTTGTTATTTATAATTTTTGTTTCTTTTGAGAATGTGATTCATCGATATCATTTGTATCATCTTCCATAATTCTCTTTGATTGTGAATCTCCTGTTATATTTGATTGTTTTGATATATGATTGTTTATTATCTCTAATGTATTGTAGGCATAAGAATATTCTTTTTCAACTATCTGTCTATACTGTGAAAGTTTGTCGCTACTAAAGTTACGATCATTCAATATCCAATCGACAATCTGAAATCTATCGTTCTTAAATAGTTTTATCATAACATGCTGAGCTATTTCATAGTTTTGTTTGTTGAATTCACTTCTGTTACAGAGCAACCATTCGTATGTCTCGTAGTTGCCATTCTTGAAAGTACAGTCAAGTGCATAGCTACCACAGATCACTGACGATCTATTCTCACAGAGGAACTGAACCACCGGGAGATGACCATTAATAATCGAAGTGTTAATTGCTTTGCTAGTACATCCTTCACTTCTATTTTTGTGGAGCCACTTTACGACATGTAAAAATCCTTTTTCTGCTGCGTTGTCAAGAGCTTTGCTTGTACATCCTTGACTGCTATTCTCATGCAACCACTTGACAACCTCAAGAAAGTTGTTTCCAGCGGCGCCGTCCATCGCTTTAGTGGTGCAAACTATTTTTCTATTGGTATGAAGGAATTGCAGTAGATCCAACTGTCCTCGCTCTGCAATAGCATCGACATCTGGAGCACTACACTTTATATCGGTGTTGGTTAGTACCCATTCGATCATATCCTGTTGAATTGAATACCATGCTTCCTTGAAAAGATACTCTGGAAACTTAATGAGTGGATAGTTAACTTTTATCCACTGAGCCATTTCGATGTTGTTGTACTTTACAGTATGTTGATAGACATAATTGGAGCAAATAAAATCATATTGTTGAAGTAGTTTCATCATATCAAGATTGTTGGTTTGTGCCGCAATGTTCATGTATGATCCATCTGCTCTAAGAATATCGCCACCGTCATGACAATTTGACATTAAATACTGAATAGTTTTAACTTGTCCACCTTCAATTGCTTTAAACATCATTTCACTTGGACTATAACTGTAAGAACTGCAGTTTATCAACCATTCTATCATATCGATTTGGCCTACAAACGCTGCATTATTGTAGACCATTCGCTGATTGTTGCTTCTCCCGTAGTCAAATTCAAAATCATAGACATTTTTTCTGTTTTCAGCTGGGGTGTTCTTGAGACCACCACATATTTTAACTACATATTGAAGCATCGATAGATCTCTGGAGAGTGGTGCTTTGATCAACGCTAAATTGTAGTCCCATTCATAGTCAACCGATTCCAATAGGAATTGAACGATCGTCAATCGATTGGAGGTGATCGCATGCCAAAGAATGTCATTCACTCGGTATTTGTCTTGGTAGGTTTTCTTGATGCGACGACTCATCTCGAACTCGATCCAACAGTATTCAAACAGCTCGAAACTACCGACTTTGGTGGCAGCGACAAACGCTCTCTTGATACTATCGAGATCGGACATCAGTGTATCTTTCTTTTTCATGCAATATAGCTTTAGCATATCAGAGTAGCCATTACCAATCATTAGTGCAGGCGATTCCGATAGTTCGTTCCATCTGACATTGCCTTGCTCATTATATAATCGATTGATATGATAAACATTTTTAAAAATCAATTTATTTACAAAAGAATTATTAAATACAACTGAAAATATTTGTTTGTTCATTTATTTGGTTATAAAATAAAATAAATTAAAAAGAATTTGTTGTGATTTTAAATCTTTTAAAGCTTTTTTTTTTTTTTATTGAAAAAATTGAGAATCAAGATTTAATTTAATTTTAATTTATTTAATTTTTTTAAATAGTAGGGACTTTTTAGAATATATTTTCACAGAAAACAAATAAATAATTTATTTTTAAAAGTACAATTAATTTAGTTCTACCTAAAATATTATTCCAAACAAAATTGATTAATTAAATCAATTTTTTTTCTGATAAATAAGCGTTAGCAGATGGAGGTAAAGATTTCTTTGGAAAAGAATGAATAATGATTCTCTTTGAAATGAATAGATTTTTTCTTTGAGAAAGTTGCATTGATTTTGATATCACCAATCATATTGTATGATAAAAATTTCATTGCTTGATCACAACCCGTAAAATTTTCTTTCTCGAAATGAATAAATCCAAAGCCGGAATATTCTCCATTTTTGTTTTTTGGAATCGATACATGATCTACTAAACCAAAAATAGAACATATATTAAAAATTATTTCTTCTAAGTTTACTGAAGGATCAATCTATAAAATTTTGATCAGAAAAGAGATTAATATTGGAAAAATTTAAAAGTTAAGATAACAAAAAATTACCTTTTTAGCTCTGAATGTAATGTAGATTGATGTTTTGAAATCAATCGAATCTCCATACTTGACATTGAAGAATTTATTTTTCGAAAGAAGTTGGTAGAAGAATTCTGTGTCCTCAAAAGAATTGAATCTTATGAAAGATGTCTTCATATCTGCTTTATCTTTTCTTTCTCTAATTCCATCATCTGCCAATGTTCTAACAATTAAAAGTAAATCATTAATAAAATGAATAAAAAATATTCAATTTCATTAAAACTCACAAAATATGATCAATAAAACGATTTAAATCGACTGGTCCATTCTTGGTGATATGTAAAGAAGTATTTGGAATAGCCCAGTAAACTTCTATTGTTTGTTGTGGGAGGAAGTTTACTTCACCATTTGTCAATTTTCTCTTGGCACAATGAGCTTGATTTGAGGTCTTTTATTAAAAAAGGAAACCATAAGTTAAAAAAATAATTATATCATTTAGTAAAAAAACAAAATAGTTACCTTAAAATCTAAAAAAGCAGTACCTAAAGAGTTACCTTTATTATCAACCATTAAATGAAATCTTTCACATTTTAATAATACAGCTAATTCATTAAGAGTGACCTAAGATAAATATTAATATTTAATAAATAAACAATTTTTTTGTCATATTATAAATCAATCATACATTTGACAATCCTGTTGGTAAGTTTCTCACATGGATATGTACTGAAAAATAAAGAATGTATGTTAGATTGGATATAGAATACGATTCGAAAAGAAAATACAAACATTTTTCTGGAACCTCTTTATTATTTATTATATGATAATAATATGGAACATATTGTTTATTGATAATTCTTGAAAAGTTCATTTTAATTTCCAGTAGATGAGTAGATAAGATATATTATATTTAAGTTGTTTGAGTTTAATGAAAATTAATAATTCAATCAAGCTTTAAATACTTTTATGAAAGGAGATCATCATATTAGGTCAAAGTTGTATAACCTTTTTCCATACATGGTACATATCTAAAAAGCATAGCATAGTGGGTGCACCCATATAAACTTTAAACTAGGTGTTTGTTTTTTTTTTTTTAACTGAGATTTTATCTCATGACATTGAAGAGACTCTAATTATAAATAGAGTTACCAATTTAATATGACCCTTTCACTCTCTACCACCATCTACTTTTTACCCCAACGAGATAAAAATAACAGTGAAAAAAATCGTAGAATCTTCATGAAATTAAACCAATTTTTTTGTTAAAATTAGAAAGATTTAAAATACTAGTATGGAGTGGAATTATCATTGTTCCCCATTAACTTAAGAATATAATTATAATTTTCATTATTTACACTCACAGCGAGAGTTGATGATCATAGTGTGAATACTTAATTTATTCAGCTCAATCAAATAATTTGAATGAAACTATTTTCCGAAGTTACCAAATTAGTAGATCACAAGGTGTTGTGTTGAAATTCAATTCTATTCTATTGGTGTTGTTGATTTAATCAAATTTTAATTTTAAGCGGATCACACAAGCACAAATACAAACACAAAACACACCTCTTTGTTTTCAATTGATCAATTGAAAAGCATTTAAATGACAACAATAAATAATACTAATAGGTAAAATTAAATATATGAATTGTTGTTAAATAATAATGTGTTTGTTATTGTGTGTTTTATTGGTATGTATGATTTCAATTGTTAAACAAGGACCTAGTTTGTGCTACACTTTAATAAAAAAAAATGGTAGTAGTAGTAGTTTAATAAATTTTAATTTTATTTATTATTATTTTGCTGATGACAATGAGGGAAGGTTGAAATAGTAGTAACAATAGTAGTTATAATAGTAGTAGTAGAGGGGTACTGACTTCATAAGCTTTCTTTTCATCAAGAGGTAAACCTAACACTCTTATTTTCATTCAAAAACAATGATCAATGATTGTTATTATAATTGATTGATAGTAGCAATTCTTGTTTGTTGTTTTACACACTTTTATATCTTTCTAATGTACTTGTTATTGTTATTGTTGTCATAAGAACAAAACAAACAAATTAACAAATTAGGACCGTGTTTAACAAGATCCATGATGATAGTGGTCATTGATTCCTTCCGAAATCACAAACAACAATCATCCTATCTCTGATAGGTTGAGATTATCCTATTAACACCAGCATTCATATCGAAAATAGTATAAAACAAGTCGGTTAATTGCTGTTGGTTTATACATATTTGATTATAATTTTAATGAATGAATAAATCATGATCTACAGGTTTTTCTTTATATATAAATTCTACAAATAAATTATTAGAAAGAGACTAATAATATCTCTCAATAAATATTTATAGTATCAAAGATATTAAATTGATTAACTTTACTATATTAATATATATAATGACTTTTTTGAACATATCTATCTTCTAAATATGTGTATATTTTTAATTCTTTACATTTCATATAATAATGGTGAATATTTTGGTTGAATTGATCTTCTTTTGTGTATTAGATAGATAATGATTACAGTGATCACCAGGAATGAAACTATTCCTATGGAAATATAACCACCCAGTGGTTGATGATTGGTCTTTCGGGTGTCGCTATCGTCTGAATCTGGCGGTTGATTTACACACTGCTTGGAGATGTCACCTGACAGTTGACATGAATTCGCCGAGCATATCACAAGCTGTGTATCTTTATCGATGGTATTATTGTTGGCGGTTATACTGCTAGCATAACAAAGCAAGTTGCCATACCCATTGTTTGTGAATGTGTTATCCTGCAGCAACGCAGTGCTAACATCAAACAAATAGATGGCGTTTCCATAGAGTAGCCCTTTGGTGTCACTGAACACACTGTTCTCGATAAGCAGCGAGTCAATACCGTCTATGTTCATGTTGGTTCCAAGACTGCCGGTGTTCTCACTGAATGTACAGTTGGAGACAACCGCCTGACCGGGAGAATCCACTCGCAGACCGCCAAACAACCCGGTGTTTCCAGAGAATAGACAATCGCGTATCTCTAGGTTGAGTGGCCACGGAATGGGATCGGATTGCGTAGGCAATGTCTTGACGGTTACCAATGAACCATTGACAATGGACAGCATCTGATTGGAAAAGAATGTAAAGTTTGTGTTGGTAACCAAGACAACAGAGTTACCATCGATGTTTCGTTCGAATACTATATCTTTGAATGTTGTCTCACTTATTACGAGATCGAACAGCTCATCCATAGACAGGTGTTGAGCGCTGGCAATGTTACCAACGAATGAACAACCTTGGATATTGAGAGATCCGGTTACCTGTAAGATCGCCTGCTCTCGCAAACCAGTGAAAGTACTATTGTAAATGATTGCTTCAATGTTTCGTAACTCCATGTAGGAACGATCGATTCCTAGCGTACCATCTCTGAACAAACAATTAGAAACCGTCAGAGTTATAAAGTTCTCTTCAATGTTGTTATTCAAGAAAACATTTGAGATATCCGAAGAACAATTGATAAACTGACAGTTCTCGAATACCACCGTCATGTTGGAGTAGTAATATACTGTATTGATGATACTACCTGCATTCTCATGATAGGCATTGGTAACCACCAAGTTTAAAAGTGTAATATTTGTATCACTAACAAACATTAACTCCTCCAAATAGATAAAACCAGCAATAGATTGTAAATCAATAGTTATTGATTGTTGTGTTACTTGTTGTTGTTGTATTTGTTGTTTATGTTGTTGTTGTTGTTCTTGACTTTGTGAACCTTCAATAATTACATTGATTCCCCAAAGATTTAGTTTACTATTGTTTGAAGCTGGATAGTAACCAGGTGCCATTATAATATGTAATAGATGTTTATTTGAATATCTTTCATCGGTTGACATATAGCCATTGATTGCCGATTGTAGATTTGCACATGCTGAACTCACATCTACCGATACACCACAACCTAATGAGGTATTGGTAGAGAACGAGTCAACATAATAGGTATGAATTACAGCATACCCGCTCGTCACTGTAATAACCAAACTAAGAAACAACAATAGAAATAAATAAAATAAAATATTAAAGTTATATATACATTTATAAAACATGATAAAATAGAAATATTTAAATAATTAATAAAAAAAAAAAAGACAGAAAAGAAAAACAATAAAACTAAACAAAACTGTCAAAGATATAATGATGACCTTAAAAGGGTAGCGGACCAATCACCCCACACACATTTGCTCAACAACCAGAGAAAAAACAAAAAATTATAAATATCTTTCAATTGGTCTTGGAAAAAAAGGTAAAAAAAATTAAATCGATTATTATTTATTTTTGCAAAAATATGTTATTGTTGTTAGTATAATTATTATTGATTGATTGATTGATTCTTTGTTTTTCTTTTTGATATTTTAATTATTTAATCTAAGATAACCATCATTTCTCTTGTAATATAACCAACCGAAACCAACTGCAACCATGACAACCATGATTGAAACAACGATTAAACCGATCTTCCACGATGCCATATGACCAGACTTTGGCTTTTCAAACGATAGGTAAGCATAGTTGGGTGGTTTACCGGTGCTTACTTTAATTTCGTATTTCTCGGTGGCTTGTAATGCAACGACACCATAGAAGTTACCTGTGATCTGATCTTGTGAGCTAATGATATTGTAGTTTTGTGAGTAGTCAATCGATTTTTGATCTTGGAATTTGATGTTGATCTGACCGTCCAGTGAGACCGTTCCGAGTACTTCGATCGGTGCCACTCCGTTGCTGCCCGGTTGGAAACTCTGTTGAATCTGGATGTTGGTTTGATGAGAAATTTGCATCGATGTCAGCACTTGGATGTGTGTGTTGATCAACTGTAGATTGGCTTGTGCAATCACAAACGATCCGGCGATGATCATGTCGGAGGTCGGTGAGAATGCACCGTTGTTGAGGTTGAGTGATCCACCGATATTCAAGGTTGTCGCTTTGTTATAGTTGAATTGTCCACCGTAGAAAAAGAGATTGGCGTTCAACTGATTGTTGTCTAAGTTGAGCAAACCAGACTCTCTGATAAAGATGCTTCCTGCTGTGAGCGATTTCTTTGATTCGCAGGCACCGTACAAGTCGATGTCACCGGTGGTTGCAAACGCCGATGGAATCAACAACGATGCATTGACGTTGACTTGGATGGTAAGACCTTGGATGGTTCCCTCCTGTGAGACCTGAGCGATAGTTGCAGAACTAGATTGATTGGCAATCAATGTGATTTCATTGTTGTTACCTAACGATTGGATATCCTCGATGGTTACATTGTCGTTGAAAACAATGATTGAGTTACCGAGGATGTTGAATTGGTTAATCAGTGCAACATCGTTAAAGACAATGTTTGGCGACTGTACGTTGAGTGTACCTCTGGAAGTGATTTGGTTGATTTCAATTGAGTTGGCAACGAGAGTGGCAGAGTTGGTGGTATCTCCCAAAGTCAATCCCAAGACAATTGTGATTTGCTCGGTGTTGACATCGAGTAGGGAGCCTGGATACATTCCGATATCGGTGATATAGAGGTCACCGGTGATGTATATTTCGGCACCTGGCAGCAAAACGAATTCTCCACCGTTGTGACCATCGACCAAAGTAAGATTTGACACACCTTTGAAACTGATCGATTGTTGGAACAGCAATTTGAAGTTGCTTACAACACCGGCATGGAACACCACCGGGTAATGATTGTATACCATGTTCAAAACAGTTTGACCCAACATCTGCAACTGACAATAGAGATCGGTCTGGCCTTCCAATATCAGTGTGGCATCTTGGTCAACGATAAACGTTGAGAATTCATTAAACAGGGTGACTCCATTCAACTCTGTCGATCCCATATGCACCAGCAACGATCCATTTGTGAATGTTGTCTGCTCCGATTTCAGATTGGCATTGACAATAACGGTCGATCCATTATTGACCACTGTGTTGTTGAACTCGGCCACTTTGGAAACAGTAAAGGTAACTGGTCCAGTCAGGTTGAAAAGAACGATTTGCTCTGGATTGTAAGCAAGGATCAACTCTATATACTGAGGACTACCAAAACTACTGGCATCGATATTTATATTATATAATGTATCACCTGGCACCGGTGCTGATCCACCCCAAAATAGATCACTTGTAAAATTACATGGACTATTAATGTTGTTACAAACTTCACTTGGTACCCAATTTAAATTGACAACATCTAGATTTTTAGAGATATAAAAGTTTAGTAACTTTAACTTTGGATTGATTGATTGATTGATTGATTGATAATCTTTAGTAGAATTCTCTTCTCTCTCTTACCTTGTGCATTTGCAATGGATTGTTGTTGACTAATAAATAAAATATATAAAAAGAATGAGATATATATATAATTGCTGAATCTGTACATTTTTGAATAATTTTAAGAAAAAAAAACTAATCAAACACTAAATATTCATACAAAAAGGTATAAATCAGTGTTTGAATAACTTAAAACCAAACAAAAGATAAATAAATAAACAAGTATTGTTGTGTAATAAGAATGATTATGTGCAATGATCAAAGGTGATTTTAATTTTTTCAAAATCAATGGCTATTTTTAAAAAACATGAGAAATTGAATGATTTATCGTTGTAAAAGTTAATTAGAAGGGACCAGGTTTAGGGCATAGATCACTTTAAAAAAAAAAAATAAATATCTGATTTTTTTTTTGCATAACCAAAGCTTGCAGCTACACCCATTTTATGTTTTTAAAGAGTTTTGTTTTTTTTTTTTGGTTGAAGCACGGCATCAAAAACACTTTGGTCCATTTTTTTATTTTATTTTTATTTTTTTAAAAACCAACCATCAAAAAAAAACTCCGATTATTTGTATCCATTGGATTCAATTGTTGCACACCCAATATATCTAATGTTCAAACTTGGTTTTAATGAACCAGAAGTAATAAAATTTTATTCAAGAACTAACATCACCAAACCTTTTTTGAACAATTTAAATAATCCAATAACAAGAGATAAGAGTTTTATATATTGAAATAATAAAAATAAATAAAACTTATTAAATAAGTTTTAGTTGTAAAAAGATTTTTTACCATATTGTGACTTTTGCTATTAGTGCCGCTTAGCAATATCAACAGAAAATTAAGACAAGGACAACAAAATTACAAACCATAGTTATAAATAACTCAACTCTAGCACCATTATTTGAACGTACAATATAAATTCTTATACATATTTATATTATATATCTGAATCAGGTAACAGCAACAGTTGCAGTATATATGGTGAATTGATCAATCACACAACACACACATACCAACTCAAATTAGCAATACACAAGTTTTTTAGGGTGGTGTTGAATGGAGAGAAAGTGAGTGAGTGATAGTTGTGTGTGTTTTGTGTGTGTGGTAGAAAAGCAACAATTAAAAATTAAACATATATATAGGTTTAATTCAATCATCATATCATATATTATTGATTCCACTTATTTCTTTGCAATGACAGACAGACATATATACAGACCACAGGATTTTGGATAATAATTGATTTGTGATTTCTGATACCGGTAACCAAAACAGGTGTGATGTTATCAGGTAGAAGTTAAGAATTGATCTTGATCTCCCCCTCTTTTTAAATAAAATTAGGGTTTTATTTTGATCACTTATCTTGTGAAATTTGTTTTAGGAAATATTAAATATAACTTTCATTTATAAATTAATTGTGTACAACTTTGTTATTATTTAAACTAAAAATTAATATTCTTAGCTAAATAAATCGATATTTATCTAAAACTACGAATATCTTCAATATAGATAATGTCTGCGACTCAAAACAAAAGAAAATTTCTTTTATCATTAATCTCTTTGATTAATATAATAGAACTTTCTATGTGTATGATATGTGCTATATTCCTGGATTGGTATGTCATCAAAATTCCGTTTCCCAATCAAGCAAAAGTGCATCAACATCGTGAATATTATAATGAATTCTATGGTTTATTTAGCTTTACAAAACAATGGGTAAGAAAATTGTAATAACCGAATCAATATAAAATGGATTAAAGCTAACTCTTTGTTTGTCAACAAATACTCTTAGGGAACCTATACAAACATTACTAAAGAAACCACATTATATATACAGAGTTATTACTATTTTTACTCTACAGTATTCAATGTTGTTGGTTTGCATCAAATTTTGGCATTTATTTGTTTGATAATGGTATTTACCTCTGGTGTTATGATTTACCAAAACTATGGTACTAGAGCAGTCCATAAATTTAATGTTCTCTTTTCAATAATGATGTTGACGTTCCAATCGTTTTCATTATTCTACTTCCTGAGGATTACCGATGCATTCAATAATGAGAACATTGGAGGTTGTAATGGTAAATATTGGTGTCACACTTTCAATGGGACGAAAGAAGGTAAAACTTGGGGACCGGGTATTGGATTTTGGATATCGGTTAATTCGTTTAGTGGTAGTATATTAAATTTAATTCTATCAATTATTCAATACTATTCAACAAGAAATATGGATAGACCTTCTCCGCCCTCCCACCTTGAATATCCAACTATTGAGTTTATTAATTCAATAGATTCAATTAAAAACTATCATAATAATCTAATCTATAACGATATGACAAACCAATCGAATGGAAATAATTATACTTATAAAAGTAGTAGTAGTATACAAAAGACATTTATTCCAGCAAATTATATATTAGAAAATAATGATACTAATCCAACAATGATTTTAACCGATAATAGTAATTGTATAGATAATGTATAAATAATTAAAATATATATAAACGCTCTTTTTTATTTATAATAAATTATTTATTTTGATATTTTTCTTTTTTTGTAAATGAAAATAATTAAACCTGTTAAAAGAGCAACAAATAAAACACCACCAACAACTATCACTGCAATCTTCCAAGCACTTAGTCCACCGTCATCATTGTTATCGCTTTGTGACTTTGTGGTGAGCATAACACAATCTTTGTAGGATGAGTCTGTTTTTGATTTGACAACACTGAGCTTGAAGCTACTGTAGTCCTCAGGTGCAAAAGTAGGGTTCTGAGGTGAAGCGATAGAGAGTTTGAGATTCTTGCCGAGTGAAGCTACCTTTGCTTGGATGATGCAATACTCTTGGTCGGCGTTCAATTGGCTAGCGAATTCAAATTGAACTGAACCGTCGAGAATCACTGTTTCGGCAAAGATATAAGGTTCGGTTATGTCGGTGGTGTTTTGTTGCTGTTGGATGAGCAGAGTCGACTCGGATGTCAAATTCAGCGAATCTCCAACACTAATCAAACCATTCAAGTTCAAATTGAAGGTACCATTACCTACGGTTATTGATTTACCAACCATTGTGCCAGCGTATGCCAACAACATTCCTTTGTTGACAAAGATCGATCCATCGACGTTGTAAGTATCGTTTTGTAGAATGTTTACGAATTTCGAGTCACCGTCTATAACGAGATCACCAATCAATTGATTACCCTGGGGAACTAAACTAGCTTGGTTGTTTAAATGAATTGATTTCGATGATAGTTTGTTGAGGTATGCTGTTGCTCCGTCCATTGTAATACTGGAGGTGTTGGTGGATAGAGATACACCTGAGCTCATTTGTAACACTGAATCGGCGGTTACAAATATATGGATATTCTCCAATGGCGATGACGAAAGAGATCCAATCGATGACATTCCAACGAGTGTTAATGTAATTGGCTGGGAACCACTGGTTCTGATATCAAGGATTTCGGAATCAGTGAAATTAATCTGTGTATTTCCACTCATTACAAGCGTGGAAAGGTGTGATGAATTGGCTACCACTACATTGGGAGAATCGGTTATGCTTACTTGGCCAAAGGAGTTGATGACACCAACACTTAGATTTGGTGTTTGGATTGATAATATAGATTGGTCGGCTTGATCTATATTTGAAATATTTACATATTGGCATTGTAAGCCAAGATTGGATTGTGGGTAGAGATTAAGAATATCGGTGACCAAGAGTGTGTTGGTCACTGTTAGGTTACCCAGAACAACAACAAATGAACCCGATAATGTTGATATAGTTGATGTTCCAGCTAGTGAGATAGAAGTTGCTATGATTGTCGATGCTGTCGCACTGACACCACCATTGAAAAACAGAGGATTGTTCGGGTCGGGAATGGCAGTTATTCTGACTTGATTCAATTGAGCTAGTCTAGAGAATGAAACTTGTCCATTGATAACTAAATTGACAGGTCCTCCAATGTTGATACCGCCAAGCTGTAATGTTTGATTTATAATAATATATTGTTGTTGTGCTGTCGATCCCATCTGTGCATCTGAATTGGTGTCCAACCACGGCGCCAAATTATTCTCCCAATTCGAAATTTCGTCAAAATAGCATGGCTGATTTTCTGTACAAGAAGAAGCTGGTTTCCATACTGGAATACTATCTATTAACACAGTGTTCAACAAATCAATCATTATTATTAATGTCATTGAAATCAATCAAATATTATACATACTTTGAGAAATTACATTTTGAATTAAAAAAAATAAACATAAAGAGAGATATATGTTTGCTTTGTACATTATATATGTTTGTGTGTGTGTGATGGATTGGAAAAAAAAACAATAAAGATTGTCGATTGTGGACTTATGTTGATTGAGTTGATACAGTGCGCCACAAAAATTATCAATCAAATTATATTTTCTTTGCCAAATACTATAATGTAATTAATATGCTTTAAAAGTAAGAAAACGTTAGGGGGTAAATCGTGGCATACATCCAAAATAGACAAATCTTTTTTTTCAATCAAACCATCACTCCCTCAATATGAATAACTTGCCTAAAATATTTTCGAAATATTGATCTAGTTTTTTTTTTTTTTTTTTTTACGAATTATTTATGAGAATAAATTTAATATTGCGGTTTTTTTGACAGTTAGGAATTCGAATGAATAGTGAAACACCCCCAATACCTTTGGTGTCAATCGATCAATAAATTCGTAGTTCTATCTGCATTAATTGAATGAGGTGAGATGATCTATGATCAAGTGTTTTACAGATGAAGTTGTGTGGGGCAATGTGTTTGAAGTCCCCAATAAAGTTAACCACAATGCACAAAACTTTTTTGAAAAAGTCAATATACTTTTACACCACCTTATAATTTATTAATGAATAAAGCAAAAAATAACCAGGATCTTAATTTAGCAACTCACGAATTATCAGAATATTTTTTGTTGTTTTTTTTTTTTTCATTCGTTTCATTGTAGATCAAGTTTGTTTTCTGGAGTCACAAAACAGCAACTGTTTCGATCGTCAAAAGATTAAAACAAATTTGTTTGCACTACAGCCCATCTAAAAATTAACTTAGAATCAAATAAGAAAAGAAAAAAAGAACAAGTTTTTTTTTTTTTTTTGTTAATTTGGGATTGTGAAGTAAAGGAAAAACAATGAAAATAATAATGATTTATTATGATTTTCGACAACAATCTCTATGGATTTTGCTTGGAATTGATTCTATAGAGTTAGTTAGTTGGTTTGGGTTGGGTGGAAGGTTGGTGTTGGTATTTGGTGTGGTGGGAAAGCAAAGCAATTCTAAATGAATACAGGAAATTACAATTTCCAATTCAAGTTAATATACTTTTGTCGTAGAGTTTGGTGGTTGGTTGTTCATTCTTGTCACCAAAGATATGTTGGTATCTTTTTGGTTTGGATTCAAGGAATGAAATATTATAATATTATATATATTCGTAAATATAAAATTATAAGAAGGGGTGGTGATGATGATGTTTGGTGAGTGGTGTGAATTTTGATTGATTGATTGTTGTTGTTGTGTTGTTGTGTTGTTGTTGTTGTTGAGTTATGTTATATAATTATGTTGGTTGATTTGATTTGTTATGGGGAGTTGGTTGTTAGAGACATTGTCAATCCAATTCTGAAAACCTGATACAATTTGATATAATTTCAAACAGTTTACCGACAGTTGAAATTATGATTGTAGGATTGGTTGATTCTGAATGTATGGACCGTAACAACATGTCAAACCTTCTCAGCCCTATTGATGCAAATCCACCATCAAATATAATAATAATAATACATAGATATTAGAGATTATTATAGATAATTATTCGCACAAGATATTCTTTAGAGCCATGGACGGTGGTGTCACGAGTGAGCCGGTGCTGGTTGGGACAACAGAGTTTGGAGATAAAGAAGGCGATGGTGCGATCGACTTTGTGATGTAGGAAGAGCAAGGGCGAGACGGAGAGCTATGGGCACTGCTGTTCATCAGTGACAACAACGAGGAGATAGCACTGGATTTCGATGGTTTGATAACGATTTTTCTGACGCAGTTACAAAAGTCGAACCAGTCGTCCTCTTGGTCGTTGATTTCGATGATGTCGTTCTCGGAATCTTGATAGCAGATGACAAAGGAGTGACCAATTGAAAACATTGCAGAGAGGGTTTCACGCAGTGGAATGAATCCATTGTAGAGTGAGATGTCGACTTTCTTGTAGGATTCTTGGTCGTATAGTTTACATTTGATAACAGTGTTATGGCTTGCGTTGTTGTTGTTGGAGTTAAAGTTATGGTTTGGACTATCTTGCTTGGCACGCTTCAGTGGCATCGATGGCGAAGAAACTTCACTGTCACTGCCATCCGAGGAGAATGAATATCCATTGTTGGCTGGATTGTTGTTGTTGATTGAAGTATAGTCGAGACTTGTTCTTTTCTTGGAGGAATTTGGTGAGAGAAGCGATGCGATGTCGACATTTTGGTTGTGGAGGAGGTGATGGTGATTATTGTGGTGTTGTTGGTGATGAATTGGATTGCCATTGGTTGGTGTACCGCTTGGCGAAACAACTGTGCTTCCGAACGATGGACTTGGCGAGACGGTTTCATAGAAATGACGGTCGTACATCAAGGTTGTCGAATTGGGGAATGGGGGAGATAATGTACGGAAAGTCGATGTCAACGAAGGTGATGCAGCAGAGTTGGGGTTTGGTGTTACCATTTGATATTTAGTGAACAACTGTGAGGGTGTTGGTTGTTGTTGTTGGTGATGATGATGTTGTGAAGCAATGTCACTGATGAACGAAGCAAGTGAATAGGTATTGCAGGAGGAGTCTGGTGAGGTTGGATTGATTTGTTGTCCATTGAATAGAATTGGATTGTTGAGGTTGATGGTAGTTGTATTGGTGGTGTTGGCGTTAGTAGTGGTTCTTGGTGTGACAGGAGCACTGCTGTTGTTGAAGGAAGATGCGGCGTGTGATGACGACGCTGAAGATGACGAAGCCAAGAATGACAGTGCCGACAGTTTCGGTGAGTATGTGGAACTGGATGAGGAGTTGGCGATCGATGGATTGCATCCAGGTTGGTATTTTCGTTGTTGGAGTACAATGACATCACCTTGACGTGTGTATGTCAGTTGTGCACGACTCAAGTTTGCTTCGATCTCACGCAGTGAAGTACCGAGACGCTCGTGGTTGTGAGCGATCCACTCGGATAATGCATAATTTACAAGGGTGATGTGGTTGAGTGCAACCAGTCCGTGGAGCGATGTCGAGTAGTTGTTGGAGAGGTCGTCGTCCAGCTGTTGTGAGGCAACCGGTGTTCCAGGAGCGGCGGCAGCAGGAACTCGGTTTCCGCTGCTTCCAAGCGAGGACGAGCTGGTTGAGTCACTGGCGATGATCGGTGAGTGGTTACCACCGGTGGCCGAGGAGACGGCAGCGGCGGCACTTGCCAGTTGTTGTCCAGCGTTGTCCCAATTTATAAAGTGAAGCGAAGTCATACGTGACTTTGACTTTTCGCTGATGAGCAGACGGTAACCAACATACTTTTTGGTGAGACGATTGAAACGACCACGCAATGTAGAGAGATTCACTTGGAACAGAGTTGCCAGAGTACGATCGGGGAAGTAGACAGGCTCACCGGATTTATTACAGAAATATTGAATCGAGACGAGATCGTTGGTCTTTGATTGGACGATTTCGAAATCCTGGACGGTGAGATCGGATGTATCGGTGGAATTGTGTAAAGTATGATTTAAGTTGGATTCGAGCATTTTTTGCTATTCGATTATTATTGTGATTAAATAAAAAAAAGTGGGGGAAAGGAAAGAATTAAATTGATATTTTTAAAAAAAGTGGATTGGAGTCAACCAAAGTGTTGGTTGCCAAATGGAAATTTGAAATTTGAAATTTTGGAGTTGGAAGTTGAAAGTAGAAGTGGCAATTTGATATTATTGAAATAAATAGAAGAAAAAAAAGCAATTAATTAATATTACTTTTTCTTTTGTTTAAACAAATTAAAAATATTTAGTAAAATATTAAAAATTTGTAAAAGTTTTTTTTTTTTTTTTTTTTGTTTTGAGTAAACTGGAAATGAATGAAGAGGTAATCTAGAGGTTTTTAATAAATAAATAAATATTATAGTACAATAATTAAATAAATGGACCAAGTTAGTAAATAGTTGGATGTTGTATAAATAATTGTTGTTTGTGTAGTTGGTTGTTGGATGAAGAAGGTACGATAAAAAATTGGGAGTAGAGAGGATAAGTGAAAAATTGGATAGAGATGAGCTCCATCTTAAGCAGCTCTTTTTCTGGGTTGCTTTGGAGTTGGAAATTTTTTATATCAATTAAAAAAAACAGCAAACAAACAAACAACAAACAAATATAAACAAAACAAACACTATTTGTTTTAAAGGTGTTATATTTGTTTTAAGTGAGGTGGGTTTGATGATGGATGGTTAGTTGTTGGTTGGTTGGATTGTTATATTGTTGAAGTTTTTAATTATACTATTTAAACAACTACAACTAGTATATCTTCATCAATATAATTATAAATCAAAGCAACAAGTACCTACCACACATCTCCACACGCACACAACACACATTTATTACTTATAATTTCAATATTATATATATGGAAATGAAATGATGTTAAAACCACAAGTATCAACAATTTTGTTGATCTTGGCAACATACAATAAATTTATTTCATTACTTATTTTTAAGTGACTTTAAATTATAACTACTATGTTGACAATTTTAAACTTGTAGCACTGAAAAAAATAAAATGTCTATGGTGGGTCGGGTAGTTGGAAGCAAACAAGTAACATCAAACTCGTAACAGTGATAATATAATATTGATCAAACTAAACATGACATACATATAAACCACTCGGTACATATCATCGTACTAAAAAAGAAAAACTTATATATAAAGATATAGTGAATCAACACTCATAATGTTGTTGTTGTCAAACTCAACAAGTTGGGAGGTGATGATGAGTGGTTCACTTGAAATCAAACAAATAATGACCATTTAAGTATATCGATTCATTTATTTTATAATTTGAATTATTCAATGTTGTTGTTGTTGATTGTGTGTTTGTTTTAAGAATAATAACATAGGTGTGGTATATGTGTGTTTATTTATTATTTATTTGATCATCAACAAAACCACTCACTCATTCACACCCTTTAGGAGTGCGAAAGGGTAGAATGAATATTGAAGTGAAAATATGGGGTGGATTTACAAAAATATATTGAGGCAACAAGTGGTGGATTTATATCCAAGAATCGAAAATTAAAACATGGAAATCATGTTTTATTGCTTATGCAACCTTGTTGGTTGTTGTAATATCGATTAATCATATAATGATTTGTTTACCTTTTGAAAATGAAAAGGTTACAATAGACTGATTTGGTAGTAGTGTTCAATTCAAATTATGGTGATTTGTTTTGTTTTTCATGAATGATGGATGTGTGTTTGTTGTTGTTGTTGTTGTTATTTAGGGAGAGTAATGGGCATTGTTTTAAGAGAATTATTTGAATGACAACCCGGGTTGAGATTAGTGTCGTGATTGTACAAAATATGGTAAAAATGAACTGATAATAAATATTGCATAGAAATGAAATAAGTGTTGAAAAATTACATTTATAATTTCTATAGCAATCAATTATAAGAATAAAGTGTTAAGATTATCTTTATCTTTATCTTTACTATTTTTAACTTATCACTATATATCTCTTTTTTTTTTCTTGTATGTTGTGTGAAAGGTTGTTATGATGCACATGTTTATCGGTGTTTGCTTATTTGTTTATTGTTGTGAGGATGATGAAGACTATTAATGATTAATTTACATACCTATAAAAAATGTATTTTGGTAAAAATGAATTCTTTCCTGTTTAATGTTCAAGGCGGTGCAGAGGTCCTTTCCCCCCTAAGAGTATTACTTAGTTTAAACTTTAATGGTTGTGTGTTGTCTTAAAATAACTATTGGTACGATAAATAAATAAATAAAATATTGTTTATAGTATTGACTTTTGAATTAGTACTAATTTATTTAAAAATATATTTTATAAAAAAATATATATCTATAATTATAATTATTCTATTTTTGTTATTATTTTTTTATATCTAAACTAAACTAATCTTTAAAAATATATCCAACCTTTTGTTTTTTTTTTTTTTGTTTGAAAATATCTTTTACTAATTAATTTTTTTTATCCTATCCAAAGATTGAGATAGGTAAATTAATTAATTAATTAATTCCAATAGTGTTATCTATTTTATATATATAACAAGAAAGTACTAAAATTGATAAGATGAGAATTGTTGGAATGTTTTGTTGGTTGTTTGGATGATGTTTTGTTTTTTGTTTTTTTGTGTTTCTCGTCTGTTATGAACAAAAATATTAAAAAAAAGTTTACTATTCCTATTAATTAGTATAGTGTGGTGGGGATGTAGTTATTTTGACACATCCGGAAAAACAAAACACTCTTAACACCTCAAACAAATTTTCGAGGCTATCACAAAGTTTATGACCAGGTACCAGACCAACCTACATCAAAAAAAAAAAAAGTGTTGGTGTGTGGTGCTGAAAAACAAAAACAAAAAAAAAAAAAAGAGGTCTGTTGTTGGAATAGAAAATATCGAACTAAACACCCACTCTCTCTTAATTGTTTTTTGTAATTAATGAGAAAACCACTGCCAACGCAACGATCATGATGTTGTTTTTTTGTTTTCACTTTTTTTTTTTTTGGTTTGTGGTTGTTTTTCCAAGTCGTTGGAATTTTTTTTTGAGCAAAAATATCTTTTGTTCGTCCTGGGGGCTAATTTTCTTAAATTGTGAATAAATGAATGAAAGTTTTTTGTTTTTGCTGAAAAAAACACAACAAAAAATTAGAATTAGGAAAAAATATTGGATGGCGGAGTCAAACAAAAGAGGAGAACCAACTAACAAAACACAAAAAACACACACATCAACAAATGCTTCATATGATGGTTGTTGATAATTGAGCTATTACCCTTTATAGATAGATCAACCAACTATGTTTGTGGATTGGTGACGACTGAATGGATGAAAAAAATAAGTTATTTATTTTCTTTTTTTTTTTTTTTTTTTTAATAATATTCTAAATCTGTATATCTGTCTTTCTTTTCATTCACACATATTATGTGTATTACTTCTAGATAGATAAAATTATTTAATACTTTTGTTGGTTTTGATTTGTTAGTTTGTTGTTATTTTGATTTGTTTTATTTTGTTGAAAAATTAATGCAATAGACAAGTGGACTTTGTTAAAAACAACTGTTTTTCAATGTATGTTTTTTGTTTTTGTGGGGATTTTTTCTTTTTTCAAGCATAGTGGTGGCACCTGTTTTTTTGCTCATCAGGATGCAGCTGATGTCTAATTAAAACAATCAAAAATCTGCCCTTCAAATAAAAAAAAAACATAAAAATCTATTAAATATTGTTGTTTTGATGATGTTTAATTTTTTGTTTTTAGTTTTTCGAACCCACACTGAGAAAGTTGATTCACAACAAAATCAAATGACTTGTTTGATAAACCTCACCTATCACCCACTCCAAGTTTACTACATAAATGTTAACAATGGACTTGAATTTCGTACAAGTGTTTGTTTTGTTTACCTCGTATCAATTGTTATCCTAACAACACAGTTGACGACCCAACACAGAGAATCTTATATAAAATTTATGTAATATTAAACAAGCAATAAATTTGTTTTAAAATTGATTTTGAATATTTAGTTCCATAAGAGGTTGTTGCGCTTTCGATGATGAACTTGATTCGATGTCACACAGATCTAAAAGTTTACCACATTATGTGATTTCAGTATTTTGATATGGTGGCTAATCACTAACATCGGGCGTTTCTATGTTAATTATAGCTCGTTATGAGGGAGTGAGTGGTGTCTCTTGATTTGATTGTTTATTTTGTTTGTCAATTATCCATTAATTTAATTAATTGATTGATATCATATAATACTTTAAATGGAAGTGTTTTTTTTTTTTTTTAGTTTATCTCATTACATTTCAAAGACTGATTAAGGGTAAAATATAAACACTTAAAGCTACATCGGGATAACCTTGGTCCACCAATAGCATGATGCAAAGAGAAAAGTATATCGAATTGATCAATTTGCAATTGTAAAGAAAACTACATAACTATATTTATATCTGTCGATTTTGGTAAATGCATACCCCATTATATTTTATTATGGAGTTCCACACACAAGCTAATAGTTCTATAAAAATTCATAGTGAAGTGATTAAATAATAATATAAAGTTATGAAGTTTTAATTGATAGTAATTATTTCTCACTATAAAGATTATTTTAAAAACTAACATTTCGTTGGTGATGTTCAAAGTGACAATATAGTCTTGATTGGAAATTAGGAATGAATAAATAACTTGTTTTGATAACTACAACAACAACAAATAAGATATATATATATATTTTTTTTTTGTAACAAGATGATTGTGGTTTTTTAAAGCATTAAATTTTATTTAGGTTGGAAAGAGAGTTTAAGCAACGACTTCGATCTTTTCTCCCTTCTTCTTGAGGGCGGCGTTACGCTCGTCGATGAGTGACTTCTTGACACCCTTACCGGCGAGGAGGGATACGAAAGTAGTTGAACCCTTACCAATGATGAAAACGTTGGAAAGACGAGTGGCGAAAGAGTGACCAACAGAGTCAGTGACGTGGACGATATCGAATGAACCAAGATGACGCTCACGGTTGGTGATGACACCAACACGACCCAAATTGTGACCACCGGTGATCATACACAAGTTGTTGAGCTCGAATGGAACGAATGAGACGATCTTGCTGGTCTCCAAATCGATCTTGACGGTATCGTGGATCTTGATGGCTGGATCTGGGTAACGGTAGGTGTGACCGTTGTCAGTGTGGAGGTATGGGATACCTTGGAGACCAGTCTCGACCTTGGTGACCTTGGTCAAGATGAACTTGGCTTCGTTTGGTTGGATACGTTGCAATTGGAAACGACCCTTGGTATCGAACAACAAACGGAAGTTCTCGTTGGTCTTCTCGATCGAGACGACATCCATGAAACCAACTGGGAAGTTGACATCAGTTCTGACGACACCGTTGATCTTGACGAGTCTTTGCATAACGATCTTGGTGACTTCGTTTCTGGTCAAGGCATACTTTAATCTGTTTCTGAGGATGATACAGAGTGGAAGACATTCCTTCAACTTACGTGGACCTGGGGATGGTCTTGGAGCCTATACAAATTTAATATAATATAATATAATACTATTATTAATATGTGACACTTTTTCATTTTTCTTAGGTTTTGTTGTGGTTGGCTTACCCATTTACCGGACAATTTGTCCAACATCCAGTGGGATGGAGCTGCTAATCTCTTTAAATGCTTCTTTGGACCACGTGCCTGTTTAATTCAATTAACTTGTTAGTTTGATACTGTATCGACTCACTGCTACTACTCAAGACAGATGATCGAGGTTATTCTTTCTTCCTGTTACATCTTTAATCTTCATCTATCATCTATCTATCTTCATCACTTGTGTATCTATCTGACATCCTCTATCTATCTCTCTCTATCTAAGCTGCATCATCAACCTGCTGATTGTCTTGAGTAGTAGTAGTAGTATGTGTGTGTATAGAGTTATAATATCATACCATCTTTTGATATGAAGAGCGAAAAGGAGAGAAAAGAGTTTTAAGGATATGATTTGAGGCTGTTGGTGGGTGTGTCTCAGTAGTGAGACTTAGTGCGAAAAATTTTAAAAATACAAAAAATTGAAAATTCATAAAAAAACGTTACATCTACATTTTGGAAAAAAAAACGAAAGAAGAGTCCTCTCATATTTAAGTTGTTGATCAAATCAACTTATAATTTGATTTTAACTTGTTATTCTATTATTGATTCATACTATATTGTGTTGATAAATTATTCTATCTTTTATATTTACACTATTAGTTTGTTCAATATTTTAAATTTGAGAATATAAGAATAATACTTACAACAACAACAAACAACAACAACAAAACAATGCAACAATAAAAATGTAAACTGTTTGTTGTGTATCATATAAAACTATTTAATTAGCTTAGAAAAAGATATTATTTTATCAATTATTTCGTAAAACAACAAAATAAACTACTTTCATATCTTATATTTATTATCTTTATATATGAGGACATTCATATTTTTATTATTTCAATACTTCAATTTCAATAAAAAAAGTAATAACTTTGTCTAAATCTTTTAATTCTGTATGTTTCATTGTGTTAATACATCTTTTAATCTCTTTTATAATTATATTATTGAACAACTAATAGTTATTAATCCTCAATAAAAAAAAAGAGATTACTGGGTAAAGAAGAAAAAAGAAAAAAAAAAAAAAAAAAGAGATTTATTTAATTGAAAATTGAATTATTTATTAATTTATTGTTTGTATGATGTTTATTTATTTATTTATTGTAATAAACAACCCTTTTGACCAAAAACCTTTACCTTTACCACTCAGTTATATTGTTAATCTCAATTCAATTTGAAATTAGAGGTCATTTTTTTGATTTTATTTTTATGTATTTAATTTAATTTAATTGTTGGGGTTTGAATTCAATTCCCATGGGAATATTATAGAGTTAATAACTTATTCAAGAGAGAGACAGAGAGAAGATGAAGGGTATAGAAGATACATTCAACAATAACAGTAATAGTAAAAACAGTAATAATAGTAATAATAGTAAAAATAATAATAATAATAGTAATAATAGTAACAAAAAGAATATAAACATAAATATAAATAGTAGTACTTTTAATGAAAAAGAAGAAGCTTTTAACAATAATAATAATAGCAGCAATTTAAATGATAATGTTTTAAATGTTATGAATCAAAGTAAAGAATATAATATATTTATAAATAATAATAATAATAATAGGAGTAGTAGTAGTAGTAAAACTGGAGATAGTAACAGTGAACATGAATATTATGATATAGAAGATTTAGATGTAGATATAGATGCGGAGGAAGAAGAGGAAGAAGAGGATTATTTTAATATTGGTGGTGGTGTTGGGGATGAAGATGATGACTATGACGTAGACGACGATAGATTAGCACTTATAAAGAACGATTTGAATCAGGTGCCTATAAACGAGGTAATTCAACATCTAGTTGAAAAAGTCAATGCTCAGTGGTGCACAGCAAATCACAAAACTGCTGTTGGTGTCGCAGCTGATTTGACAATAAGTTTCACACCCGAACAAATTCAGTTATTTGGATTTTCATTGGATGAAAAATCTGGATTTGCATCGTTGGCAACCTCTGACAAACACTACACTCCCTTCTCAATAACCTCACTTATCAGAAACACAAAACTAGCGGAGCTATTCTATCTCGTTAGAATTGAAATAGTTTTCAATTGGAGTCTATCACAGCCTATTCCATCGCTATTGTTTTGTGACCAAATGTAAGCGTTCAAGAAGTGAAAGAAACAAAGTAAAACATAACAATTAACTAACTAACTAACTACTAACCAAATAATTATTTAAGTACTGATGTATCAAAGAAATTAATATCTAAATGTTTACTTGGTTTACCGAAATCTATTTTGTTTTGTTTGTTGGTGGAGAGTTTGAAGGGCGGACCGTCAGACGGGCTGAGCAATGCGATCGATATATTCAAAGCGTGGTTCTGTGTGTTTAGTTTATGTAGTTCAGAGTTGAATCACTTTTTTATTAAATGGTTGTGTTATCCTTTGTCGTTACCGTTGTTCGAGGAGCGCTATCGGCTCGTTGAGTATATTCTAAATGAGTGCTGTGAGTCGCCGCAACAGCGACAACAGCTACTCAGCGGAACGGCCACCGTCTACCTACCAAAGTATCCGGTGCAACTAGAGTTGTTCTCACATCTCTATGGGCGAAGTGCACAGCTTCCTCTGTCTGCATATGTTGTTCTGCATGGCGACTGTCTCAAGCTGTTCCAGCTGTTGTACCAGGAGGAGGTTGGTGCCGACTTTCCGACGGTGTTGGACTTGGCGTGCCGACTTGGCCGAACGAAAATCGCGCGATTCATACTAACCGCTTACCCTAAATACTATCAAAACAATTCCAGTTCTCAATTGCTTTGGTCGACTGCACACTCTGGCGATGTGGAGATACTGTCGGCGCTTTTGGATGCGCTCGGTGTTGGCGCGCTGAAGAACATGGCGAATTCAATGCCACACTATCCAGAGACACTCGAAGTGTTACTCTCACTTCAGAATCTTGATATTCTAAAGCATTTGCGTGATCACGATTTCGCTTGGGGGCTGGCGCGCCCACTGCATTTGCTTGGCGCGGAATGTCCGCCAGAGAAGCGCGACATCGATTGCGGTATCATCTCGACTTTTATTCATCACAACTGCTACGATTCCATTTTGTATACATTTCACAGGTTCAACTTCCCAAAGAACAAGTCGCCGCATTGGCGACACATATGTAGCAGCATCGTGGGAAAGCTTGTGCTCGGCGCGCAGATGCATTCCTACAACGCGTTGGTTCAGGTCTATTCGTCGGAGCTCGGATTCGATCCTGCGGGATGGCCGATCTTCTACGAGCCAACCGTTCCACTGATGTCACTAAGCGGAACCAACATTATGTTTGGATTCCTCGTTGTCGCGGCAATCAACACCAACACACAGATACCCAGCCGAAACAAGTTCAACGTAAATATTCAACGTTGGATTGAAGTGTATAGTTCGCTGGCAAAGTCAAACGATTGCAACGATCCATTCAATTACTTTTCACTTGCCAAGAGCATCAAAGACGACCATCCCTTTAGAAAATGGGAGACACTCACTGTCATGGAATTGTTTATGCTGCTTGGAGTTACGGAATATGTTATTCATCTTCTTCAGTATAAAGATGAATATAGCTTGGTGAACTACTCTAGGTTGGACGCGGTACTGGAGCATTGTACTCCCGCTAACATGGTGCTTTACAAACATCGGATTTCAACGTATGTTCCACCGAATCGATCAAACAACAATAACAGCAACAACAGCAACAACAACAAAGCTAATGATCACTCCAATAGTAATGGTTCACCTCAGGCCAACAAAGTCAAGCAACTCAACGAAGTCGAGATTGAATTCGTTATCAATGATCTTATTAATACTGAGAAGTTGGAGAAGTTATCAAAGAAGAAAAAGAAAAAGAGAAATAACAATAATAATAACAACAACAGTAAGAAGAAGAAACAACCAACTACTTCAACAACAACAACAACAACAACAACAACAACAACTACAACAACAGCAACAAATGTACACTTAAATAGTCCAAAGATTACAGTAGAAGAAGAGCTTGTGTCTAGCGATGATCAATCGGATGATGCCACCACAGCCGAGGAAATTGATAGCGATCAATTTCTAAAGACATTGAGTATTAAGAAACCAGCATCTTCAACTACATCGACATCTGATATTGTAAATAATAAATCACCACCACACCTATCAAAGATAACACATAATAACAATAACAATAATAATAATAATCATACTAGAAACAATAATAATGGAAATCAAAATAACAGTAATAATAATAATAGCAACAAACATAAACCTAACAAACCAATATGTTCACCAACAAAGAAAGCATTGAATATACAACCTATAGATACTACTAAAGATAATAGTGATAGTACAAAGTTAACAGTTAAAATGCAAACAAGGGCTGATTTAGGTTCAAATGTAACGACAAAAGTAAATTCAACTACAACTACAACACCGACTCCAACTGTTTCGCCTGCAGCTGTACAACCTCTGACGCCGTCGCCATCTTTAAATATCGAAGAGTTTAATTGTAGAGTTGGAAAGTTTAAATTCAGTAGGAAGGAGTCGAATATCATTGGAAGAGGTAGCAATGGAACATTGGTGTATCGTGGTATTTGGAATGACAAGGTACCGGTTGCTTTGAAACAAATGCAAAAGGCATTCAACGATATTCTATCAAAGGAGATCGATGTCTTGATAAAGTTAACAAATTCCAATTGTTCGAATCTGGTGCGTTATATCGATCAAGAAGAGGACGACATGTTTGTGTATCTCGGTATTACACTCTGCGAACTATCACTCCAAGATTTAGTTGAAGATAACAACAGTATCAATAACATTAGGAATCGACAATTATTCGATAGTCTAGATAAGCGAGAGTTGATAAAGGATATGGTTGAAGGTGTAAGCTTTTTGCACGCCAATAACATTGTTCACAACGATTTGAATCCGAGGAATATACTCTATAAAGACCGACACCTTTTGATATCGGATATGGGACTGAGTAAGATGCTCGTGGAGGCATCGTTCACCTATACTCACTCGCCGTCGGGACAAGGCGGCTATCATCCGGCTGAGGTGCTGCTACAGCAGCGCAAGACAAAGTCGATCGATCTCTTCTCGCTTGGCTGTCTCATCTTTTATATTCTGAGTGGCGGTTCACATCCATTCGGAGATAAGCTATTTCGTGTCGCCAATATCCTTACTGACAAGCCAATGTTGTTGGAGAAGCAAGTAGTTAGCGATCCCTATGCAATCGATCTGATCAAGCACATGATTGTCCGCGATCCCGATGCCAGACTCAATATCACACAGGTACTGCGTCACCCATTCTTTTGGAGCACAGAACACAAGCTGAAATTTATCGACAAAGTACAACAGGCAGCAAAGAAATTACCACTGAAATTCCTCAACACACTCAATGAGAAGCCATTCCTAAGCGCCAATTGGGATACATTATTGGAACCAATTTTATTATCTGAATTAACATTAGGTAACTAGTTATTATTTTCTTTTCTTTCAAATTTATTTTATTTTAATTTATTTGATATTAATTTTATTTATTTTATTTTAAAAATATAAACCAAAAATAGGTGTAACAGTACAATATAAATATGATAGTGTTAAAGATTTGCTTAGATGTGTACGAAATGCAATTCATCACCATCAGGATATTTTTATTGATCGAGCCAACCGGAAGAATTACTTTGCGAACGACCACTCTGTTTTCTTGTATTTCGAATCGATTTTCCCAAATTTCATTCTATTCTTGTACCAGAAATTCCGAAATACACCAGAGTCAACCAGAACCTATCTCACCGATTTTTATTGAAAACATTTCACAGTCTCTATTAAAAAAAAAAAAACGAATCCTATTTATTTTAACCAGTCAACTCAATTAGAAAATAATAATCTTATAAAGAAGATATTTTTAATTCATTTAATTTAATTATTGAATTATTTAATAATTGGGCCATTCTTTCTGGTAAAGTCTGGTAATGGTTAGATCTAACCTTGTTTTAATTTATTGATTGATATTTTAATCTGGTTTGGTTTGATTTTAACCGATGTCAATCCAACAAACCAACCGGTGTCATTCACATGAGGAGACAATTACCAAGTGTTCAATGGTTGTCCTGTCCTTACACTAAATACAATTGCTTGAAAACAACAATTGTTATTATACGGATACACACCTCAAATCAAATTCCAACTGCACTCGTCTCCTCTTTATTTAAAAAATTGCGGAAGAACAATTTGTTGTTTTTACATTGGAAGCTGACGATATACTCACAGGTTACAACAACTGAAATAAAATGTTATTTCCACCAGTGACCAATATTCTAGAAAAAAACAATTGTACATTGACAAACATTGAAATAGGCAAAGAACTACGATTTACAAATGGCGATCAACACTGGTTTGTGGATGCCAGAGTCTTTCATTTAGGTATTGCCGAAATTAATCCTATGGATCCCCACACACACCGTCCTACAACCTGTAAACAACTATAACAAATTTAGAGCGTGGTTGTAGATGGGCTCTGGGACCAATACACACACATTTCATTTAATTTTACTACCGTCAATCATCAGTTTATAGTTTATTGATTTTTTCAAAAGCAATAAAAATTTTTATTCTACCATCCCCTAAGCCATCTCGATACCGCATATTTTATTCTGAAAATTTAAATAAATCAACTTGTTTTACCAAATCCATTTTATTATAATTAGTACGGTTTTATTTTTCGATGGTTTAAACAAACAACAAACAAACAGTGAATTCATAAAATTAATTAAAACCATTCATCCAACTCTTGTGCCGACCAAAACCATAGTTTGCTAAAATAAATCTTGTTAGTATGAGAGAGTGGTACCACTTTTTAATAATTTTATTCTACAATCTACTTAATAATTGCTTTAAACGATGAATACCATCTATCAATAAATTCAAAACATCTTAATAATAAATATTTTTTGACAAAAAAAAAAACAAAATAAAAATAACAATGTTTTTCACCACCAATTATTCGATACCCCCAACCAATTTTGTCACGAAAAAAATCAAAACAAAAATCAAAACAATTTGTCAAATCAGTCAGTTTGATTTCATTTTGATAATGATATTTTTTTTCACACAGTGATAGAAGGTGGGGTTGGTGGTTCAAGTTTTATATGATTTTCATATTTCCATTGTTTTCCAATTTTGGCGAATAACGTTGCAAATTTAAAAACTTAAAAGTGAAAGATGGTTGGTGGTGGTGTGTTGGCAGGATGTATTTTTGAAATCAGATAATCCTTAAATCCTACCTAACTCCCTTATTGAGTATCTCTGCCAAAGAAGAGAATTTCGGCTGGATCGGAATCTCGATTCATTACCTAATAATACGCAGTTTTAAGTTTGTGAAATTGAATTGTACAATTATAACTAATAAACAATTGCATTATTCCAATTTTTTAGTTTTTTCAACAAAAATATCAAATTTGTTATTTAATTTATTTAATTTCTTATTTTTTTTATTTTTTATTTCGTTTCTCGAATACAATATTTATAGTATCGGATAGGTAAGATTTATTTGAAAGTTTTATTTAACATCACAACAACAACATTTTATAACATTACACACTCAACAACAATTAGAAACACTTTAAATTATTTTAACTCTTTCCAACTTTGTTATAATAATAATTTGTCTTTATTTCTTTGTATAAAATTAATTCAGACAATTTTGTATATACTTTAATTTTCGTTGTATTTCTACACCAAATATTCTTTAAACCTATTAATTTAACTGTTTATAGGTTTTTATTGTATATACAATCATTTTTCTTTTTGTTTAAAAATAATTATTCTGTCCGCACTTTTAGGTACTTACCACATTGTATGTTGTACTGATATAAATTTTCACCACTCAAAAATAATTCTGTAACATTATTGTAGGTATCTTTTGCTAATAATTTGTTAATAAAAAAACATTAAAAAAAAAACCCACCATTTTTATGATTGGTTATCATCATTCCATATTATTATATATATTTACCATTTATATATACTATAACTTCAAACAATCCTAAAATACATTTTAGAATTTGTGTTTAATTTGTTAAACATATTCATATTCAAAACATTACAATTGTATTTGTATTACATATGAAATTCAGATAGAATGAAATAGGAATGTCATTTATATACAATAACAATTTTAAACAATTGTTGGTATACTAATGTAGGAACTTGTTGATGATTTTATAAATCAAAAAGAATAACACTCACCAAAACTCTTTCCAAAATTAAACACCGCTTTTATATTACCACTTTTGTCATTTGTTCAGGGATGATCTATACAAATATACTAATATATTATTTTTTATTTATAATTTTCATTTTGTTAAATCCACTTTACAAATTCCAAAAATAGATAAATTTCTCTCATTTAAATTAAATTGTCAATTTGAAAATGGCGATCGAAGATATCAATAAAACCCAGCATCATGCGGGTGAATTTGATAATACTCCAGAGTTACCAATGGATAAAGAAACTTTCTCCTCTCATGAATATGAAAAAGAAATCTATGGCGGCCAAGGAATGGACGATCAATTCCCAACCAAGGCTACCAAAGAGAATAAGAAACTGCCATCTTCTATGATCTATATTATGGGTAATGAAATCTGTGAAAGGTAAACTTTATAATGATTATTCGCCTTTTTTTAAAATAATATAACTAACTAGATTTCTATTTTTTTTTTTTTAGTATTTTCATTCTATGGTTTAAAGTCGATTCTTTCTATGTATTGTACCCAATTCATGGGTTACAATAAATCAACCGCTGTAACTGTAATTCACACTTTCAATTTTGCTGCATATGCTTTGTAAGTTGTTACTACTTTCTTTCTTAATTTTTGAATCAAAAACAAACAAACAACTAACCAATTATTTTTTCCCTCTCCTTTTTTTTTTTTTTCATTTCCATTTTTTTACTTTATATTTTATTTATTATTTTGAAATAATAATAAATATAGTCCATTACTTGGAGCATATCTTGCCGATGCTAGATTAGGTAAATTTAGAACTATCTTATATTTCAGTATTATTTATTGTATTGGAGGTATTTTCCTCTCTGTCTCTGCAGTGCCAGGTGTCACAGGTGACGGACCTGGTAATCGTTCACCATGGGGTCTCATTACTGGTCTCGTGTTGATTGCTCTCGGTACTGGAGGTATTAAACCGGTGGTATCTGCTTTCTGTGGTGACCAGCTTGGTCCCGACCAGAAAACACTACTCCAGTTGGTCTTCCAAATCTTTTACTGGTGCATCAACTTTGGTTCTTTCTTCTCGACCATCTTGACTCCGCTGCTCAGAAAGTATGTAGGATATTGGTTGGCATTCGGTGTTCCCGCTATCCTCTTGCTATTTGCCACTTTAGTCTTTATCCTCGGTTACAAGAAATACGTCAAGCGTCCAACCACCGGAAGTATTTTGCTCGACTCTTGCAGGATCGTTGGAACTGGTATTGCCGAAAAATTCAGATCTAGACGTGCTGGTTACGACGACCGTTACTACAACTCTCACTGGTTGGACCGTGCAAAGATCAGACACGATCCAAAGTTGGTCGATTCAGTGCGTGCCGCCCTCAAGGTTATTCTCGTATTCGTCCCAATGCCATTCTTCTGGTGTCTGTACGACCAAACCTCATCGAGATGGACTCAAACCGCCGAAACTATGGATCTCTCCATCGGAAGTGTCAAGTTGGAAGCCGATCAAATCCAAGCTATCAACCCATTGCTCATTATGATTTTGGTGCCAGTGTTTGAGTACTGCTTGTATCGTCCACTCAAGAAGAGAAACATCAACTTCCACCCATTGCTTCGTATCACCATCGGTATGTGGTTGTCGATTGCCGCTTTCCTCTTGGCTATGTTCATCGAGATGAGAATCGACAAGGAACCAGTTGGAACCGTCTCTGTCTTCCTCCAACTGCCACAATACGTCTTGCTCACCTGCGCTGAAATTCTCATCTCCATCACCAGTTTGGAGTTTGCCTACTCACAGGCACCAGCAACCATGAAGTCGATTATCATGTCATTCTACTTGTTATCTGTCTCCCTCGGAAATGTTATTGTAGTCGTTGTTGTCGATGGTGTCAGCATCACCCCACAATGGAAGGAGTACTTGGTATTCTCATGTATCATGGCTGTATTCACTGTTGTTTTCATGGTTATCGCCTGGAGATACAAACCAGTCGATCCATCGATCTACGAGTTTGAAGAACCAAAGGACGAGAACGAGACCGAATTGGAGCTATCCGAAAAGCCAAGCAAAGCTCTCCCACCACATCTCCGTGAATCTCAAACTCCACTCAATCAAAACATCCCATTGGACATGTCAATTGACAAGACCAACTAAAAAAAGAAAAAGTAAAACATACAAACAAAATCAACCCAAATCCATCCACTCAAATTGTATTCAATAATTAAATAATAAAATATATAAAAAAAAATTTAAAACAAATTTAATACTTTGTTTATTTTAATTTAATTTTTGTATTAATCTAAAAATATTATCTATATAGTTTAGATCTATACAGGTTTTATAATTATTTATATAGGGATATGGAAGTTGAAAATGTATTATTAGATTGCATATTTTTCAAAAATTGAAATCAATTGATCCAGAAAATCTGGGTATTTAGTTGAAACATCAAAAGTTGAACCAATTCTCTTTTCAGAATATGAAACAGTGTATCTGTAGGAATTAGGTGTTGATAATGGGTTTGGATTTGTATATTTAGGATCCAATGATTTAAATTGATCAGAGTCAATGATTTCATCCAATTTTCTGACATCTTCAGGAGTCAATTTTCCTTTTTTATTGGCTTGATTAAAAAAGAATCCAGTATCCACATCGATTTCTATACTTTTATAGTCTCCATTTAAACCACCCGTTCTAGTCATAATAAAACTACCCTAATAGCAAAATTGTTAATTAATTATTTCTTCAATATTTATTTGAAAAAACATACCAATACATGATTATAATCTAAATAAATTAAAAAACAAAATATTAAAAATAGAAAATGTAATTTCATTTTTAATTTAATTTTAATTTTAATTTAATAAATTTGATAACTATTTATAGATTGATTTCTATTCTTTTCTTTAATTTAATTAAAATTTAATTTAAATTTAATAAAAATGATGAATAAATTATATCTATTAAATTTTTACGATTTAAATAAATTTAGATTTGATTTTGATATTTATAGGTTTTTTATCTTACTGTGAGAAATTGAGTAAGTTATATTGTAAATATCGAAATTTGAACAAACATGTTTCCACACCCCTCTTTATACTTTTACAAATTAAACACACACTTAATATCATGTTATTTTTTTTTTTGGTTTTTGGATTTTTTATTGACAATACCAATCATCAAAGTGTCAAGAGGAGGTCAGTTGAACAGTTGAATAACAAAAACGAAGATCCTCATTATCCATTTGATTATCTATCTACTCTACTCCTTTTTTTGGAGAATGAAATTCAATTCATTTATGCAATATTCCCTATATGCCAATAGTACTAAACGTCTTTTGAGATAATTGCTAGATAGCTCACTTTCATACCACAACCCAACCAAACCAAACCAAAATGACTTATCAAAAAATATTATTATAATAGATATTTATATATAGAATATTATATTTTACATATATATATTTTATTTATTTTATATAAATATGGTTAAAATTATTAGATTTAAATACTATATTTATAAAATTAATAATAAAAAAGAAAGAATCTTTATATTTATAAATGTTTTTATTAGTTTGTACGTTTTTTATCAAAATAAAAAAAGTAAAGATAATATATATAATTATATACACAAATAATAATAATAATAATTATAAAAGTTTATTCGTTGTTTCGTTTTTTGTTCGGATATCTTATTGTATTAAAACGTATTTGGTTGGTCATAAATGTAGTCTTTAGATTGTTGTAAAGTTAAATAAAGCATAACGATTGTTTAATACTGTGCCGTAATCACCGACATCACCTATTCCCATACTTGGTGAAATGAAAGCTGTTGGTGGAATGTTTAATGTTGCAAATGTCTGATTAAGATTATCAATATCATCCCATGCCAATGTAATACTAAATAATAATTATAATACGTCAGTATATTATTGTTTTTCATTGTATTATGTATATATATACTTACTGTGGTTGAAATTGTGAGAATACATTTGGTGAACCATATTTTGTAATCATATCTATCTTTTCTGTTCTAACTGGTTCTGGTAACTCATATACCCATGCTATTATATATATATATATATATATAATATTCAACAACAATGATAATGTAATTAATATAACCTTATTTACTATTCTAAACTTATTTAACTAACTAACTAATAACTTACATGGAATGGGTTGATTCGGTACGATATATTTACAAGTTGTATTTACAATGAGATCAGAGATATATTGAAGACATGGATTGACCTCGACATTCCACATTCCATATTGTCCAATAACGACAGTCTCGATACAATTGATCTTACAATTGAGTGCCTTTTGTTGAATTTGTTCGAAAATAGCATTGATACTGTTTTGTTTTGTTTTTTTCAAAGAGTTGTTATTAGTATATATATTTATAATAAATAGTAATAATAACAACATCAACAAAGGTGATAACATACTCGTTTACAATGGAACCAATCTCAGTTTCAAGGAATTGCGTTAGATAGAGAGTGATGTGCGGTAGTGATGTAACTCCTAGGTCGATTTGATCGTTCGGTGCCATCTCTCTGATCTCTTTATTGTAACCCATCACTAGCTGATAGGTGTTTGCATCCAATTGCAAGTGGATATCGAGTGACACACCATCTTGATTCTGTGATTCCACAAAAGATATCACTCCTACTATAAAAAGCAATGAAATGGCACTCGCAAATATATATTTATTATTCATATCTTTTTTCTTAACAATCTTATTTATTACAATCTAATATTGTTATGATAAAGAATACTGTTATTATTAAGATGTGTCTATATTTATATCTGTAGCTATAGAGCAATTAAAGGTAAAAAAAAAAAAAAAGATCTCGTTTTTTTTTTTTTTGTTTTTCAAGATTAAATTGTTTGTTTAAGCAATCTTGTATTGTCATACGATAAGATATTAATATGTTTATCTATCAATCGATAAATATTACCTGATTGTGATTGTTCAAATTACATTGTACAAACACTCTCTTTTATATAAAATAGGCGATGATCGATCAATCAATCAGATAAAAAAAAATAAACACACACATTTTCACTAAGTAATAAGTAAACAATCAATCAGTCAATCAATCACTCGATCTTTTTATTTTAAACACATGATCATGATATCACAGATTTAAAACTTTCAATAAATTATAAGATATAATAATTAGAAAATATTATTTATTTATTTATTTGAATCAAATTATAATAGATTTAATAATTATTTTTTATTTCTGTTGTTGGTGTTGCGTTTGTTTAACAATTTTCTGTTCTTATGTTATGTTATGTTATATGATGTTTGGTAAATAGACATTAAAATAACGGTAAAGTAATGAGGCAAAATGAATGATTGAAGATCCAACCAAGAATGAAGCGACGCTCGATGGTATGCCAAATATAAAGTAATCTAGTAGGAGTACATCGTGTTCTTTTATCTTTCTGTTTTTCGATCGCAGGTAGAACGGTCGTTTCAACATATCGGGAATCGCAATGATAATGGTTGCCAGCAGATAGATGACACTCTGTAGAACTGCTACACCAATTGCCTTCAGCGTAATAAGATCTTCTGCAGGCAAGAAGATTGCCCATGCTATTCCACCAATAAGATTCACAAAGAAACAAGTATAACAAGGTAACAATAAAAGTTCTGAACTATTACTTCCACTATTATTATTACTATCTTTTAAATCATGATCTTTATCTTTACATCTTTATCTTCGTCTTTTATATTTTATTTTTATTTATACTTTTATCATCTTTCTTTTTATTTTCAAGAGTTGTAGTATTATTATCTTTTTTCAATCTTTGTTTAGTTGTATCTGACATTTTGGTGTGATTAATCACAAGTTAGCAATTATTTTCATAATAAGCGAGTTCAGTGATCACTACAAAAATTTGAATTTTCAATTGTTGAAAAATGTTACATTATTAAATTTCAGAATATCTGATACAACTAAACAAAATAGGGTTGTATTATTCAATTATATTATAATTCTTGATTAATATTAGAATATAAAGTAAATAATATAAAGAAATATAAAAAATCGCAGTAATTGCGGTTAAGTAAATCACAAAAAAATGAGAAAAAACAATAAAAAAAAAAAATCTAAAAATGGTTTCTTTTCTTTCCATTGTTGGTCATGAAAAATTGTTGATAGTTGTTAAATTGATTGTTTGTTGTTTGTTTTATTTCGTTTATTTAAAGGAGGATCATGTTAAATATCAATAGATTTAATAATATTACAAGATCATATTATTGTTATGGTCATCATCCAATTAGATCATCGCTAATAACCAGCATTCATCGTCATAGTTATAGTCCACAATCTCATAGAAACAACTACTCTTCTGACAGTAGTAATAATGATGATGATAGTGGTGGTAGTGGTAATGATGATTTTCAATCTTATGTATCTATAAGTACTGTAACTACTACAACTGATAGTAATAGTAATAATTTTTATAATAATTATAATAGTAGTAGTTATAATAACAGTAAATCAAACTTTAATAATAAAAATTTAAATCTATCGGTTACATTACCAAAGATCATTAAAGTAAAGAAACCAAGATCGGTCAACACTATTTTGAAACAAATACAATTGGAGCAAGAACAACAACAACAACAATTAGCTATTCCCAAACAAATACAATTTCAAAGAAAACAACAACAACAACAAAAACAACAACAACAACAACAGAATCTTTCTACTTTTGACATGTTAGCACAAAATGATATGATAAATAAAAAACAACAACAACCACCTTTACAATCAAACAAAGAAAACATCAATGATCTAATGAAAGATGGAATGAAAAATGCAATTATACAATCTATTTTTAGTAGTTCAGTTACTTCGTCGTCGTCATCATCATCAGCATCAACATCAACAACAAACCCAATTTCAACTGTAAATAACAACAACAACAACAACATTAGTGAAATGTCTGAAAATGGAAATTTGAAAAACGAATCATTAGAATCAACTACTACAACAACAACCACCACAACCACAACAACTAAAAAGAAAAGATCAAGAAAACAACAAAAAGATGAAGAGATTGATTATGATCTATCGGAGAAACTTACAGCGGAGCAAGAGAGTATCGTTAATTTGATTGTCGAAGGCAAGAAGAATGTATTCTTCACTGGTAGTGCCGGTACAGGTAAATCGTTTGTTCTCAAACACATTGTGCATCGTCTGCGACAGAAACACGAGAATCAAGTGTATGTAACCGCTGCCACCGGTATTGCTGCTGTAAACATTGGTGGTGTCACTCTACACTCGTTTGCCGGTATCAAAATGGGACATGGAACCATAGACCAACTCACCATAAACATTCTCAAATCGAAACTGTACACCAAGCGATGGACCGACGCCAAAGTGCTGGTCATCGATGAAATATCGATGATTAACGCTGAGCTTTTCGAAAAACTAGATGCCATTGCCAAAGTAATAAGATTCAATGATGAACCCGTAAGTAATAATAATAATAATAACTTTTGTTGTTTTTCTATAGTATAAACAACAATCATTAATATTTTATATCTATATTAGTTTGGAGGATTACAATTGGTGTTGTGTGGAGATTTCTTTCAGTTACCGCCGGTCGTTGGAAAGTATGTTTTCGAATCGGAAGCGTGGAGTCGTTGTATCAATGATTGTTTGGAGTTGACCACTGTGATGCGACAGAAAGAAGAGAGTTTTGTAAATATTTTAAATCAATTGAGAAAAGGTGTGGTGAAAGACGATTCGATAGAGATGTTGGAGTCGTGTAATCGGCCACTCGACATTTCCAATGGCGTGTTGCCAACCAAGTTGTATACGATCAACCAGGAGGTCGACGATGAAAATAGCAAAGCACTGGCAGAGTTGCCAGGTGACTCGGTTACTTTCAATGCTATCGATAGTGGTTCCGACGAGTTGATCGAGGTGTTGGAACGCGATTGTCCGGCGCCACAGCGACTCACTCTGAAGGTGGGCGCGCAAGTAGTGCTCCTGCGAAAACTAAAGGGAACGAAACTTGTCAATGGATCGCGTGGCGTAGTAACGGATTTTGTTCGCGTCAAAACGAGAAAAGCGACTGCCTACTCGGAGGAGAACGAGATGCTGCCAGTGGTGTTATTCAACGACGGCACCAAAGTGACTATTAAACCGGCCGATTGGAATATCTGGAGTGAGAAGCGTGCAACTCGTATGCAGATTCCACTGAAGCTGGCGTGGGCACTCACCATACATCGCGCACAAGGTATGACACTCGACAAGGTGGAGTGTAAATTGGAGAAGACTTTTGCCAACGGACAAGGATACGTAGCGTTGTCACGTGTCAAAACTTTGGACGGACTCTATCTTCAAAGCTTCAAAAAGACATCGATCCGTACCAGTCTCAAAGCGATCCAATTCGAAAGGAAATATCTCAAACAGATTTCCAAACTCACCAAAGATTCAACTCCAAAGAAATTTCATATAAAATATTAACTTGTTATTATTATTATTTAACGAAACAAAAAAAAAAAAAAAACAAATTATTAATTCTATTTATTTGTATGAATGAAATTGATTATTATTTGAATTTTGATAAAATTTTCTTGTCTCACACTGTGACCAATCGTTATTCCATCTCTAGAAAAACATGTACACTGCAGTTATCACTCAACATTAGTTGGTAAAGTAGAATTACTGACTCGTTTTAAGACAATTTCATTCAGTGAATAAAACCAAAAAGATAATTGATCATTAATCATATGATTAATAATTTTAAAATATGTTAAAAGGAGATGATTAATGCGAAAGTTGGAAGTTCAAAAATGAAAAAAAGTTTTTCAATAGTTTTTTTTTTTAAAATGATTTTTTTTATTTTATTTTTTTTGTTTGATCATTATTTCCTTTTAAAAATAAGCGAAAGTAATTAAAGTCTTAATAAGGACAAGACAAACAAACACTAAATATCAGCTAAACAACAAACAAATAAAACAAATTTATCAATTACTGAAAAAATTAAATTTTAGAAAAAAAGATTTTTTTTTTTTTTAAAAAATTCAATCAGTAACAGTCAATCAAACTTGAATTAAAAGTAATTTTATTTTTTTTTGTTTGTTACAACTTTCAATTTAGTTTAGTCAGTTCAAGTAGTATAACACACACACACACACACACACACCCATTTATAAATATATATTTGATAGATACAGACAGATATTGTTTATAATTTATAAATGGCACCACCAAAAAAGACAAAAAACAACGCTGCTACTACTGCTGCTACTGCTGCTACTACTGCTGCTTCTTCTTCAACTACCAATGGTAGCAACAACAGCACTACTACAGTCGATGAGTTGTCAAAGAAGGATCGCAATGCACTGACAAGCGTATCAAAGTTGTACGACGAGAAGAAATATAAGAAGGCGTTGAAGGAGGCCAACGACTTTCTCAAGTTGCACCCGAACAACATCGATTGTCAGTGTTTCAAGACGCTGATCATCTACAAGCTCAACAAGAAGGAGGAGGCACACGATCTCGCCAAGAGCATTCTGCGTGCCAATCTCTCGAGTTTCACCGCTTGGCACACTCTCGGATTCCTCCATCGTCAAGACAAAAACTATGCAGAGGCATTGAAGTGTTTCAGAAACGCCAGTAAACACAACAAGGAGTCTGTACAGATTCTCAAAGATCTATCACTAGTTCAAATCTACCAAAGAGATCATATTGGTTTAAAGGTAAAACAAAACAAAACAAAACAAATAGATCTAGAAATCTAGAAAAGTTAAATACATACTAAACCTATCTATCTATCTATCTATTTAGGATACATATACAACATTACTCCATTTACAACCAACAAACAAAGGAAATTGGATTGGATTGATTCTTACCAATCATTTATTGGGTAATCTCACAAAAGCTTGCAGTATTTTGACAGACTTTTTCGATGTTTTGGACCAAAAGGAGAATGTAGGATTGAAATTCACAGAGTTGCAACTCTACAAATGTATGATTCTCGAGGAGATGGGTGAATACGATCAAGCACTATCAATCTTGAAAGACAATGAAAAACAATTGTTGGATAAACTCTATGTAAGTAGTGATCACTAAAACAAACAAAAAAAAATAGTGCGAATCAATCAACAACAAAAATGTTAACACTATAGTCTTGATCAATAATCAACAACAAACTACTACTGAACTATTCGAATAGGTTAAACAAAAGATTGGTGAATTGCTGCTAAAGAAGAAACAGTTTGGCGAGGCAGAGAAGATCTTTAAGGAGCTGCTCAAAGCCAACTCTGAGAACTATCTATATCATCAGAAACTCTGGGAAGCCAAACAGATTCAATCGTTGGACGGCCTGAGTGAGGCACAGACCAAGGTGATGATTGAACTCTACGATTCGTTGATCAAGGAGTACCCAAAGAGTATGATGGCCCAGAAGATACCATTGAAATTCTTGGATGCCAACTCCTCGCTGTTCCGCGATCGTTTGATAAAGTTTGCAAAGCATTTCCTCACCAAGGGTATTCCATCGCTTTTCAACAATCTCAAGTCACTCTATGGCAACGCCGACAAGGTCAAGGTCATTGAGAAGCTGTTCCTCGACAACTATCAATCGTTGGTCGACAACCAGACTCTTGTAGTTGAGAGCAGTGTCGCTGCTGATGCCGCAGCCGCTGTCACCAAGGAACCACCCTCCACATTCCTCTGGACACTCTACTTCTTGACCTATCACTACGATCGTGTTGGCAATGCAGAGCGCGCCTTCCACTACTTGGACGAAGCGATCAAGCATACTCCTACATCGGTAGATCTCTACACTACCAAAGCGAAGCTGCTCAAGCACCAGGGTAACTTGGATGCCGCTGCAGAGTGCTACGAATACGCCAGAAAGATGGACATGGCCGACCGTTACCTCAACACCAAGTCCACACTGTACGCACTGAGAAACGACGACATCGAGTCATCGCAAAAGATCTTCTCGTACATCATCGACAAGAACGAGAACTTCCTCAAGAACATCACCGACTTCCAATGCCAATGGTACGAAAAGGAAGCCGGTCTATCATATATGAGACAAGCTGAATATGGACAAGCACTAAAGATGTTGTATTATGTTGAAAAAGTAAGTATTATTTAAACATGTAGATGATTGATTTCATTCAAAATCTAGATTTGTATATATATATTAATAATAATATTTGTTACTTGCTTGTATCTTGTAGCATTTCAATGAATTCATAGATGACCAATTCGATTTCCACAATCATATTCAAAAGAAATTGACTTTGAGATCCTATATTCAATTCTTGAGATGGGAAGACAATATCTATAAGAACAAACCATATCATGATGCCGCTATTTTAATTATTAAGGTAAATAACAGATAACAATAACAACAAGTTGATGATTTATTAATTGAATATAATATTATTATTCTCTCTCTCTTCCAGATTTATATGATATTATTAAAGAAACCATGGACTCCAAAACCAGAGAGTGACGAAGAGAAGCAAAAGAGAGAAAAATTAGTACAACAACACAAGGATTCACCAACCTATGATTCAGAAGGAAACATTATTGAATTCGACGATGATCCTCATGGTGACAGATTGGCATGCGTTTCAGATGTATTCGTGCCAGCCAACAAGTTTTTAGATAATCTTCTCAAATATAATCCAGATTCAATTCCAGTTCATGAAGTTGCTTGTCAAGTATATATTGCCAGCAGTATGTATATTTTATCATTTACTTTTTTAATCATAATAATACTCAGATCTCTCTAACATTTATTTATTATTATTTTCAGAAAAATATCAACTTGCTTTGGTATCATTATTAAAATTAAAGAAAGAATGCCCAGAGAATCCATTGTATCACCGTTATTTGGTTGCTCTCTTTGCTGCTGTCGAGGCAGACAAGGAGATAAAGGACACAGACAAACAATCGATCGCCGATCAACGTGAACAATTGTTGGGTGGTGCTGATGTCACTCTCGCTCAGTACAATGAGAAGTATGCCGGTGCTCACAGCGATTCCGTTGCACATAGATTCGTCGTTGGTGAAGCTCTCTTTGCGATCACCGGTGACAAGAACCAAGCACTTGCCAAGATCATGGATCTCAGCGGTGCTGCCACCTGGAAGAACTGTCAGGACAACCTGAATCAAATTGCCTTAGTATTCGGTGATGAAGATGCCAAGCGTTATAGAGAGATCTGCCACCAACGATTCCCAACTGCCAAATGCTTCAAAGAGCCAGAGGTTAAAGTGGCAACACCAACCACCGAGCCAGCCGGAGCACTCGAAACAACCACTACTGAAACCAAACAAAATGGAACAGCTCAATAAAATAAATAAATAAAAAAGTAGTTTAAAAAAATATTTAAATAAACAACAAATATTAAATTAATACACAATTACAATTATAATACTATTTTAATTATAATATTAATAATTATAATCCATTCCAATCAATATGATAATAATCTTTCCATTTTCAATTTAAAATTCAAATTAACTTTTTTCGCGTGAAAAACTGGCGCCAATTCTCACACTAAATTCAAATGTTTGGATCAAGAAAAATTAACTGTTACAAGTTCTGATGATCAAAACACCTGACACATTTGATTATCATAAAACAAAGTTGAATAGAAGTTATTAATTGTTGTTCTTTTTTTTTTTTTTTGTTAGTTTATTCTACCAGATAAAAAAATTTGATTGTCAAATCAATCAATCAATTTATATAGTAGTATATCAACTTACTCTTATTTATATAGTATCACAAAAAATTAAAATTTAAACACAAATCAAATAAATTAACACAATTAGTTAGTAAACACAAATCAACACAAATAAGTGAGTGACCACAGAAAGACAAATAGTTTCATCATCATCTGAACTTTTGCTGCCCAAAACACAATAGAATAATTAATAGTTTTAATCTAAATACATCACTACACACACCGCATAGTTTATTTTAGTTTAGTTTATTTTAGTTTATTTTAGTTTAGTTTTGTTTATTAGTTGTTTACCAAAGCGTTTTAACAAAAACAACACACAACAACACAACACAACACAACAGAATAATAAAAATCAATCATTAATTACCATCAAATTAATTATAGATATAGGAGTAGAAGTACCAATTAATTTAGTTATTATTATTAATTTCTAAATATTTTTTTGTTGTTACTATTACTACTATTATTGATAATTATTAATAATTATTGCATTTCCTCTCTCTTTCTTTCTTTTACTTGCCAATTTAATATTAATATTAATATTTCTCTCTCTTTTGGTGTTTTGTTAAAGTAGAGCCACCCACCACAACGTCCAAAACAAACCCCCCTCTTTTACTTTATGTTTATTTAATATAAATCTCACACTTCCTAACGAAAGAATAGTAGTAGCTATTCCAATTTCATTCAACTCAAAATATTTCACCTCAAATTCAATATCTATTACTTCTTCTTTTCTATTTTATAGATACAGTCGTTAGTTATATTCCAAATTCAAAGATACAATAAAAAACAACAATAGGAAATTACATTAAATATTATCAAACTTTTAAAATTTAGAAAATAATAGTAATAGCAAAAGTAATAATAGTTTAAAATAGAATAATATTTATTAATAATATCGCAGATCAGTACTTCAATGTTTGATTAATCAACTTTTCCATATATTTTTTAATTTTCCTTCCAAATTTTATTATTTATTTGTAAAAAAAAACAACAGTAAATCATGTTAAATATAGAAGATCCAACAATTAAAGTTGATGATTCAACAACATCATCCTCTTTGTCAACCAATTATCAATCATATAAATTTAGTATTGGAAAACCTCTACCAACGATTGTGGATGACGATTCTGAGATTGTTTCAAATAATAATAATAATAACAACAGAAATACAGATAATAAAACAGCTGATGAAACATCAAGCACAATTAGTGATATTGCATTTTATTCACGTCAATTCCTCAGTCCATTCACTCGCCCCAGATCTTCCACTATTTCCGGCTCACCGAATTCCTCTCCCAGCAGACAAATATCAACGCAACTCCAACAATGTATTAATAGCAATCCACAGCAACAGTTATCAGGACGTGTTTCTCGTCCGAGTTCAATGGACGACTACTCTCTGAAGCGAAGTCAACACCTCATAAATTTGGACATCGGTTCACTCACCATCAACAACAATGGCATGCTCACACCGACTGCCTCTCCAACCAGATGCATCACACCCAACCAACACCACTACCAATCGCCACTAACACCACCCACCCAAACAACACCTTCCACCCCAACCGAGCTATACTCCAGTCAGTACGCAGTGTATCCTACGCCCTCGAAACGTTGCTCCACTTCACTGCTCCCCACAGAACTTCAGGACGTCATGAATGTCAACACCAACAAAGTGTTCTCACCGCCAAGACGTCGTAAGACTTGCGCTTCTCTGGCGTCGCGTGTCTACTCTACCACCAACTCACCGGAGCAGGCGCAACTCCTCCTGACACCACCGCCATCGAACGTCGCCACACCCGAGACACTGTCGCCAGTGAACACCGCACAAACCAGCGGACAAGCATTCTTCTACGCCTATACAGATGCACAGAATCTTCTTGCCCAAGGTGGTCTTTCACATCTACCAGCCGAACTATTGTTGGCGATATTCCAATTCTTCACACCACAAGAGATATGTGTAGTCGGTATGACATGTAAATGGTGGCAAATAGTCTCCGAACAAAATTCACTCTGGATCACCAAATTCCAAGAGAATTTCCAAAGACCACTGACAACCCTTGAAAAATTCCAAAATGCCAATGAATCATGGAAAGAATTATATATTCAACATTGTAAATATATATTAATATTACCATTTTTATTTCTATTTTTATTAACAATAATAACAATATTATTATAGATTTTATGGATAGTTCATATAGTGAAATAGAGAGATTATTAGTTCTATTCCCAGTTACACCGGAATATGAACATGATATTACAATTTTATTAAATAGAGTTTTGGTATGTTGTTATCTTTAATAGAATATTGATATTTATATTAACGGAATAATATTATTTATAGACATATTTAAAACATACAGAATGTTTATCGGAATATATATTAAAGTTGGAGGAATTAAAGAATATTCATATTATATTTGGAAATAAGATTGAAGCAGCAATATGTTTATTGAATCATAGTCAGTTAATTAGTTGGAATGCAGATGCCACATTCAACGAAGAATATGGATATCCAAGTGAGTCACACTCTGATCGTAAGGAAAGACTGCTAAACAATGCACTGGAGTTATTCGTTGAGGGAAAGTACTGGGAGAGAGCACTTATCATCATTAGAAAACTCAGAAAGAAATACAACAAGGATCTATCAAGACAAACCGATAAGCAGCTGCTAATTAAAAAGATGGTTTTACTCTCTGTATGTATTGTGTTTATGTATTGGAGAAAAGTGTTTTCCAAAAATATGCCAAGCTCAAATTTATATATTTGAAATTTACTAACCACTTTTTATAATTCATTTTATTTATTTAGAAATCAGAACATACTTGTTATCAATCAATAGAGGGTAAAGACGGTAGATTCTTTGAGGAGTATTTCTTTGTTGAGTTTAGAGGCAAAGGTTTCCCAAAGTCGGTCGATGGCAAAAAGTTTATTTTCCGCGGCAAAGAACTGGAGAAACTTGGATATTTTGTTGGTCGACTAAAGAATAGATATCCAGGTGCCGAAGTCGTTCCAAAGACAGAGAAGAACGAATTTGGCACTGGACAATATATTCATATTCGTCCATGCAAACCGATATCGATGCCAAAACACATTGTTGGAAGTGCTGCAGGTGCTTCGCTATCTCTGACCTACAACCTGAACAGCCAAGAGTCAGCACACATGCGTCGATCCAACTATAAGAACGAACAATCGTTTATCAACAACAATGCCAAACTCTTTTTCTACTCGATGCCATTCAAGAAGCAGAGCCAACAGCAGCAACCGCGAAGTGACAATGAGTTCCTCGATCTCTGGACTTGTCATACCTATATCGTTGCGAAATCGACATTCCCAGGGCTGATTCGTTGCACCGAGGTCAAGTCCATCATTGAAATTCAAAAGAATCCATTGGAGACTGCAATTGAGACACTGGAGAAGAAGAACAAACAGTTGGAATCGATATTTGCCACAACGAAGCAAACGAAAGAATGGTCAAATCTGCTCACCATGGCGTTGGATGGTGTAGTCGATGCCGCTGTGTCTGGAGGTGTCAATATGTATCGTGTATTCTTCAGTTTGTCGTACATCCAGGAGAACAGCGGACATCTTCAGCTGCTCCACAGTCTCAAGAGTATTCTACTGCAGCAACGAAATCTCTTGGAGACCGGTCTCGACATCCACGCTCACTACTGTCCGGCCAATATGAAAGCACTGCAAACCAAGATGGAGCGATGTTTTGAAAAGTGGAAACAGATCATCAGTGAACTGGTGGTTCATGAAATCAATTGTGAAGAGCCATCTCTAGAGATTGCCAAGCCACCTTCTCCCATCAAGATGCTCGATGCCATTGACTTGCCATCTGTTTCTGCATCGTTATCATCGTCGAAACTCAACATTCAACACGCATCAACATCAACATCAACAACAACAACAACAACATCAACAACATCGGTGGTATTATCACCTTCCAAGCAGATTCTTCAACCACCAACAACCTCACAACTCAAACACTCCTCGTCGTTGATTGCACCGAGAGGATGGATCAACGGTCAGAAGCAACAGCCAATAAAGCGTGTCATTCCAACTACCGCTGCCAGTTCAACAACCGTCAGAAAACCATCGACACCGTCATCGCTGCTTGCACTCACACCCTCAAAGATACCAACGAAATCAATGCATAAGACACCAACCAACAGCAGCAGCAGTAGCAGTCTTCTAAAGAAGCAACAGCAACTAGTAAATACACCACTCAACGAAGTATCGAATCAATCAAACAATCTATCGAACAAATCACCGATTACACTCGCACACATCAGTCCCATTGTACCAATACCACCGAAACCATCAACACCAACAACACCAAGCATCACATCCACCAGCATCATATCGAAATCCACTAGTTCTCCATCGATTTCTTCCAACTCTAACTCTAAATCAACAACTAACAACAGTAGCAGTAACAGCAACAGCAGCACAGTAAGAACAACAACTACTACAACATCGTCGTCGTCGTCGTCCTCATCACTCTATCGACCTACACTTAGTCATCTTGCCAAGAAGGAATCACCACCTACCAATACACCAAATATTACATCGCCAATCATGAAATCACAGACATCTAGTAGTAAACCACAAACATCACCACACTCCAAACCATCGTTGGGTCTAACACTTACCAATATCAAGAGAAGGCTATCTTCAAACTCGAGTTCATCTTCTTCGTCATCAGCGAGTCACGCTAAAACCAACATTGAAGAAAAGAAGGTTGTAAGCAGTAGTAAACCACCGAAATTCAAAGAGACAACAACATCAACAACAAGCACAAGCACAAGCAGTTCTAGCTTGAATAATACTACAACTTCTATTGCGCTGAAAGCAAGACCACCAACACCACCAAGACAACATCCACTAGTACAACACCAACAACAACCGACAACACAATCAAATACAACACTTTCTAAACCACCACTATCACCAGGTGCCAAACGTATTGTAAAGTCATCATCTACCACCAGCAGTAGCAGTCAATTCAACTATCCCTCGGACATTGTAGATTCGCCACTCATCAAACATGGATACAACAAGCGTGTAGCACTCACACCATTGCCTCTTTCACTTAGTCTATCGACTGCATCGGCATCTGCCTCCATTGCAACTCCTTCAAGCACCAATGTCTCATTAAAACCAAGACCACCAACACCACCAAAAATTTCGATATCCAATTAAGATAACAACAAACAACAACAAACAACAACAACAACAACAACAATTACTATTATTATCATCATTATTAGTAACTATAGATTTGGTTGTATAGTTAACTATAACAAAAAACAAAAAGAAAAAAAAACTATCAAAATAAAAATGATTATAATTTATATTTTATCTATTTATTAAATGAATATATGAATAAACAAACCTACAATATTTAGTTTATTTATAATATACAACTTATTATTATATTATATAATATTATATAAGGTGAATTTAAATGTAAAGACTACTACATATATGATTTACAAAAGACCTGCATCTATCTTTTTTTTTTGCAATGATATGTTGTCTGTTTATGCGCTATTGAGGGTTTAGTGTTTTGTTCTCTGGTTCTTTCTTATTCTCTATTTTGTTATAGGTAGGTTGTAGTTGGTTTTTTTGGTTGATTGGTTGGCTAAGGGTTGGTTGATTCTAATCTTTTGGTAATAAATTATATTCTCTTCTTATATTTATTTCAACAACAATCTTCTCTTTGTGAAATACATATAGATTAAAAAGCTAGAAGCAGACACTACAGAGAACCATAGAATATTTCTTGTTGCATTTGATTTTTTATCTGTTTCCTCACTTTCCGTTGAGAATCTTTTGAAAATCGATCTAAATATCATATTATCTAAAAGATAAATAATAGTCTTTTTCTTTATTTAATTATTTATTCATGTTAATTTATATTTATAAACCAATAATTATAATAATATGTCCATCAATCATATAGAATGTACATACTTTTCGTTTATTTGAGAAAAAAATTAAAAGTAAGTAAAAAATCAATCAAAGATTTCATGTTTTTTTTCTCCAACAAAAAAAAACCTCCACGCTTTTTTTTTGTAAAAAAAAAACAAAAAAATAATCAAAAAACAGATATTAAATATTATTAGTATCTTTGGAATCAATAAACCAATCACAGAGCAAATGATAAGAATGATTAGTGTCATCAATTTAATATAAACATTGTTGTTTTTTTTTAATTTTTAGATTTGTCCAGGGACATACGTAGTCTCATTTTTTTTTAGATCAGTTTTGTTCCCGATTTTTTTGGGAAATGATAGTTTTGGAAGGTCACATCTTTGATGTTTATTTGAAAACCAAAAAAAATTTTGTGTCTGGTTTTTCAACCGTAGAAATTCAACCGGTCTGTAAAGGAAATTTTATTATAAAAATCACCATTTACCATCTATAATTTAAAAAAAATAAAATTTTGATGCTGTTGGATCTTGAATTCGTCTGAACAATGATTGTTTGCAAATTCATTTTTTAATTAGATCTGTCAACATTGCAATTTGAATCTTTGAATTTTTTTATTTTAAGAAACAACATAGTATAAACATATCTTCCACAAGTTTTGAACATTGGTCTCTTTTTTTAATATGAAAAAAGTAGTTTTGTTTTAGCAATCAATTGAATTTCTCTGGTTACATCAATTACGACGTATTGAGTTCCCTGTATATCACCAAAATATAAGACTTTCTTTTCCAAGACTCTTATACTTAGGTGTTATTCTTTTGAACACCGATGGTAATGAAGTGATTAATTAAAAAAAATAAATAAAATAATTTATTATGTTTTCAAATCTTCATATTTGTAAGACATTAAATAATTTATTAATTCCAATTTTTAAAAAATTATTTCTAAAAAAATATTTATTTCCTATTTTTATCTTTTTAAAATAAATACTTATATCTTTATCAATATTTATTTCTATTATTTCATTTTATTCAAATATACCTATTTATTTAATAATTTAATATATTTTAATATTTTAAAAAATGTATAAAAAAATTACTTAATTGTATTTTTTATTGTTATATTATTAACCATCACAAGTACTTCTCTATATATATTTATCTAATAATAATTCCAATATAAATTTAATATATTGTATAGATAAAATTAGGTCTGAACAAGTTTCATTGAAACATAAAGTCAGTGTCTTGACCAAACATATAAAAGATATTAAAGATACCAACAAAAGTCAAATAAATATCAACTCCAATACAACTCTAAGTAATGCTTTTGTCCAAGTGATGAAGGATAAATTGTATAATCAAGAATACCGAGTAATAAAGTGCAGAAGTAGGATCTCTTTACATTGATTTGATTGGCTAACATGCCACTTGTCTGAATCTTGACAAATCTTCCACGATCCTTCACCTGGAACACCGTTGACAGAATCACCTCCGAGTACTTTGTAAGAATCACATTGGCAATCTTGGAATAGAACAGAATTTAAAAGAAGAATGTTAAAGGTGAAGGATCGTGGAAGATTTGTCAAGATTCTGACAAGTGGCATGTCAACCGATCAAATCAATGTCAAGTATTCTCATTTGGAATTGCATATGATTTTACTTTTGATGATGAATTGATAAAGCTTGACAGTAAAGTTGGTAAGTTTTTTTATTCTATATTTCTATTCTAATAGATTACTAATTTGTTAATTTATATTTGTTTTTAATAATTTAATATTTAATATAGCACCAAAGTTTTGATCCTTCAATGTCGATGGAGAGTCAAAAAGAGAAGTGATTGATTTAAATAATTTATGGAAAATAGGTATTGCTGATAAAGATACTAATGATTTTGAAGGAAAGGAGTACAAAGGAAGCAAAAAGCAAGTCTGGGAAGTATACACTTTAGAAACTCTCATGAAGAGATTCAAAGTTGAATATTTGGACTTTTTAAAGATGGATATCGAAGGAAATGAGTGGCCAATTCTTAAGCAGTGGATTGAAAGTGGTATTCTCAAGAAAGTCAAGATGCTCACCTTCGAAATCCATTTCTGGTCTTCGACTCACGATATACATACTAATTTGGAGTGGGCCAAACTTTTTTGTGTTTTTTTTTTTTGTAAGAAAACTTTTTTTTTGACAATTAAACTTTTTCATATTAATATTTCGAAAAAAGTGGTTAAAATCAGCTATTTTTACTAATTTTTGATCAAATTCAAATATTAATATGAAAAAGTGTTATAATTTTATTTATTTATTATTATTACATCCTGTTGTACTAAAGAATTCAACACTTCTTCCAAAGTTATGGTATATATTAGTTAAATATTGCAATAACCTTCCACAATTTGTGACTAATTTCCTTTTGATGTATTTGGCCTTTTTTAAGAACTATAATATCTGATAGTATTCTCCACTTCTTCATTGTAACGAATACATTCTCGATTATTATTCTTTACTTTTTTTTATTTTCTTATCCTCTTCTTTATCTTTAATGTATTTTTCTTTATTAAATCCACCATCTTTATCGCATTTCTTCTGAAGAGTTACTAACTCTTTAGAAGGTTTAGAAAAATCTTGCCCCTTTTTAAATCTTTGTTCATCTTTTTTTCTTTTTTTAAGAATCTTATCAGAGTACTCCATGTGATCAGATAAAGAAGCAGATTTGATCTTTGGGAAAATTGAATTGGAATATCCTGGATTTGCTTATAACACTCGTCTATCTTTGACTTAAATTCATTGCCAAAATTTGAAATTACATTTCGAGAAGCATTTACACACCTATTCCAATGATCAATTTCACCGAGTGGTCGATTTGATGATCACAAGATAAACATTTTGGAAGAGCCCAGATTATTCTTTCTTTTAAGATCTTCAATGCTTTCAGAAGTATGTTTACTAGTTTCAACTTGTAAGCTCATTTGCATAATATTTATAAATATATTTATGTGATAAGATAAATACAACAAAAAAAAAAAGAAAACGTGCACAACTTTCTTTTTTTTAAAAAAGTTTATTTTTTTTACCCACACACAAAAATGAAAAACTTATGTTAAATTGTCAACAACCAACTATAAATTTTGAAGAGAGACCTGCCACACAAAAAATGGTAAATGAATATTGCGTCATAATTTTGAAATATATTTTGAAAATTATTTTTTTTTACAATTTTTATTTTATTATTTTTTTTGACTTTTTTATTTATTTATTATTTATTATTATTTTATATTTTATTTATTTTTTCTTATTATTTTTTGTATTGCTATTTGCTTTTCACTATTTTTTTAATTCATTTTTTATTTTTTTTATTATTATTTTTTTTTAACATTTTTGATTATTTTCTTCTATTTCACATAATTAATTTTATAACTTTTTTATCAATCTTTATAATAAACGTATATTTTTTTGATTCAAAAAATTTGGTTGTCAAGAACTTTCGTGTATTTGTGATCGAATAAATAATTGCAAGAGTGTTTTTTTTGATTGCATTTAATTTTAGTTATTATTTTGTCCCAAAATGCAGCCAAGATTAAACTCCTCATTGTCCCATCGAAGTTCTGTTCAATGAAAACACCAATGTTTTCTATATTTGCCAGCCCAATGGTAATGTGAAATCATATTTAAAGAGAACTTTAAGTAAAGATATACTTGAAAATCATCCACCTATTTTTTTAAAATTTTCAGCACGATCGAATGCGAAGATGTACAAATCTATTTCAACTCTCCAATATTTCTATGATGTATTAAAATAAATCTAATTTTATAACTTTTAATATAAAGTAATATAATTAATAAAACGATTTAATTAGACAAAGTTCAGAATGGTATACTAAATAATCATCAAATAATTTTTTTTTTTTGGGGATAATTTTTTTTTTAAACTGAATTATTATTATCCTTTTTTTATTTAAATAAATAATTTTAATAAATAAAATTTTTTAAAAAAAAAAAAAAAAAAATCTCAAAAAAAAATAAATAGACACAAATTTTGCATAACATTTTCTATTTTTTTATTTTCTGGGATTTATTTTTTTTTTGAGTTGAAAAAAATCTCCCCTCTTTGGTGCCATATTAAATTTACGTTATTCCTGCCACGTTTTGAAAAAAAAAAACAAAAAACAAAAAAATAGATGGAGGATCCACAGCAACGTGGGCCAATTTCGCCCATTTTTAGATTTAACAAAACAAAAAAAAAATCTAGTCCATCAAAGTAATGTCCAGATGAAAATTTGATGTGATTTTCAAGTAGATTGTTTTGTTATTTTTTTAAAAAATAAATATTTTTATTGTTGTGTTTTTTTCCAGTTATATCGATTTAAAATTGACTACGTAGGTTGATCTCTTTAATACTGAGAGCGAGCCTTTCCTTATTCCATGAACGATTAAAAAAAATAAGGAAAAATATTTTTTTTTGATTATTATAAAAAATCACAGTACAGTATGGTGTAAAATCTATTGAGTATTACTGGCCTTATTGTTTAAATAGTTTTTTAATTTTTATTTAAAGAAATTTTGTTGTAGTTTATTTATATTATTTAAATATATATAGTTATGAATAGAAATAACTTATTAATATTAATTTTTTCTGTTATTCTTGTTACAATAATTAGTTCAAGTATTTATATTACCTCTGCCAATTCAAAAACAGATGTAACATATGGTATAGAAAAAATTACAAAAGATCAAGAGACTTTAAAGAATACTTTGAATGTCTTGATTACCCATATCAAAGAAATCAAAGATAATAATGAAGAGCAAATGAAGAAAATAGAAAGAATTGATCAAAATATTTTTATTCCACAATTAAAGAATCAACTAGTTGATAATAATAATATTAGTGAAGCCTTTGTCCAAGTTATGAAGAATAAATTATATAAAGACTATACCGAGGAACAAAGTGCAGAAGTAGGATCTCTTCTATTAAATTCTGTTTTATTCGAGGATGGTAAATGTAACTCGTACAAGGTACTTGGAGGTGGCACAGTAAATGCTGTTCCTGGTGAAGGATCGTGGAAGATTTGCCAAGATTCTGACAAGTGGCATGTTAACCGATCAAATCAATGTCAAGTATTTTCATTCGGTATTGCAAATGATTTTACTTTTGATGATGAATTGACAAAGCTTGGTTGTAAAGTTGGTAAGTTTTTTTATTCTATATTAGTTTTTAATTTTGTTTATATAATATTGTTTTAGATAAAAAATAATTTTTATTTTTTTTAAACAAATATACTTTTATATATATATTAGAAAAATAATAATCATCTATTTAATAAAAATGTTTATCAAATATTAATAAATACTTCTTTTCTTTAAAAATAATATTACAGAAAGCTTTGATCCTTCAATGTCGATGGAGAGTCAAAAGAGAAGTGATTTAAATAATTTTTGGAAAATAGGTATTGCTGATAAAGATACCCAGACCTTTGAAGGAAAGGAGTACGGAGGAAGTTCAAAGCAAGTCTGGGAAGTATACACTTTAGAAACTCTCATGAAGAGATTCAAAGTTGAATATTTGGACTTTTTAAAGATCGGACTATCGAAGGAAATGAGTGGCCAATTCTCAAACAATGGGTCAATAGTGGTATTCTCAAGAAAGTCAAGATGCTCACCTTCGAGATCCATTTCTGGGGTACCCATAATGTTCAAACTCATTTGGAGTGGGCCAAAATAATCGTTGCTCTCAGAGAACAAGGTTTCAAGCTTTTTGGAACAAGAGAGAATCCTCTAAGTACTCACGAAAGAATCGGTTTTCTGACTCCTAATAGTTGTTGTTACGATTTATATTGGTACAATTCAAAAATATAAATAAATAAATATTTTAAATTCAAATTTAGAAATTAAAAATAGTTTTAAATAAAAATCTTATATAACTTTAATTATTATTCATTGGTTCTCTACTAGTAACATTGATAATCTCACTTAGAGCAGCATAAACTAATTGAACAAATTGATTGAAGTTTTAACCTTCAAAGAAAATATTTTTTTAGATTAACTTTACCTTAGTTAAAAAAGTTATTTTAAATTTTTTAATTTTTTTTTCTTATTCCCTGTTCAAAAATATTTTCTTTAATAATAATATCAAACCAAATACAGATAAAAGAGTTTTTTAACTATAAAACTCAAACATTATTCCAAAAATTCCACTTATACAAAGAATTCATTGCTGGGTTAGTTTAGAACTTAGTTCCTCATCTATTATTTATTTTCGTGACATCATCACTATGGAATATCTATATATGAAGATAAAGGGACTCTCACTAACAGTAATATATGGTTTAAAAAAAAAATACAAGTCAAGATTTTTATGTCAAAGGAAATTCTATAAATTTCCTGGTGATTATACCCTTTCAGATTTAATGAAAAGGATTGCCACCATTTAAGTCATAAGGAATAAATTTTATAGTTGGTGTCGAAAACGTATACGCTAATGTTGTTTACAATTAGGTGATGAAAGTTACCTATATACTTTTACAATCGGATTCGTTTCAGTGTATTTTCTATTCACATATTATAGCGATACAAACAATCATTGAAATAAACAATGCATTAATTTGAGTGTGATGATGATAATTTGAAATGTTTAGTGGGTTTAACTACAATAATACATTAGAATGGATTGAACATAGTTAAACCTAGATTGGTTATCACCATCATGATCTGTCTCTATATTGGTTACCCTTTGCCTATCTGTAGTGTTGAGGGATTTTCCGAACTCAATATTTTTTTTGATCTCAGTATAAAAACCATTGTTATTTCTGAGAATTTGAGAAAATCCAAAAGATATTTTTCAATGATATGAAAATACTTTTTATAAATAAATAAAAATATTTTAAAATAATAAATTTGTATAATTTTTTATTTGATTCTCCTATTTTATATTCCTATTTTAGAGAATCAAATGTCAATGCATAGGATTTATTTGTAAATCAAAAAATCAATTTCAGACTTTTCAAATTATTGAAAAATTAAACTATTTATTTTTACTTTTATCTACTAATAAAAGAAGTATTTCCTGTAGTAGCTTAAAAACTTTTTTTATCCCGGTGTCAAATTTATTCAAATCGATATTATACAGTACCTGTATTTTAATAAAAAGTTGTTATGAAATTAATAAAAATAATTAATTTGATAAAATAAATTACTTACAAATCCATAAATTTAAATTGTCCCTCAACAGTTGAATAAGCAATGTGGTTTCTGCAAGAGTAGATTCGTCAGTGTGTTGACTAATCTTTTGAATAGCGCCCTCCAAAGAATTTTGGGCGATGAGGATAGCTTTTTGAGGATGTTTTTTAATTTCATAATAGAAAACAGAAAAACTAAGAGCTAGACCAAGTCTAGTAGGATTGGTTTCAGAGAGTTCTAAACATCCCATGGTTGAAGTTTCATAGAACTTCTCAGAGAGCTCCATGAATGTTTTCAAAGCGTTGCCATCCGATATTTCACATAGATATCTATAGTAATCACCTTTCAACTTTAGATATGCATTCTTTGATTCGCCGGACTGACTTGACGGTATCAAATTGGCATCTAGCAAACCAATCACTTCAATGCAAATATCAGTTATTTCCTTTTGAATAGACAATCTATACTCTTTGACAACTTCCTTCTCATCGGGTTCAGTTCCATTTTTCTCTATTGACGATAGTTGACGCCATGATGCTCTGCTATTACTAATTATATTTTTATAAGCAGTTGCAAAAAGGATTCTATCTTCTCGGGATAAATCAACATTTGACTCTGCCATATTTCTAACTGCTTTTACCATATCTTTAGAATGAAAACAATCCCATTATCAATAAATATTTTTAAAATTCTAATAATAGCCCTCCATTTTTTTACATACCTTCATATCTTTCAACTTTTTCTGCTAAAATAGCTAATGATCTATCTTTATTTGACATTATTTATTTGTATGTTGTTTATATTGTTTTTGTTTATGTTGTTAATGTTAATGAGTAATAATAATAAGGTATCATGTTTTTTTTTTAGATGGTTTATTGTTATCAAAAAGTTTAAATAAAAAAAGATTTATTAAATGATTTAAAAAAGATTAAATTAGGGTGTAATCTTTCAAAAATGGGGTGAATCTCAAATGACCCTTTTTAATAGATTTACAAATGATTTATTCTCTTGAACAGAAAAATTTTTGACAAATAAAAACACACCTATTTTTTTTTTTTAATTAAATGTATAAATATTTGTTTTGAAGTTTTTTCTCCAAACTACAAATATTGTGGGTAACCTTTTATAGGAAAGGAGTTTATTGATTTAATGGTTTTATATAAATTATTATTTCTTGTTATTTCTCTATATTGGAACTATATTTGAGTGGGCTGCTGGTTGTTGAACTTGAGATGGATGAGGTGGAGCCGCTGCCCGTGCTTCCAACAAGATTCTTCAATTGGTGGTTTTCGCTACGCAGTAGAGTATTCTCACTGTGGAGTGTATCCAGTTGTGTTTGTAGTTTGTTAATAATAGTTGGATCTGTTGTTGGCGAGGTCATTGCGTGCTGTGTGATTTGTTGTTGATTCTGAACCCAGTTGGTCAGGGTGGCGATCTTGTCTTCCAGGTAGGAGATGTGTTGCGCTTGCTTGACGAGCTTGGTTTGAATCTTGTCGGTCGATTTTCTCTTGGATTTGTGTTTCAGCGATGACGAAGACGACGAAAGTTTGTGGTACTCCTTGTCGGAATCGGTCGAGTCGTCGTGACGATCACGCTCACGGTCATTACGGTGACTTCTTCTGTTTCTACTTCTGTTTCTCTCACGCGATTTGTTTCTGCGACCGTTGGATCTGGAACGGTCACGCGAACGACTGGTTGATCTGGAACGATCACGACTTCTCGATTTGGAACGATCACGATCACGACTTCTGGATCTCGAACGACTTCTGTCTCTATCACGGTCACGATCGCTTCTTCTGCTTCTGCTTCTCGATCTTGTTCTGGATCTGTCTCTGTGACGATCACGACTTCTCGATCTATCTCGGCTTCTGGATCTCGAACGACTTCTGTCTCTGTCCCGGTCACGATCGCTTCTTCTGCTTCTCGATCGCGATCTGTCGCGGTCACGATAACTGCTGTGATTGCTTCTCGATCTTGACCTTGAACGGCTTCTATCTCTATCTACATATCTATCTCTGTCTCTTCTGTCTCTTGATCTTGACTTGTCTCTATCACGCTTTCTGTCTCTATCTTTCTCTCTCTCCTTGTCACGGTGTTTCTCCTTCTTTTGACGACTACGGACTTTGTTCTTCTTGGAGCTCGACTCTGACTCGTAACGATGTGAGGAAACATATTCGTCGGAGCTTGAGTAGGAGCCGTCAGAGTGCGAGTCGGAAAGCGAGGAGGCACGCGACGATTGTCTGGAGTTGTCGGAAGGTTTCTTGTTGACTGCGTTGCTGCTGCTACGAGTGAGAATGGCAGTGGAGTTGAGGATACCAACTTCTTTTTCGGAGGAAGGTGATGGAGGCTTTGAAGTGGACAGTGATGTCAGTGAGACCGTCGATGAAGGATGACTGGAAATATCGGGGACGGAATTGATTGAACTGATTTTCGGTGAGGTTGTAATTAATGATGGCAAAGTGGAGGTCGACGACGATGTTGAGTGTGATGTTGGTGGTTTTGGCGATACTTTAGGCGGTGAAACATCTTCAGTCAACTTATTAATGTTTACTGAAGACATGGGATTTGGAACACTAATAGAGAGATTGTTTTGTGCGTGCAGTGAGTGGTGTTGTTGGTGTTGGTGGTGGTGTGATGCAGTGGCAACCGATCGTGAGAGACCGTTGTTGTTGGAGACACCATTGGATTGAGAGAGTGCAGACGATGCATTCGATGTGGCACTGGCAGAGGGTGTCGGTGTTGGTGTTCGGCTTGGGTTCGGTGTTTGACTGGGCGATGTCGATGGTGTGACGATGGGTGTGGGCAGCGGTGACTGCGCTGGAGTGTTGTGGGCACCGGTACCGGTGAATCCAAAGTTGTCCTCCTCGTCTTTGGTCTCTGGGAAGATCCATTCATCGGTCGAGTTGCTATTGGAGGTGTTCAAGTGTGGCGACGATGTGTTTCTCAGCATGGCAAAGTTGGTGTCCTGTGAGAGCATCTTGTAGCGCTCGCCCAATGGCGGCAGTTTCGAGAGGACGTTCTGTACTATATATTCCGGCTTTTTAGCGTGTTTGAAAAACTTGTGTTCCAGTAGCTTCAGAGGGTGCGGACGCTTGGCCGGATCCTTCTGAAGACAACGCTCGACCAGATCCTTGAAGGAGTGTGTCCACTTTGACTCACCGTCGGAATCGAGTTGTGGAGGTGGCGATTGGAGTGTCATGAGTAGCACCTTCATCGGTGGATACTCAGAGAATGGCGCACGTCCTTTGGCCAGCTCGAGTGCGGTAATACCAAACGACCAGATATCGACGGCGTAGTCGTACGAGACCTGCTCCATGACCTCGGGTGCCATCCAGCAAGGTGTACCGACAAAAGTGTTACGGCTGGTTTCACCAGTGTCGATGAGAGTTGCACTGACACCAAAGTCGGACAACTGCACATTTCCGGTGGAGTCGATAATAATATTGCCGGCTTTGATATCACGGTGGATTCTACCGGTCTTGTGGAAGTAGGAGATCGCCTTCAACGTCTCCCTCAGAATAGTGGCGATAACATTCTCTTCGAAACCATGTGGAAATGCAAATCTCATAATATCCGAACAGGAACCAGCCGACAGATAGTCCATAACCACCCAAAGCGATTCATTATGTACGAAACTAGTATGATAAGCAACCACATTTGGATGATGACACAAACTCATTGCTTGAATCTCTTTCTACAGAATTGAATTGAAAGATAAAAAAAAAAAAAAAGATAAATGTTAATATCCAACTCCCATGATTCATCTTTTTGTTTTTGATAGTAACAACATACTCTTAATTCATCTAATGATATATTTTTGCAATGTTCTAAATCTATAATTTTAATAGCTACTATATCTTTGTTGGCGAGACATATTGCGCGGTAAACGGAACCACTACCACCCTTTCCGATGGTCTCTTTCAGTTCGTATTGATCGGCTATACTTGGATACTTCTTTGACTTCTTTTCGGTGATGGGAGCACTGGTTGAGTATTTATCGTACTTGTCGTGATGTCTGCCGTCTTTGTCATGACGATCTCTTTCTTTGTCGTGATGTCTGCTTTCTTTGTCGTGTCTGTCTCGCTCGTGTCTCTCACGTTCTCGCTCACGTTCACGCTCACGCTCTTTTTCACGCTCGCGCTCTCTGTCGTGTCTGTCTCTGTCACGTTCTCTCTCTCTGTCTCTTTCACGCTCTCTATCGCGTTCTCTGTCTCTGTCTCTTTCTCTTTCGCGATCTCTGTCACGCTCACGCTCTCTGTCATGTCGGTCATGTCGATCCCTATCTCTATCGCTACCGTGATCCGACATGTCTGCTGCTTATCTTATTGTCGTTGTATTATTTCAAGTTGGCTTGTTGTTTAGTTTTATATTGTTGTTTCCTTCCTTGTTGTTGTTGTTGATGTCTCAGTTTCTCTCTCTGAATTTATATATTTGGTATAGTCTTCTTTGAAAATGTATTTTGTTTTTCTATCTTGAATTGGAAAACCAAATGTAAATAAAACTATTATGCTTGTTGTTGTTGGTATATGAGTGTCGGCTTTCAAAGAAATTACTAAACTAAAAAGAAAAGACGTCTCTGAAAATGTGATGTTGTTGATGATTTGTAATATAATAGTATATAACTTGTGTAATGGGTAAAAGAACCAATCTATTGTTAATGCTGTAATGTTGTTGTTGTTTTTGTTGATATATTAATATTGTCCTATATCTCTATCTTCTTATCTCCAAGCTAAAATCTATTATAATAGTTGGATGGAACCACTGTTGTTTTGATATAACAATAAATATTTAAATTAGTCAATTATATCCAATTATATTATTAATAAATAAATAAATAAATAAATAAATAAATAGGAAAAAGTAAGTGAAGAAACAGAACAAGAACAACTATTAATAAACATAAAAGTATGAATTCAATTATTATTATTATTATTATGATTTTTTGTTTGTTTTTCTTTTTTGGTGATTCAAAACAACTTATTGGAACCAATTAATTGACTGGTTGTTGTTGTTGTGTAGTGTGAAAGAGAAACAGCAGCAGCAATAAATACACAAAACAATAAAAAGATGTATTGTAACTACACTACACTATTATTATTATTAATAACATATAATAATAATAATAATAATCATTTAATTAAATTTTTGATTTTTTTGTTTTGTTTTTTGTTTTTTATAATTATTTTTATAACGAATAAAAGTTGATTGAATAAACTAAACAAACAATAACAAAAATATGTATAACAACAACAAAAAACATATTATATAAATAAACAAAACAAAACAGAACAATTGAAATTATTATTACTTAGTACCAGTGTCCAGTATTCATTGTTTCTCAACAATAAACACACATTTCTACATTTATATATCAATATAACAATACACACACAAATACACACCAAGAAAAAACACGGTTATCACACACACTCTGATAACCACACCACACAGTTTTGTTTGTCGGTGTGTGGATGTGCTGTGTGTGTAATATGTATAAAAATATATCAATGTTAATTGTTAACAATAATAATGTTTTGATGAATGATGATGATGAGATGATAGCAGAATTTGGCTGTTACTGCAGCGTGTAAATTATGAAAATATGTATGTATGCGGAGAGTGGCTCGATTTTAGTTTTTTGTTTGTTTTATTTTTATCCACAGGATAAATGTAGTAGAGATGTTGTTTGGTAAACTTTGACTGATCTTAGAGTTATTACTTATGGGGGTGAGAGTGAGAGAGAGAGAGAAAAGATAATTGGGATTATATACAATACTATGTTTGTTGTTTTGTATTATTTTTTATTTTTTTTTGGTTTAAATAGAAATGAATCATAATACTAAAGTCATGTTTGTTTTTATATAAAAACATTCTCTCAATGACAACATCAAATAGACAGCAAACGCAGGTGATAATATATTTTTATTTGGTAATGGAGTGGCGCTCAAATTCAGTGTAGAATTGAGAATGCACACCACATGTATATACATTAATTAATTTGAAGAGTGATAGTAGTACGAGACCAACTCTCATTGCAATATACTACAAATAGGTAAAAACAAAAAAAAAAAAAAAAAAAAAAAAAAAGGTAGTGGTGGTCCACCAAATTTTATCTATAGATATTGTATTATAATAAAAATGCTGTTACAACAACAACAACAACCACCACCAGAACAGAAAAGTAAATAATTAACAAAACTAATTGTATGTGCATATGCATACAGTATTTGTACAAGAAATGAACATCCAAATATTTAAATATAGATTATTATCTTTAAAATCTTGAAATAATCTTATAAAATTATAATCTTTATAATCTTATAACAATATAATCTAATAATCTTTAGAACTAAAAACAAATAAATGTTTCTTCTGGTTGGTCAAAGTTATGTGATTGGTTTGTTGTTTGTTTGTTTGTTGTTTTTAAACAAACATAAAAAAAGGTGGTTTTTTGTTTAAAAAAAAAAAGATAGTTGGTTGGTTGTTTATGTAATAAAACTGCTATTGACTATCGCCTATCGTTTATCGTATCTCTAAGATGCTATAAGTTTACAATTGATTGAATTGCAACAAAAGAAAGAAATAACAAAAACAAAAAAACGCATTTTTAAATACATCTATCTAAAAATATTGATATAATTACAAAAACACTGCCAATTTGCATTATTGTATTTGCTGTCGTGTTGTTGTTAATCATATTATTATTATGATTTTAAATTTAATAGCCGATTTTTATAAATTGCATTTGATATCCAATTAACTAATAGCTAACTAATTCTGCTGCTACTACTACTCTAAATGCTGTTGTTGCTACTGCTACTACTAACTACTAAAACATTGTAATTACAATGTTGAGCTACCTACTTCTAATAGTACTAATAATATAAATCTTTATATCAAATGTTAAATATTTGTTTGTTTGTACTTTCAATGAATATTCGAAATAAACAATTAGTTATTATTATTCTTATATTTATATATTCCTGTTATGTAATGTATGTATTCTGTTATGTTATGTAAATGTTTTGTGATCGCAATTATTCAATTCAACTCAATCTATTACAGGAATCCAATTTGAATTATTATAATTGGTTAAAGTGTGTTGTTGCCTGTGCGAAAATAGCGTTGCAGAAGTCGACTGAAAAAAAAAATTGACAAAAAAAAAATAAAAATAAAACAAAATTGAAAAATTCTGCGTGGTCTCCCAGCTTTGAGTCAACCGGAGAATTACAAAAAAAATAAAAATAAAAATACGATTGTTGTTCTCAGATGAGATAGATATTAATTTAATTTGACAGTACTTCATTAAAAACCAAAAAAAAACTGACAGAAATTGATTTTTTGTTTTTTCTGTTTTCTGTTTGGTTGTTTTACTCTTTTGTTCGTCTGGTGGTGGATCTGGTTGTCGTTGTTGTAAATTAACCATACGAGTTAGCCAGCTACCAAAAACAGAACAAAAAATTTATGATAATGATAAATTAAATTTTAATTTACTTCAAAGACAGACACTGATATAACAAACTAAAGATAATATAATATACTATTATTAAATTATTTACTTTTACTCGATAAACAAAAAATGGTCCAATTTCTTTATGATCGTGATTTGAGTGTTGTTACAAAAAAAAAGCAAATTATAAATAGATTTGAAAAATATAATTATATTATCTGCCAGTTATTTATTATTATTATTATTTATTATTAATTTTATTACTATTTAAACTAACTTAAATATTTATATATTTCTTTAATCCCAATTAATTGATTATTATAATAAATAATTTTAATTATAATAATATAAATAATAAAATAAGGCTGGTTGTGAATTGTAATGTAGATATTATTTATTTATTTTTTATTATTGTGATGATGGATGAAATTTATGATACAGATATACATCTATTAACAACAACATCAATATTGTTATCAATATTCTATTGAATTTTTATTATTAGATAAAAATGTATTCAATTTTATATTTATTTTGAAAGATAGCATGTGCTCTGTGAATTGCCTGCAATACTGATTCACTTGAAATTAACAAATATTTACAAAATCAATATCCAGAGGGTGGGTAGATATAATAATAATGTATTCAAGACCATCAATATTAAAATATATATAAAAATATATAGTTGAGGAGCTGCATACTGGATAAAGTATATCAACTTTTGTGGATGTGTTGTTGTTGTTGTTGTTTTTTTTTTTTTTTTACTTTATTTTTTTATGATGCCACAATATCATTAATGCATACCACTTCCATATTGAATGTGTATGGATTTGAGAGTAAAAAAGGTGTTTGTGTTGTTTTTGTTGTTGTGTTGTTTGTGGGTGAGAGCGAGAATGAGTGTGTGGTTGAATGACCACCACTACCACTAGTGGTCAACTATTAAGAATTGAGTGAGTGGTTTGTGTTGTTTTTGTTTTGCTAACAATAAATAGTAGTAGATTGATAAAAGATAGATATTAAAAACGACTAGTTATTCTTTTTCTGGAAATTCTATCTTTTGTTTTTCAAACAACATATTTGACCTCTTTATCTCACCCTCCACGGTACAACATGACGATAGATAATTCATTAAATAAAATAAAATAAAATAAACAGAACAGAAGTGTCAAATGCACCAATCAATTGACTGGACAAGACAGAAAGAACAACAACAACAACACACATGCAGTTTCCTTAAGGAAACTCAATCAAACAAATTGATTAGAAATAAATAAATTGAATGAATGAAAAACACACAATCACAAGAAAAGATAAATTTCGATTTCATTTTAAAATTAATTAATGAATGTTGTTGTTGTGTGTTGTCAGTGTGTGGTAATATTTGATTGTACAATGTTTTTGATGGTGTGGGAAAAAAAAAAAAGTTAATTCGTTTTTTAACTAATTAATAACACAGACGACAATAAACATAAATGAATGATAGAAATAAATTTATATGATTTTTACACATTGAAATAAAATAGCTATTTTATAAATAAAATGGATTGCCATATTTGATTTGTTTGGCTTTGTTTGGAATTAAATGTAAATGACAACAAACATACATAACTTGGTACAAATAAATAAAAAATATATATATCTCGACATTTTTGCAATCTTAATTTAAATCTGTTGTAGCTGATCAGTATCTTTTGATTTATAGGGATAATCCAATGGATAAACCAAAAAACAATAATGACTATAAACTATTATTACTATTTATATTATTATTCCTATTTGATTCTGTAGCTGTGTTCTTTTTGTTTTTGTAGTAGTAGCAGTAGTAGCAGTAGTAACAGTAACAACTTTGTAATAGTGAAGTTACTAAATAAATCCTAAATCCAAGCTAAAATAAATCATCCAATCTAAACCAAAGAAAAGGAAAAGGATAGAAAAGGATAGAAAAGAAAAGGAAAAGAAGAGGAAAAGAAATGTAGATCTAATATATTTTTTTATAAATACATACATATTAATGATAATTTGAATTGAGTAAACAATGATTTTGAATGTTCTAAATATCAGTCTTTTTGTCTTTTTTATCTATTACTGTTCAAAGCTAACTTGTATTCTCTTTATAAGAAACTAATTAACTTTACTACTTCTGTTGTTGCTGTTGTTGTTACTATGTTGAAACTGATAATAATTATTATTATTTGACTAATTATTGCTGTTAAGTTCTGATGCTCTTCTGTTGTTGCAGACAATCAGTTATTATTATTTTGTTGGTTTGTTTTTTTTTTTTTTAATATTTGATTATATGAACTTTATCAACCAAATCAGACTTTTGTGTGTTGGGTTTATGATGATAAAAGGTGGGGTGATTTTATTTTTAGTTTTTTTTTGTGTTTTTTTTTTTTTAGTTTTTGATAAAGTTGATTTAATTGAAGTGGAGATAGATATATAATTAATTAATGAAAAAAAAACAAAAAGAAAAACAGATTAAACAATAATTATTTAGATAAATAAAAAGATTGATAACTATTAGATTAGATTGGATTGAAATTGAATTGAATTGATTAAATTGCTGCTGACTAATAATACGAAATATAAAGATATAAAAAAGAATAAAAGGAATAACAGAAAATAGAAGAAAATAAATAGTTTTTTTTGTATATATTTATTATTATTGTTTACTACTAATAAATATATACTTAAAATTATCTAATATTTTCTTTTGATTTGACTGTATTTGTAGAATATTATTATTATTTCTATTAAACTTATAGCTGATCAGCATTATTCTCTTTGCTTTAAAAATTGGATGTGTATTGTTGTGTAATTCTAAATAAAACTTGAAACTGGTGATGAAGAAAAAAAAGAAAAAAAGAGAAACTTAAAAACCTGGAGATTTAGCTTTTAAGTATTCTTCTTTAAAAAAACAAACAAATAGAGGTTCAATCAACTTCTTTTTGTTTCTTTTTAAATAAAAACAATTTTAACGATTGTTGTTGTTTTAACTTGAATCTAACTTAAATTTAATTGATTATTCTAATTTATTTTTTTGAATGTGATTATGATATTGGTGAACGAATATTTAAAAGAAGAAAAATAAAATAATTCTATTCTCTACTCTTTTATTATGATATCAATATTTATAAAGAGAAAAAAAAATGATCACACTTGTCTTCTAACTCTTTCCGCACACGCTACACTTGATATGACAAAAAAAAAAACTTAAAAAAAAAATTTACAACGAAAAAGAAAAAAATACACCGAAAGCCCTCAAAATTTATTTTTATTTTTTAATGTTACACCCCATAAATCACTCGATAACCCCTCATACTTCATCAGCAAAATAAAATGTTGACTTTTTGTAAAATAGTGGTATGATAAGTGTTATCAGACTTGGGTAACGTGATGGGTTTTTTCATAAACAGACACGATATTTTATAAAAATAAAAAATAAAATAAAAATAAATAATGTGGTTGTAAACATTGTTTTTTTCAGAAAATCTAAATGGCAATTATAAAATATTTATCTGAAGTGAATTGAAATAATAAGTTATAACTAAACTTTAAAGTAGTGCAAAAATAAATATAATAAATAAATGAATATTTTCAAAATGAAGGGAATGAATATAATATAACATAATAGATTTATGATTATTTTATTATTTTTAATTAAATTATTATTATTATTATTTTGAGGAACTAGTTGGTTTCATTGCAAATCGTTTCTCTCTTTCTTTTTTCTTTTCCAATTCTCTTTCTCTTTCTCTGTCTCTTTCTCTTTGTTTTTCGAAATCTTGAGATGATTGTCCTCTTGAGCTACCTCGTGATTTGTCGCGACTGCTACTGCTGCTACTACCGCTACCACTATTACTTCCATTGATACTACTGCTGCTGCTACTGTTGCCGCTGCTGCTACTACCACTCTTTCTATCTCTATCCTTTAGTCTGTCTCTTTCCTTCTCGCGTTCACGTTCTTTCTCACGTTCACGCTCTCTTTCTCTCTCACGTTCACGTTCACGCTCTCTTTCGCGTTCTCTTTCCTTTTCGCGTTCTCTTTCTCTCTCTCTTTCTCTCTCTTTTTCACGTTCACGTTCTCTTTCCTTTTCTTTTTCACGCTCACGTTCACGTTCTCTCTCTTTCTCACGTTCACGTTCTTTCTCGCGCTCACGTTCTTTCTCACGCTCGCGTTCTCTCTCACGTTCACGTTCTCTATCTCTATCGTCATCTCTACTGCTATATCTATCTCTGTCTCTATCTCTATCTCTGTCTCTGTCCCTGTCTCTATCCCTATCTCTATCGTCGTCTCTACTACTATATCTATCGCGATCCCTATCTCTAGTGGAGTCACGTGATCTTGAATCTCTCTCCCTATCTCTATCTCTATCATGCTCCTTTCTCTCTCTATCTCTCTCTTTGATTCTGTCCTTTTCTCTTTCATCCAATTCATCTTCTCTCTTTCGTTTCTCACCCAAATCTCTATCCCTCTCCCTATCTCTTTCCCTGTCCCTCTCCCTTTCCCTCTCTCTATCTCTGTCCCTTTCATCGTCAACCCCAGAGGGAGGATACGGAGCATTGGGATTCATCATCCTCATATCCTGATAGTAGAAAGCGTTGGGAGGAGGTGGATATCCAGGAGGAACCCCCATATGCGGTGGAGGTGGGAACCGCATTCCCCTGCCAATATTGGGTGGAGGTGGACCACCGCCCCTAAACGCCTTGTGATAGGAACTGGGATGTCCGCCACGTCCCACACTGTTTCCACCGGGACCACCGCCACCTCTGCCCACCATAGGCACACCATTCGGTCCATACATATACTCGGGAGGCGGTTGTAGCAGTGCACCACGACCACCGGCATTGGGCGGACCTCTCATCATCATCTTTGGATCCATCGGCATTCCACCACCACGTTTTCCACCTCTGCCACCACGCATTCCCATTGCCATGTGATGTGGATGATGCGCGTAGTGTTTATCGGCTCCATTGCTACCGTCGCTACCACCGGAACCTCCGCCAGTCAACGGTTTAAACGATCCAGTCTTAAAAGCAAGCAGAACCTGTTGATAAGTATGTTGATTCATCGATTTTATAATGATTGTCTTTCCATTTAATTCCCTATAAAACCAAGTAAACAAACAAACAAACAACAGTTAATAAAACACTGAATTCATAAAATACAAATAAAAACAACAATCTATTATATACAGACTTGTTATTAAGTTTCTCTTTTGCTTGTCGTGCAATATCATGTGATTGTAATTCAACAAATGCATAACCCTTTGATTTTCCATTTGTTTCGTTTTCGAAAATCTTCAAGTTCTTTAGCTTTCCAAACTCTGAGAATAATTGTTCTAAATTCTGTTCTGTTGTCCACTGTAAGTAGTAGTTTTATTCATTTTTGGTTAGTATTATTATTAGTGCTATTAGTTGAGTGTTGCTGTGCACAATTAACATACCCATTCTAAATTAGCAACGAATAGAGCTGGCGGAATATCAGTTTGATCTCCTCCTTCAGTTGGATGAGCACTATCTTCCATAAATGATAAATCTTTCTATAAATGATTGATTGATTGATTGATCGATCGATCGATCGATTGATTGATTGATTAGATGATTAATATCGATTTTATATATATTAATCAAGTAAATAGATATATAACATACCTCATCTTCATTATGACTATCATTGTTTGTATCATCATCTATTGATTGAATGGAATGAGTTGGAGTGTCGGTGTTTGATTTGTTATCGTCGTCATTGTTATTTGTTCTAGTACGTCTTTCATATCGATCGTCATCGTCGTTTTGATCAGCATCGTCTTGATGATCATCATTGTTATTGCCAGTGTCATCATGATGCTGTTGATCATCTTCATCATCTCCATTGCTATTGTTTTCACTCTTCATTTTATAATCATTATCATCATCAAGATTATGATGATGATCTTCATTGTTATTGTTTGAATCACCACCAACATTATTATCATCGTGATCATTCTTTTCAATCTTATCCTTTACCTGTCATAACATGTTAATATTACTTTTACTTCCATCAATCTTTATCAATAGATATACATACATCATCATCATCATTATTGTTTTCATCATCATCATCATCATGATTATCAGTTGTCGATTTGAAATCACCATATATGTCATAGTCGTCCATATTAATAAATGATGTTTGTGATGATCGATTGAACAGATATAAAAATCAATCAATCAATCTTGTCTAACTATATAAAATATATCTATATATATATTGAAAATAATATCTACAAAAAAAAAACAAAGTAATAATAGTAAAAAAAAAGATTAAAATACAATATTACTGTTATTAATATTAAAATATCTATCAAAATTTGACAAATAGTATAACACAATTAATTGACTTCAAAAATTTTTTAATATAAAAAATTTCTAAAATTAACTTTTTTTTATTTTATTATTATTATTTATTTTTTATTTATTATTTTTAAGAAGTTTATGATAATAAGAGAAAACCAAATATTATTTATAAAGATGTTATAATTATTTAAATTATCTTTAAAAAACTTTTTTGTTTTTTTTTTTTTCGTTTTATTATTAAAAAATTTATTCGTTTTGCAGGAGAATAAATCAATTACCATCAATCAGACATTTGTCTATTTACTTGTTAAAACGACTGATGATTAGACTACAATATTCAACATCAATGACGATGATGTTGGGTAGATTAATTTCATTATCAACAAAAATAAATACAACAACCATAGTTTCAAATAATAATAATAATAGTATAAATAGAATACAATATTTATTTAATAGTAATAATAGTAGTAGTAGTAGTAATTGTTTTTATAATTGGTATAGTACGACATCTAGTTATGGAAACAATAAGAAAATAGATAATCCATCATTAGCAAAACAAGATAAAATCAATAGAAACAAAAAACAACAAGATATTAAATTTAGAAACAATGATGATATTGAAACACAAGATGAAAATGATTACATTGGTAGATCAAATATTATAAATAATACAAATAATAATAGTAATAATAGTAATAGTAATAATAATATTAATATAGAATCATCAAAAATCAATAAAGTAGATGATATTTTAAATAAAACGTATTGTATTATTATTTCAAATGGATATAGATAAGGATTGTTAGGTTAATATTCTAACAATCAATTTTTATTTGTTGTTGAAAAAAAGTGAAAGATTACAAAAAAGATTATCAAGAGCAGGTGTTACTTCTAGGAGAAATGCAGAGAAATTGATAGAGGAAGGAAGAGTTACTGTCAATGGAAAGGTGGTTGCATTGAAAGATGGTCTGATGGTGACGGAATCTTGTGATATTCGGGTCGATGGCAAAGCGCTACGAGAATCGGTGCCAAAGATATGGATGCACAACAAGCTGAAAAAAGTGTTGGTCACCAACGCGGAGGATCCGGAGCGCGACACTCTGATACCGATTCTCAAGAAGATACTCAACAAACAACATTTGATATCGGTGGGTCGACTCGATTACTACTCGGAGGGACTGATTCTGCTGACGAACGACGGTGAGCTGGCGCGCTACCTGGAGCTACCGGAGAGTGGATTCGAGAAGACCTATCGCGTTAGGATATTCGGTAAGATCACACCGAGTATGAAGCTGGCGTTGTCCAAGGGCATCGTTATCGACGGCATCAAGTATGCACCGGTCAAACTACAGGTGGAGCGTGAAACCGAGTCGAACACCTGGGTGATCTGTACACTCTCCGAAGGCAAGAACCGCGAGATTCGTAAGATATTCGAACACTTCAATGTCAAAGTACTCAGAATCATTCGTACGCAATTCGGTCCGTACACATTGCCTACCACCTTGAAACCAGGTGAAACTCAAGAAGTGATGATCAAAGATGAAATCAAATCATTCAAACATAAATGGATTGCAAAAGAAAAGATAAAGAAACAATATCTAACTAACAGTAATAATAATAATAGTAAAGATAATAATAATAATAATAGTAGTGAATCTATTGATGAATAAAACTAGAAGCACAATAATCTTCTTTTATATTTATTTTACTTACTTACTGATATCATAGATATCTTTGGTGGAGAATAGTTTACCTGTGTTACATGCTAACCACATTCCAGTAGATGAAATTGATATTGTTCTCTTGGTAGTTGTTGGTTTGTTTGTTACCAATGTTGTTAACAATGATGATGTTGTTGTTGTATTGTTGTTGTTGTTATTATTATTATTAGAGTTGTTTGTATTCCAAATATTGATGTTATTTCCATTGGTAGAGCAAATATAGTCATTGGAGGTATCTGTAGGCATCCAACAAACAGCTTCTATTGTCATATTCTTTGATGATAGTTTCTTTGCGTAGTTGATGTATTTCGTTGAGTTTGGTGCGTATGTACTTCTGATACTATTGGTTCTTAAATCGAATATTCTAGCGATACCAGTTCTCATTACATATCCCAAACAACTATTGCTTGAATTAAGTGATATACCACCAACTTCAATCATTTCATTAATTGTTATTCTTGTTTTCTTATTATTATTATTATTATTATTATTATTATTATTATTGTTATCATTTGATCTTATATCCCAAGATCTTATGAATCCTGTATTATTAACATTAATATTATTATTATTACCATTATTAATAATATAACCACTTGCAAATAATGTATTAGATTGTTGTTGATCATCTATTACCGTAATATCATTGATTGGCATCAACGGTTGATATTGTTCCCACAGTATTGCATTTGTTTCAATATCATAGATTCTAAGAGATCCATCTTGTGAACCAATAACAACAGATCTACCATCATTCGTTATTTTAACTGTTGTTTTAATATCATTGTTATTATTATTGTTGTTGATAAATGGTTTCAACTTTAACTGATAAAGACTATTCCCGTCATCTAAATGATAGTCATTCGATATCTGACCAACATAAACATTGTTATTGAATGTCGAATGTACAAATCTATGATTAGAGGCAACTGATAAACTATAAACACCCTATTTTGTTTCATATTAATATTGAATCAATCAAGAATCTATCAATATATATTCTTACAGTATTATTTAAAAGATTATTATTTGATGTATTAACAGTAGGTATACTATCTAATATATTACAATTGGTATCTGTAATAGATAAAGTTGAATAATAACTTAAGGTATAATGTTGTTTAATAGTATCGTGTTGATATTGTGCGAATTGACCACCAATACATAGATACTCTTCATTAGGCAACCAACTTAATGTTGTAATTGACAATTATGATTCTATTTATATTAAAATAATGATAATAATAATTATTATAAAGTTAATAATGTATATCCTTTTTTTTTTTTGATCAATTATGTATTTAATACATACAATAGGTATAGATATATTCAATCTACGATTTGAATTTTTAATTAGATTCAAAGTTAGAATTCTTTGATTGTAGATTTGTCTTTTAATATAATGAATGATAGATTCATTGCTATCGTCATTCAATTTGATTTGATCGATATTCTTTAGCAGGAGATCGACACGAGAGTATTTCGAATAGATATTTCTCCAAAACTCTATACTTTCATTTAGTTTTTGATTTAAACTACGATTGATATATAGAAAGCAAAGACAATCTTTTACTGTCAAATAACTAAAGATCTTATTTAATAAATACAATGGTAAATTTTGAATGTTACCATTACTTTTTTGATTTTCTTTTGTCATTATTATTTTATTATAATTATCCGTCACGAAAATATGAAAATAAAAAGTCTTTTAAAGTCACAAACTTACAGTTTTAGGTTTGTAGTGAAACACTTCGATTAAATTTTTTAGATTATTTTAAAGTTCACATTTATCGGCAAAAAAGATAGTGGGCGAGGTAGTTCCTGATTCAACAATAATATAAAAAAAAGATATTTTTAAATATTCTTAATCTACTATAAAAATTCTATATTTATGTAATTTTTAAAATCAAACGAGGTTTGATATTTTGTTTTATTTTAATAATATAAATAATAATAATTATAGAATAGTTTCCAAAAAAAAAAAAAATATAGATAGTATAATATTTATTTGAATCCTGAAAGGAATTTATTATTTTTTATATATTAGAGTTATACCAGTATAAATCATAACAACAACTACTTTTTTTTAAGAATCCGAGGTCTTCATCTGTGCTCATTGGATTCTCTCTTGTTCCAAATAGTTTGAAGCCTTGTTCTCTTAGAGCAATGATTATTTTGGCCCACTCCAAATGAGTATGTATATCATGAGTTGAAGACCAAAAATGAACTTCGAAGGTGAGCATCTTTATTTTCTTAAGAATTCCACTTTCGATCCATTGTTTGAGAATTGGCCACTCATTTCCTTCGATATCCATCTTTAAAAAGTCCAAATATTCAACTTTGAATCTCTTCATGAGAGTTTCTAAAGTGTATACTTCCCAGACTTGCTTTCTGCTTCCCCCGTACTCCTTTCCTTCAAAATCATTAGTATCTTTATCAGCAATACCTATTTTCCAAAAATTATTTAAATCACTTCTCTTTTGACTCTCCATCGACATTGAAGGATCAAAACTTTCTGATATTTTAAAATAAAAAAAAAATTTTTACAAATAATAAATATTATATATTAAATTATTAAAAACAAATATAAATTAACAAATTAGTAATCCATTAGAATAGAAATATAGAATAAAAAACTTACCAACTTTACAGCCAAGCTTTGTCAATTCATCATCAAAAGTAAAATCATTTGCAATTCCAAATGAGAATACTTGACATTGATTTGATCGGTTGACATGCCACTTGTCAGAATCTTGGCAAATCTTCCACGATCCTTCACCTGGAACACCGTTGTCAGAACCACCTCCGAGTACCTTGTATGAATCACATTGACCATCTTGGAATAGAACAGAATTTAAAAGAAGAGATCCTACTTCTGCACTTTGTTCCTCGGTATATTCTTGATTATACAATTTATCCTTCATCACTTGGACAAAAGAATCACTTAAAGTAGTTGTCGAACCAATATTAATTTGAGTGTTGGTATCTTTAATATCTTTTATGTGTTTGGTCAAGACATTGACAGTATGTTTCAATGAAACTTGTTCACTCCTAATCTTATCTATACCATTTATTAAATTTATATTGGAATTATTATTAGATAAATATAGAGAAGTACTTGTGATGGTTAATAATATAACAATAAAAAAAACAAATAAATAATTTTTGTTGTACATGTTCTTAAAATTTGAAATATAGATATAGATATATTAATAATAAATTAGGTTATTTAAGATTTTTATTGAAAATAAAGAAAACGAATTAAAATAGTATGAAAAATATTGTAAATATTATATTAAGAAATCATTTTATTATTTTGAAAACTAATTTAATTTTAAATTTAATTTATTTATTTTTTAATTACTCAACCAGGAGACTCTTGGAAATGGAAGTTTAATACATTATGATATCGAAATCACAGAATTCTTCGTATCAGTATGTAGATAGAGGAATGTCATGTTATTACAGAATCAAAAAAAAAATAAAAAATAGAATTCGGTTTTAAAACAAATATATTGTCAGATCCAATTTAAAGAGTCAATTTAATCTCTCAAATGAATCTATATTAGATAGTATGGTGGATTGAAGTCACATATTCAAATTTACCTCTGTTTTTTTGGAAAAATAAACGAGGGAGGTTGAAAAACCGTGTACGCAAAACTATTTAAAAGACTAAGATTGTTCTATTTAAAAAACATTATTTCAAAATAAAAAAAAAGTTTTGAATACCTAATATGATAGTAAAAGCACTAAACCGCAATGTCGGTTCGTAGTTGGTATCAAACCATGTTTCTCTCAAATTTTCAGTATTTTGTATCAATTTTTTTCATTTTTTTAATTTCGATTTTTCGAATAAGTTGGGATTTTTTTGTATTTATTTAATAATTTATTTATTATTTTATTATATATATATAAATTCTTATATAAATATAATTTAAACACATTTTGATTGGTGGAGGAAAAAGAAAGAATTTGGGCTCATTAGCCACACTTATTCATTTTTTTGATTCTTTTACTAAGTTCATTTTATTATTTATTCTTGGAAGTCTTTCCAAAGTTTCTGGAGAAGAATATGATTTTATAATAATTTTTATCCATTTATCCATATCTCTTTATATTTCAAATAGGAATTTAATAAAATGTATAAATTGTTAATCAAAAAAAAGATCAAACACTGTTTTTTACCAATTCTTTACAAATAAAAATGAAAAAAAGGAACGAGTTAAAATTGATATATGAAATACAAAAAATATATATTATTTCATGGTCTTTAATTTATCTTTTCATGGATATATGGTTTATTTGGAAATTTTTTGTTTTTTGCTTTGTACTTTGGCTGCTGGTTTTCTTTTTGTTTTTTTTATCTCTGCAGGTCTATTTTTTATAATCCAATTGATCATCTCTGGAGTACCACTACATTCCTTTGCGGTCTCTAATAACAAATCAAAAAGATCTGAAGTACAGTGCTCGGATTGGTTTGTGTTTAGCCATTTTAGTAATTCGAGGTTACCTTGCTGTGTTGCTAAATTAAATGCATTGGATGTGCAACCATCTTTTCTGTTTTCATGGAGGTACTTGACCACATCTAATAATCCGAATTTAACAGCACTGTCCATCGCCAATTTCGAGCATCCTTCTTTTCTATTTTTAAGAAGGAACTTTACCACCTCCAGCATGTTGTCAGCTTGTTCCTGCGAGGAGTCACATATGACCAGAAGACCAGTGAGTGAAGGCCGCACTCCAATCTTATCGATTGCTTTCTTGGTACATCCTTCACTTCTATTTTCATGAAGCCATCTTACCATCCTGATACTACCCATATTTGCCGAGGAATCCATAGCTCTAGTGGAACAACCTTCCGTTCTATTTTCATGCAACCATTTCACAAGTTCCAAGTGGTTTTGAATGGCTGCATTATCCATTGCGGCGCTTGAACAACCTTCAGTTCGATTCTCATGGAACCATTTAATGACGTTGAGATGTCCATTAATTGCTACTTTATCGAGCAGTAACACATCTGAAGTACCTTCCGTTCGATTGATATGTAAGAATTTCACAATCTCCAAGTGTCCATTTCTAGCGGCGTATTCCATTGCCCTCCAGGAGCAACCTTCAGTTCGATTTGAATGGAGCCATTTGACGAGATCGATGTGTCCTCCTTTTGCACTTAGGTCCATTGCAAAGTTTGTACAACCTTCAGTTCGATTGGAGTGCAACCATTTAACAACTTCAATGTGTCCTTTTTCAGCCGCGAAATCCATAGCATTGCCACAACCTTCAGTTCGATTATTATGGAACCATTGCACCAATGCCAAATCACCATTTGTTGCTGCTTGCATCATTGCTCTAGTTGTACAACCTTCAGTTCGATTCATATGCAACCATACAACAATTTCAAAGAATTTATTTGAAGCAGCATTATCCATTGCTTTGCTTGAGCATTCACCAATATGATAGTTTTGCATCCATTTCAGAACATTTAGATGACCGGCATCAGCAGCAATATCGAATAATCTTTGTGAATAATCTTCTTCGTCATCGTCGTCTTCATCATCTAGTTCATTTTCACTTTCATCATATTCATCTTCATCATCTTGAATTCCTGCCTTCCTAAAACAATGTTTTTCTTTATCTTCCGACTTTAGAAACTCGAGAATATGAATATGATTGTGTCGTACTGCTTCAGCGTACATTTTGTTACCAGCTCTGTCCTGAGGTCTATTGACAGCGAGCCACTTTATGATGTGCAGATGACCAGCTCCTGCAGCAGAATCAAAAACATTGCCCACTTCCAAGCCCTCTCTCTCTCCAACAAGATTAGAGAGGTATTCGACAGTCTCTAAATCACCAGAGTATGGTGAAAAAAGTAATGCTTCCTCCATTTGATATTCTAAATGTTCTGGATTCTTGAAGTACACCTTCAGAAGTTCCAAATAACCGTGTGATGCCATTACCATTGGAGTACAAAGTAGCTCTCGCCATCTATATTTACATTCTTCTGATACATGTGAATATACAAATTTGAATATCAAGTTATTCAATACTTTGTTATTGAAAACTGATGAAAATAAATCTTTATTCATTACTCGTATCTCTTTGAAATAGAATAAATAAATATTGTGTCTATCGATATTGTTTTGGAAAAATTTTTACAAGAAATAGCTAGCTTTGTTTAAAAATGGAAAGTATTTTTAAAAAAAAAATCTAGATATTTACTTTTATTTTACACTTTTTTGTTTTTATTGCCACCAATTTATCAATATAATAGTTTGAATCTAGATATTAAATAAAAGTACTAACTCATTTAATAAGCACTCAATATGAAAATAATAGATTTTCAAAGATGTAAACACAAATAATTATTCAAGTTGCAATGCGATTATAAAAGTCAATAAAATAACCAACTCGATTCATCACAATATCATCATATATGGTCCAAAACTTTTATCGCTCACTTGTTTGTCATTTATTGAGTTCCGAATCATTCCTTTTGAAGTGAATCAATTTTTAATATTCTTATTCTGAAATGCAATAGTGAAGTCAAGAAGATCACTGACAACCATTTTTTTTAAAACCCCTTTGTGATCGAAATTCAAAGAATCGGGTATTGATCAGTTCAGAGAAGGGTTGAAGTTTTTGTTTTTTGTTCTCAAAAACAAGGTTATTTTTGGTGAGGGTTACAGGAAAACAAGATACCAATAATATTATTTTATTGAATTGTTTTTTTATCATATAACTTCAATAATTTTTTAAAAAAAAAAAATTATCATAAATACAAACAAAAAGAACAAATAATCCCCAACAAATAAAATGAAATCAGTAAATATATTATTAATAGTTTCTCTAATCGTATGCATTGCAACCGCACAAACAATAGAGTACTGTCAATACTGTAACTCATTAAACGAATGTGATAGCAGCTCCCCCTTAAACTGTGTCAATATTCAAACATCTCAATGCACAGCATTCTCCGATCCATGTGGCACAATAACCGATCCATTCTATGTCTATGTCGATGAAAATGCCAATCCAACCATTACTATTCAAGTTTTTGGAGACGCAGCATGTCAAATCCCAATTACCTCTCCAACACCATACACATGTGGTACTTGCCAATACGGTGGATACTTTAACTGTTAACTTATCTAAACTAAAGTTGATGCCAATAAAACAAACAATCTTTTAGATCATATTTTGTAATTGAATCAACATAATAATTAATTGGTTTTAAGTGATTTGTTTTTTATTTTTTTGTTTTAAATATCAATGCCACAAAGCCAACAACATAAACACAAAATTAATTAAATAGTTAGAATGAATTAATTATCAGGTGCACACCGATCAAATCATTATGTCTATGAAAGTGGTTTTATGATGAATTTTAGTGAAAAATATTTTCGAAAAAAACAAAAAAAACTGCCGAAAAAACCCTTTTTGTGCCTGGACCACCACTTCCAGATCACAATGATGAACGTTCATCATCTTTTGTTTTTTATTTTTTTAATATTCTCTTGATTTTATTTATAGTACTTTTTTTATTTTTATTTGTAATTTATTTATAACATAAATAAATATCAGTTTGTAGTAATAAAAGATGCAATATGTAAAAACATTGTCAAGACCAGATGAGTTGTACTCATTGTTGAAGATCGGTTACACCGAAAAGTTCAAACCAAAGAATGTCATCAAAGAAGATCTCGAGAATAAACAATGGTGTTACGAACTCTTAAATAAAACCAGTAGAAGTTTTGCATTCGTAATCAATGAACTTGACCCACACCTTAAAGATGCTGTATGTAATAAATAAATAATCAAACAACCAACCAAACAAACAAACAAACAATATTATGATATCAAATCATCATAATCATCATCGTCATCACACACCAATCATTATCTTATTATATCAAATATACAAATCAAAAAAAACAAAAACAAAAACAACAACCTTTTCTTAAAAATCATAAACTTTAAAGATACAAATACAGAAATTAAAAGATAGATAGATAGATAGATTGATCACAGTAAAACATCATAACACACATATTTTTACTTAAAAATGATTATAATTTCGACAAACCACACCACATCATTATTATTTGTAGAGATATATGTATATAAATATTAACAAAAATATATATTTTTTATTTTTATTTTATTTTAAAGATTTGTGTATTCTATTTAGTTCTTAGAGGTTTGGATACCGTTGAAGATGACACCACTGTCTCACTTGAAACAAAGTTACCAGTACTCACCAAGTTTGCAGAGGGTCTTTACCAACCAGGTTTCAAAGTATTTGGTTGTATGTATTTCTTAATCCTAATCATATAAATGCCAAAACCAATACAAGTAATTAACTAACCGATTGTTATTTATTAAAGATGGTATGAACAATGACGAAAAGATGTTGGTTGAAAACTTTGATAAAGTTGTTGATGTCTACTTAAGTTTGGGTGATAGGTATGTATATATATATATTTAAATTAGAATTAAAACAAGATTATCATTATATATATATATATATACTTATATTTTAATTATTTTACAATACAATATAAATATTTATAGATTCTGTCCAATTATTCATGATATTACAAAGAGAATGGCACACGGTATGTCGGAATTCCTACAAAAGGAAGTTGTTACACTTCCAGAGTGGGACTTGTACTGCCACTATGTTGCAGGTCTCGTCGGTATTGGTTTGAGCAAGATCTTTGCTGCCTCTGGTCTTGAGAGTGAATGGTTTGCCAACGCCGATAAAGAGTCGAACGACATGGGTCTCTTCCTCCAAAAGACAAACATCATTCGTGACTACTTGGAGGACATCAACGAGTCTAGAATCTTTTGGCCACGTGAAATCTGGTCGAAATACACCGCCAAGCTAGATAACTTTAAGAATATTCAACATGCTCAATCCGTAAGCTTAATGTTAATAGTTACAATGATAGTAATAGTAAGATGTAGAAAACTAACTAATATGTTTGTTTGTTTGTTTGTTTGTTTGTTTGTTTGTTTGTTTGTTTGTTTGTTTATTTAACAATTGTAGGCATTGAATTGTTTGAATGATTTGATTACCAATGCACTTTCACATGCGATCGTCAGTCTTGATTATATGTCGAGATTGAGAAATCCAAAGGTGATTGGATTCTGTGCGATTCCACAGGTTATGGCTATTGGAACACTCAGTGCCTGCTATAATAATCACGGTGTCTTCACCGGTGTCGTCAAGATCAGAAAGGGACAGAGAGCGTTGATTGTCGATACCATTCAGAACAAGGGTATCACCGGTACCTACGAGTTGTTCTACAAGTTTGCCAATGAGATGGTCCTAAAGGTGCCAGCCAGCGATCCAAACGCCAAAAAGACACTCGAGCATCTCGACACCATCCAAAAGATGTGCGTAGAGAAGCTCGGCTACAAACCAGCCGGTTTCAATGACTTTGGTAACTACGATTGGATGGCTGTTGCATCGCTTGCCGCTTCATCGGCTTTCTTGGTTGCCAGACACGGTCCCAACTTCTTCTCAAAGCTCTAAATGCTCGAGCAAAAATGAATGGTTCAATCACCACTAATCAACAACAACAACAACAACTTCAACTAACAAACTTTATTCATCTTCTCACTTCACTTACTTTTTTTTCTTTTTTTCTTTTTTTTCCCCTACACACCTTTTTTTGCATCAACAAACAACAAACCAATAGTTTTAAAACGATTGATTTAAATATTCGGTGTTATGTTTAATACTCACTCTTCTATTAACTTGTTCAGAGGGTCGATAGTAAATATAATCACCATTTCCATTAATTAATCTTTTAATAAATAAATTATAATTATCACATTATTTGTATTAACACATTCATTCATTCATTCATTCATTCATTTGTTTGTTTGTTTGTTTTCAATATTATAAAACAAAACTATAATAAGTTTATTTTTATGTATTTAAATAAGTAAGTCGAGTAGTCCAGTATGTAGTACATGTTTATTTTTGAATAATATAATATAGTTATAGTTTATGTTATCTAAATTATTATTTAGAGTATGTATTATAATGAATGATCGATATATATATTTAGGAAGAGGTATTTTGTAGATGCTTTTGAATGATGTTGATTTGTTCGAGTGTATCTTGAAGTTGATTTCTATCCATTTCAAATCTAATCTTTTGTTGTTGTTGTTTCTTCTCTGTCGAAGATCTTAAGTTCTTTGTTAGATCTAGTTCTACAATAGCTGTTGGTTCATTCATTTCCTCTACATCCTTTGATTTTGTCTTTAGGTCCAATCTCCAACTCATTTTATCCAATGAATTATTAAATCTAGTTCTTCTATTTACAATATCGTGAATCTATAAGTAATAATAATAATAATAATAATTAGTTAATTTAATAAAACAAACAAACATTCATTCATTCATTCATTAATAAAGTAAACTTAAACTTAAACTCTTAAGTACTTACTTTCTTCTTATTTGTTTTCCAAAATTTGGTTAAACCTTCTTGTTGTTGTTGTGTAAAGTCATTCTATATTGTTGTTGTTGTTAGCAATGTGTTGGTGTTGTTATTGCAATGAATTAATATTAATATTTCAATGTTTATAATATATTGTTTTCTTTTTTTTTTTTATTCTTACGTCTTTAATTAAAGATTCAAAAGCTGTTAAATCTACATCTGAATATGATGCTCTTTCGATAATATTTATACATTTATTATATGTTGATAGAATAACTGTTTTTAAAAATACACACAGAAAAACAAATTTAATAATTAATAAGTATTATTATTTTAATGTTATACAATGTAAGTATATATTGTGTGGGTTAGATAGCAAACATTCTTCTGTCAGATCTGAACCTGAAAATATCATCTCTTGCAAACTGCTCAACGATGACAAAGATTCATCTTTTTCATATTCTCTCTTTAATAGAAATCCTAATAAACTTTGAAATTGTTTAGCTTCCATTATTTATTTATATATCTATCTATATTAATTGTAAAACAAACTCTCTATCTTAAAAAAAAACTCAATCAACAATAACAAACTAATTCAATATAAATTTGAATAATGCAAAAAAAAAAAAAATCTCATGAGATTTGAAAAATAAATTGAATTTTCATTCATTGCTTTTTTAAAATTTTGATAACACACATATAGATCTATTTAAATTAATATTCACTAATTAATAATTATAATGATATAATAATCAAATTAAATGAAAAAGACATTTCGATTGTTTTCATTGTTAGTAATTAATCAATCATTATTTATTATTTGTTGTTGTAAAAAGTTGACACAGAAATAAATTGACCAAAACCTATTGTTTTCATATACACACATTTAAATATCATAATGAGAGAATTTCTACCCACCACACCCACACTCACACTAAATAGATATCAGTTGAAATGGTTAGTCAAAAAATATTTTTTATCTGACACCACTATTTTTGCTAACATAGAAAATAGAATACAGGAAAAAGAGTTATCAAATCTTCACCAAAGTGTTTATGTCTATGTGATAAGCCTACCGCTGCTAGGATACCTCGTCATATACGCACCAAAACCAGAGCTACTTACCTAAATCCAAAGCTGCAAAGATACTCTGTGTGCCAACTAAGGATAGAAGCAACAGAAACAAGGGATCTACACGGGCGTGTTCCTCTAGAAGATCTCAAACTGAAGCACCAGATGCCGCACCAACTGTCTCTGCAGTATCTTCACCAGATGCCGTACCAACTGTCCCTGCAGTGTCTTCACCAGATGCCACATCTACTCTAGATGAATGTGACATCCCTAAATTGCTTTTCAACAGCAACGACTGGGTACCTTTGTATAATTCAAAAATCGAGTACAAGTTGGATGACGAAGCCCTCTTTTTAGATCCAAAAACAAAGGAACCATTGGACATTGAACTTGTCGACGCATTTGGTCCTGGCAAAAAATATATTGACAGGGGTGAAACTCTTATTTTCCCTTTGATGAAGCCAACCGAGGTCAAGGATTTGAAAGGAGCAGAGGTCATGGATATTCACAATCCAAACAATTCATACCAAGTGCAAAGAATTGTCAGCATTCACAATCTATCCCAGACCGACAATCTTATGCGATTTTTAACCTACTCACAGATGGAAATAAAAAGACTTTTGTATGCCAAACCAGGACTACATGAAAAAGCCATATCAAAATATAACATCGGACATGTGTATCAGCCAGAGCTTTTGGTTCTGTTCTTCAAGGAACAGAAAAATAGAGCCATCAACCCAATCATCCCCAAGTCCGCGTATATCAACTTTAGACTGTTTGATCCTATCATTAAATTGTATCACAAACATCTAATTCTCAAGTATAATACCAAAACTGGCTTCCCAGATCTGGAGTCCAACAAATGGAGTAAGAGAATACTAAGTCCAATAGGTCAAACTCCTTTATTAGTAAGCGAGTTTGTAAATGCATCATTTCAAATCAATTTAGTTACTGGTGCAGTTTATTTTAGTGCTAAATTTCAAGTGTCTAACATGGCATCTTCGATCAGCGACGATGGTAAATCAGTCACTCTATCTAAAAAATATCTTATATAAAAATAAAAATAAAATAAAATAAAATAAAATAAAATAAAATAAAATAAAAAAATGTTTGGTTTATGGTTACCAATTTTATTTCTTGTTATTTGATTGAATGGGTATTAGTTTGTTCGTTGATTATGTAGCTATAACCTTTAATGAAAAATGGTATATTTCACACTGGATGAATGAATATTAATTTATTGAAAAAAATAATAATTATATATATTAATAATTGTTTTTGAAAAAAAAAAAAAAAAAAAATCATTTGGTACATAATAAATGATGGATGAATGAATATTAATTTATTGAAAAAAAATAGGCATACTAATGGTGGAATATTGTATAATTAACATAAATTTTTGAAAAAAAAAATGACCTTTATTAATTTTTAATGAGTTTTTTTTTTTTTTAACACATGAAATGTCTCATATTAAAAAATGAAAAAAAAAATGGAGTTCACGATCACCACGAATCCCCACTTTGATGTGTACAAAAGGGTAGGAATTCTCTTATTATGTTTAAATAATCACAACTTTAAATGTATATTTGATTTTATTGCAAATTAAGATAACAATTTGTCTTGAACCCCTATTCCAATTAATAATAATGTGAGATGTAAGTTGGTATACTATGCTATGATACTAAGTAATATTATTTTTAATCATCATCCATCATTTTTGTTTATAATCATTAATTATTCTATTCTATAGAAATTAAAGGATGATTAAAATATTTAAAACTATTTTAATAATATCAATTTCATTATCTATATGTTTAGGAAGTGTAGATGAATTTTATAGAAACATTAAAATAACAAGACGATATAAATTTGATTTCGTAATTATTGGTGCTGGATCTGCAGGTAGTGTAGTTGCTAATAAACTATCAAAAGATCCAACCAATAGTGTTTTATTAGTAGAAGAAGGTATAGTTAAATCAAACTCTATTATTGACGATATCAAGTGTTTATTAATCAATTCAATAACATCTTTTTTATTATTATTAATAGGTGGATACTCTACAAATATTTATAAAGTGATGGATAATGTTAAATATGGTCTAAATTATATTGATCCGGATTATGAAATCACAAAGTACTATGAGAATGCGCTTTACAATGCCACTGGAAATAGATATATTCGATCGCTTAGAGGCAAGGTTGTTGGAGGTTGTAACTCTATCAATGGAATGGTGGCAAGTGTCGGCAATTCCTATGACTATGACAATTGGGCACGGATAACAGGCGAGCCGGAATGGTCTTGGAACGGCACGATCTATCCGATTCACTTGCCGGATTTCTTTAAACACGTCCCCATAAGAAGGAATAAAGAGGAGGATGCATTCAATCGTGAGTTGAAACAGGCGATTCTGCCACTGGGATTCGAGTATCTGGAGAGTGCATTCGAAGGATCGTCCTATGGATTCTTCCTCTCGAGTGCTACTCAGAAGCAAGATGAAGATGGACTGTATCACCGTGCTACATCGTTCTCACAATACGTCGATACAATCAGTAGAACTCGTGAGAACCTGTCGATTTTCGTTAAACACAAAGCAATGAGAATACATTTCGATACATCGGTCAGTCCTGTTCGGGCAATCGGTGTCTATTTAAAGGATCTATCGAATGACGAGTATATCTACGTTGAGATTGGCAATGAACTTGTGCTGTCGGCTGGCGCCTATGATTCGCCGCTGTTGTTGCAGTTCAGTGGGGTGGGCGATCCCTTTCATCTCGCTAGCCTGGGAATAACGCCTGTCATCAACTCGCCTTGGGTCGGAAGAAACCTGGTCGACCACACTTCGTTGGTGATCATGTCCAAGGTGGTGACGGCCAAGACAACCGACCGCATACTCCGACCCGACGCAGCACCCTACAATGGCTATCGAATTTTCGGGCCAAAAAGTAGAGAGCGAAAGATAAAATGGATAAACAGTATCAGCTACTTGAACATACCGATCAATCCAGCTTTTCTCTACTCGCTAGAGTTTGTTGCGCCTACTTCATCAGGATTCATTGCCATTGAGAAACTTCGACCGAATTTCGAATTCCACGAGAAACCACTGCTCAGAATCGATCACATTAGTAACCCCATCGAGATGGAATACATCATGGATGCAATAGAGTCGTGTCGCGCCATTGAGAAGAACCTGGTTGAGCTGGGTATTGTCGCAGAGCATGGAATCCGGCTTGGAGGTATCAACCTTGGTGAACGAGACTCAAAGGTACTAGAACAGCAGGTGCGAGATAATATTTTGACTGCCTATCATCCACATGGATCATTGAGAATGGGACCGTACTATGATAGCAGCTTTCCCACCACTGGACAGCTGCGACTGAAAGGATCGGCCAACATACGTGTCGTCGATGCATCGGTCATACCGATATCGCCATCGGGTAACACCAACATCCCAAGTATCATTGTTGGACTTCAAGGATCAAGATTCATCCTAAGAGATCTTGAAATAAGAAAAGCTAGCCAACAATCATCTTCTTCTTCTTCTTCTGATTTATTTAAAAATTTCGAAAAAACTTAAATAAAATTCATTTTGATTTCGTGATCGTTATCTCGCTTGCGAAGCTAAATTTTAAAAGTTTGTTGGATAGGATTCGAATAGTATTATAACCGGTACAACAACATTTTTTGTTCGTGATGCGATAGGTGGAATATATATACAGTGTACCTATTTCCCTTGCCAACAAACATGCGCAACAGAAACATTGGAATTCCAGCAGCATCATCATCAGTTAGTTAACAAAATAGGTTTTAATTAGCTTCGATAGGTTTATCAATAAAATCATATAACTTTCATTGTTTTCAACATAAACAACAAGAGGAAGGTTCTTATGTTATTATTCTTATTTGACATAAGAATCTATAGAATGTTAAAAATAAATTATAATTACAATTTAAACTGTTTTTTTTTTTTCTCAACATCCTTTTTAGTTGTTAATATAATACATTAAATTAGTTAGATTGATCTTGATCAAAGTTTCTATTTCAAGTTTAATAGTGGTCCAACAACAACATTCCAAAGACTTAACCAACTTATCGTTTTTACAAATAGTCAGTTGAAAAATAACATAACAATTTCAATTAAAGCAAACCACCCTCTTTCTTTTTGTTTTTGTTTTAACAGTTCTATTCTTATATAAAAATAAATTACCATATAAGTACATTGATTTCACAGATGATCGGAGCAGTTTTTACAACAACCAACAACTATAGTACTGGTTGTGGGTGTGTTTGTGTGTGTTTGAAGTGTATTATTTTGTTGTTTTTTTTTGTTTTTGTAAACCTTTCTTTTAAAAGAAGATTATTATTAAAATCTAAAAGTAAAATAAAATATCTAATTATTTTTTTAAAAATCTATTTGATTTTTGGTCACCAAAACTACCAAACACCGGAACATTCCACTGATTTCGGAAGGAAGATCTTCCCTGGAGATGAATGTCTCAAGAAATAAAACAATATAAGTGGTTGTCAATAAAAGGGGTTGAACCTTTTTATTCTATTGATCAATGAAAACAACAATAAAAACACAAAAATTCAATTTTTTGAAAAAATCTAACCAGAGTGATTTACAAAAACTCAAATTTTTTGTTAAAATAATTTCTCGTATCTTTGCGAAATTACCTCATTTGTTTTTTAAATTTAAACATTTTTGTTTTTTTTTTTTTTTTTTTTGAAATTACTTTGTAACTTTTCTTTTAATAAGTTTTTTTTTGAACCAATTGGTATCAAACATCCTTCAAACCCTCTTCTTTATAATAAATTAAAAGTAATAATAATCATAATTACAAACAAAAAGGAAATCAATCAACTTTTCAAATTCTCTCTTTTAACAAAAAAAAAAAAAACAGTAAATATTTAGTTCAACATAATAATAATAACTCTTTTATCTATTAAATATTATTAGATAGATAATTATCCACTTTTATTCGTAGTTTTGAAGTTTTTATTATATTTAAAACAAATCACACATACAATCCAATCTTTTTTATAGTATTAGTAATAATATTCATAGCTATCTATTAATTAAAAGGTAACTACACTTTCTAATCTATCTATCTTTATCCTTTTTTATCTTATTCTTATCAATGATGCCTTAAAACAAAATCAGATCTATAATTAAAGAGTTTGTTTTAGTCGAGAAGGATTAATTTTAGTTAAAGTAAAACGTTTGTTTGACTTAAAAGTTATTTATAAAGAAAGAAACCAACAAAGATATAAAAAAACCTTTGATTTGATAATCTTTTTTTGACAGATCAATACTTCATATCATTCATATAATTTTATTTTTATAATTAATTAACTTAATCTTATGTGTTTTTAATCTTTAAATATTTGCAAGATTCATTTAAAAAACTTAAAGTTATTTTTGTTCCCTCATTAAAATTCCCGTTTATGTAAATGTTAACTTCATAAAGTATTAACCTCCACCTAAAAAAAACCTTTGAATTTGATCACAAATAACTTTTATAATAACAAATCCAAATCCTATTTTAACCCTCCAAAAAAAAACAAACAAAAACGAAACACTCACACCCACACCCAGGTTCACCATCACCTTCCTACTCATCACATCATCATCATCATCTTAAACATGCTATGGACAATCATTTGTCGTTAATAGTAGTCAAAGTGTACACTTTTTATTTATCTAAATCTCAACTCTAAAGTTATGATAGATTTCACATCACCTTTCACAAACAAACACACATACATACAACTCCTTATCAAACAGGTTGACCAGCCAAACTACCTACCGCTTACTTTGTAGTCAATTTGCTATATTTGGTAGAAGGATGGATTACTTTATCCAAACCACGACTTTACTTCACTTCAACACCTCACCTCTAAAAAAAACCCCCTTAAATTTTATTTATCTTTAATCTGTCTATCCATCTAATTCAGAACCCAGATTATTATTATTATTGTTATCTAACCACCACAGTACAATTAGTTTAGTTTTTATTTTCTAATAATTTTTAAAAAAAAATGTTCAACTCTCTCTATCTCTCACTATTTTTCAATTGCCTTTAATTTTTTGTGTTGTAATAATCATCATTTTCACCCACCACACAAAAAATATTCACCAAGTATAAAATAAAGTGATACTGTTGGATTCGATATATGGAAACCATATCATTTTTTCTCTCACCAATTTAAAATATGATATCAAAAATAACCACACCACTATCGATTACAATACACTTCACTTTTTTTTTTTTTTTTTGTTATTTATTTCCAAACATATACATCCAACATAAAGAGAGTGTGGGTTATTTGAAAAAATCAAACCAATATGTATATATATGTATTGGTTTTTGTGTCTGTCTGTGTGCATGTAGGTAATGTTCTCTCTTATTCAACTGCCTTATTAAGAATGTTATAATTAATTTTTTAATTTCCAAAACATTTTTAAAAGTGAAAACTTGCTACAAATACAACCATATAAATAGAGGTAATTACTCTTTTCATTCATCAACAAACCAAATTACCATCAAACAAATATTTGCATTCAAATATTAAATATTACAACATCAAATTGGAAAATATTGTGTTACTATTACTACATAATATATTATTATTTTTTACTTTTTTCTTAAATTCATATCTACTTTTGGAATACTAACCGACTGTGCAACCAAAGCACAATCCAATAAAACAATACTTATTTTTTCTACACCTAATTGTAATATTATATCTATTTTATTTTTTAATTTTTTCAAAATTACAACTTCTCATTGAATTGGCCTACAAAAAGATTTTGCAGTTGCTATTTTAACATATATTTGCTATTCACTTCTCACCCATTTTATAAAAACTATACAATCTATAAATATATATACAACTATCTATCTTTATTTATCTTTGTGTAAACCAATTTCAAATTTTATTTTTAATTTATTTTTTTTCTTGCAAAATCAATTTTTAATTTTGTGTAAATTCTTGTTCTCCAAATATTCTCAATTTTATTTAAATAAATTCTAATTTCCAATTATTTTTTGTAGATTCTCCTTAGTGACATCATCCATACCAAACCAACCATTTTTTTATTTTAAAACAATATAAACAAGTCCTCAAGTCTTTAATAACATCTGCAAATGTCCGCCAACGATAATAACAACATCCAAGAACAATCAGTCGTTCCAACTGAGCCAAAGCTGGTAAATGGTACTACCAATGGAAAAGTCGCCATCAATCCAAAGTATGGTCTTCCACAGAGAAACCTTGTCCACCAAAGACTACACTCCAAGAAGTTCTTTGACTCTGCCGATTGGGTATTGAATGGATCTGGATCCAACGAAAAGTTGGAGAATCCCGCTTTCAACATCCCAATGTCCAAGGTTCATTAATTGAGCAGCCTCCTTTTGTCAGCCATACACACAAAGTCTGATCTACCTAGTGAAACAACATCCCATTTTTATTTTCTTGTTTTTAAAAAGTATTTTAAATCAACCAATCCAACCATCCAATCCAACACAAATGGAGTCAAAATGAACGAGTACTGTAGCTTAATTAATCAACAATCCATTCAACTCAATGTACCAATAATCAACTTCCCCAATCGTTCAAAAGTGACACTTTGGAAGCAATTTCTATAAGATAGTTAGAGAGAAAGAAAGAAAGAAATACCAAACATTCAAATATGTATTTTTAACAAAAACAAAAGAAAGAATGAATTTGGATAATCTTTCTCTCTCTCAATCAGGAGATAAATAACCAATCAAGTACAATATTTTAAAGTTACAATAAATTTTTAGTTTATATTTTTAAACCCTTTTAATTAATCCTGATGTTAAGATTTATATTAATCATTAACTGTCCATTATTCAACGCACAACTACTAAACATAGATTCAATTTTAATCAAATTTAAATAATGTTTTTTTTTTTTTTTGATTATTTATTTTTTGTTTATTGATTTATTCGAAATCGGTTGGGAACATACAAATTGGATTTGATTTGATAGAGTTGATGTTCAAATCATTTCCAAAGATTGAACGAATGCTATTAAGTTCATATTTGATCATGGTTGGTCTTTCAAGAGAGAGACCCCAGGCAGCTACTCTGACATTGGGTGGGAGACCCATTGGCAACAACATCTCTGGACGGAAAAGACCAGAGTTACCGAGTTCGATACGGCCCAACTTTGGATGCTTACCAAAGATCTCCATACTTGGTTCGGTGTATGGATTGTAGGCTGGTTTGAAACTGATATCGGTGATACCCAAACGCTTGAAGAATTCAGTGAAAATACCGATCAAATGTGACAATGAAATATCGACGTCGGCAATGACACCCTCGACTTGATGGAACTCTGCAAGATGAGTAGCATCCAATGTTTCATTTCTGAAAACACGATCAATCGAGAAATATTTCTTTGGTTTGAAACCAGTCTAAAAAATAATAATAAATAAAAAAAAGTATTATTATTAATCGATTCAGAACAAGTCATAACACTAAAATTATCAAAATAAATATTTACCTGTGCCAATTTATATAACATACGAGATGATACAGCAGTTGTATGGGTTCTCAAAATATTCTTTTCAGCTTCCTCAAGCTTCCAATCATATCTCCATCTGAAAAAAACGAAAACGGAAAATGTTAATACATTTTTTAAATATACTTGTTGGTTTTGATTGATAACTTACCCTAATGAATTATAATCACCTTCTTGATGTACTTTGTGTACTTTAGCGAGATAATCATCTGTGAAATCGTGTGAGGTGGCTGGATCCTTCAAGAAGAAGGTGTCATGAGCATCACGAGCTGGATGTTGTTGTGGTTGGAAGAGAGCATCAAAGTTCCAGAAAGAGTTTTCAACAAAGTTTGCAGTTGGCATCTCTTCGAATCCCATCTCAATGAAAATCTGTTTGAACTCTGCCTTTACCTTGCTCAATGGATGACGGAATCCCGAACTTGGGATTTCTCCGAGTGCAAGATGATTGAATTTGAATGTCTCATCCTTCCATGACTCTGTCTTTAACATATCGGCAGTCAAATCGGAACATTCCTTCTTTCTAATATTATACTTTTCTCCTTTACTAATCTTGCAATATGACAATGTCCTATTAAATAAAAAAGCATAGAGCAATAAGCAAAATTAGTTGAAGAACATTTACAAATCTAAACATAAATCAATACTTACTTTTCTTCAACTAATTTTGCACGTCTCAATGCTTTAATATCTTCTCCCTTTGGATCCAAATTGGCGAGGTTGACCAAAAGATTCTTTGTGGTGTCTTCAATACCGTCTTGCTTTCTCTTGACCAAACCTTTATCGATAACAATCCATTGCTTACCCTTGGCAGAACCAAAAGCAGTTGCACCAAACTTTTCCTATAAAACCGATATGAATTGAACAATATTAATATGATTGTGGATACAAAACAAAAACTATATTGTATAGTTAAACAACATACATTGGCTTCCTTAACGGAAATACCTTCAGCTGGTACTGCAGAGTACAAGATGAACTCTGGTGAACCATTCTTGACTGCACTCTCACCGTTTTCAGTCAAGTTTAATGAAGAGCTCTCTTTGAACTCCAAAGTGACGACGTTCATTGACTCCCATGACTTTAGATCACCAACGACTGCTTGATGGTCATCCCAACCATTCGCTTGGCACATCTGTCTTGAACTCTCAATGACACCATCCTTATCCAATGTCTCAAATAAGACTTGATCGAAATTGGCTACCATCCTCTGTTTATATTCTAAATTCTAACTTTATAAATCAATCAAATATAAACTATTGAATTAATAACTATAATTCTATTCCAATCTTTTCTTATCTAGAATCAATTTGAGATAATACAATACCAAAAACAACGTTGGAATTATTAGATAGATATTGAACAAGTAAAAAAAAAATAAAATAAAAAATGAATAGTGGTGTTGAGAAAAAAATTTAAAAAAAAAAATGAAAAATAAAAATAAAAAAAAATCGATTTTTTTTTTTTAACAAAGACATAATCAATACAACTCTTATGTTATTGTTCACACTTTAATTAATTGTTGTCTGATCTCGATTGTTGTTGTCTTTCTTTCTCTTTTTGTTCTCTTCTTTGTTGTTGTTGTTTCTTACGTTCTGCTTGTTCCTCTATGAATCGAAGGTATTTAGAGTAGAGTTGTTCGAATTGTTCGACATTCTCCTTCTCTGGCGAGTAGAAATGATTCGGTAGAAGTTCTTGCATGAATTTGTTGAAGAAATGATCGGTTTCATTGATCTCTGCTAGGTGTGGATATAGCGTGTTCTGACAGAACTGCTCTTTCAACGGACGAACTTGCTCTTGGTTGAAAAGATTGAGTGGTAACAACGAGGTTCTCTCTTTCAGCGAGAAGTCAAAGAGATACAGTGGATTGGGTGGTGCCACCGGCGATCGAATTGAAAACGGTGACTTCAATGCCAACTCTAACATTCTACGATCGCAATAGCCGTTGCCAATTGCCAAGACGAAACCAATCATCTTTCTGATTTGATATTGAATAAACGATGCACCTTCCACCTCGAAACGAACCCATTCTTCATCGCCACCACCACCACCATCGACATTCTTTGTCTTAAAAGATGTTTCGACTACCTTGAATGAATTGATTCTTCTAACATTCGTAGAGTTTACTCTATATGCCAACATTTCTGCATCACGATCAACTGGTGTCTCTTTCCAAGTTTGATCTTTTACATCACTCTTTTTATTATTGCTATTCTCTTCTTTTGTTTCTACTACTTCTTCTTCTTCTTCTTCATCAGCATCATCATCTTCTTCTTCTTCTTCTTCTTTATTTCTATGAGCTCCTCTCTTTTTCTTTTTATCTTCATTTAGATCTTTATAAGTTCTTCTGTGACTTGTGAAATTGTGATAGGAATTGGAACCGATGTATAATGGTAGAATCGATTCGTTGATTTGTTCGAGTGTGAGTTTTGTACCGAGATACTTCTTTGGCAGAACATAGTGGTAGGTTCTGCTTGTGCATTGTCTTCTGGGATCGAAAGATCGACTTGTTGGTGCCAGTGCCAATATCCTCAGATTTGGTGGTAGACCACGATTGATCTTTTCGATCAGTACTGCCACCTTCTCAGGATAGTAGCCGCTGCCATCTTCAATCTCAAGACAACCCGCCAGCAGTGTGCTCAGTGAGTGTACACCTTTGTCGGTTCGACTGGATCGACTCCACCTGATACGATCGAGATCACCCAGATTCGATGGTAGAATCAGTCCCGCTTTGAAAAGCGCTTGTTCCAGCGTGTTCTCCAGTGCATTGTACCCGGAGATCTGGTACTCCAGTCCGTGGTAACCGGTACCGACATAAGCAAACAACAGCGCCATCGGTGACTTCTTTAGAGTTGCCATACGATCGATGTCCACCAGATGTTTGTTCTCATCGAAAAACTGTTGAATCTTTGCGAAATGTGCCATTTTCATCTCGTGTGAAGTCTTGTCTTTCTCGCTACGTATCTTGCTTTGTGGTGCACGCGGTGCTCCTGCCGGTGTAGCGTGGAATCGTTCTTGTTTCTTTAGTTTTTCAATCTCTTCTCTATTGCTTCTATTTCTAAATATATCGAAACCACCATCACTTTCATTGCTATTATTATTACCACTACCACTTGCTGCAACGCTATCATCATCATCTGCAATAAAGAAATTATCACTAATTAAATTACTAACATCGCTACCTTCTTCAATTGTTTTTATTGTATTACTGTTGTTATTGATGGTGGTCATTGTTCTAAGATTTTTATTAATATTAATATGGTTGTTGTTGTTGTTGAAACTGCTGTTGTTGTTACCACCAATAAAGTTGTTATAGATTTGTATGTTGTTTCTAATTTTGAATCTATTGCTAATTGACAAAGTGTATTTACAGATATTATTTGTAAGCATTATTTCTATTTATGCCAACAACATGTTTTAAATTAAAAGTAAATTAAAAAGAGTTAGAGAAAAAAAAAAAATTTTACATATGAAAATAAAAAAACGAACGAAAACATCAAAAATAATTTCAACATAATCAAAAGTTAAAAGTAATAGATGGTCATATGAAAATTTAAAGTTATTATAATAAAAAATCATTAAATCAGCTAAAGTTGTTGTGACTACCAACTTGATTACCGCTGAAGATGGTATTGATGAAAAATCTCTGTGTTGTGTTAGTTAAACTTTATCGTAATTTAGGACCTATAGAAACCTTTGTTTGTAAGTGGAAATTACTTACTATTTGGGGTAGAGGACTCGAAAGACTTTATAGATTAAATAAATCTAATTGCATCTCAGCTGTTCTTCATGAGAATAGACATTTTGTAGAAATCAATCGATCACCTATGATACTTTTGTTTTCGTATGTTGTCAATACTCTCGACATTGGAACAAGCACCTCAATCCCAGACTGTTACAATTGTTATTGGTAGTTGTTGTTATTGCTATTGTTGTTATTGTCGTTGATGTAACCACCACCCCAATAAAGTTGTTATTGGATTTGAATAATTAATCTATTTCTAATTTAAATCTACCTATTGCATTGTTTATTGTATCTATCTATTATTTGGCAGAATAATTTAAATATTGTTTATATTGGCATGTGGGTAACAAACATATTAAAAACAACATATACAAACACACTTTTTACTATTTATAGGTACATCAATACAATATCAATGACATGCATTGAAAACAACAATACAAAAAAAAACAAACTATCATGATAGATATTTTTATCATTGTATAATTATCACACTAATCACACTAATCAATTATGTCTTTGTTTTTTTTTTTTAAAAAAAACAATTAAAAAAGAAAATTAGTGGATGAAGTTAAATAGGTAATAAAAACAGTAACCAACCTTGAAGTGCCCAAAATTTTAAAAAATATCTTTGGATGATTTAAATTTTATTTTAAATCTTGAAAGATCTCCATTGCTGAACAAATTTTACTTTAATTTTTTGTTTTTTTTTTTCTCTTCATTGGTATACGTTGTCACTTGATAGTTAGATTTAAACTTTATATTTTTTTGTCAAAAAAGTCTGTTATAATAGTGATAATTAATAACACCTGTTACCCATTTAACACCACCTTTTTGTTTTCTATTACAAAAAAAAACAAAAATAAACACATCAATTTTTTATATTAATTTTCATTTGAGACACTACTTATTATTATTATTATTATTATATTTATATTAATGAATAAAGTATCAACATCCTCTTCCTCTTCTTCATTCATAAATATCAACAGTAATTGTAACGATAATCAAAACAACAACAACAACAATTTAAACAATAGTATTGTAAATAACTATAATTATATTGATAGAGTTCAGAATATTTGTAATCATATTGAAGTAGAAAATTGTTCATCAAACAACAACAACAACAGTAATAGAAAAATGATATCTAATAACTTTGAAAGAGTAGCTATTGTTAGTTATGTAAGAACTCCTATGGGTGGTTTCAATGGTTCACTTGCTTCGTTGAGCGCCACAGAGTTGGCGTCTATCGCCATTAGAAAAGCGATTGAGAATGTCAACCATCCGAAGCTGGTAGAGTCCATCGATGAAGTATTGCTTGGCAATGTGTTGTCTGCCAACGTTGGACAGGCACCCGCTACACAAGCTGCACTCGGTGCCGGCATTCCAGACAGCGTGCCATGTACTGCAGTCAACAAGGTCTGTGCCTCTGGAATGAAGGCTGTGATGCTCGGTGTCAACTTGATCCAGACCGACTGTGCCAAGGTGATTGTTGCCGGTGGTTTCGAATCGATGTCGAACGTGCCATACTACCTGACAAGCGCACGTAACGGATATCGTATGGGACACCAACAGATGATCGATGGAATGATTAAAGACGGTTTGACCGATCCATTCGGTAACTTCCATATGGGACTGGCTGCAGAGCGTTGCTCGAAAGACTACTCCATCTCCAAACAAGAACAAGATGAATACGCACTCAACAGCTACAGACGTGCACAAGAAGCAACCAAGAACGGTTGGTTCAACGAAGAGATCGTTCCAATCACCATCCCAGGAACAAAAGCAAAACCAGCTACCGTTGTAAGCACAGATGATGAAGTTTCAAATGTAACTATCAAAGCTAGCTATTCAATATTAGTCAGAAGAAGAATAATAATATAACTAACTATTTTTTTTATTTTATTCTCTTTTTATTTTTTTAAGGCAAACTTTGAGAAATTAGGTAATTTACAACCATCTTTCCAGAAGGAAAATGGAACTGTTACAGCTGGAAATGCTTCAACAATATCCGATGGTGCATCAATCTTGATTCTTATGAGTGAGTCCAAAGCCAAAGAGATGGGTGTCCCAGTGATTGCATATATACTTGGTATGGCTGATGCCGCACAAGAACCAATACAATTTACCACTGCACCAGCACTTGCCATTCCAAAGGCTTTATCAAAGGCTGGTATCTCTCAAGATCAAGTTGATTATTATGAAATCAATGAAGCTTTCAGTGTAGTAGCTTTAGCAAATATGAAGGTAAATATTATAATATTTTTAATATTTAAATTAATTTTATCTAATAATATATTATTATCACTATTAATCATTATATATATAGAAATTGAATATTCCTCATTCAAAGATCAATGTTTTTGGTGGAGCTGTCTCTATGGGACATCCATTGGGTAGCTCAGGTTCAAGAATCATCTGTACATTATTATCTGTTTTGAAACAAAGAGGTGGAAAGATTGGTGTCGCCAGTATTTGTAATGGAGGTGGAGGTGCATCTGCAATCGTAATCTCAAGAGAATAAAATAATTAAATTAAAGTGATTAATTTAACAAGTGTACAAAGACAGAATAATAAAAAATATAAATAAATTGTGTTGACCGATTTGATTGGGCGGTCAACTTAATAAAAACAAAAAGAAAATAACTTTTGAAATGATAAACTGGTTGGGTTGGACTGAAACATGATGTCATGTTTTGCTTAAACTAACAAAGATATTAAAAAAAGTGTTTTTTTTTTTTTAAAATTTTTAAACAATTAATTTGTTTCCTTTTATTGTTGTTATATTACTTTTATACAAGATTGATTATAAATTATTATTATTGTTGTTGTTGGTTATTTGTTATTTTTTAAAAAAAAAAAAAAAAATCATGGGTCCAATGCCAAATTTGTGACACCACCCATAAAGACTTCCAATGAAAGAGTGATTAACTCTTGCACTTTGAATGTCTTTGGTATCTTGTTAGGATAGGGTTGTTGTCATTTATTTGGCAGAAGCCTTGGCAGCTTTCTTGTGAGTAACTGGCTTCTCTTCATTCTTTAACAAATTCTTGTGGATATGTGGGAGGACACCACCACCAGCAATAGTAGTATTGGCTATATTGTTATTGTAAAAATAAATAGAATAGTAAGATAATTAATATTTGTTTAAAACCTTGAAAATGATGTTGCTGTTTTGAATACATACATTTAATCAATTGATCTAATTCTTCATCAGTCTTGATGGCAAGTACAATGTGTCTTGGGGAGATACGACGGACACCACTTTGTTGTTGTTTCAAAGTGGAAACTGTAAGTTCGAGGACTTCAGATGTCAAATATTCGAGGATGGCAGCAAGGTAAATTGAAGCAAGAACAGATACACGCTTGGTTGGAACACGGTGCTTCAACATAGTATGAATACGACCTACTGGGAACTATTATTTATAATATTATAATTAGATAAACTATTATGCAAACTATAAATACTAGTAAAATAAACTAAACTTACAATAATACAAGCTTTAGATGACTTGGATACTGGCTTCTTCTTGGTTTTGGTGGAACCAGCGGCTGGGTTCTTTGGGACTTTGGCAGTAGCTTTGGAGGTTTCAGTTGACTATACAATTCATATATTATATTTATTTAATTGTTAGTTATCTGTATAATTATTTATTTATAATAAATATATTAAAGATTATAAAAACTTACCATTGTTATTAAAAGTTAATTTAAAATGAAAGGAAATGTATTGAAAAATACAATTAATAGAGATGGTTGTTTTAAAGAGGTTGGATGTTTTTGTTAAAAAAAGAGTGAGTGAAATTGAGAAAATATATATTTAGTTTTAATAAAAACTATTTTGTATGACTACAGAAAATATATATTTATTTTTTGATATGATTGAATTGAAAAATGAAATGTGTGTTTAAACAAAATGTTTTTTTTTGTTGTTGGATTTTGAAAAGTGACCGTTAAAATAAATAATAATAATTAAATAAATAAAATTGTTGTCAATTTTTAGCTGAACATCAACACACTAATTTAAGCGGATTTTTTGTTTTTTGATTTTAACGATTGAAAATTTAAATTTGATTTTTTGAATTCAAATTTTGGAGGGGATTTTCCAAATTTCAAAAATCCATAAAATTTGAATAACACACACTATTTTTTATCTAAAAGTGCACGATTTTATTGGGTGGTAGATAAGAAAAATAAAATAAAAATAATTAATCTAAAAATTAACTTTTTAGGAAAAATCTGAATGTGCATATAATAAATAATAAAAATATATAATTGTTAAATAAAAATTACTGGATTTTGTATTAAATATTATAAAAATAGGCACACATGTATATTTCTAAGAAACAAATTATTTCTTTTCTTTTTTGGTCTGCAGATTGTTTGAATAGGACCAATGAAAATTTGATTAACAATTATTAATGATTTTTTTTTTCTTGTAAACTAGTTATTGTGTATTAATAAAACAAATGCTTTCCACTTATAAAATGAATTGAGTGTTTGAATTCTACTATTAATCTTGGAAACAATAAACCCTCATCAGCAGTTAATGATTTTTTAAATTAATCAGACCAGTTTTTTTTTTTAATTTTTATATTTTTTAATTTATTATAATATTTTATTGTATTTTAGAGATAAATTGATTCAGAATGCTACAAAATAAGGAAATATATTAGTTAAATGAAAGTACTGACTATATTTTGATAATCTATAGTTTTTTTCCTTACCTGAATTGAAATCTGATGTACAACATATCCAAAATCATTGGCATCCAAATCAACTGTTAATGCTACTAACATTGGTGTAGCAATTAAATCACTCTGTATTTTCGTTTTAAAATTTAATGATTGTTATTAATAAATGCTTTAGTTTTAGTTTTTTAGTAATTTACTTACAGGTCCTCCACCTTGAACTATATTATAAAGGTAGTCTCTAATACAATGTGTGCTAATAACATGCATTCTAAAGACAAACAGTAGTTCGTCATCTTCGGTCTGACGAATACCCTGGAACTCAAAGTTTTCGAGTGACAACAGTTGTCCATCCAATACTTTGTGTCCTTCCTCTCTGGCCTTGATGAATCCAGATACGATCTTCAAACCAGTCTCACTACAATAAGTATCCATCTCCTCTACATTTCCAACCAAGAAAAGTTTCAAAAACTCTGGAATAAATATTTGTTTTGAAATCTAAATTTAAATAAAATAATAGTAATAATAGTTAATATCATTATCGATTGGTTGAAAATGGTTGGATAGTTTTTCAACTTACTTCAAGGAATTTAGTTAATTCGAAACCTGGCAGTAAGATATCTTTGTAATCCATATAAAATTTTGTGGTTGGGTCAGAGGTGATCATCTGTGAGAATTTGTTCAAATAAAAGTAGAAATAGTTTCCACCCAATGTCGGTAGGTATTCAGTGACCTTGACCAAACGATCCAGCCATTTCTGATGGTTTTGTATCTTCCAATACATAGCATCCTTTTCCACTGGAATTGGTAATTTCAATTCTTCCAACTTGGCCAACTCTTCTTCTGTTGGAGCAACTATAAATTATCGAAATTTAGTTAGACGTGTATAAATTATTAAAATAGCAACAGATAGCGATCTACTTACAACTATCTTTATACATATCAGGTAATTCATCGAATTGCTCTACTGAGGTCATTGAATCCCAATCGACTTCGGGTGGATCCATTCCCTTTTCACGGAACTCTTGTTCACGTTGCTTCAGCATGATGATCAGGTCTGGCAGGTGATCATCGTCGGCGGCATCGATCGCTTCCTCTGTCATATCGGCGAGATTCATTCTGGTGTCATAGTAGAGCGGTAGTTTCAAACGATCTACAAATGCCTGTGAACGTAAATCGGTGGAGATGAGCTCGTAGTTGGTTGGCTGGAATGGTGGATATGGTGGACGAACACCGAGTGTCTCTTTGTAGGCGTTCTCCAGTTGCAGTTTTTGATCTGGTGTAATCTCACCCTTGATCTTTGACATGACATCCGCTTCCTTCTGTCTCTTTTCATAATCCTTATAGTATTCCTTATATTTATCTCTTAATTCCTCTTCTTTCGATGAGTATTTCTTTTGTTCCTGTTGTTGTCCTTGTTGTTGTTGTTGTTGTTGTCCATCAGCAGCTGCACCTTCTTGTCCTTGTTGTTGCTGTTGTTGCTGTCCATCTGTAGTTGTTTGTTGTTGTTGTTGTCCAGTTCCAAAATCCATCTTTGGACCGGTGTATCCTTCGTTGTTCTTTTGTTGTTGGTCAGCATCGGTGACAGGTGGTTTCGGCTTTATTCCAAAGAGTAACTTGAAATCATCGATATTCTTTCTGTATTCCGGTGTTTCATTGATCAAACTCTTGTAGTTCTGAAAGAAATCAGTGATAAAGTTGTAACGCAATTGCACTGATGAACCGTTCATCAACGCCGATCTCTCCTGATAGGATGTAACCATCATACTATTAGTACCACCATTTCCATATCCAAATCGTGTGTTTACACCACCACCACAGCCATTGACCACACTACAATACAACTTCTGAGTACGCTGTTGTTGTCTCTGTACTTTTGAGACACCACTTGAAATCGATGAAATTAAATATCGATTCATTATTCAATTTTAAATAGATATTCAGATTTATAACTAAACTTGAGATATATACTATATATCTAATATACTATATCTATAAATATATATATATATGTACTGTTACAATTATAAATCTAAATTTAAACTAAAATATATAAAAATCTCTCTTTTTAATTCCAATTGGTTATTGTTACTAAATTGGGAATCAATCATATGATTAATTATATAAATAAAGAGAGAGTGAAACTGATTAATTATACAACAATCATTAGTCATCATAAAAAAAAAACAAAAAAACGAAGATGCATCAATTTTTTTTTATTTTTTTTATTTTTTTTTGATGATCAATTTTTTTCAGGCAATGGAAATTTTCATACACACAATTGATAAAGATATCTTTAGATTAGAAATTATAGTTTATAGTTTATATAGTAGTTTTATTATATCATTAATTTCTAATGGACTCTTTTTTTTTTTTTTAGTTTTTAAATCCATATTTATCTTTATTTGTATTTATTATATTATTGTTGGTTCTGTTGTTGTTGTTATTATTATTTATTGTTGATTTTGTTGTTGTTGTTTTTGTTCTTCAATTAATGTATCATACAACTCTACTAAACCTTCGTTTTGAGCTTTGGTCAACAAATCTAAAAAAGATAATTAAAATTATAAAAAAGAAGAGAAGAAAAAAAAAGATTATATGAATGAGCTTACTGTTTAACTAATCTTCACGTAATCTTTTCTTATCTAATTTTTCAACATCTTTGATATGAAAATAAAAAAATAAGACAAAGAATTAAATTGTTAAAATCTGATTGATGAGTGTGTGTTTTGATAGTGGAATGTCGACTGAGATTTATGCTGACTGAAGAGGAGGAGGGGCAAAAGATGATCGCGATTGATTACTTACCACTTAAATTAATATCGGTTCCTTGTGTGGCTTCTCCTAGACGTTCGGCAAACAGACTATTCGAAGAGTTGTCAGAGGTTTTCTGTTTCTTTTTGGTTGCGGTTGGATTTCTATATAATTGACTCAATTGATTTTGATTCGATGCTGCCGGCTGTTGTTGTTGTCTAGCGATATCTCTTTCAATTGTTTCCATCCATTCCTGTGGAATAACACTATTATTATTATTACTATTTACATTGTTATTAACTGGATTTGATGAGAATAGTGAATTATTATTGCTGTTGTTGTTTGATGTCGAAGTAGTTGTTGTGGTTGTAGTAGAAGTTGGTGTTGTTGTTGTTTTCATATTAATATCATCATTATTATTATTGTTATTGTTATTATTTGGTTGTTGTTGTCTTTGGGCAGCAGTAGTTTGATAGCTTGTTCTTAAATAATTAATAACTGGGTGAACGAAAATACCAAACATCGGACCAAACGATGCTAAACTCTCACTAAAGAATCTGTTGATCAAGAGGAATGCATCTTCAGTTCCACCTTGGAGACAATCTGCCATTGTATTCACTAAATCATAGACGAACGATCCAGTCCATTCGTTTGCTAGATTTCTAAGTGGATAAGACTCTGACGGTTCCACTAGTATAATTTCAAACAATCTCTTCATCTCTCTTCTAACCAATGCAAGTATTCTTCCAGTTAAATCCTTTCCAGGTAATATCTTTGATTGTAATTCCTTTTTGGATAGTAATATTTACACAGTCAGTAATATGATTAACCATTTCAGAAAACAAATAGAATTTACTTACGGGTGGTATATTTAAATATGGTACAAGACTTTCAACAAATTCATTGACGAAATTATCGATGTTCTCTTGCGAGGTGTTACCATTCAAAAAGTCATTGATGAAAACGTTACGGATGTTTCTGTGACCCTCGAGTGATTGTGCCGGTACCTCAGAGTAGAGGTATCTAAAGTTGAGTATCATCATTGGGAGATTATCGATTACCGTAGACATTGAATCACCTTGTTCACCAGAGTTGTTGCTGTTGTTTGTTTGTACACTTGAGAGTAACGTTTGAAGGAGTGATTCAAATTGATTCAATTGTGGAGCACCACCACCACCTGGTTGTTGTGAACCAGCTTGAGGTTGTTGAGGTTGTTGTGGTCTTGCAAGATTTTGGAAGATCTGCTGGAATGGATTGACACCGGCTTGTGGTTGTCCAGTTGCCTGTGGTTGTTGCTGTTGTCCAGCTGCTTGTGGTTGTCCCAATCCCGACATAATATTACCAATCATATTTTGAAGGAAATTTGGTAGATCACCTGGTTGCTGTCCTGCCTGTTGATTTGGTTGTTGTTGTTGCTGCTGTTGTTGCTGTTGCTGTTGCTGTTGTTGACCGGCTTGTGGAACTGGAATGTTGAGTCCTGGAATTTGTACAGAGATCTGAGAGACTTGTGCAGTTGGCTGTGGGATGGCGACAGTCGAAGAGTTTGGTGTGGTTCCAACTTGGTAGCCACTGAGATACTGTCCCATGCTGTTCGACGCCATCGAAGTACGCATGTAGGCAGAGTGGAGGTTGCGAATCTGAGTTTGCAGTTGTTGTCTTTCGTTCTGGTCGGTCAGGTTTCTCTCGTTTTCCAACGACTGAATGGCTTGATCCGACTGGTCGATCAGCCACTGGAGTGCAGCTCGCGACGCTCTGAGAGAATCGGCAACTCTCTCACTGGTTCCTCTGGTGTCTTCCTCCGCGGGTGCAGCCGGTGCCGCTGGTGGTTGTCCAGGTGCATTTGGGTGTGAAACTGAATTGAACAGATTTCTCATGTTCTGGTGAATCATCTGTGGATTGGTCGGCACGGATGTGCCTACCACCACAGAGTTGGGACCGGCCAATCCTCGCAGCACATTCTGGATAGTACTGTTTATGTCGTTGCTAGCCGACGGTATTCCATTGATAAATATTCTCTGTTGTGGCATACCACCAGCACCTGGTTGTTGTTGCTGTTGTTGCTGTGGTTGAGTTGGTTGCTGAGTAGCATCGTTTGTTGTAGAATCGGGTGGTCTCTCAACTAAATGTATTGTGTTACCATCTTCAATATCTAAAAATTTAAAATACAATAACAATAACAATAATAACAAACAACAACAAGTTAGTTAACAAACATCAAGTCTAACTACCACTACAAATTATAATAATAATAATAATAGAACGTACTATAAAACTTTATATCCTTATCGTCTTTCAATACTTTTCCTCTTGAGATCAATCTTACTTGTTGCAATGGGATATTGGAGAGTGCGTGTACACGTTGTCTTAGATCACCAACCGGGCAGTCGGCAGGTATATTTATATCATAAACAACACCCTCTATGTTTTTAACATGAATATTGATGTCTGTCATTCTCTCTCTCTCTTTTCTTTTCTTTTTTATCTATCTATCTATCTATCGTTTAATATTATAATTTTATTATACTAATAACTAACTTTAACTTTACCTAACTTCACTCAATAAAATAATAATATAGATATAATAAAAAAAGTAAATAACAAACAATTAAATAAATAAATAACTACTAACAATCTATCTATTAAAAAAAAAAAAAAAAAAAAAATGAACTGAACTGAATAAAAAAACTAAACAAACAACACAAACAAGTTATTTTCAAAATTTTATATCAATTTTTTTTTATAGATTGTTTATTAATAAAAATAGTATAGGTTAGATCATGAAAAGAATGTCATATTTTTACAAGAAACTTCAAACTTGTTTCTAAAAGATTAATACTTGTTTATTTATTTGGATATTGACACAATTGAAAACAAAAATCAAGAGAATTTTTATAAAATTTTAATGAAATTTCATTGATTTTCACAAGATAGATAAATTTTTATTTTACAGAGATTGATAAATTATCAATTATTCGTTCGTTTGTTATTTATTTAGCATATTGTTGATCAAGCAACTTCACAATATGTTATTGTACAATGATGATTGTAAATTAAAAACTAACCATTGGATGATTAAAAAGTTTTTAAATGATGATTATTGAACGAACGAACGACATGTATTGTATCTATATGTGGTTGTTTTTTATTTTTTATCTATTTATATTGATAAATATATTAAATAGATAAAAATTAATCACTTTTCGTGTGTGTTTTTTTTTTTTGTTGCAATTAATTTTCAAAAAAGTGAACAGTTTTATTTGGCTTGAACACAGTTTTTTGTTATTAATATTTTTTGTGTATGGTTAACCTGAATGAAAATCGGGGTATCTTTTTATTAATTTTTGTTTGCTTTGTGTTTTGTTATTTTGTGTTTTTTTTGGTTGTTTCTTTTCATCTTAACATCACATGTGTGTGACTTTTAATTAATTCATTCTAATTTACAGGATTTTTCATTTAATGAACGTACATTGGAGGAACAGTATACTTTTTAGTTTTTTAAAAGACTATTTCAGTTTCATATGCATTCGTTCAATGAAATAAACCGATCACACAAATATAAAACGAATATCATATTAACACCATCCATTTTTATAAAATATAATTTTTTTATTTAAACTTTTATTATATAAATAAATATTTATAAATACAAACTTGTCACAACATTAATTCAAATATAAAATATTAAAACTTTATAAATTTTTTTATATTTCTATATATTTATACTAAAGATATGGAAAGTCTTGAATTAAATAATAAAATATTAATTTCAAAATGGAATCCAAATGATTATTGCAAAGAGAATCAGGTTTTCAAAATTCCACAGGTGAAATTCAAAGGATATCGGGCTTCAGAGAATAAACATTCAATGTCATTGGTGGATGAAATCGAGAGTTGGAGAAGTAGATGGCAATTGGACAAGAAGATCGCTGAGAATGGTTGGAGATTTGCGGTGGTATCATTTACTGATAGCGACAAACAACAGTTGGAATGGTTGATAAAGATTTTTGAATGGCTGTTCATTACAGATGATCAATTGTTAGAACCACTCGGATATGTTTCGGAATGTAAAGGAATCAATGGAATGTCAATAGATGATTATATTGAAAATTCATTTACAAGAGATGGAAAACACGATCGATACTCCACAATACTCTGGGAGATACTCAACGAAATGTTGGAACATGGTTGCCTGGAGGATTCTCTCAATGAAATGTTAGAAGAATACAAGAAATGGATGCATTCTATTATCAAGAAAACAAAAACTCTCAACTCTGAAACGACATTCGAAGATTACTATCATTTTAGAGAATTGGATTCCAGTTCAATTCAAGCAATCTATACATATATGGCAACCACAAGAGTAGAGCCATTGTCAATGGAAATTGTCAACTCTAAACTAATGAAAGATTTCATCTATTCTTATGCTATATCCAACTATTTGGTAAACGATCTTTATTCATTCAACAAAGAGATACCAGATTCCAGTCTTTCAAACTATATAAAGATTCTTACTTTGAACAATAACAGTATTGAGAAATCTATCAATATAGTTATCAACATCATAAATGAACACTTTGAAAGAATGATGGTAATACACGATCAACTGTTATCGCAATATAAAAACAATAACAGTCTAAAAGAGTTTGTTCATGGTATTGTTAAAATTACAGTAGGAAATCTAAAGTTTTGTCAAACCACTCCAAGATATTCTGTTCATTTAGAAGAGTAAAAGAAAAAATAATTTATAATATTTAATAAATTAATAATTAATAATTTATTTAATTAATATTTAATTTTTTTAAATTATTCTACAATAACTTTTGCTTTTGGGCTTGGGGTTGGTTTCAACGATAACTCTGAAAATTTCTTCGAGGAATAGTGATTCATGAAACATGGCAGCGATGAATTTGAAGGGATTAGATTTGCCAATGACTAAGTAATGGTGATTGTCCAGTTTTCTAATTTGAATGATTGGCTTTGGATTGAAATTACAGTTGAGTTCCAAGTTGGTGAGAGTATTGGGAGCTATTTTACATCTTGTTATTTTATTGATGTTAGTAGACAGGTTTCTTATGGTTGGAGGCACAACAACATCAGAGTATCTCTCATATACTCCAATATGACATAAACCTATTGATTCCACAGAATCTGGAATCACACCTTCATTGTTGATATCTTTAATACATCGATTGTAGAGATTGAGTTTCTTTATGGAGTTGGGCAGTGCTCCACGCTCAATATTATAAGACATCACGCCACAGAACTCCAATAACTCAATTCCAAAAGGGAGTTCTCCACACTTGATACTCTGATTGTAGTCGTGGAGGTGAAGTTGAAGTGTTTGGACATTCTTTGGGAATGGTTGTTGTTCGCTACGATATCCAATTGTCAAATCTTGGAAGTTGTATTGATTATCTTCTGGGAGGATTTCTGTGAATCGAAATCTACATCGATCGATATTTAAATGAGTGATTGAAGTTGATAAAGCAGATCGCAGAGTATAGGTATAGTAGAAACAAAGATTCCTAACGGTAGCTGGGATCTCACTGAGATCAATTGTTTTCTCTCCATTTACGAAATCTTCTCCATCTTCATTTGTCTCACCACGTGAATCATAGACATTTAGATAGTTTAGATTTGGAAGATGGTGTGACTTGAGTTTGGGGATCCACTGTGATGGCGCCATAATCAGTGAAGTCAAAGAGCTTGGTAATACACCATCTTCAAGTTCACATTGATATCCACTGTAGGTTAGTGTTTCTAAATTTTGTGGTAGCACACCCACTCCAATTGGATGTCTTCCAGCATATTTCAATGATTTAACAGAGTTTGGAAGTACTCCATATCCCAATGGTTTGGAATAAGACTGTAGATTGATCTCTTCAACACCATCAGGGAATGCTCCACTTTCAATAGTTCCGTCGTACCCTTCAAGTTGGATTATCTTTAATCCTGCTGGGAGGCTGCCCACAGTCAATGGTTCGTTGAACTGAGGGTCGAAACTGATACTCTTCAAACTAGATGGTAGCTGATAGGCAACTGTATGTAATCCATTGAGTTCAGTTACATTCGATTGTTCTCTCAACAATCTAAAGAGATGACTACTCTCTTCTTCACTTATCGTATCAAACACATTTAAAGTTACAGAAGTTACACCTGAAGGGATATCAACATGTGATAATAATTCCGTTCCTATTTATATGAATTAGTAAAGTTTGAACACAGCATTAATTTTATAAATAGATTGATTTTTTAACACATACCACACTCTGAATGAAAATCAAAGTCATTTGGGTCGATTAGATCTAATAGTGCATTGCTTTCTAACTTTTCACCAATCAAGAGAGTAAAGATCTTCTTTGAGTTATTTGAGTTTTCAATGATTGATTGATAAGATCGTAGATACCAACGACTCTTGTCATACTTTATATCTGTCTTGAAGGAAAGATATCGATTTCTTTCATCGAACCATCTTTTACAAACCAAACTAAAACAGATTCTATCTATGTTTTCATCTAATTCATTGATTATTCTTGTTAAAAGTGTATGTGGTAAATTAACAAATTTATTTGTGCTATTGTTATTCATTAAGTAATTGTAATTGAATATATGATCAATAAAATATTGTTTATCTATTTCTTTGTTTTAGATAATTTTCTAAAACCAAAATAGAAAATATCAAGAAAAAAACCAAATAAGAAATGAAAACAAAACTTAAAGTGTGGCTTCTATTTAAGAACCAGAAGTACATAAATAATAATTATGATTTTCATTTTTTAAAATTTATTTCTATTTTTTTTTTTTTTTTAAGAAAAAACAAAGAACATTCCAACCATAATCAAATGATTGTTTTAATATAAATAGAAATATAATATATCGATTTGATCAATAATCAACAAGATCTCATTGCAGCAATCAAATCAATTCTCAATTTAACTGAAAAATCCTGAGATCTGTCCACATTCATTCTATTTATCACTTTTTTTTCGTGGGACTTCGAACCGGGTTCGAGGCTCGGTAATGACTAAGTTTCCCACACCATCCGAATATAAAAATTAATAAATCAATTTTTACTTCTTTAAAAAAAAAAAAGACTATGTTTCCCCGCTACCGGAACGTAAAACGTTCGTATTTCCAAGGTATCGGAACCCGTAGTTCCAATCAATATTTAAAATCGAAATAAACTCCATAAACAAGAACATTTTTTATAATCATCTTAACAACTCATAAAATAATATTTATTATAATATCATACTGCTATATGTCTTTACTACCACAACTTATTGCAGTTTCTGACAACCTAAAAAAAAAAAAAAAAAATCTATTACAACAATAATTCGGTCAGAGATCTCTTACAAAATTAATTATTAATAATCCATTTCAGCAACCTCACAATAAACAAATCTACAAAATAAACCTTCTCTCAAAATAATTATATTTCTTTACTTAAATAAATGTTTTAAATAACCTTATTGTTTATTGAATTTGACAACCACTTGATGATGATGATGAAGTAGTTACTTTTTGATTTGGTTGCTTCTTGACTCTATTTTCTCGACTAGTGAGCTATTAAACATTGATTGGTTGAAAATTGTTGAAATGCAATTGATTCTGTTGGTTGTTCCAAACATTAAATAGTATTTACTATCTAATTTCCTCACTTGACAATCAATATTGTTTGATACAGATTCGATACTGTTGGTAAAGTTGATATTGGTGAGTGTTGTTGGAATGTATTGAAAGTTGGTTGCATCAAACACTGTGTTGAGTGTTCGAATTGATTCCGGTATCTTTACACCTTTCTTCATGCTTAGTTTACAGTCATTAATATACGTTATACACTCCAAAGAACTAGAGTTCATACCACTTGGAATCTGTAGATCGTTTAGAGTCTGGTTATAAACAATGATCTCTTTAATGGAATCTGGAAGTGAACGTTCCGATTTGAATTCTATTTGCTTGCAATATCTGAACTCAAGAATTTCAATGCCATCTGGAAGATCACCCTCGTTGAAAACTCTTTTGTGGTAGTTTGATAAACAGAGTTTCTTGGCTTTAATATTCGAAGGAATTGGTTTGGTATCTCCGGGGGTGCTGAGTGCTAACTCTTTAAAGTGGTATTGTATATCCGATGGAAACAGTGTGTCGAATTGATAGTAACTTGGTCCGGTATTGAATGTTTCCACCGAATTTGGAAGTGCCCCACTCAGCCTGTATACTGTATATACATTGTCAAGAAAATCATACTCTGTATCGCCAATGATCAATGTTTCGATTCCTTCTGGAATAGAAATTAGATCAAACGGTTTGGCACTATATTCATCGTTGTTATCATAATCGTTTACATCCTCGTTGTTAACACTCACCAAATGTTTAAGATTTGGTAGGTTTCCAATGTGTGAAATCCATTGATATGGTATATCGATGATGGTGTGTAAGGTGGCTGGCAACATTCCATCGATGGATTCTCTATTGTATGCAGTGTACTCTAGGATCTCTAGATTTGGTGGGAACATATTGACATGTGGAGCATCATAGTAACTACCAACACTCAGATACTCTAGAGTCGATGGAAATACATTGGCAGAGTTTTCAATTGTCTCGCAAAAATTGGCACCTAAAGCAAGCTTCTCCAGACCTTCGAGAAATACACCTTTGTGGATGGGTTGGCTAAAATATTCGCCAAAAGTAATCTCTTTCAAAGTAGAAGGGAAACAACCAACAGACAAAGATTCATTGAATTGATTGTCGAATGTCAATTTGACAAGTCGTGGTGGAAGTTGGTGCACAACTGTATTACATCCATCGAGTTGTGTAACATTTGATTCTGCCAACAGTTTATACAAATGTTTGGAATCATCTTGATTCAACTTATTAAATATATTTAATAAAACATTGGTAACATTACTTGGTATCTTATCGATTGTGTTCAATAATTCTTAAGTTAAATAAATAAAGTTATGTTAGTTTTAGATGTTAAACATTGTTTGATTGAATTGATAAAGTTTAGTTGGTTACTTACTGTAATCTATAAAATAATCAAATTCAATGATTGGATTCTTTATTCTATCGTAATAATCACGTCTTTGATACTCATTTAGATCACCAATATAAAGAATACAGTTATTCTTGTTGTTTTTGCTGATTTCTAATGATTTGATATAGATTGATTTGTATGATTTCGTAAAGAATAATGAACTACAATCATCATCATTTAGATAACGTTGTTTAATATGATTATCAATGTTGAACAACAGATATCTGTCTCTTTCATCGAACCATCGCTTACAGACCAAACTAAAACAGATTTTGTCAATGTTGTCTCTTAGTTCATTGGTGATTCTCGTTAATAATGTATGTGGTAATTGTACAAATAAATTTGTATTATTATTTACTTCCATGATCTTTTAAATTAAAGTATACAAAGTAGTTGTTCATCTCTAAATAAATAAGCAACAAACAATAAAACTATTAAAAACTGATGTTACTTTTAAAAAATTTGTTTTGCAAATGATACATTAAAGAAAAAAGAATAAGAGAAGATTCAAACCATAACTTCATTTAATGATTAAAATAAACAGTAATATAATTAATCGATTTTATCAAAGATCAACAAGATCTCATTGCAGCAATCAAATCAATTCTCAATTTAACTGAAAAACCTCCTGAGATCTGTCCACATTCATTCTGTTTATCTTTTGTTTTCTCAAAAAAAAAAAAAAAAAACAGATTCACCATTTTTGTTTTTTCTTTGGTTATTTTTATTTTTAAAGAAATAACATAGAACATTCCAACCATAATCAAATTATAGTTTTAATTAAATAGCAATATAATATATCGGTTTGATCAAAGATCAACAAGATCTCATCACAGCAATCAAATCAATTCTCAATAATGAAAACCTCCTGAGATCTGTCCACATTCTATTTATCTCTTTTTTTCCTCAACAAATCTATTTTTCTTTCGTAGCTATCAAATTACACTTTAGTTATAAAAAAAAAGTAAAGCTATTTCTCAAGTTGATGAGAATACCGATATGCTGTATATATTCATTTATGATAGATTCGTTAGATAGTAGGTTATTTTCGTGGAGAGGAGTACCGCCAAAATAGGATTTACAATAGAATTTCCAGATTTGATGAAATACAAGTGAAGCGAGAGTAGTGATGTTGTCCTTTCTTCTTACCAACTGAACGCATCTTCCATTGTCCAATCGAACCGTTGACCACCTGAAAGCTGTAAGGAATCAAGAATGGTGTTAAGATTGAAACTGTGCATAACTGCTCAACAATTAAAGAATGTATGGAAATATGGGTCAGAGCAGTATGTGAAGCACAGTTCACATTCTTTGTTTTTGTTGTAAGCCAATCCAGGAAGCGAACGAGAGAAGAACCGGAAGACAGTGTTTCGTCCACGCTGGTGTTTGATAAGCGATACATAGGTGAAGATACTGTCGTAAGATGTGTAGTCGAATTTGGTTGGTTGTAGAGATAGTTGGAACTGGCCATCAGTTAGCGGTCGAATGCCATGTTTGATGATCAATAGGTGGTCGTAGATTTGCTTTCAGAGTGGGTGGTAGACCATCAATCAGAATAGGTTTAGCAGATCTGATCTTGTTTTCCAGATGTTTGAGATGAACTGCCAATTGGTGCCACAGAGTGTAGCATAGATTGAGATATGGTGAGGTGATAGATCTGCATTGGATTTGAGATAGCCAACTGGTATAATAACAAACTTTGGAAGAATCAGAGGATGAAAGTAGGAATCTGTTGAATATCCACACGTGTTGCGCATCATTACGAAGTTGGATTCCCATAGTGAGATGCCACCACGTAACCATGGTTGTACAGCTCTGGTCTTTTTCATTGTGTTTTTATACTTCTTGGAGTCGATTTTATTTTCTTTCGACTTCATGCATTAAACTCTTCAAAATGTACTTTGTTTGACTATTGATATTTTATGATCATTTATTATTTACATAACTGTTTAGAGACTAGACCAACAGAAATGTCATATCAGATGAAAAACGAATTATCATAATGAATAACAACAACAACCTTAATTTAAACAATCAACGAATATATTCGTTTTGTGTACACATATATTTCTTGCATTTATACGGATGGTAAGTTTATATACCTCTCGATCGATAACATAGCAACTACGCGACAAACTAGTACTAACTAACTAATTTTATTTTTATGTTCATCAACTATTATCGAGTAATCTAATTTTACTCGCTAGTATGCATGCGATCGATGAGACTTCTTATTAAAGAGGTCTATACGGACTTGACTCTGGTTATATTTATATATATATTTATATGTATTGAATACAAATACTTACAGTTGATATATATAATATAATTCTTATTTTAGAACAAGAGTATAGAGCTATCCTAATCGGAACAATTGGAAGTTAAACCAAATGATTTCATTTTAAAGTAGTAAATAATAAAAGATCATAAAACTTCAATAATCAAATAGAAATATAGATTTACAAATATTTCTAATGTGTAGATAAAGATATCAAAGCTAGTTTTTATTGTTTAGATTGTTGGTCATCGTCAGATTTACCATTTTGACCAAACATGATCTTTCTTTCTTTATCAGTGACTGGTTTATGTGGATTCTTCTTTAGATCTTCTTCAGCTTCAGTGACAACTTTGTTTACTGATGGAATTGATCTCACTCTGTCAATATATTTAAAGACATTTGGGAATTCTTGACTTGTAAACTCTGGATGCATATAAATATATCTTATCCATGCATAAATTGCCTAATAATAAATAATAATAATTTTAATTAATATAAAATAATAAAAAAAAAAAATTAATTGTTCATTTGTAAACTAATAAACATACCATATCTGCAATTGTATATTGATCAGCAACAATAAAAGTATGATCTGCCAATTGCTTCTCCAAAACATGGAATAATCTTGAAAGTTCATTTGAATATCTTTTAAGAGCATATTCAATCTTTTCTGGTGCACTGTAATCATTTATTATAAATTTAGAAATTAATAAAAATTAAAAAAAAAAATATATTATTCATTAAAACAAACAACATACTATTTATCGAAATGATTGAGATTTCCTTGTGTTGGACCCAAACCAGACATTTGCCAGTATAACCATCCTAAAACTTGAGTGTTTCCTTTGATATCGGTTGTTGCATTTGGTAAGTATTTACCATTACCGTAATGAGTTGCCAAGTATTGAAGAATGTTTCCAGATTCAAAAACAGCGAGACCACCTTCCACATTTCGATCAAAAATAGCTGGTACTTTTGAATTTGGATTGATCTTTTTGAATTCTTCAGTGAACTGATCACCATCTCTGAGACTTAAAACATTGAAATTATAAGGAATGTTCAATTCTTCCAACGCAAAAAGAACTTTGTGAACATTTGGTGTGCTTGCACCATATAATTCGATTTTAGAAATTGTAATTTGAATTAATGAGTTCTGTCCACATTCATTCTATTTATCTCTTTTTTTTCGCAAAAAAAAAAAAAAAATGATCACCATTTTTGTTTTTTTTTGTTATTTTTTTTGCTCCATCCCAATATAAAACTTAATAAATCAATTTTTACTTCTTAAAAAAAAAAGGTTATTATTTTATTTTAAAGAAAAAACAAAGAACATTCCAACCATAATCAAATGATTGTTTTAAATTAAACAGCAATATAATTTATCGATTTGATCAAAGCTCAACAAGATCTCATCACAGCAATCAAATCAATTCTCAATTTAACTGAAAAACCCCCTGAGATCTGTCCACATTCTATAATTTTATCTTTTGTCTAAAAAGAAAAAAATGGACAACGAAAAAAAACTTAATGGTAAATCCATCCTTTTAATACAACGTTTAATAAAACATATATACCACTTTAGTTATAATAAAAAAAAAAAAAAAAAATTTTGAAATTATGTGTAGAAGTACGTAGTTAGTGAAATGGTTCATTCGTGGGCCTTCTATGAACCCGAGTCGAAGACACGAAACCACTGACTTTCGAGTATAAAATGCTATCAACTGCAACGCCTCTTTAGTAACGACTTCTCATTCAAAAACTCTTTCAATAGAGTCATTGATGCAGTAATATTAAGTTGATCAGACAAATAAATATGCATTTGTATTTCTCAAATAAATATGTAATAAAAAGAAAGAAATTGTAATTTTTAAATAAATTATTCTATTTGAATAATTAAAAAAAGATATATATTTATATTTATATTTTGATATATTTTCTTAAATAATATTAAATCTATTCTTCTTTTTGAATGAATCCACAGAAAAGTTGATATTCTTTAAAAGTTTCTTATCGAGTGGAACATTGTATTCGTGGTGGTACAGTCTTATGAGATCGAAATGTTTGTAGTTGGTTGCGTGTTTCATGAGTGTGGCCAGTACCTTCTTTGAGACTTTGAAGCTTGCCAGTAGGTATCTAATGATATTGGCGTTACCATTGAATGTTGCCGACGTGATGAAATACTCGACTTGCTGTGCATCCATATCGATCTTGTGTTGATGAATTAGATACTCCAAGAGATCTTTCTGTCCCCAGATACATGCCTCCACAGCAACTCTGGTTGCCAGTGTCTTTATTCCAAGCTTGGCTGTCTGACCTTCTTTGGTTTGTTGGTGCAGCTTCGCCATCGATTCAAACAGATCAGAGTCACCGGTCTTGGCAACCATTTGCCATAGCTGTCTGCTAATACTAATGTCTTCGATACGATGTTCAATCAGATATTTCAATACATCGGAGTCACCATTGACGAATGCCTTTACAAATATATCCTGTAGAGTATCTGCATCCAAGATATTGGCAGATGACAAAATCTTGATAATCGGATCCAATTGTCCATCAATGTTATTGTTTGTTTGTGGTGTCGAACATGTTGTGGTTGTTGTAGTGGTAGTAGTGGTTGTTGTTGATATGGTTATTGTAGATTTATATGCTTCGTCAATATAGTTATTAATATCATCTAAATTGGAATTGGGAAGTTCAGAACTATTGTTTTCCTTCTCAACATTGGTTGAGTCTGTAGATCGAGTTGAAATTGGTGATGGTGTGGACGTTAGTGTTGGAGTTGGGATTGGCGATGGTGTTGTTGAAGTGGATATGGTACTATCGTGCTCTAGACTAGCTTGTAATATTTCAATGGGGTAGTAACAAGTGTACTCCAGTGGTTTACAAAATTGGTAGGAAGTGTCGAGTGGATAGGTTTTGATATTATCACGAATATATTTGATGATATCGTTGTGTTTGGCAAAGTAGGCGAGTTGGACTGCGCGATATGTGAGTGTTTCCAGTTGGTTTTCCAGGAGATATTGTACAATGGAGAGACTGCCAAGTGAGCACGCCAACTGGAGGAAAAGCGATGGATGTGGATTCTTGAAACTTCGGATTGTGAATTTGAAGAGCTCGACATCGTTGAAATGCACAGCCGTCCTCAGAACAGAGTTGACCATTGGCCCGATGACTTTCTCACGATTAAGATGTATCCAACGGATATATAAACTGTACAATGCTGGATCGGTCATCTTTGGTGAGATCGGGGGAATGGAAACCTTGGGATTGCCACGCTCCACATAGGTTATAATTTTGAAATGTTCACGATTGATCGGTAAACTCGAGTAGTCCAACAAATCCGACAAATAAAGATAGTATTCTTTGAGTGAACATGATATAAATACCAGTTGGAAAGTCTCGTAGACCGCCTTGAAAAATTCGAAATCGCCCATACAGCAGAGCAGTCGGAACAGATCCTCCATCGGTCCCGAGAGGAAAAATCCAACTTTTTCAAAGAGATACTGGGCAATTGGCAAATGACGATAGGTAAGAGCGAGTTTAAAGAGTGTTGGAATCGAGTTGGATGCCAGTGGAAGTTTATCAGCCTTTCGTTTGGCCAGCAGGAATTTCATGGTTTCCAAGTGGCCATAGCGTACCGATATCTCCAATGCATTCGGTGGTAATACACAGTTTTGTTCCTCTACCAAATAACGTAGTATTTCTATATTTCCATATTCGAGAGCTGCGTCCACCATCACTGGAAAACTACCACTGAAATAATCGGATTTGGTGGTGAGAAGACGATGAAAAACATTGGCATCCAAGCATTTTCCAGCCAAAAGTGTAATTGAACGCTGATTAAACACCAATGTGCGATTTCCGTTTAGTTTGTCGACCAGAAGTCCAATGTATCCGTTGGTAATGATCCATTCCGCCGAGATGATCTGGTGGTATTTGAGATATTGAAGTGGACGATACGATATGGAATCGGATAGGATCGATCGCTTCGTCAGTAGATGTTTTGTAATCTCGTTGACCAACGATTGGTTGGTGAAAACCTTGAAGAATGCAACGGTCAACACTCTGCATTGGTAGGTATCGGCTGTACGCTGGTCGTCTGGCGACTGATTGCCAAGGTAGAAACTATCGGGTGTCTGTTCATTGTGGGTGGAGGTTGTCGAAGGTGACTGTTTTATACAGGACATCATACTTTCAGTACTATTATTTACACTGCTGCTCTTACTGCTACTCTTGCTGCTACTGGCGCTGTTACTGCTGCTACTACTGCTGCTACTACTTCCACCAATAGCTCCACCTCCACTACCCTTTATAGAATTCTGAAGTTGTGTAAACAACGTACTTGTTAATAAATTATATCTAATTGAATCTCTTTTTCCCATTTTCAAAAAAAATAAATAATAAATAATATTTTAAATTTCCGGAAAATTAAAATATTTAATAGATTGACGAACAGACGAAATAAAAATTAATTAAATTAAAATAGAATGGAAAATTGATTATTATAATAATGGAAATAAATAAATTGTAATAAATAAATCTAAATTTTTAATTTTAATTTCTTTGTATTCTAGAAAGTTGAGTTGTTCTGTATTTTAAAATTACAAATTTAAATAGTGGAAATGATTATTATAATATTTAGGTAATGACCAATTGAATTGATTGTGTTGTAATGCTTTGTTTTTGATTGAATTTTGTTTATGTTTTAATATGATGGTGATGAGATGGTGAGTTAAACCGGTAGTGATTGATTTTATTGCTTGATAAAATATTTGTTTAGAAATAAATAAAAAAATACTATTATGGTTAATATTATAAAAATGTGTAGACAATTAACTACAGCGACAACAACTACTACTTCTACAATAGCATCGAGACGGCAACAACAACAATAACAACAATAACATGTGATTTGCGATCGTTGTTATTGTTGTTTTTGAATTAATAATATAAATTTCTGAATACAAAAATATGAATTGGTAAAGAGTGCTCGATTGAGAGTTGAGTGATAGAAGTTAATTGATTTCTAAAATATAAGGTGTAACCAATAAGTTATATAATGAAATATTGTTATTTTTTTGTTGTTGTAATTAATTAATCAACTGATTTGATTCACTCAAATCGATCAATCAAACAACTTATATGTATATTGTTGTTTGTTGATCAAATTAGTTTTAGTGGGTACCTATTTTTGTATGTATGATTTATGCCATTTCTGATTCATAAATAAACAAAGAGAGATGACTGATTCTTTATTGTTTTTTATTTTATTTTATTTTCATTTCTGGTGTGCTGTTGTGATGTGTTTGTGTTTAATGTGTTAATTTATATGTTTGAGGGTGGTGTTAGATTTGAAGTTGTGTTGGGGTTGCTTGTTTGGGGTTGAAATTTCAATCGACAAATTAAATAGACTCCACTACCATATGGTGGCTGTATATAGAATGGTAGCGTTGGCAATATGGTTGAACAAAAACATGTTTTGACCCAAACACACCAACAGCACTAAGATGATTCAATAGTAAAAGTTAAGATTTGTGGTTGAATTATTCCGTGGTATATAATTAAATGCATCACATCATAATATTTTTATATATATTAAATTCTACCTCCACGTTATTATATCTATATATATGTTGGTAATCACTGCTAGCTTTTCTATCTTCTCTCTCTTGGTGTTTTTTGTTTTTAATTATTGGGTCTTTTGTCAAAGACGAATTTTATTTAGAAGGTAAGAAGATGTGAGAGTGGGGAGTAGTAGGAGTGGAATGATGATGGGAGATATGAGGGAATATGGGGGTGTTGTAATCCAATGGAATTTATAAATGTATTTGATATTAATACTCTTTAATTAATTTATCTTATTTTCTTATTATTTATATTACTATTATTATTATTATTATTATGATTCTGATGTAAACATAGAGTAACAAACAAAGTAATCCAAAAATAAACAATTCTTTTTTGTTTTGTTTGAAATTAATATTTTAATTTACAGTGCACCATGTTTGATTCTATTATCATTGGTTTTGAAATTAAAACATACAATTGGTAGAAAACATAAAAATTATATTTTTTGATGTCAAATAATTGAAGATTGGCTTGTTTGATTTTTAAGATGAACGATTATACTCTATTGCTTTAGAGAGTAGATGTGCTGTGCTGTGCTGTGAAGTAAAGAGGTTTGTTTGTTGGTTTTGGTGGTTGAATAGATTTGTTTCAACAAAAATGGGGGTGATATATCAACAAATGCCAAAAAGTTGTTTACTTGACTGTTTGATTGTTTGATTGATTGCTCGTGCTAATTAGAGATTTGAAATGTCTATGCAATCAATAAAAAGACTCACTTCATAACAAATATATTGTATGTACTGATGGTTTGTTTTTTTTTGATCAAACAATTTAGGCAAAAAAATTAAAAAAACCAATCAAAAAAAAAAAAAAACTTTTTCTTATTTTTATTTTTGCAATGATATGGTGTTTTTTGTTGGAACGTAAGTTTATTGGAGCCAAAAATATGGTGTTAAAAGTAAAGTGAGTTGTTTATAACAATAAAGATGACATACTTTTACTTTAATTTTTGATTGAAATGTGAAATAAAACTTTATTTGTTAACTTTATATGCTATATGATTATTATATTATATCTGATATATATTATTTTGTTCTTTTCTTGTTTCTTTTATTTTAATTTATAAATTTACAATTAATTATAGTATTATATATTACAACAACTTTTTATTTATATATATATGTTTATTATTATTATGTTGAAAGAGTTGGTTTATATCAACTAATATCTATGATTTATATTTTACAATGATGATAATAAATAAAGGCAACACACCTGACATTAAAACCTCCAATGTTGTATATTTTTTCTGATAGTTTATTTATTCGTTGAAAAAGTTGGCTCCTCATTTTTTTAAATTTTATAGGGGTAAAAAGAGGTTTGGTCTCTCAATACCATCAAATTTGATACAATTTTTTAAACCACTGATTCGTGCAAGCGGGTGTTTTTTTTCTGCCCTTTTTAATGCCTGTCGCAAAATCTCGAAAATTTTTGGATATCGATCATCTCTCTGGATCTGATCAAGTTTTGAAGATCATCAAATCTATTTAAAAATAAGTTGATAAAAATAGTTAAAAAAACTGATATTTCTTTTTATTATTATTATTTTAAATATTCAAAATTCAATAAATAAACAAATAAATATTTATTTTATTTAATATATAAGATCTATCGTCAGTTACAAATTTCCACAAGTCGTGTTAGATTCTACAATCGCACTACGCATTTTTTTAATTTATATTTTGTTTGTGAAACCACAATAAGATATATATATACAAAATTACATATATTTTTATTCATTTTATACACATGTACCACAATTTCAAAAATTATTGATCATTTATGATTTTATTAAAATTTAATCACAGATTTAATAACAAACAAATAGATATTGTCTTATCTTTTCTTTAAATCAAATATTTATTTAATTGATGTGTTTCGAAAACCTCTATCTCTTTATTTCCCAACCACTTACTTTTTCACCACCTGAACCAAAAGACAAATAGATTGGAATGTCCACATCCTACATAAATTAAATATCTAACAACAATCAATGTACATGAAATTTAAATATAATAGTGGTAGACTAACACTTGATTATCTGTTTACTTTTTTCAGTCATACAAGGTGGTTTATTTTCGTTTAATAATTCAAACTTGATAACATTGGATTTTCGTTCTTTATTATTATTTTTTTGTTTATACAAATAGTGATTGATTAGTTTGATATCAACATGTTAAGATAACTCATACTAAAAGCAAAAAAAAAAAAACAGATTAATGTCAAACACTTACACTTGGTGTAAGTATCTAACAATTATTGTCCACTTGGTTAAACAATACTGATCACTATCTCAACGTGTAGATTTCGAGTATTTCCAGTTTATAGAATATGATAATATTCAAATTGCTCAATTTACAAAAAAAAAAAACAATCTGACCCATTTATATTTTACTTAACTTAATGGAGATATAAATAATAACATACTTACTCCTTTGATCAAACCATGATTATAAATATAGCTCAATTCAACAATCTTTATTTCAATTTATTATAATCAAATCAAATATAAACATCAACATCAATAATCTTTTACTTTTTTATTTATAGAAAATATCTTATTTTTAAAATAACTATCTATATAAATAAAGAAAATAGAATTTAGAGATGTTTATTCTAAAATATTTACTATTAACTATTGTTTTGGTTAATGTTGCGCTTGGTGCAACAGAGACTGCATTGAACTATCAGATCAGACCGAGTGGTATTACATGTGCACCTACCGCTGAGAATTGTAAACGTTTTATTGCCACCCAAGTCAATCAGGGAGCCAAGAAGGTAGCCGATGTCTACCTGACATCGATCAACTTTGTCAGTCAAATCAACAAGACAGCGGCACTCTCTGCACCGCCAGGTGAGTTGTTGGTCGAGGGTTATCTTCGTTCGACAGCGGTGCGTGGTGAAACGTTCTATCGTATCGATACCACACAAGTCTATCGTTTGTTACCGCTGATTGAGAACAACAAGCCAAGCGGTACATTCTTCCATTTCGGACTGTCACACGTCGAGTGCTCCACCGGTGGAAACTGTCCATACTTGAGAGTGCACACTCTCAACACCAACAACCTGACCAACGCCGAGGGTTTCATCAATCCCTACGAGAAATACCGTGGATTCCCAAGAGGTTGGTTAGAGGAGCGTTTCCTCGATGGTAGTTCAGCCGCCGTCTCACAGGGTTCGTTTGTCAATAACAAGATAGAGATTACCGGTGTCTATGTCAACCTCTTTGATCCCAATCCAGTTTGTCCACCATTTACCAATCCACAATGTTCAAACGCTCAAGTAGCAACCTATATGCGTAGCAATCGTCGTTGTCTCTCTGCCACTGGATGCGTCACACCTAAACCCACCGTTTGTCCAAAGATCGTTTACACCTGTGAACCAGGCTACAGATTGGTATCGTTTGCAATGGCACCAAATGGATGTTACAGCTGGTATTGTGATGCTGATTTCTTACCAAAAACATATTAAATATAGTTAAATAAACGTTTAATCTTTTGAAACAAAAAAAAGTAAAAAGTAATAACAATTAAATTTAAAACGCTTTTATCAATTTATTTTTGTTGTTTCTTTGCCGATCTCTTTTGACTGGAACTTGGTACAGCTGTTACAACTTCTTCAGCTTTTCTCTTTGGAGTTGCTGCAACTTGTTTGACTGGTGTTTTACTATTATTATTATTGTTGTTGTTGGTTGTATTTTTCTTTGATGGTGTTTGAGTTACTACTTTAGTTGGTTTCTTTACTTCTTCTTCACTTTCGCTTTCGCTTTCACTTTCACTTTCATTTTCATCCTCACTTCCACTTTCACTTCCACTTTCTTCTTCTTCTTCTTCTTTTTCTTTTTCTTGTTGTTTTCCATTTGATTTATGATCATTGTTTGTTGTATTATCGACTTTTTCATCAGTTACCAATGTTTGATCTTGTTGTTGTTTTTGTACTTCTGTTGTTGTAGTTGTAGATGAGAATAATGAAGATGATTGTATCTCTTGATTACTGTAAAGTATTTCGAGTGCACCGGCAATCTTGAGGAATTCACTTTGTCTCTTTAGTTCTTCTCTTACCAGCACTTTAAGTTTATTGAGCTGCTTGGAGGTCTCGTTATCCTCGTACAATGCATACTTGTAGATATCCAATACTCTATCGACCAACATAACACCGCAAGACACATACTTTGGTGATTGCATCATCTTTCCAATCATATCGAGCAATAACTTTAGACTAGCAGGATCTCTTCCTTCCAAGACCTTCTCCAATGCTTCACGTCTCGACAACTCACAAACAACCTTAAAAAATAAATCTGCTCTTCTTTCAATCTATAAGATAATTGTAAAATATATATACATTATTATTATTATTAATATTATGTTAACAAACTTATTATTATTATTATTATTTATATTATTATTTAATAGTTACATTTAAAACAGAATCGAATGCAGCTTTATGTTCGAATTTCTTTAATAGTTTGTCAACGTTGGAACACTTGAATTTACTGGCATCTACGATGGTCATTGGTCTGGTTGGAACATTCGACTTGCCGGTTGTCTTTGCTTTGTTTGTTTCGACAATCGCTCTCTTAATGGCAACTTGAATATTACCATTGGTAGTACCAACATAGAGTTTCTTATGATTCATTGTCATCGAGAGAATCGGATCATTGAACTTGATCGTACTAACAACACGATACGTTGAAGTACTATATACTTTTACCATATGATCTAAACCAGCTGATAAGAATCTAATAAAATTATTAATATATATATAAATCAATTGTTTTGTAATTATTAACTTACTTTGTTCCTTTTGAATTTAAATATAATGATGTAATGGTTTTTACATGATTTCTAGATTGATAGACTTGCTTACCGGAGAGTAAGTCCCAGATACAGATGTGAGTACCACCGGCTGACACTGCCATTGCACCAGACTTTAGAACGATGATGTCCTCTACGGGTGCACCGTGGTCGAGTGTATGAATGCAGGTGTCGGTGTTGAGATCCCAGAGTTTTACCTTGTGGTCGTAACCACCACTCAACCAAAGATTCTCTTTGGTCGGGTGACCACACAATGCACGCACCTGATCGTTGTGCTTACCTATAACTCTACTCTCCTCGGCATCTCCAATATCCCATACTCTAACACTATGATCGTTAGATCCAGATATCAATTTACTCTTTCCAATGAATTTAACAACATGTACAGAACTTTATTATTTTTGTTTGTTTGTTTGTTTGTTTGTTTGTTTGTTATAGAAATAATAATAGTGTTAGTGTTTATACTTTTATGAAAAGATATGATAAAAATCAATAATACTACGACTACTTACCCAGTATGTCCTTTAAATGTTCTAAGATTACTCTTTGCTTCCAAGTTGTATAGTTTGATGTTGGATTGCTCGTCAGAGATAGCGGCAAGTCTGGCGTCAGAACGGAAGTTTGCACAGAGTGCATTGTGTTCTTTGTAGTCGGCGATATTCTTCTCGGCGGTGGTCGATAGCAGTGACTTTGGATCGAGATTGAACAACATCACTCTCTTGTTGAATGTAACCATCATTCTGTTGTCGCTATCGAATGTAATACCATTGACAGAGCCATAGCCATATGGCTTGGTCTTGGTCTGTTTCATATCCCACTTGTTCGCTGCATTGCCATTTGGATTGACAAACGGTAGTGGTACATCCGGTAGTTGATGTAAGAAAGTATAGTCATCTGCCATTTTTTTAATCAATCTATCTATATATAAATATATATTACTAACTACTTGATAATAAAATACTATATAAATATTAAAATGGGTAATAATGAATTTATAAAAAAATTACTTAACAATCAAATTTTCGGTCGTTTTTTTTTTTTTTTTGCCAAAACAAAAATTTTTAATTATTTATTTATTTTTTATTTTTTTTGATCATTCTCAATACATTATGTAAATGATTAATTATTTGTTCTATAATTAGTTTATAAATTTAATATTAATAATAAAAAATGGAAGAATTTGTAAACATATTTATAAAATAGAATCATATTATAATGATGTTAAAAAAAATTTTATTTTTAATCTTTTTATATAAATCTAAAAAAAAAAAAAAGATATAATATATAAAATGATTATTACTGAAAAAGACAATTAATATTAAGATCATTGATGAACTTCTATTATATGTATAAAAAATTCTTACACACATTTCATCACCACACATAAATATTTTATTTTTTCATTTTTTATTACTATAGTAATAATTACTTGTTTTGTTTTTATTTCTTGACTTATTATTAAATACATAGAATAATTATGTCACATAACTATTTAAAACTATTAAAATATCCTATTATACAAGCGCCTTTATCGGGTGGTACGACCAATCCCAAGATGGTGTTGGAAGTACTCAAACAAGGATGTATGGGATCACACGGTTGTGCTTATTTAAGTTTGGATCAATTGCGTTCGGATTGTAAGGAGATCGTCAATGGTGTAAAACAACAACAACAACAACAGCAGCATTTGAATGTACCTTTCAATATAAATTTGTTTGCACCGTCACTACCATCCGATTGTCTTCCGGGTACTGAACATTGGCGAACAGTTGTCGAACCAAAAGTCAAGAGGATGAACGACTATCTAAATAGCCATTTTCGAACAGAGTTGGGACTGCCTCACCGTACCATAGAGAGTTTCGTCATACCCGATGACAACCAAAGATTTCAACAGCAATGTCAAGTGGTTCTCGAGGAACTCGGTCAATTCTCTGGACCGAAAGTACTGAGTTTCACATTTGGAATTCCTGATACCGCTGTGTTACAACGTTTTAGAGATGCTGGTTTCATGTTGGTAGGTTCCGCTACGAATCTGGAGGAGACGTCGTTGTTGGAGCGCACCAACGCGGTCGACGCCGTCGTACTCCAGGGAATGGAGGCCGGTGGTCATAGAGGTGCGTTTATCGACAGCGACAAAGCAGAACATTCCAATTTGATAAAGACTTTGGATCTGCTACGTCAGTGTAGAGATGCTGGCATTAAACTGCCATTGATCGGTGCTGGCGGTATACACAACCGGGAGGATATCGATACGATGTTGAGAAGCGGTGCATCAGCAGTTCAAATTGGAACTGCATTTATCAATTCACTGGAATCTACTTCCAATGTCAATTATAAAAAAGTTATTGAGATGTCGAATGGTGGAATATCAAAAGGTGATGGCGATGGTGATTCAATTGTTTATACGAAAGCATTCACTGGCAGATATGCAAGAGGTATAAAGAATAGATTTGTAGAGAAAATCGAATCAGAATTCAAGCCAGATGAAATACCACCATTTCCAATTCAACATATTTTAACAACTGATATTAGGTAAGATTGGATTGTCAGAGTTTAACTAAATGAGAGAATCGGTTCTCATATGATTAATCAATCTAACAACAATTTCTTTTTTTTTTTTTTTAAATAATGTAGAAAGAAAGCTCTGGAAGATGGTAGAACAGAATATACACATTTATGGATTGGTGAAAGTGCATCATTATCCAAGAATAGAAAGTCTATCAAATCAATAATCGAGTCTTTAATTTAATATACTTTTTTTTTTGAATAATAAATTGTAATATAGTTTTAAGTTAATTTATTTATTTATACTTTTCTAATTAATATCCAATACTATTAATAGAAATTTCTGTTTATTAAAAATGTCACATGACCATTATTATTTTGTCGTTTTTTATCGAAGTCCTTTATTTTGTTTTTAATTTTAAAAAAAGAAATCTTAATTTTTTTGATCAATGTTAGATTTTTTGATGTCTTATATAAATAATAATAATAATAGTAATAATAATAATAATAATGAGCAACATATATTAGTAAACTTCCCAAATGTATTGTTAAGTGAAATCATTAGTCATCTCAAGAATATCGATAGAATATGCTGGAGTTTAGTTTGTAAAAGATGGTACAATCAAAAAGATAGGTATCTACTGTTCGATACCGACAGAATCACATCGAAGGCACATCTCGATCATTTCAAACCACAGTACCGAATGGTAATGTCGAGATCCTTAGAGTTAAAGAATGATTGTAGTGTTTTATTCTCTATGAAAACAAGTCAAACTTCTGGTTTCGATTATTATATTGATTATGGTAACTATTTCTTATATAAGACTTTTATGATTGATATCAATGGTTGGATGTTAACTTATTCTTTATTATTATTATTATTATCAATAGGTACATTAAAAGATATTGATAAAATCTATACAAATGTTACATCGATTAGATTCTATAGTAAGTCAACCTTTTTTAGCATCAATAACAATAACAAGGAAGTTTATCAATCACTAAACTATCGTGTGAACTTCCCGAATGTAAAGAGAATCGATTTCTATCTGAAACCAAAGGAACCATTGCAACTAGATTACTTTCCAGAGCAATTGGAAACACTTACTTTTAGAGAGAATTTCACTATGCCCTTAGAACCTTATTCACTTCCGGCAACGCTGAAACACCTGGAAATAGAGTCGTACGACTTGCGTGAACTAAAGGTTGGATCGCTCCCACCAAATCTTACAGTGCTAAAGTTCTCTGGATACAGTCAGGCCATCGAAGCAGGTGTACTTCCACAATCACTCGTCAGACTGGAGAGTGCACCGATCACCTGGATTCCAGCGATAAAAACACTGGCTAGCCTGAAAACTCTTTCTTTCTACACCAGGTTTGGAAGTGAGACCGTTGACAATCTAATCAAGCTAGACGAGCTTCCTCCATCACTGACCGACCTCTCATTTAAATCAACATACCAACTACGCTCGGCAATTCCAACGGCTATCCGATATCTCGATATCGGAAGTTGTCAATACGATATGCAAGAGTTGTTTCCATCTGGATCGCGACCGAACTACCGATTCGAAATGTTAGCCATTGCAAAGCAAATACAATCCTATAGCTCACTTCAAGATATAAAAGTTAGAGCACTCAAGCTATATAATATGGATCGCGCGAGATCGATTGAATTGATACAGTTTCCAGTGGGTCTCGAGTGTTTGGATTTCAGTTATTTCAGCGCCGGACCAATCACAGCCGGAGCCATACCAAAGTCAATAAGAAAACTCACACTTGCCTCAGTAGGAAAGAGGATTCCTCCCTTACCAGACTCTGTAGAGTCACTCTGTTTAAGAGATAGCTTCGATGGAGATTGCATCGAACAGTTGTTCAACACCATCAGAGAGCGACAAAGACCACTTCAAAAATTGAAAATTACAAAACGAGAAATCGACATAAAATATACAATTCCGGCGACACTTCAGAACCTGATCATCAAAACTCGAGGACTACGTTGTCACATCCGAAAGTTGGATAGTATCCACTTCCTAATGTTTTACACTTTGGAGGACCGTGTGAAATTCGCCATTTTCGAATGGAGTTCGACCTTGGAAACTGTCCACAAATCCATGATCTATAAATTCACTTAAATAACAATAATAATAATAGCTATTGATAATTATAGTAATATTTATTTTAAAAAAAATCCTATTATATATTGTTGTTGTTGTTGCTATTATTATTAATATTGTTTGGTTGGTTGGTTTAATTTAATCTAATTGTAATTTATATTATATATTTTTAAATCAATTTGTTAAAAAATAAAAATGATTTAAAACAACTCTTCTTTTTTTCTTGCTTTTTTTTTTTTTGGATTAATATAGTTTAATTTAATTGTTGGAAGCTTCAAGGTGCGCTTGATCCAGTATTCTTTTGATTCACTAGTTTGATAGCTATCCATTTGGTTCCCTTGATGACAGGATCACCCTGATGCAATGATAATGGATCGACCTCACCATTCGGTTTGCAATTATAAAATAGGACGGCATCACCCTTGATAGGTTTTACTTTTACGTTTACCTCTGGGAATGATGTTTCACCACCCTCCTCTACATCTGCAAGATACATAAGTATAGTACATATACGCTGACCATACAGTCCAATCTTCATCGCTCCATTCGTAGTGAGTGGATTGAAATAATCGAAATGAGCTGATGTTTCTTCACCTGGATTATATCTATTGATTTTATTATCATCAATCATAACAATGAAAATTAATATTTCACACTAGAATATCTCCAATTGGATCATATAATTTCATACCTAATAACTTGCATAACTTCACTACTTTCTGTTAAATTTACAAATGTTTTCATTCTATTAAATATATTTTGAGTGACTGGATGATCTTCTTCACCTTCCTTCATAAACAATCCCCATCCACTTCTATGTACACCTAAATTTAAGTAAAAATGGATATGAAAATTTAAATGAAAATGGGATGTTAGGTAATCCGATCACATTAAATTTAATTTGGATAGTGATAGATATATAGATACCTGATGAAATTTCATTACATGGTTTAAGTTTATTTTTAGAGGTTTCAATCAAGTGTTCACATTCCTCATCAGTCAAAAACTTTGGTATTCTATATATTCTTGGTTTCTGGCTTACTTCAATAAGCTTTGGAATGTTATCTGTACTTGATTTATCTTTGTTGACCACTTCGGGGTCATCATTGCCTAACATCATCATCATCTTCTACTAAATTTAAATATAATGTTATTCTGAATAACAAACAAAACTATATTGATAAAAAAATACTATAAATGTTTGTGAAGTTTGTTTGTTAATTTTTGTTAGAAATAATTATTTATTGGTCAAAAAATTTAAATTATTATTATTTAATGGATAAAAGTTTTAAATGTTTGCTTTTTTTTGTTTTTCAATATTGAATGACTCTATTTATTTATTTTTATTTAATAAAATTTAAATGTACCACAAATTTTTGTAGTATAATGAATTTAAACCTTAATCATGATTATGTTTAGTTTTTGTTTTTCTTTTCTTTGTGATGTTTTTGGTTATTTTTTGTTTAAGTTAAAAACAACAAGCAAAATAAAACAGGTCATTCATTCATTGACCAAAAGAATGCTATTGTTTGATTGTTTTATTGTGTGTGTGTGCGTGTGTGTTAAATGTAGGAATGAAGATGAAAATGAAAAATAGCACATTATGTTGATTGAAGATTGTAAAATAAAAAATGATATTGGCACAAATAGCCTACGGTGTTTCTTTTTTTTTGAGAGTAATCACTCTATTCAATTTAAATGTTTCCAAATTTAAAAACACAGATCTGCCCATTCAGTCAAGGAAATGAGAACACACCACATTTCAAATTAAATTTTAAATTAACAAAACATAAGAAAGTTCGCAAAAAAAAAAAAAAAGTATTATTTAATTAATAATGACTAATCATTATTTGTGATAGAAATGTATATGTTGCTTAGAGATCAAACAAACAAACAAACCAATAAATAACTAATTACTTATTACTTTTATAATATATATACATACATTAATTTTACTACTTTATATTTATATTTATATCTATTGTTATTACTACTACTACTATTACTATTACTATTACTATTACTTTATTTTTGATTTTAGAAAATCTATCTTATCTATTTGTTTATTTTTTTTTAAAAAAAAAGAAATAAATTAAGTTTTAAGCTATTATTAGTTTAAATATTTAGATAGATTTTTGATAATAATTTTGTTCACTGTATTTTCACATTGAAGGTTTAATATTATTAAGTTGCGCAGGAAAAGGAAATAATGAGAATTAGTAGTCTTGTTCAAGTTTATTATTAAATTTTTGTTGTTTTTTTTTTGTTTTTGATACACTTGGTACACTATTATTATTATTTTTGTTATTATTATTGTTTTTTTGTTGCTCCTATGCTTATAGTTATAAATTCTCTTTTTGTAGCAATAACAACCACTTTTTTTTTTTCAAAAACATAATAAACTAATATCTTGCTTTTAAACCCCCACTTTTTGCTTATTATTCGATTCACATTCAATTTTATTCCATTCTATTCCTTAATGAAATAATATATATGTAAATGACTGCTTTGATAATCAACAACCAACTAAAATAAAATACCGGTATTTTATTCAACCTCCATTCATTAAGTGGGTATTGAATTATTTTTACATACACACCCAAACACAAACACACATAAACACAATTTTTAATTCAACGACAACAATAATAGCAACACATTTTACTTACTTACTCATTTTATACATATCACTCACACAAACACGCACACACACACTATTTCAATTTAGAATTGATAAAAGTGTATATCATTGATATCTCTCTCTCTCTTTGTCAATTGCAATTTAAAATGAGATCTCATTCTCAATACACATAGTAGAAGTAGTAGGTTTATTGTTATGTAAAACAACTATCATTAAAACATTTGTTATAATCACAGTGTGTAGGTGTTACACTTACACGACATACACAGGCTATTATAAAACATATATAAATATAAACACACACTTATAACTTGCACACTCTGATCAATATGTTTGTTTGTTTTTTTATTCCCGTAGTTTGTTTGTATCTGTGTGTGTAAGAATGTGTGTTTAACAACAAACATATATAACAATGCAACTTAAATTGAATTAGTTAACAAATTCGGCTTGAATTTGATTACATTCTATTGAATGGGTGATAAATCTCAATATAAATGAGATTTCTTTAAAGCCGTGCAAATTTAAATAGATCAATAAATAAATAGATAGATAGAATAAAATAATTAATTAGATATAATAAATAAATGTATTTGATAATAAAAATATATAATTTAATTTAAAATTGCTATTCAATATTTGAATTCTCCTCCTTTTCTTTCTCTTTCTCTTTTTCTCTTTCTTTCTCTTTCTCTTTTTCCTTTTCCTTATCTTCGGCGTCGTTGAATTTTCCATATTTGTCGGACTTTGTCTTTTTAGTTCTATGTACATAAAGATAGCGAGCGAATAACCCAACGGCGGTGAGAACTGCCAGGGTGCTGGAGACTCCAATGAGATACCAGATATACCAGGCGATTTGATTCTTACTCTTATTTTTGGTGTTGTTGTCGTCGCTGTAGTGGTCAGAGTGTGAACCTTCGTTGACAAAAGAGGAAGAGTCCTCTGCAGGTCTTAAATAACTATGATTATAATACACTTCATTCGAGGAGACAACACTTATTCTACAATTTGGATAGACTCTAACACCCAGTGTAATCACGATAGTTGTTCTATTCTTTGGATATACTTGATATATCTCACCACACGCATTAACAGTCATTAAATCAACAGGGAAATCGACCTCTGAAAACATTCCAACGATGACAGTCGTTGAATTTTGCCAAACATCATAAACCTTGGAAATATATGGTAATCCTAAAGAAATAAGAGCTATATTAGTATTTTTGTTTAATGTTTATAATATTATTATACATACTTCTATAAGTTTCGAATGTATCATTAATTAAAATGATTTGTTCATCATATATTATCAATTTACTTTTTCCATTATCAACATTGTTTAATGTTAAATAGTTTGAAGGCATTTTGCAAAGCAAATATGTATTGGAGACCATTTGTAATTTACACAACTGGCTATCTATCGAAATAGAATAAGATCGATTATTAAATTGCCCATAGATTGCCATTGAACTATCAGCAGCATTAAATTCCATTGACTGGATCGATTCATTTGGATAATCTATTATTGTAAACGAAAAATACATATTAGAAATATTTACATAATTATTTTAGTATAAGATTAATTTAGCTACATACAATAAATAAATTTAAAAATATTAGAAGAAGTATAATTATAGTTATCAACAATGGAAATGTTGATCATTGAATTATTTTCGAATTGTATGTACAGGTTACAATTGATAATTGTAGAATTTCTTATTTCGTTGATCTCGCATCGACTGGTTTTGTTGTTGTTTATGTTTGTCAAAGTGATTTGGTAGTTGTCTGGATCGTAGCTATTATTGAAACTTCCATATATATCAATCTGTGGTGGATCAGACCATCTCCAGCCACTATTTGGTATGGTCTTTACACTACTTATACTTGTTGTACTTTGTGAACTACAATAAGAGCCCAATATCAGCTCTGACACCAAAATAGATATTAAAATAAATTTGTAGATATTCATTGTATATTTGATTGTTGTTGTTTTTATTTCGAATCGATAGAAATTATTAAGATTTACTTTTAATAATTAGAATTATTATAATTTATAAATTAAAAAAAAGCTGATATATATATTTTATATACATTTAAAGATTAAGAATATTGATTTAATAGATTTACATGTAAAAATAAATAGAAATGGAACTGGTTTTTGTTAATGTTAACAAAATTATATGATTATATTTTGTGTTACTGAAATAGTGTATTCACAAGTGATCAATTTTAGAAATGGTATAACAAAGTTGCTTTTGATAATGATATAGATATATGTTTTGGTATTATTTAGTGAAAAATGATCAATAATATGATATCGAGGTTGTTTATTCTTTTCAACCCAATAAAAATGATTAAAAGAAGTTGAATTGGAATTGTTGTTGAGTATTTAAAAAAAAAAAAAAACAAATTTCTATAAGATTTCTAAATATATTTAGATAGGCAATTAAATGAGTCTGTGATACAGAGTTAACTTCAAAAAAGACATTTAAAATTGAAATATATAAATGTTGATCAGAAAGAAATAAACATATATAAATATTCATGAATTTACAATATATCACTAACAACATCCAAACTTACTAACTAATTTAAATAGAGCTAGGAAAGAGAATCAATTACTCCATCCTGAATTGAGGTTGATGGTGTTGGTTGCTCGGTAGCCAACACAACTCAAATCATTAATTTTTAAACTTTTAATCAAACATTAGAGAGTGGGTATCAACATCAACATCAAAACATTTAGTTAGTGTATATAACAACCACTCACTTAACCACAATTCCAATTCCCCCAATTTTAATAATAAACAATTTATTAATCAAATCATCAGAGCAACCATCATCATCATTCTCATCAAAAATAATAATATTCTCATCAATTTAATTAATAGTGAATGATAATTCAATTGTTCTCTGCTGATCAAACACATAATTTCCACCGGCAAAAATCTACACAATATAATATTTGTTTAGTTTAATAAACACATACACTCTAACTAGAGAGGTGGAAATGGAAGAGAGAGACAGAGGTGGTGTGGGTAAACATAATAAAATAAAAAAAAGATATAATTAATTTTAGTGATGTTGCAACACTTCCATTCCAGTAAGTATTAAAATGATTACTGAACCAATACCACTAAAACACACTCTCTACCAACAACACAATCAAATTCAACAACATCAACCTCAAAATTCAACACACACACACACATACACACATATTCAAATCTCAACAACTACTCTGACTATAATTACCACATCATCATCATCATCATCATCATCATTATCATATTGATACAATAAATATTCTGAAAGACTTATTAAATTCCAAACCAAAGAAAGTGAATAACAATCTTGATAAATTAAAATTTATAACCATTATAATAATAAGTAATTTCAAAAATGAATTATATCTGTGTTTTTGTGTTGTTGCTTTGTGATTGGATAGTTCGTGAACAAGTTTGTTCTTGTTGTTGAAAATAATAGTGACTGGACATATATATAAAATACATAAATAATAATAGTTGATCTATACAGTATGTATTAATAAATGTGTGTGTGTGTTGTTGAAAAGTATCTTATTATCTACATATATAGTAATTATCTAAGAACTCATCCATTAATAAGCAAGCATATATTTACATCTAAATTATATCATGCACATACTAACTTCACACATCACACTCAACACACGCTCATACCATACCATACCAATAACACCACTAACTTTGCTTTTATATATTATATACAAATAAATGATATTCTTTGGCAGGCAAACAAGCAAAACAAGTGTTAATAATGTTACATTATTAAACTTGAATTCAGTTGAATTGAATTGTGAAATGAAAATGAATATAAAACAAAAAATCTAAAAATAACCTTTAATAAGAAACAAACAACAACATTTAACATAGTAACAATAATAATAATAATAATATTGACCAATATAAATTATTATTATTGTCACTAATCGACCATCGACGACATGTTGTAACATTGTAAACAAGACGATCTACAAAGTAGCAATAGATATTTATTGTTAGTTGAATTGAATATTTGATTGTGCAATTAAAATAAAAGAATAAGATATCTTTTTTAAAAACATCCATATATCTCTATCTATACATGTACTTATATCATACAGTATTAAATCTATAAAAACAACTTGATTGGACGATGCTCATGATTATCTACGAAAAGTGAACATTACATTGATGTAAAAAACAACAATAATTCACCATCATCATAATCATAATCAAATAAATATAAAGTGTCTTTACTCTATCTACAACTAATTTGACTTACTATTAATTATTATCTTTATTACAAAAAAATAAAAAATAAAATAAAATAAAAATAATAATGATTATTAAAAATAAAATAATACTATTAATTATTATTATTATTATTATTTAATTAATTAATAGCTCTGACTTTGATTGCTCAAAAAAAAAATCAGAACGTGCCACTTCTTAGCTCAATACAAACGTTACTTGAAATTTTTGAATTTTTTTGAATGTTTTGTTTTTTGTGTTAGTGAAAACTAATAATTTGAATGTGAAGATAAACTCATAGCCAAAAAAAAAAAAAAAAAAAACATTAGATATCTTGTTCTTTTTCAAAAGTCTAATATATTATCATTATTAATTAAATTAATCATACAGTAATATATTTAGTTTTGGAAGTAGAGTTGATCCTATCCCAATAATAATAATAATAATATATTGAAAAAATGAGTCTTAAAATGTTGAATATCGACGGAGAACGTATCTCTGGTCAAGATGTTAGAACTCAAAATGGTATAGCTTTTATAAACATTAAAAATAACATATCCAACATTTCAACAACAAAGTAGCAACTAAATAATAATAACAACAAACAAACAAACAACAAAATAGTAACCTAACAATAACAAATATATAAAAACGAATAAACGAATATTAAACAAAACAATAGTTCATATCTTTAAGATAACAATATATGATTAGATATGAATAGTAGATATAGATAGTTATAGATAGTTATATGTTGTTGAAATTTGGATATAAATAATAATAATAATAATAAAAAAGATGAAATATTAATATTAGATTTTGTTTGTGTGTATGTGTGTGTGATTATTTATAGTTACTGCAGTTACAGCTATTGCCAATATTGTAAAGACATCATTTGGACCGATTGGATTGGATAAGATGTTGGTTGATAACATTGGAGATATCACTATTACCAATGATGGTGCAACCATTTTGAAGTTGTTGGAAGTCGAACATCCAGCAGCAAAGGTTTTGGTACAGTTGGCTGATTTACAGGATCAAGAGGTCGGTGATGGAACTACTTCGGTAGTTATCTTGGCAGCGGAGCTTTTGAAGCGTGCCAACGAGTTGGTGCTCAAGAAGATACATCCAACCATTATCATCTCTGGCTATCGTATCGCGTGTCAAGATGCCATCAAATATATCAATGAGACACTGGCCGTCAGCGTCGACTCCCTCCCAAAGGACTTTATCATCAATACAGTAAAGACATCGATGTCATCAAAGATCATCGGTGACGACAGTGATTTCTTCTCAAAGATCGTCGTCGATGCACTCGCACGTATCAAGACCATCGACTACAAGGGCGACGTCAAGTATCCAATCAACTCGATCAACGTCTTGAAAGCACACGGAAAGAGTGCCAAGGAATCATCGCTCGTCGAAGGTTACGCACTCAATTGCACTGTCGCCAGTGAGGGTATGCCAAAGCGTGTCGTCGGCGCCAAGATCGCCTTCCTCGACTTCAATCTCCAGAAGGCAAAGATGAAGCTCGGTCAAAAGGTCATTGTCACCAACGTCAACGACTTGGAAGCAATCCGTGATCTCGAGAACAACATCATCAGAGACCGTATTCAATTGATTCTAAAGAGTGGAGCCAACGTCGTTCTCACCACCAAGGGTATCGACGACCTGTGTCTGAAATACTTTGTCGAAGCCGGTGTCATGGCTGTCAGACGTTGTCGTAAAGAGGATTTGAAGCGTATTGCCAAGGCATGCGGTGGTACCGTGCTCATCACCATGAACAATCTCGAGGGTGACGAGAGCTTCGACACCAGCTCGCTCGGTGCCGCCGACGAGGTCGTACAGGAGCGTATTGCCGACGACGAATTGCTCTTGGTGAAGAACTCCAGCGGAAAGAAGGCTGCTTCCATCATTTTGAGAGGTGCCAACAGCATGATGTTAGACGAGATGGAGCGTTCCATCCACGATTCGCTCTGCATTGCAAAGAGAACTTTAGAGTCTGGAACCGTCGTGCCAGGTGGTGGTTGTGTCGAGTCTGCACTCTCCATCTATCTCGATAACTTTGCCGAAACCATGGGATCAAGAAAGCAATTGGTCATTTCCGAATTTGCCGAGTCTCTCTTGGTCATTCCAAAGCAACTCTCTGTCAACGCCGCACAAGATGCCACTGATTTGGTTGCCAAATTAAGATCATATCACCATGTCGCTCAAACTGATGCTACAAAGAAAAACTATGCCTAGTAAGTAGTATTGATTGATTGATTGTTACGATAATCATCTCGATTAAAACTGATGCTAACTATCACTTTCAATTATATTATAAATATTTCATTTAGTTCCGGATTGGATTTGATAAATGGAAAAGTTAGAAATAATTTAGAGGCTGGTGTATTGGAACCAGCAATTGCCAAAGTTAAATGTATTAAATTTGCCACTGAAGCTGCCATTACTATTTTGAGAATCGACGATATGATTAAGCTTAATCCAAAAGAAGCCGCTCAAGATCCACATGGTCATGGTGATTATTAAAATATTTTTAATAACTATCTAAAAATAAAAAAATAAAAAAAAAAAAACTAAAACTATAATATAAAATTATAATCTATGGTTATATTCCAAAAGTATGTACATTGTTGTTTTATTTTAAATTTTTAATACTCAATTGATCAACTGCTACTACTATTTGAATGAATCAAAGGTGTATCATTAAATTGTATAGTTGTTGCTGCTGGTGTATTTGATTCGACGTTGGTGTTATTTTGATTATTTTGATTTGTATTGTTATTACTATTTTGTTTAATTGGTAATGCATTTGAAGATGGTTCTTTCTTTATAGATAATTCAGAGAGATGCATTTCTTCTTGTGAGTATTGGTGTGTTAATGGTAATTTCTTTTTTAAGGAATCATTTGGGTTTCCGAATATCTTTTGTAGATTTGGCTCTGACAGGAGTGGCAGTGACTTTGGTCTCGAATTTGGAGCATTGTTGTCAATCATGGTGACTGAGAACTGTAGGATGGTGGATCCATTCTTTTTGTGTCTGACCATACTGTGTCTTGGACATGCAGTATAACGTTTCTTTACCATCCAGGGAATGGAAACTGAATTGGAAGTACGCTCAGTTATGTTGTCCTTTTGTGAAATGAAACCCCATTCCAAATTGTAGGTGTATTCACCGTTGCTATGATTGGAGAAATGTGACTTAGTGGTGTGGGCCGAGATTGTCGATGCACCGTCGTTTATCATGTTCATCATAGAGGCGTTCGGACTGGAGTTCGAGATACACTTGATGGAACCACAAACTCTTGTTGTCTCCCAGAGCAATGGCTGGAGTGTAAGCATCTCTTTGGTGTTGGCTCCGAGTTGGATAATGTCGGGCACGACGCTCAACACCTGAAGACTGTTGGTTACAGGTGGCATTGGAATCTTGGAGACTGCCGAACCGACATCGGTAAACTTTTTCATAAATTTGTCGAGGTTATCCTGATGCATGTTGGTGATCTTGCTGTCGAGTTGACTGAAGGTCGATGTCGGGTCGGTAAAGAAGCTCTTTAGTTTGTGGGCAGACTTGCGATTGAATACTCTGTAGAGACAGAGCTGGATCTCAAAGTAATTGGTTTGACCTGGCAATGGAGTGTCAATGTCGAGAACATAGGATTTGGGGATAATCATCGATGCATCCTCTAGAATCTCCTCTTCGGTAGGATCTCTCTTTTGTTTCTTGGATCTCTTTATTTTTTTGTTGGAGATCTGTATTTGACTGACATCGGTACAGCCAAAACTTGCATTTTTTAATGGTGCAATCTTGGGGTTCTCATCTTTGACACTAGAAGAGACAATCCAACCCAAAAAAAATTTGGGGTTCGGGAGATCGTAGGATTTGCTACAGTCATCCCACTCCCATTGATGAATTACAAATTTATTTAGGTCAAGTGATAACATTATTTATTTTTTGATTTTTTTGATTTTTGAATAATAATAATAATAATAGATAAATAAGAATTAAGCAAATTACAAACTATTTATAAATAATAAATATAATGATAAATTAATTAATAGAGAAATATGAATTAATAGCTAGTTTTTTCATAGATAAATTTTTCTATGGAATTTAATAACTATTTTTTTCTTTTTGTTTTTGGGGGAGTTGTCAAGAAAGTTGAGGGGAATGTTTGAAGAATGTGGAATCTCTTTGCTACTTTTTAGACTAAAACTAGCTTATATCGTTATCTCAACAATGAAACCAATCAAACAATCATGTGCCAGGTAGGCAAGTTTTTTGAATTTTTATTTTTGGTAAAATGAACAACAAACACTCCTTGTTTTTATATCTCCAATCCAAACATGATTAACTTTTCAATTTTTGGGGCATACAAAATCAATAAAATGTAGTCTTTTTTTTATGAAGTTTTTTCCTCCCACAAAACAAAACTGTGAAAACTATTTGTTGAACTTTCACAAAAATCTGATAGTTGACAAAATTTGTTATTTTTTTGATGATCAACAATCGTTTAGTGGGTGTGTTTTGCTCAAAAGGCAAAAAAAAACCACGAAAAAATCTTTTTAAGTAATATTTTTTTGGTATATGTACAAGGTTTTTTAGATTGGATCGATGAACAATGATATTAATAATAGTTAATCTTTACCCAAAATCATTCATCACCAATGTCTATGATTTTTCTCCATTCAATCTGTAGTGCAAAAACTATAGATTTACTCAATCCAAAAGATGAAATTGTGTGAAAGGAACGGCGAGCTTTTCAAGTAGGGAGGCAAACAATGACATTTCGTTCCTATGAAAAATTCATCCAGGATCACACAAAAAAAAGAAGAACCTATCGTTTATAACAATAATCTACAGATCTAAATGTCATCTATTCAATTAACTACTGCTATCTGGTAATTTTTGTTTAAATTAATTTAATACTATTTATTAATTATTGATTTTTTTTCTTTAAACTGAATAACTTAATAAATTTTAAGAAAAAAATAAAATAAAACAAATATTTGTTTATTTATTAATCAATTTTGATGCGTAGCTGCGTTTTTGCGCAAAGTCGATCAAAATTTTGATCAAAATTACTATCTTTTTTTTATTATTTTTTTTTTGTTTCCAAAGGTTCCTGTTTTTTATTTGATAAAAAATGTACGCACTGATTAATTGCGCTTCTTGTTTTGGAACAACACTTTGTTTTTTTATAAACATGTTTTTTACGTATAAATATATTGTTTTTTATAAATATATTTTTATTCAAATACTTTTGTTGAAAATGTATTTATAGTAACAATATTTATATTTTTCTTTTTTTATAAACATGTGACCAAGTAAAGCTGTTGTGGATCTTGGTGCTATTGGTAGAAACACTGGTGCCATACCTCAAAAGATATTCTTCTTTGATAAGATTCGTTTCAGATATTTTGAGAATGACATTTACGATCTCTACTACACCTACATGGACTACAGTGGTCAACTTTGTAATTACACAGGCACCATTACAATCAACACATTTCCAAAAGTAGATATTACCCAACCATTATGTCTCTTCACCAACGCCACTATCAATCCAATTGCTGGTATGGCCAACGGTGACACTTTTACGATGCAGCTTGTTGGCAGTGGAGATTCCAAAGTGTTCCGACGCTGAATACAATCTTACATTTTCAAGCTCCAATCAAGCCATTCCTTGAGACTTCAAGCACAGAATTCTTTGTTACCACAATATACCATTTCTCAGGCGGTCACGGTTGGACAAACCCCACCATAACAATTGTGAATCCAGAAAAATTCAGTTCCATCCGATTGTTTGGTAACAAGGGTAACGAAGTCAATCAGACTTCTCCCAATGTATTCCCAACTCCTTCGCTTCAGTATACTATAGCTTCAGTTTCCACAACCTGGTAAACCATCAGCATTTATGTTACAAATCAACCCTCAGAATGCAGCTAGTTATAACTTCCTAATTCCAACGATTTCATCGAATATCAGTTATACCATCAGCACTTACCCAACTTGTACAACAAGCGGATCAGTCACTCTAAACTATAATGGAATCCTATCGAATATTCAAGTAAATGGTGTACCACTGATATTCGACTACACCAGAGTCATGCATTGGAAGTGGAGATGGTGAAATAACACCAAGATTCAGCATATTCCTATACACTCTATAGTGTAAGAACAAACAGTACCTATCCACAATCAACCAATGGAAAATGGACCAATCTCACCAATGGACAATATAGACTTAAAGCTGTCTATATTGCCGGACCAACTTGCAGTAGCAGTGTGGACATTGGCATTGGAAACAACACTCCAGAGGTAACTTTCTCAACAGTGAACCAATGTTCCGCCGGACTAAACGGTACAGCTACATTCTCAACATTGCTCAACACAAAGAAAGCTGACAATGTCATCTACTACGTCGATGGCATTAGCAGTAATTCAGCGACGGTTTCATTGCCAATTGGTAACCACTCTGTCAAATCCTTTGTAAATGAAACAGGATTGTACAGACAATTCTCACGACAACAACAGGTGTTCTCGATCGCATCCAACCGAATTGACCACAAAGTGACATTGAATGGTTGCCAATCAGCAAGTATCAATGCTACCACACAGAGCTTCAAGGACAACTTAAATTCAAACTCTATAATGTTACCATGGATGGAGTCGAAACATTGGTTGGTTCCGCCACCGGCAACACAGCTAACATCACCAACCTACCCAAAGGAACCTATCGATTCACTATCGCAGAATACTCTGGATGTCTCATTAGCTCAACGTCGCCGATTGTTCAATCAACCAATCACCACCATCATCCTCATCACCAATCATTCTCCTAACAATAATTGTTTTATCAATTTTAATTTAAATATCATTACACACATTTGATTTATTTATCTACTATTTAATAATAAAAAAATATTTATTTTTTTGAACTAGTCTCATCGGCTATTCAAATCAAAAAAAAAAAAATGTAGAGCCAAAAAAAAAACAAAATTCATTTTTAAACTTTGTGGTAAAATTAACATTCGGAATGAAGATGACACGAACACCTCAAAATATCGGATGACTTTTTGATTTTTTTAACACAATTGTGCTCCTTAAAAGTCGCAAATCACCTCTCTATCAGTTTTCTTACTTTGAATGATCATTCCAAGGTCTTTTCTTTTTTTTTTTAGAAAAATCTCTACCTTTTTGTTTAACAAAAATTTAAAAAAATACAAACATCCTCATTTTCTTTTACTTTCATTTTGTACTCCAACAAATAAATAGATACTATTTATATATAAATAACTTTCATTTTTGTATTTTAAAAAATAAAGAAAATCCAGTCAGTTTCAAATTTCACAAACCAAAAATAAAAATATACGCATTCATTTACATTCAATATATTATCAAAATAGTAAAGTAAAATTTTGTGGAATTTATATAATAAAATATTTATTCTAATCAATCCAAGATCCTTTTATAATCAACTTTAACTTATTCTATTGATTTTTATAAATCTACATTTTTAAAATTTTAATAGAAAAAAATCAACCCAATTTTATAAATTTTAATTTTTTTTTACTGCTCTCACCACTTTTTTAAAAACCATACCAGTTTTTCTTTTATTTTTTTTTTTTTAACGTACTTTTTTGTTTGTTTGTGTGTGTTCAGCCACAATACAGTCATCTACATCAATTCAATATCACTTGACAACGCAAACAAATAAAAACAAAAAAAAAATTTGATTAAATAATTAGAGTTATTATTTATATTTTTATCGATATAAACTAATAATTTCAATATTTATTCTTTCATTTTAATTGAACAATCACATCCATACCATTCAAAAACAATTACTTTATTATGTTTCAAATTTCGAGTAGACTTTTAAATCTATTTCAGACAATAACAAAATAAATAAAATAAATATCATTATCAACATATATTAATAGAATAAAAAAAAACAAACAAATCTTTATCATCGTTAGTCGAATTCAATTTAAATTTTAAACTTTCTTTTCCAATCGAGGTAGATTATATTAGTTAATTAATTCTTAATTAGTTATTATTTCCTACTTTCATTATTTTTATATATATATTACCTTTCCTTTCCTTTTTGATAGATCTATATCATATTCTCGTTCTCTATATTCCTTTTTAATTTTATTTGTTTGTTTAATAAAAACAATAATACCAATGGAATCAACATCAGAGATGGTCACTTCAAATAATGTTACATCGACGATTGATAAACCTATCCAGTTAACAGATCCACCTATTTCCACTGGTTGTGGTGGAAATGAAAATAACACCAAATCCGACCACGACCACCACCTCCAAGATGACGCTGCTGACGATGCTGGTGCAAATGCAAATGCAAAAGAAAATGCAAATGCAAATTCAAAACAACCAACACCACCACCACCAACAAAAAAAACAACAACAACCAACGATAACATACCTCCTACAGCAGAGGGTGAATTCACTCATGAAGCAAACGGTAGATTGTCATCGTCGATAGATTTCATTACGTTGAATAACAATAGTAGTAGTGTCGTTGATAACCTACTCTCTTCTTCAACCGAATCAACAACATCATTGTCAAGTAGTAGTGGTAGTAGTACTGCTCTGTTGACAACAACAACAACTGATCCTTCAAATAAGCAACAACAACAACAACCAGCTGCTAAAAAGAATATTAAACAACCAGCAGCAGCATCGGCAGCAACAGCTAAACCAACTCCACAACAATCGCAAATTCAACCACAACAACAACAACAACAACAAACATCATCGAGCATCTCAGCACCACCAGGTCTAACAGAAGCTTCACTACAATCACCTGGTGGCGATAATGGAGAGTTAAATCAAATGGTATCGAATATATTCGAAGGATTTGCATTCGTAATCGATCTCTCTATCAACTTGAAGAGAAAAATGGACCTAGTTAAGATCATCAAGCGTAATGGTGGTAAGAGTTGTTATTCATGTAGTCCAAAAGTATGTAGTTTTTTGTTATTGTTATTATTAAATACCTATATTACTAGTTACTAATAATATATACGAAACAGTCAACACATTTGATTACAACACAACAAGGATTCATAGATAATACAGCCAAAGTTCAACAAGCAATTACATTGGGTATTCCTATTCTTGTAAAGGAGTTCGTACATCACTGTGCATTCAAAAGACAGTTGTTAGACATTGAGCCATACAGAGTAACCGCCACTGTAAGATATTTCTTTTTTTTTTTTTTTTTTTAATTCAATCATAATAATATTGAAACTAATATTACTACTTTATTATTATATTATAGTCTGTACCATTTGATTCTAACATATTGGGTTCGTCAATGGATATGCCAATTCCTCCAGAATTTAGTTCTCCACCTCCACAAAAACAACAACAATCATCTCCAAACAACAACAACAACAACAACAACACTCATCATCCACAATCCCCTCTAGTCAAATCACCTGTTTTCCAACAACAACAACAATCACCAACAACAACTACTCAACAAAACAAACAACAATCAACTAACAATGGAGGTAAACCTAATATCTATCAACTAAAAGACTCCAATGGTATTGAGAGAAATAACAATCTGTTCAATACGGTCTACAGTAGTGCCGAAGAGGATGAGGTTGAAGAGCCTGAGGAGAAAGAATCCACTACATCGCCACACAAGTTGATGATCGAAGACAATCTCAATAGAATTCTTCACTTTGATGATCCACAACCATCAAGAACTTCTAACAACAAATCACCTTCCACTATCACAACCAACACTACTACCGTCAATAGTAACAATGAAAGACTTTCACCTTCATCCTTTACATTGTTAGAGTCATCTTCAGCATCTGCAAGATCACCTATTCCAACTCAACAACAACAACAACAATCAACAAATAATGTTGAAAAAGATTTAATGCGTTTCACAGAGTTTGAGGGTGATTTCGAGGAACAAGAGTTGGGTGGTTCTATCGAGGAGGAAGAAGATCATCATTTGACACCGGGCGAGATGATCGATACTCATGGCAGCGGAAATGAGTTGAATCAACAACAACAACAGCATCATCATCATGACTATCTTGATACTGCAGCTGCTTTATCCTCGGCGACCAGAGGAATCACAGCACCACCACCTGACCTTCTTGGTGGACATCCTTTAGACCCAAAGCTTGAAGGAAAATATCATTTCAGTACCATCACTAAGAAACAACAACAACAACAGGATCCGTTTACAAATAATAACACTAGTGTAGCCGTCGAATCATTACTATCTAATCATTACCACGAGGAGAAATTGAGTAAGGAATCAGATGAATTATATAGTTCCCCAATATTTTCATCATTCCACAACGATTTATTCAATCAAGTAAGTTAGTCTTTAAATCTTTACACTTAACTTTTACGCAAACTAATATTAATAATTACATTTACTCTTTTTTTCTTTTAGATTTATTCACCATCCAGTAATGATCTAATTAATGGTAATAGTTTTCATGGAATTCCAGTTATTACAAAGAATATTATCGACCAAGATTCAAACACCAGAATTTATGTTGGTGGAATCTCTTTAGGAGATTTAGATGTATGTTATTTATAATTAGCTAATTACTTTGAATCTATATACTAATCTTCATTTATCTATTATTTATTTAGATATATACTGAAAAAGAAAACTTTAAAAAACAGAGAATATATCATCTCATATCATTGTTTAGAGAGTTTGGTAAAATTGTAAAGATACAAGAGTTTTTGGAGGATCAATACATTTATATCACCTACGACACCGAGTCCGAAGCAAAGCTTGCAATTCAAACATTGAAATCGAGTGCAACCAGGACCTATCTTACCGACCGTATCAAGAAGAACTTGCAATCACTCGGACTTCCTACAATCATTTCACCATCGAATGATTTCCATGTGAGGAAAACAAAGCCAATCTCTCCAAAGAGCTCTCTAAACTCTGTTCCGATCAGCAGCAACCACTCTATCAATAGTATCCAACAACACGCAAATAATAATAACAATAGCAACAACAACAGCAGTAGCACCAATATCAGCAGCAGCAGCAACGGTCAACACTCCAACAACACTCCTTCAGCAGCAGTAGCAACTTCATCGTCGCAATCATCATCGTACAAGCGTGGCACCAGCAAGGGAAGCGGTGCAAGCATGCGCAATAGAAGAGCCAGCAGCAAGAGCAGCTCAACAACAACAACTGCAGTGGCATCGACTACCACCTACAACAACAGCAGCAGTTACGACAACGATTACGAAGAAGATGAAGAAGAGGAGTATGGAGACGACGAAGAAGATGAAGATGACGAGTCCGAATATAGCGTTTCAGAGATTTCAGAGGTTGATGAAGCACCCGTCAAAACTAAAAAGATGGGTAGCAGTAATCATCCATCATCTTTATCATCCCAAGTGTCTGGCTCAAAGAAAAAGAAAAAGGTCAACTTTTTGCCTCCGCTTTCTGTGGTTGTCCAAATCATTGTTACTTTTATCATTTTAAGTGCCTTCTTTATGTCATTGCCTCAATCTTAAAGCTTTAGCTTGAGAGATTAGATTATATAAAGTTTAATAAAACATTTTTTGGAATTAAATATATCATTTTTGCATGGGGATACTAATTCTTGGGACGTTTAAAATTAATTTTTATTTTTTTATTGTGGTCAACAAAATTTTTTTTTTTTTTTTGTATTTTTACACAAATATTAGTATTAAAAGGATAATATTGTTGTCTCAATAACTTTTGTTCAGCTGTTCTTTCTTAGAAGACAGCTCAGTTACTATGATTGTCTTTCTAGCTTCCAACACAAAAAAGGTTCATATGAGCCTGCTTTTTTTTTGGGAAAAACAAAAGATAAAAGAATGTATGAGGACAGATCTCAGGAGGTTTTCATTATTGAGAATTGATTTGATTGCTGCAATGAGATCTTGTTGATCATTGATCCAATAGATTAATTTATTGTTGTTTGTTTAATGATTAAATGTAATTACGGTTTGAATGTTCTTTGTTTTTTCTAATTCTTTTAAAAGAAAAAAAAAAAAAAAGGTAAGAATAACATTTTCTCTTTTCTCTTGACGAACTTTCGAAAGAATAAACATTGCATCGATTTTACAAAAAAATAATATCAGTGAACGTTTGCAAAAGAATATTGTTAATAGATTTTCCACAATGTATTGAATACCATCAAATATACTCTTTAGGAAAAGATGGTATTCAAAGGATTCAGAAAAATAGAAATAAAAAAGAATGAAGCTCGTATTCTCGTAAAAAATACAAAACTATCAAATTTTGGTCGACCTTATTTATTTTTCATAAGCAACATGCAACTTTGCAATAGATATTTTGCTTATTTAACACTCATATTGTGTTTAGTTTAAAAGATCATGGTAGTTAATAGCAGCAATAATATAAATTTATTTGTACAATTACCACATACATTATTAACGAGAATCACCAATGAATTAAGAGACAACATTGACAGAATCTGTTTTAGTTTGGTCTGTAAACGATGGTTCGATGAAAGAGATAGATATCTGTTGTTCAACATTGATAATCATATTAAACAACGTTATCTAAATGATGATGATTATAGCTCGCCATTATTCTTTACGAAATCATACAAATCAATCTATATCAAATCATTAGAATTCAACAATAACAACAAGAATAACTGTATTCTTTATATTGGTGATCTCGATGAGTATCAAAGAAGTCATTATTACGATAGAATAAAGAATCCAATCATTGAATTTGATTATTTTATAGATTACAGTAAGTAACCAACTAAACTTTATCAATTCAATCAAACAATGTTTAACAACTAAAACTAACATAACATTATTTACTTAACTTAAGAATTATTGAACACAATTGATAAGATACCAAGTAATGTTACCAATGTTGTATTAAATGTATTTAATAAGTTGAATCAAGATGATTCCAAACATTTGTATAAGATATTGTCACAATCAAATGTTACACAACTCGATGGATGTAATACAGTTGTGCACCAACTTCCACCACGACTTGTCAAATTGACATTCGACAATCAATTCAATGAATCTTTGTCTGTTGGTTGTTTCCCTTCTACTTTGAAAGAGATTGCTTTTGGCTATTACTTTAGTAGACCCATCCACAAAGGTGTATTTCTCGAAGGTCTGGAGAAGCTTGTTTTAGGCTCGATTTTTAACGAGACAATTGAAAACTCTGCCAATGTATTTCCATCGACTCTAAAGTATCTGAGTGTTGGTTGTTACTCTCATGATCCACATACCAATTTGTTCCCACCAAATTTAGAGATCCTAGAGTACAGTGAATATAATAGAGCATTCATCGATGGAATGTTGCCAGATTCCTTACACACCATCATCCATATGCCATATCGATGGATTCCGCACATTGGAAACCTACCAAATCTTAAACATCTGGTGAATGTTGCTGACGAGGATGAAGACCAAGATGTTGCCGACGATGTATATGATTATACAGTTAAAGAGTTGGATCTAAGTACGATTCCAGAAGGAATCGAGACAGTGATTATTGGCAATCCAGAGTATGATTCGCATCACAATGTATATCCAGTATACAGATTGAATGGAGCACTTCCAAATTCGGTGGAAACATTCTATACCGGATCAAGTTACTATCAATTCGACACAATCTTTCCATCGGATAGACAATACCACTTTAAAGAGTTGACACTCAGTGCTCATGGAGATACCAAACCAATTCCAACCAATGTTCAAGCCAAGAAACTCTGTTTATCAAACTACTACAAAAGAGTTTTCAACGAAGGAGATCTTCCAGCTGGCATTGAAATTCTTGACTTCAAATATTGCAAGCAAATAGAATTCAAATCGAGCCGTTCACTCCCAGATTCCATTAAAGAGATCGTTGTTTATAACCAGACTCTAAACGATCTACATATTCCAGGCAATTCGAAAACGTCAAACACTAGATCTCTGGAGTGTATAACATTTATTAATGACTGTATACTGAACTTGAAGAGAGGTGTAAAGATACCGGAATCAATTCGAACACTAAACACAGTGTTTGATGCAACCAACTTTCCATACATTCCAACAACACTCACCAATATCAACTTTACCAACAGTATCAAATCTGTATCAGACAATATCGACTGTCAAGTGAGGAAATTAGATAGTAAATACTATTTAATGTTTGGAACAACCAACAGAATCAATTTCATTTCAACAATTTTCAATCAATCAATGTTTAATAGCTCATTAGTCAAGAAAATAGAGTCAAGAAGCAAACCAAATCAAAAAGTAACTACTTCATCATCAAGTGGTTGCCAAATTCAATAAAGAATATGATTATTTTAAGAAACCTTTATGAAGAAAAGAAATATAATATGATTTGATTTTTATTTGTGGATTTTTTTTTTTTAATAATACTAATGTAGTATACATGTTTTATTTAAAGTGATTGAAAGGTAGCTTATAGCTACGAAAAGAGGTATATAAAATTGGAGAAGGAGGGTTGTACCGCTCATTTGATCGTTTGTAATTTTGATTAATATTCCACCGGTCTACTTTCATGCTTGATTTATCCTTAAGGATTTTTTTTTTTTTTGAGAAAAACAAAAGATAAGTAATAGATATAGAATGTGGACAGATCTCAGGAGGTTTTCATTATTGAGAATTAATTTGATTGCTGTGATGAGATCTTGTTGATCTTTGATCAAATCGATTACTTATATTGCTGTTTAATTTAAAACAATCATTTGGTTATGGTTGGAATGTTCTTTGTTCTTTCTTCAAAAATAATAAAATAATAACATTTGCAAGCAGAATGAATATTTAGCATGATTCGTTTTTTTTTTTGCGAAAAACAAAAGATAAATTGAATGTGGACAGATCTCAGGAGGTTTTCATTATTGAGAATTGATTTGATTGCTGCAATGAGATCTTGTTGATCTTTGATCAAATCGATAAATTTATTGCTGTCTATTTTAATCATTAAATGTAGTTATGGTTTGAATGTTCTTAGTTTTTTTCAATTTTAATGTATCGATTCTCATTTCAAAATTTGGTATTCCGATCAGTTAATTAGGCTATTACCTATTATATTAGAAAAAAAAGGTTGAGATATAGTTTTTTTTTTTTTAATAGATTATATATACAAAAAAATGACTAAACAGTTTTATTAATATTCTTTCTTAAAAGTGGTTCAAATTGGGAACTTGAACCTCTCTTTAATACTAACAAAACTACGAGAATGATTAAGAATGAACCTAAAACACATCCTATCACAATTCCAATGATTACACCGACAGGTAGTGATTTAGGTGTGATAATTGGCACTGCTTTACAGAAGTGCTCGGATGACCCGTTGGTCTGGAGAGTGCATTCGTTGCTGTCACAGAATATGTTGTCGACCTCGTTTTTGGTATGTGTAAAGTCTGTGTTGTTGACGAATGTACAGTTGTCGAGTTTAATCGTTGATTTCGAACAAAAGATACTACCTCCTTTGTTGGCTGTGTTATTGATAAATGTAACAATATTAAGATCGAGTGTTGATCCGTAGGTATAGATGGCTCCGCCTTGATGTGTTTCGTTGAATGTCGAGTATTCGTTTGATTTTGTTATGTAGAGATTACTCATTGAACCGGCAGTGTTGTTGAGACAGAATGCAGCACCCATTGTAGAGTGGCTAGAGTCGAAGGTCGATGTCAATATGCTGTAGCTATTAAGTGACTCGCCGTAGAACGACCCTCCACCACCCGTAAGTGCACGATTATCGCTGAATTGGCTTTCGGAGATGCCGATGTTGGCAACCGAAGTCATTGCGGCAACAGCACCTCCGTTGAAATAGGCAGTGTTATTGCTGAACGAACAGTTTTGTACGAGCATAGTATACATTGAATCCATAGAGATAAACATGATGGCAGCACCGTTGTTGGCTTGATTACCACTTAGTGCCGAAGAGTAGATTTGCAATTGCGATGCATAGGCGTAGATTGTCGAGACGTTGTTACCAACAAACAGAGATCCCGTGATATTGAGAGAGTTTACATTGTTTACTGAAAGCGCAATGGTATTGTTTAAGAATTGAGAGTTGGTAACAGTCGCGTTGAATGGACCATTGATGTTCAAGACATCGGTACTCAATTGGAAAATACAGTTGGTGATTGACAAAGTATTGTTCAGATTAGTACTGTTCCAATTACGTGTGGAGATGGCATGTAGCGAGTTTGATACATTGCAGCCAGTGAGATTCAGGTTGACCAACGACTGTGAAGTATTCACATATACAAGAGAACCAAAGCCGCCATTCACACTACTGTTAAGGTTGATAAAGTTTATGCTCTCGATATTCACTACGGTTGTAATTGGGTTGTTGTTTGTTGTAACGTTGTTGTTTGTTGTAACGTTGTTGTTTGTTGTAACGTTGTTGTTTCGGTTGATATTGTTGATTGTTAAGAAACCACTTGTATTCTGACCGTCGACAGTCACATTACCATTGTTATAAGGTTGAATGGTTACATTGTAGCCAAAGAGGTTAAGTTGATTGTTGGCACCACTATAAGTACCGGCAAACAGCTGAATGACAAGCGATGTATTGCTACTAGAATACTGAGCATTATTGCTGTAGAGTGTGAATGCATCGGTCATTGATGGACAAGGACTTTCAACAGTGCCACAGTCTGTAATATTAAACTGACTGGTTGCATCTACGAACAGTGTAATAACAACCGTACTATTGTTCTGTGCACAAACACAACTAAATAATAATACTACTAATAATAAAGTAAATGACATAAAAGAACTATTGGATGTCAATATTATTAATTAAAGTTTTATAAATAAACATCTGATCAGTTTTTTTGAGAATTAATTTTCTTTTTTATCTAAAAAAATAAAATCTAAAAAATCTGTCGATGATTCTAACACTTTGTAATTTAAAATAGCCAACTTTCTTGGTTGGTAAATTAATTTACTCTAATAAATAAAATAAACTTAAAATAGAATGAATTTAAAATGAAATAAAGATCATTTTTATTTATTTGACTTCTATGATAGGATCTATCTATCTTTGCACTTTTTGTAGATTCCATTCGACATAAACACTTAAATTATTATTGATGGATGGCCTATTCATCCTAAGATGATTGAAATTATCATATTAATATTAATAACCCATCCACCAATAATAATTTTTTTAACAATGTTGACCACTTAATTATAACTTTAGAATAAATATGTTTAATAAATATTTCAGAAAATATAAAATTTATATTTTTACATACCTTTGTCTAATATATATTCTTATTTGCACAATGGGTGCACCAAAAGCTACCAAACTCAATCTTCGAGAGCTAAACATTTCAACTTGCACCACATTTGATAAAAGATATTATAAAGGTAGAGTTGTGAAAGTGCACAGATGTTGGAAACACCATTAAACTGTCGTAGTAGTGACATAGTGTAGTATTTAAATAATGATGTTATAATAAATAATTGTAAGAGATGCTCGTTACCAATTACAGCATACAACTACAGATATATGATATAGGACTAATTTATATTTAAGTTATAGATTAACTAGATCTAGATAGATCTACCAACAACAACTATATAAATAAACTTGCACGATTGCAAACATTCATTATTCATTTTCTTATCACTCAAATATAACCTTTAGTCTTAAATAATAGTTATGTGTTTAAAGGTTTTTGTAAAATATAATGAATGTTTATTAAGTTTTTGTTGTGCTTATATAATCTTGTTAATTTGTCGGTTGGCAGTAGTCAGTTGATTGGTATCTTGGAACTACGATTCCAACAACCGAGCACTTGTAATGTGTGAAGATGATTATACAATAAATGATAATAACAAAAGAACTATATCATATGGAGAAGGAAAAGAAAGAAGTTATATGGAAAAGGTGAAGTTAGATGTAGTATATCTTATAGATAAATAAATAAAATTATATTGTGTTAAACTGTATGTGAAAATCGTTGAAATTACCTTATTTATTAAATTATGATTCTTATTTTTTTATTTTTAATTTACCAAATGATATAGACAAGATTCCATGATATAAATTGAAGACGAAGACTAATCCTATCTACGAATGGATGAATACTATGATAAAAAATTAAAAAGACTAGATATATCTCTTAAGAGATACATTGAGGTGATAATACCAAAACAATAAACAATAAATAAAAATATCTAACAATTAATGACCAGAACCAAATCAATTCAAATTCAAACTTTTTATTGTATCTCATTTTATCTACACTAAATTACAATAGGTGTTTTTTTTTTTTGTTATATGTGGGATGACAAAAATGAGATAAATAAAAATTTATTTGTTTGGTCATAATAAAATATATGAAATAATTAATGAGAAATTAAAGAAAAAGAATCAAATTTAAACTCTGTATTAAATATTATAACGGTATAATAATAATAATAATAATCATAATATTAGTACTTTGCTTTTTATTTTTTTGATTTTTATAAATATATAAAACTTAATAAGTAAGATTACGTCTAAGTGTAATATGAGAGTATCTTGAGTTAAAGAATTGATCAGCTTTCTCCGATTTAAATGGTCTTGTGTGGATTGATTTAAGTTTAGGTAATGATTCTGCAAGTTTGATGATACAGGCATCCCCAACATTCAAAAGAAAATCGATATGTGTAAGCGATAGTAAATGTTTGCTTAGTTCGATGATTGGACCATCTGTCAGGAAGGAACAGATTCCAAGCTTGAGTGATTCCAGTAATGGGTTTATGTTCTCTACTATATTCATGAGGTCTGTATCTTGGAAATTGATGGGATCAGATAAAGATAGATGTATAATGTTGGGGAATACAAGACCAAGATTGAGGAAGTTGGTTTTAGGACTGGCAATACTCTTTAGTTGCAATATTTTGACGGAACTCCATTGTTTCAGATCTGAATTTGATAGATGCAATTCATTGGAATTACAAAAAAAGTCGGTTACTTGTGTTAGGTTAGCGATGACATGAGCGAGGTGTGTATCATTAAACTCTCGGAAATCGAGATGGAGAACCGTGAGATTTTTGAATGCCGTTAGAAACTCTGTCATATGCACAAACGAACCGTATGCATTGATGTAGAAATCGGCATGTTTGAGGGAGCTGGCCAGAACATCTATACCCAAATGCATATCGTGTTCAGTCAGCAGTTTCTGTGAGATATCGATCACGAGATGCTCCAGTGGATGACCAGCAAGCACCTTTAGTTGTTTGAATATTGGATAGTCGAAATCAGATGATCTACAAATAATACTCTTGATCTTTGGGCAACGGGTCATCAGCTTGGCCAAGTCATCGATATAGTACAAACCATTGAACTCTTCGAGTGTTGCCGGTAGAATTTCAGGTGAGATCCTCTTCATGTACCGGAATTTAAGTGACTTTAGTTTGGTCATCTGTATCAAGAGATCGTAGTTGAAATCCGGTAGATTTTCAAGTGAGAGACTCTCCACCGACGAAACAAAAGATAAAACGAGCATGTTTAGTATCTTTGATGAATTATTGAATGTAAACTCTTGGATATGAACAGTCTTTAGGTTTGGAAGTGAGATGATTGGCAGTGTTTGCAAATCACCTGGACAATTGTTGAAGCAGTTGATGTGTAGGTTCTCCAATGTCGGCTGAAGTAACGATAGTATTGCAAGAAGACAGTCTGCATTTGCGAAATAGAGTCCTTCAAGTCTGAGTTTTCTCAGATTGGCTTGTTTCGATAATACAGAGATTGGAATGTTCTCACTGTTTTTCTTTTGAATCTTTAGCGAATCGAATTGAACATTAAGACCGCATAGTATGCTTGTGGAGATAGGTGTACTGGTCATTTCGTGTTCCTCTTGTAAGTGGAAATTGGAGAGTGGCGATTCATTAAGTAGCCGTTCAACTAGGTGACAAAGTGATTTCGAGTAAGGGATATACTTTATCAGAACCAAGAATGGAACACTACCATACTGACTGGTTGCTGATGCCGCCATGATATCATCGAGTATGTTTGGTTCGTCTATGATGATTTGCTCTAACAGCGTACCACCATCCTCTGCAACGTCCATCTCTGTCATTAATTTCTTTGGTGGAAGATTCAAGTACAATCTAATTGCATTCAAAACATACTGTTGTCTGTAGCAATCTGATACCTGAAGCGAACGGAGCAACAACATTGAAACCTGTTTCAAAGTTCTATGAAGATACTGCTTACGCATTGGATTGTCAACATCCATCTTCTCAAGGTAGCTTCTCAATACGAGAAGTTGGTGTAGCGACGTGGGGATATAGTTTGTATAAAAGTAATTTTGGTATGAAAAGTAGGGAGTGTATAGCGATCCACTTTCAAACAGGGTGTCAATGAAATCGGCTGGATTGAAACGTGAGAGTGCGAGATACTGCTTGTTGGCATTGTCCATCTTGCACATCAGTCCATAGACAGTGCCAAGCGATACCAACGTGCCCGGTGCGTAATGATACGACAAAGAGGTAAGGAAGTTCTTCTCTGCCGATTGCAAGTGTGGTGACTCTGCGTATTGTTCGCTCATCTTGTAGACTTCGATATCGACCAGACCCAACAGCTGATAAAGAATGGCATCGGTAGTGGATGAACGTGATGCCAGCTCCAACTTGCTCTTACACTGCGCAAGCAAACTGAGCTCCTCATAGTATTCCCTATTGAAATAGCTGTAGTTTGGCGGACGTGACGCCTTTCCATAGCAAACATTGTTGGAGTAGATCATCTCTAGTGCTTTCATATACAATGAAATACCCTCGGATCGCGCAATCATATTGGAGTGTTTGACAAGCGGCAACACTGATTTGACATCGGTGTAAAGAACTCTCGGTAGTTTGTTGTCAGCCAGAATATTTCTGACACGAGACGACAGTTTAATGCCGGTTTTCGATTGGAACAACGATATTACCGTGGAGAGATCGATGGATTTGATCAAGTCATACTTGTTATCGAGTTCCGCTTCTGTGAGTCCGCAGCAGTCGGCACCGTATTTCTCGACGATCAACGACTTGATTGTTACCGTCCAGAATGGTTTTTGTGAAGGCAAGAATCGATCGACATTGAACAACCTATTCAAAAAGTTAACAATGGTTTCAATACACTTCTCTTCGGAGCCAATGAAATGACCACTGAGATTCAGCCGAAGGTCGTCTTTAATCTTATTCTTTAGGATACGTTCGACCATCTCATTGAGTATTGCTTTTCGCAGGTTGGTATTGTGTGAATCCACCTGACTACGAAGTCTACCGAGGTGTCTGAGATTGATACCAAACTTGTGAACCTCCACTGCCAAGTCCAACTTTTTCAAATCACTATCTTTTCTCGACTCCAACTCGGTTGCAGCTTCTCTGATAATGACATCATAGAGATGATTGGTGGCATCGGTAACATCTTGATTATATGACTTGTAGTTTGGATCGGCTGCACTCCAACCACTAAAAGCATCAGAAGAAAGTGGTGTATCATAAGTTCTAATCAATTCCGGCCTCAACAACTTATAGAATATCTCTCTATGTGAAATACTATTACTAAAAATAATAATAATAATAATAATAATATAAGTATGTATATAATAGTTTTGTTTCATATTTTAACTTACTTGTATTCATCGAAATATGCTTGTGGTGGCAATAATCTTGCAAAATCTAATGAGTAATAGAGATCTGATTGTGAACTTATTGATCTATGTATTTCGAAATCACCAGGACCATAAAGAAACTTTGGATTTAAACCTGATAAATGTCCTGTTTTATATCATTAGTATTAGTATTATTATTATTATATTTTTAATCTTTTAATAAAACAACAACAACAACAAAATATCTCTTACCTCTTAAATTCATTCCTTTTGCAACTTTCTCCATGATATCATTCACTTCTTGGATGTCACTATGTACATTATGACCACCATCACAACTACCATAGATCAAAGTTTCTTTATTAATTGGTAACAATGATATAGCAACTCTGTAGGTATTATAAATTAATTAGATGATTAATTATTATTATTGTTGTTGCTATTAATTATTATTATTATTATAAATAGTGAAGATACACACTATTTATATTGAATGTTGAACTTACAATCTATAACCATAATAATCTATAATACACATTAAAGGTACACTTATCTTATTCACTAGATCATAATCCATTAAATTTTGAAAGAAATAAGATAATCTATAGAATGTTAATTAAAAGTTAAGTTAAGTTGGTCAGTTAAATGTCGTGTTCTATAATATATTGGTTGATGAGAAGAATACCCTCTAAGTTCATTTCCAGCAGCCTTAGATGCACCATACTCCGATGGGAAATTACCACCGTACAACCATTGATCATTGATCTTCTGATCGTATGCAAACTTGAATAGGATATTCTGACAGATATACTTATCACCACCTGCAATTCCACCGATCTTTGTTGGCTTTATTGTTCTAAGAGCTATTGGCATAAACATTTCCTTTATAATTAATTTACCATATGTTTCTTTATTTAGTTAAAAGTTATTAGTTAGTTAGTTAGTTAGATAGTTAGTGTATCAAAATATGTTATTTATTACCAGCAGCCTTTACAAAATCCATTGCAACAAAAGTTAACTTTTCAAACTTGTCTAGACAGTAAGGTTCCTTTAAGAGTGACTGAAACTCTTGGTTCCAATCTCTGCCTTTGTCTCTATCACGCTCCTCTCTAGATTGAAGTAGTTTCCTCTCTCTACTCTCTCGCTCTATGGCATCTAGATCGGGTGTAGCAGAGGAAGGTCTTGGTGATCTGGGTGTATTACAAATACTACTATTACTACTATTACCATTAAAACTACTACTACTACTACTATCAACTAAACTATTATTATCATAACCAACACTCATATTACTATTATCACTATCATTTGAATATGAATTATTATTTGTTTTTGTAGATGGTGTTGTTGATGTTGATGTTGATGTTGTTATTGATACAGTTGGCATTATTGAATAGGCAGAATCACTACCTTCAATTGTACCATAACTATGTGTAGTATTATCATTTTTATTGCTATCATTATCATATGCATTATTATCACTATTATTATTATTATTATTATTTGATTGTTGTTGTTGGTTTATTTGTGGTGAAGAATTTAAGGTTTGATATGAATTATAACTTTTAATATAACTATTTAGATATGGGTTGGCAGAATTGTACAAAGAAGTTTGTTTTATATCAAAAGATAAAGTTTGATTTTCATCATCATTTTTTTTAGTTTCAAAATTGTTGTTGTTATTGTTGTTGTCATAACCAGACATATTTATTTATATGATATGCGAGGGTAATCAAATAAAAATAAATTTATATTAATTGAATTAAAAAGTATTAGATCAATCAATCAGTAAACCAGTGACCTCATTGGTGCCCAATGTTAAAATTAATAATAATATCTTGGAGTTATTAACCTGACTCTATTTCTGTGAAAAAAACAAGGAAAGAAAGCTTTTCATCTCAATTTCACGGATCTGTGTCCAAAATTTTGGATACTTCACCATTTTTTTTTTTGGGCAAAAAATTTTTTGGGCAAAAAAATTACCCAAAAAAATTAAATAAAGAATAAGGACAGATCTCAAGGGGTTTTTCAGTTAAATTGAGAATTGATTTGATTGCTGCAATGAGATCTTGTTGATCTTTGTTGAAATCGAAAATTATATTGCTGGCTATTTTAAAAATTTCATTTAATTATGGTTTGTGATGTACTTTGTTTGTTCTCATTGAAAAAAATATAAAATATTAGATTTATTTATTTTTGAATTATAAGTTAATTCATAATGTACTATTACATTTTAACACATAATTAATCATGAATTCATTTTGACTTTGTTAAATCAAAAAATAATTTATCACACAGGTTATTTATTTCAATGTGTTATTACAAATATTGAATTTGATTGATTTTTAAGTGTATTATTTATGTTCATTTACACACTTATTTTTAATTATTTTTTGAAATTATTATTAATCATTTATTTAAAGTAAAATATAAATGATTAAAATAATATTATTTTTAACATTGATATTGATTTTTAATATCAATGATATTGAAAGTCTGTATGTTAAAGGACCATTTCTAATAGATAAAGACAAGATAATTCTATTAAGAGGAATATCAAGACCATCTTTAGAGTGGTATGCATTCGGTGAAAATCTATCATTGAATGACTATAAATTAATGAAAGGATGGGGTGCTAATGTTGTCAGACTATCGTTAAATCAAGTAATTTCTAATTAAATAGTATTCTTATTTTTAAATAAATTAAAATTATATTTTTTTACACTCTATAGGATTTCTGGTTGGAAAAAGCAAAACTTTATAATAAAGAATATAAAGAGACAGTTGCCAAACAAGTAAAGATGATAAGATCACTTGGAATGTATTGTATCTTAGATTTACATTGGTCAGACGATGGAGATATCAATACGGAGCAGGCAGGTCAAAAAAGAATGGCAGATGAAAATTCGATTGAATTTTGGAAACAAGTAGCACCTATTTACAAGAATGACACTGGTGTCCTCTTTGAATTGTATAATGAACCGCTGCTACTTCCTTGGCGAGTATGGAAAGAGGGTGGTGTTTACAACGGTAAGAAATACATTGGAATGCAACAACTCTATGATGCCGTTAGAAATCAGTCCGCTGAAAACATTGTTATCATAAATGGAATAAGATGGTAAATATAATAATAATAATAATATAAAATGTATTATATAAAAACTTGGAAACTAACTATATTCTTTTTAATTGTTTATTTCATTCAAAAGGGGATTTGATTTATATGGTGCAAAAGATTTAGTATTTCCAGGTTACAATATAATGTTTGGTACACATCCCTATAAAGATCCAACACGTGTTAAAAAGTATTGGGATCAAACATTTGGTGATCTAAGTGACAAATATCCAAGTAAATAATTAAATATATCTCTACTTATTCTAAATATTAATATTACTATTATTATTTAATTATACATAGTTATAGCAACAGAATTTGGTGAATTTACATGTGATACAAATTATACAAAAGAGTTTTTGGATTATGCTGATATGAAGGAAATACATTGGAGTGCTTGGGGTTGGTATAAGAAGGATTGTGCATTCCCATCGGTCATAGCAGAGTGGGACGGAACACCAAGTGCCGTAGGAGAGTTGGTTAAAGAATCACTTACACGTACCATCAAAGAGATCAATATCAACTTTTTAGACATTGAAGACAAAGATAAAGATAATGAAAAGGAAAAGGAAAAAGAAGAAGAAGAAGAAGGAAAAGAAGCAAAAGAAAAAGAGAAAGAAAATGAAAAAGATACAGATCATCATCGTCATCATAATACTTCTAAAGAGAATGTAACACCTCTTAAGAGTGCTGAAGATGAAGAGAGAGATTTCATTGATGACTTTGAAACCATTGACGAAGAGAAAGACGATGACATGAGTGTTGGAAGTTCAGAAATTGGTGCAATAGTATCAGCTGCAATCGATGTAGAAAATAATAAAACATAATAAGATAAAAAATATAATAAATTAAATAAATAAAGATAAACTTGAAAATAAATTTAAAAAACAACTAATTATTTGATCATAATTTACACTGTGACCTTTTTTGGGTGTGATCACAGTCTTGAATCAGATTTTTATTTTTTTTTTTTTTTTTCAAATCGAAAACAAAACTAAATAGAAATAAAACATAACAATGTCAAATAATATAGAAAATAATCATAATAATAATAATAATAATAATAATGATCAGAAATCAAATGAAGTAGCAATAGATGAGAGTATGCTACTTGCAAATAGAAAGAAAGCATTAGAGAAAGAGATAGATGATATCAATAGATTGATTCAGAAGAAAGAGAGACTACCGGATGCACCGACCAACCATTGGTATCAATCGTACCCACTGATCGACAAGACCGTCAGTCATCCAGATTTCGACGTTTGGCGAATCAATACGATTCTCATGGGATTCTCTGGTCTTGCAATGGGTGGTATCATCGGTTACTCCGACGGTCTACAAGCAATCAAAGATCAATTGAAACGTGCATCACATAATCCTTTGTCAGCATCAGAGGTATATATATATATATATACGCTATTAATAACTACTTTACTGTCTAATCAATCAGTTTCTAACACTATGTATGTTTTAGTTCCAAATGAATGGTAGAAAGATATTAGGTCAGAGCGTATTTAGAACATCACTTATCTATTCCTATAGATTGTCATTATATACAGGTTTATTTTTGGGAACAGATTTGCTTTTAAAGAACAATGTCATTGGAGATAAACCTTTGATCAATCGTACTATAGCTGGATGTACAGTTGGTATTTTAGCTGGTTATCATATAAGTATGTAATCAATATTATTATAATATAATCATTAATCATAAACAAACAAACAACAACAATAATCTAACAAAACTCTTAATTATAGGACATAGAGCAGGACCAAACAGTATTTTATTAGGTAGTATTTTAGGTAGTGGTATTGGTTTCTTATCAGGTGCAATGGATATTGGAATTTCAAAGATATTTGATAGTGGTGATAGTGATCAAAAAAGAAAAGATATTTCACAACTATAAATATAATATAATATTTTAATAAATAAATTAAAAAATGTAAACATTCATATAAATAATATAATCATCATCATTACAATTAGCAGTGTTCATTTATTTATATTCATATCATACTGAGCGCGCGAAAAAACGTTACTTTGAAAAAAGGGGTTCACTGATTGGATTTCGTTTTTAGTGGTAGATGTTAATCGTTCGTTTTAAAAAAACAAAAAAACAAAAATATTAATTTTTTATTTTTTTTTAATTTTTAAAAAAAATTAACGAAGCAATACATTTTGCATTACAAATAATTTTTAATTATTTTTTTATTTTAGATTATTTGAAAGATTAAAAAATATTTATATATTATTTTTTTTTAAACTTCAATTTCAAAAACAGTAATCAATCATATGATTCGAAATTGAATGTAATTTATCAAATACATCGATCAAAAAATAAATAATCAAAATCAACAACAACAACAAACCAACCCAACAACAACAACAACAACAAACAAACAAACATTAGAATCACCTATTTAGTAAATAGTTTATAAAGAGAAATAATAACATAATGTCTTCGGAACAAGTTGATTTTGTAAGAGGTCGTCCACAGACCGATGATTCGTCATCGTCATCGAATTTCGATCATAAGAGAAAAAGAAATTTAGATGATAATAGTAGTACAGGAAGATCTTCAAGAGATAGTAATAATCAAAAGAATGGTGGTGGTGGAAAAGGTGGAAAGAGAGGAAATAAGAAACAAAAGAGTAAGAAATCGGATGATGCTGCTTCTGCTGCCGCTGCTGCTGGTATACCAACACTCAAGACCGACGACAAAGATCTTTTCACAGACGACTATAAATTGTTGAAACAAAAGAAATCGAAATTGTACGATCCAAACGCACAGCAAGACTCTGACGAGGAGGCCGACATCAAGACCAAGAAAGGAAAGAAGATGCCATCAGATTATCTCTCAAAGAAACAGGAACAGGATGCCCAGAAACTACTTCCATTCTTAAGAGCCAATTTCTCAAAGGATGCCAATCGTCTTTTATTTAAAGTATGTAACAACTAAATATTATTATATTATTAGTAGTATTTTATATAAATTATTAATTCTCTATGAAGAATTTCTATACTGGTTTAGTTGTAATGGGATGTCTTGAAAGTATTTCCAATATGGATTTGACATTCTCACTTCCTTTTGGTGCCAAAGGTTATGTGAAATTCAATGAGATTTCAGATGAATTCACAAAGTATCAAGAGTCCGTCATGAGAAGTAAAGATATACCAAGTAACTTTGTTAAGCTCGACACCATTATGAATCGTATCAAAGGAATGTTCATGATTGGTCAAATCATGAAAGTTGCAATCGTCGGTCTAACCGATAACGCCAAGAGTTTTGGTTTACATTGTACACTTAGGTAAATTATGATCATAATATTATATATTCAATGTATTCATGTATAAGAAAAAACAATGTTATTAATATTAATATCAATATCTACTACTACTTTTATATTTTAGAACTGATGTTGTTAATGTTGGATCAACTACATCGACATTCAAAGAGGGTATGACAATCTTTGGTGAGGTGAAGAGTGTTGAGGATCGTGGTTATATTGTTTCGTTCGGTAAGGACGTCGAAGCCAAGGGATTCATCGAGCATTCGAATACACGTTATTTCTGGCCGGTTCAAGGTGCCGGCACCCAGTGGAATGAGAACGAGTGCCGTCTCGCTCAGGGTCAACCGCTGGAGGCAGTGATCACCGAGATCGACAGCGCCACCAATACTTTCAAGTTGAACGCATCACATCCACTCATCAATCGTTCGACAGTCACTGACAGCGCCGTCGTCACCATGGACTCTATCAAAGCCGGTATGATGGTGGACACCAAGATTGCCAAGATCTACAGAAACGGTATCTCTGTTACTTTTCTAGATTATTTCGCAGGTGACATCTTTTTCACTCATCTAGAGAAACCATTGTCTGAATACAGTGTATCAATGAACGTAAGTTATTAAAAGCAATAACAATATATATATTCATCCGATCGGATTCTAATCATATACTCATTTTTCTACAATATATCTACAGTTGAAAGCAAGAATATTATATGTAGATCAAATCGATAAGAAGATTGGTTTGTCTGCACTTTCACATGTACTCGGTCTTAGACCTTATCCATTCGGTCAGATCAAACCAGGTGCCATTTTCAAATCTTCAGAGATTCAAATCACCAGAGTAGATCCATTGGAGATGTACGTTTCAATCAATTCATCACAAAACTCACAACCACTTAAAGGATATATACATGTATGTAAAGAAAGATAAGAAAAGAAAATAGATTATATATATATATTAACAAAGATATTTAACAACAACAACATTTAGCATAAAAAAATACCAGATGTAAAAGTTGATAATTTGAAATCAATATATCATCCCAATGGTAAATTCGATAAAGATTGTAGAATCATTCACGTCGATCATGTCGATGCAATGGTAACACTTACACTCAGCAAATCCGATCTATCTAAAGAAGTATATAATTACTACAATCTATTCCCAGGAATGATTATAAATGTAAGTTAATAGGATTGAAATTCAAATGTGGAAACCGGTTAACTAATGTTATTATCTTTTGTTGTTGTTAGGCTGTAATTAAAATTATTAGACCGGATTCAATTGAGGTTGAAGTTAGTCCATCGATTTACGGTGTCGTTCCAAAGCATAATATTGCCGATACGATCTTGAGCGATCCATCGAAGAAGTTCAAGGTTGGCCAGGCCGTTCGTTGTCGTGTGTTGTCGTGTGTGCCACAATACAAGCGTCTGATGTTGACCATGAAGAACTCGTTGATCAACTCGACACTCCCGATATTCACCAACTCGGCCAATGTCAACGTCGGTGACATCTCACACGGTTACATTTCGAATATCAAGGACAACAGCCATATCTTTGTCACTTTCTTTGACAAGTGTTTCGGTATCGTCCAGAAGAAGCATCTCTCCAACTTGCCGGTCACCATGATCGAAGATCACTTTAAGATCGGTCAGGTCGTAGCCGCACAGGTCATCGGTAGAAACAAGTTTTCACTCGATCTCTCACTTGTCATCTCCAACTTGGAAGAGGAAGAAGATCAACCACAAGTCAAAGATGAACCAATCGATAATATTAAAAAAGAACAACAATCATCAGACGATGAAAGTGAAGATGAATCAGAGTCAGACGATGACGACGACGACCATAAAGATAAAGTAGAAATAAAAGATGAACCAGAAGATAGTGAAGAGGAAGATGATGATATTGAAGAAGAATCAGAAGAATCAGAAGAAGAATCGGAATCGGAAGAAGAGGAAAAAGTAGTAGTAAAGAAACAACCAGCACCAGTTCAACAAAATAATAATAATAAGAAATTAAATAATAATAATAATAACAACAACAATAATAACAATTCAAAGAATAATAATAAACAAACTCAACCACAACAAAAACAACAACAACAACAACAAAAACAAACAGTCACTTCTACTAAGAATAATAATAGTAATAACAAATCGTCAACAACACCTTCCAAGCAAACAAACACAAAGAAATCAAGAAGTAAATAAATCTTTTTAATCGATTATATCTTTATTCTATATATATCAATATCACACACACCAGTAGTGTTAGTTATTTGATTTGATTGATCATTTTAAAAAAAATGAATGTGTGTGGTTATTTGTTGTGTGGTCTAACACTAATTGGTAGAACGATGATTTTTCATACTGTCTTTACTTGTTTTTAATATCTAATTTCCAAAGAAGGAATGCAGCATGTGGATTGGTGATCAACCAGTGATACTCTCAGCTGACTTTATTTAACTGTTTCTTTACTTTTTGATGACTCTGGATAGGTGTGATGTCACTCTTAATCTGAATGATATGATGTCATGCTAAAATTGGAAATGAATAGTTACAACTATCTGATATTTTACATAATTTTGTTGATGTTATTATAAGTTTTATAAAAATTTAAGAATCTTGTTTTATTCACGATCTAATTCAACTTTAATCACTTAGAATATTCACCAATCACTTCCAAAATAGCTATTCTATTCTTTAAAATGAATCGATTACCATCGTATATCATCATCAGCTTTTGGATTTAGTGTTGCTTTGATTAATCAAAGTTCACTGTCATCAAAAAACTATTTAAACAACTAAAATTAACTCTAAACATTCATTCATTCAATCATTAATACAATCATTCAAAATAATATTAAAATAAAAACTATTTTAAAATATAAAAAAGAAAATATAAATATATATAATACTAATAAAAATAATTACAATAAATAATTAAATAAATATATAAATAAATATAATAAACCATTATCTTTTTAAAAAAACCTTTTACTGTAAAAAAATGTTGATAAGTAAGTTCAAAAATTTAGAATAAATTTATCCTCTTAAAATATCTTTATTAATTGTTTTTTATAGATAATTTAAAACTTATTAATTTCAATACTACTCAAAAGAATATTACTGTCCAAAATGGATATAGTTCCCTTACTATTAATAATGTTAATTCCAATCAAAGTTCCAATCAATTGACAGAATTTACCAGACCATTTTGGTCAGTTTGGTAAAAAACTGTTAATATTTTATTTATAATTTGTACGATTCTTTATTTATTTCTGTAAATTTTAAATAAATTAAATATTAAAAAATAAAATAAAATATTTTGGTTTTATTTCTGTTCCATCAATTGCTTAAAAAGATTATATTACATAAAAAAAGTTTGTGATCATTTTTTTTTTTTTAAAAAAGTAAAATGGTTGATTTTATTCAAATAATATTACTATTTGTAAAATGATAGAATAAAATAGGATAGATTGTTTTGTTTGTTCGAATTGTTTAAGAATATTTATCTTCTTCCTTTCTTGGTGAGGTAGACGAATGCAAGAACACCGATGACAGAGGATGCCCAGTAGGCCACCAATATACCAAAGTTTCTCCAACGATTCTCGTACTTCCAATCCAACGATTCAAAGTAGTCGGCACCATCTTTGTATATGCAATATCCACATTTGTCTGTTGTACCATTCAATGATACTACGTATCCTGGAGCGTAGGATAAGAATTCTTGGGTGTATCCTTCACATGAACTACCTTGTGGTGCGCTAAATTCAATTAGATCCGATGGTTTGCAATTGACTTTTACCGGTTCAAGAATAACCGATACAATTCCTTCCATTAAATATTTCGCTGGATTCAAGTGGTATTGGAACTTGAAGAATGATGGCAGCTGTGAATATGGAACGTTGGCACCACACAATAAGAAAATATAGAATAGCAAGAATGGTAAACTGAGGAAATGAAAAACAAATAGTAAGTTAGTTAATTAGTTCTTCAAATTAATTTCAAAATGATATTATATACTTACGCAGCAATTGATATAGCAATATCAAAACAAGCGGCACCTAAAGCCTGACTGAATGCAACCAAGTACAAACTGAACATGACGTTCAACAACCAATAGTAGAATCCAGAGATCGCATCGGATTGAAGACCGGCAGTCCAGTAGGTGGTGATAAAGAAGAGAGTGGTGGAGATGATAACATACGGCATCTCAACTGCGACGATCGCAATCGAGAAACTCGGCCATGAATAATACTTACTGGCGTAGTCACGACGGAAATAATTCTTTTGGATAAAGAATTGCGGTAATACCAAATAGATCAAAAGGATACCTAAAACCATACTTTCCCAGAGGAAGAACATACGCTGGTTCATATCTGTCGATGAATCTTTGAGGTTGTAAAAGGTGAAACCTACGATCAGACCGGAGACAATCGATTGCACGAAAGAACCAACGGTGTATTGTGGATCACGCCACCATATGAGATTGAAACGTTTGTACACTTCAATTAGTTGGGTGAGGAAGTTGGTTGCAAACTCTCTGGGAACACCGTTGGCATTGGCATTGACATCGATGTACTTTGATAGTTCCACTGGTGTCTTTAGTAGTGCCAGTTCCTCTTTGGCGTTGCTGAACTCTGGCGAACTCTTCCAGACGCTGCTCCAGTCGGTGTCGGTCTTTCCGTGGACACCGGCACCAATCACATCGAGGATATACTCGGCGGGATTCTCCGATGGATGGCATTCTCTTCCACCGTTTCTAACGAAATAGTTGATAAGAGTTTGAGAGTTATCACCGATATCACCGAAATACACAGTCTTTCCACCTTTGGCCAACAAGAGAATACGGTCAAAGTGTTCGAATAACACTGGTGATGGCTGATGGATGGTACAGACAAGCGGCATTCCAGCATCGGCGAGTTTACGAATGAATTTGATAATGTTGTAAGACGATTGAGCATCAAGACCCGAGGTTGGTTCGTCCAAGAACAAGATATGTGGTTTGGCAACCAGCTCAAGTCCGATGGTAAGACGCTTTCTCTCCTCGACAGAGATACCGACACCCGACTCCAAACTTCCGATGAGTGCATCACCCAAGTGTTTCATCTCCATCATTTCCAAGACGTGTTCGACATAGTCGTATTTCTCCTTGATTGACACCTCTGGTTCTTGACGCAACTTTGCCGAGAATCTCAATGCTTCACGGACTGTCAAACCTGGATTGTGGACATCCATTTGCTCGACGTATCCAGTGATTCTCTCAAAGTCAATCTCCAGCGGTTTACCATTGAGTTCACATTCACCTTGAACAATTCCAATTGTTTTACGCTTTGCGAGAACGTCGAGTAGCGTTGTCTTACCGGCACCGGAAGATCCCATGAGCGCAGTCATCTGTCCAGGTTTAATCCAACCAATGACATCGTCCAACAACAATTTCTGTCCTTCGGGAACGGGAACGGTATAGTTGATATTCTGCCATGTGAAGATACCACCGTGAATCTTGAGATTCTCTTTCATGTGCGAGGTAGCCTCTGCTACAATCTTGTTTTGTTGACGTTCCTCTTCGACATCGTTCAACTTTGGTGCTTTGCCTGGTTTGTACACCTTGTGAGTGTATCCACCTGCAGTCCAATCGAAAAACTCGATCGCAAAGATATTGACAGCGATATAGGCCAACCAGAACAAATAGACAGCAACGACATTCAATGCACGTTGATCAACATCGAAAGCAAATGTATTACTCAGATAGGTCTCACCTGCAATCGCCATATCACCTTCGACCGCACCAATCACTGGACAAATACGATGACTGCTATCGTTATAGTTTGGACCGTATGGAATTGCAGATTCACCACATGTGAAATGAATTCCTTTGAACTCGTTGGTCATCAATGCCTTGAAAGCATAGGCAAGAGGATTAACCCAGAAGAACCATTGGAACCTGGAGTATATTGAAATTCAATTTAAATGGTTAGTAAAAAATTATTAAAACTCCAGGATTTGTAAAGTTTGAAGCTTACCAAGGGTGCATTTTTTTATAGGGAATAGAATAACCGACATAGATACTCGCAAAGATGAAAACGAAATTCATAAAGTTTTGTCCAGCAAAGATGGTGGGTGTGAAATTTCCGAATGCTCGATATAATGATGAAGCAGCCAGAGTGATACCAATCAATGTGAAATAAAAGATAAAGAATTTGCCAGCATCAACGTCAAGTCCATACATAAAGTACACGATGATAGCATGCATGGTGACCTGTATGAATGCAACTGGAATATCGACAATTACCTGGGCAATCAAGAATGCAGAAGGACGGTACAAAGCGTAAGCTTTGTGCTTCTGAAGGATACGCCTTCCGGTGAATGTAGCGTGAAGATTACCACTTGTGAGAATGACGTTGAAGATGATAGAACAAAAGATTGCACCACCTCGAGTGAACAAACCATTGGTTGTATTGTCCAAGTTGTAGAAGATTCCACCCATAATGAGCGACTGTGCAATCACAGTGACAAAGAGAGTGTAGGTTGAGAATTTGTCACCGTTACTCAGTTGCATTTGACGCTGGGTGAGAGCAATGCATTGAGTGATAAAACTGGAGGTGTATGGCGATCTCTTGGATGCAGTCTTACTCTTTTCCTTGCGAATTTGCTCGATGAATTCAACTGATGGCTGTTCCCTCTCGACGGCTGCTTCATAGAGTTGTTGAGCTTCCATCTGTTGTCTGAAGAGCTCAGAGTTTTTCCAGGCCTCCTCAAGATCACCGGATGTCTCTGGAACGCGACCCTCGAAACCTGGACGAACCAAACGTTCCTGTGGATTAGAAATTCCAGTAAGGAAATCGGCAACTGATTTTCTTTGTTCACAATCGAAACCCAGATCCAAGAAATATTGCTTGGCGAGATGAGTCGGACCAAAGTAAATACAACGACCTTTATCCAAGACCATAACCCTGTCAAAAAGATTATAGATTGAATCCGATGCCTGGTAGAAAGAGGCAATGGTAGTCTTGTGGAGAGTATCTGACATGATTCTCAATGACTTGGCATAGTCCAGTGCGGATGCAGCATCCAAACCACGAGTTGAAGAATCCCAGCAGGTGATAGATGAACCGGATACCATTGCTTCGGTAATTGTCATTCTCTTACGTTCTCCACCTGACAATCCTCTAACAAATTCATCACCAACAACCTAGTTTTAATATTAAAGTAAATATTAATAATTATTATAAACTTGTTTATACTTATTAAATTTTATATTTTATAACTTACAGTATCTTTTTGATGAACTAATCCATACATTCCAACTAATAGATCAAGTATTTTAGTACGGAAATTCGCCTTTGTTTCCTCTGGCAAACGTTGATGGGGTGTCTTTAATTTCAATGTGAAATCAAGAGTCTCAAAGACTGTGAGAGTTGGAAAATGGATATCTTCCTCTGGTGTGTAGATGGCTTCACCACGGTATCTTCCAAATTCGTCGGCTGGAATATTACCATACTTGATGTCACCAACAACATCGATATAAGAATCTGTCTGATTAGAGATGACTCTCAATAATGTTGAACAACCAGCACCTGGACGACCCAAAACCAACAACATCTTACTATCCTCAATGAAACCATTCACTTCATTCAGGATATTGAATGTTTTAACTTCACTTTTTCTAAATCTATAATAATTATATTGTAAGTATTTTATAATATAAATAAATACTAATAATTATTATACTTACAAAGTAAATGGATTCAAACATTTAAAAAGAAATTTGAGTGGAGTTAAATTGTCGTCAATGATAGAATGATCAGCACCTTGACCTACAACAGTAAGATTTTTAATGGAGACACCCATCTTTTTAGGTTTTCCACCGATCTCCATTTTCATTCTTTGAGAGTTTTCAAAATATTTACGGAGTTTGAAGTCGTCTTCATTCTCTCTAACTCTTTCACCCATCTCTATATCTCCAGTAGGCTCGGTGTGGATCTCCTGGAACTGTTTCGATTGGTTTTCCAAATCATTGGAAACCTCATTGAATTGTCTGGTACTTTCCTCGACAGAAGCTACACCATCGTTAAGATTTATTTCTGACATTGTTTTATGTTTTTACATAAAAACAATATTAAAAAAAATTATATATTTAAATATAGATATGAAATAATTATTTCTGTTTTAATTAAAAATTTAATATTTGTTAAAAAAAAAATTGATTAGATAAAGATATATTTTGTTTCTGAATTAAGTTCGTCTTTTAAGACTTATATTTATAGTTCTGTCTAAAATAAAAAATAATCTATAAAAATGTGTTTATCCATTAATTGAACTGATATTACATATTACCCCACTAGTGTTGAGCATCAATTTTAAAAAAGATCAACTATGGTTTACCGTATGCACTCCCACACTGGGGGGTTAGAAATAAAGTTTCTCGATCTGTTTAATAGTATAAAGCATATTATAGTAGGTGATTCAATAAAAGAATCAAACACACCAAAGTGAAGGAGATTCTTTTTTTTTTGTTTTTCAAAAGTAATCGTAAAAAAAAATTAATGTTTTTTTTTTTAATGACACAATCAAATTTCGTCTTTCTCAATACTATATTTGTCATGACATGTCTGCAACAGCTGATTTCGAAATCAGTCATTACCCCCACCTTACATAAGGCAAAAATGTCAAAAGAAAAGTTTTGGCATTCAAGATGACCTGGTAACAGTTTTTTTACGAAAAACATAAAAATTAATAAAAATTAAAAAAAAACGAGATGCGGAAAAATAAAAATAAAATTCTCCAAAAAAACCTCAATATGGCAAATGAAGAACAAGATTCTTTTTATAACCTTCTATTAAAATAAAATAATTCGAATCTACAAAAATTAAAAAAAAACAAAATTATATCACGATCGATAGCATTGAACTAACTGCATCGAAATGAAATGAACGAAGTGAATTCAACTGATTGAAATTTAAAGAAATCGATGTGGGGAACATGATTAAATTAATGCAAAACAACGAAGTGGTCGAGATTTTAAATTAAGTCATCATGATCCCCACAGTTTAAATTTTAAAATTTATTAATTAATATTTAGATATTAAATTTTTGTGTATAGTTACAATCATTAAGGAGAATGAAGAAGCTTCTCCTTCTCCAATAACTTCTTCTCTCTTGTTAATTTCTATAAAAAAAATATAAATGAAAAGGTTATTGTGGTTTTACAAAAAAGAGAATGGCTTCTCTATTTTATTTTTGTATATGTTTATAAATTTCTCCAAAAATTACAAATAGGTTAGTTATACTTTTCATAAATCGATTATTTTTATTGTTTTATTTTTTTTGAAATCTTAACTTGAATGATTTGCCCATTATTTTATCAAAAATACTTTTAATAAAAAGTGATTCGTGAAACAATACAACCGAATTGAAATATGGGAATGAAAAGTGGGCTATTTTTTCGATTGGTTTACCAAACATGAGATAATGATGATCCAATTTTCTAATGTGACATTCATAGTGTTTTTCTGTTTCTTTTAAGATAATGTTGGTCAGAGTACGAGGAATACTTGATATTATTTCCTCTGAGTATTCTAATTTTAATGATCTAAGAGTATCTGGTATCAAGCCAATTGGTATTTCTTTATCCTGTCTGTATAGATTAAGTAGCTCCAATGACTCTAATGATTTCGGAATTGATCCAGGTATGATGCTTTGAAAATTGTCCAATATCAAATGCTTGACTGAAGCAGGTAACGGTCCAACTTCTAATTGAAAGTTGTCTAATTTATGAAATTTTGATAAATCTAAAGATTCAACTCCAGGTGTAATGACCCCAGGTGTGATGACTCCATGAAAAACAATCTGAAATATATGTAAGCTTGGTTTTGGTGTTGGGAACCGGTCTGTTGTTAACTTCGTTAATCGATACTGTATCTCTATAGGGAATAATTGGTCATAATCAAAGATGCATTTGTTAATACTTAAATGGCTGATCAATGGTGGCATCGGTACTGATATTACATATTTAGATGCAAAAACCAAGTCTGTCAAGTTTGGTGGAAACTCACAATCAACAACAGGCATCAATATATCAAAGAGTAATATCGAAGTAAGATTTGGAAGATTGGCTAAGTAAGGTAGCCAATAAACTGAGATGTATTGTAATGAACGAATGGTAATGGGTAGAAAGTTTGAATCGATAGGTTTAGGTACTCCGCCTGAGAGAATGAGAACTTCGAGGTTGGGTGGGAGTGAATCAAGTAACTTGATTGATTCACTATTGATGGCTAAAGATTTGAGAGATGTTGGTAGTGTATCTTTTTCAATTGGTAGGTTGTATAGATATCCAAACGTAATGCTCTCCAAACCATCTGGTAAAACACCTAATCCAATAGGTTTATCGTAATATCTACACATCGCAATATGCTTAATATTCAGAGGTAAACTCTCATTGGTCAACTGTTCATTGAATCTGTGGTAGAATGATAAATCACTGATCTGATCGGGTAGTTTACTCTTCAGTGTTCGACAACCATACAACTTTGTAACATTGGAATTCGATATCATCTTATAAAGTAGATCGGCATCAATATGAGCATCCTTAAGAAGATCGAAATCCAAATTCATTCTTTCAATATTATCTAAGATTATAGTTGATACATTTCGTTGAATTGAATCTTCTTTTGATAATACTTTGTTTTTAGATAAAGAGTTACAAAATTAATAAAAGATCTTATTTGTATTAGTACATTACATTTTTACTTACAATGATCATGATAATAGTCATATTTACCGCTAAAAAAGTATTTATTACCAATATAGAAGGTTACATCATTCTTTAACTCCAATGACTTTGAATAGATATATTGATATGATTTTAAATGACATCTATTACTAACATTTTGATTCTCAAGCAAGTTAATTGTATCGGTATTGAACAAAAGATATTTATTTCTTTCTTCAAACCAACGTTTGCAAACTAAGCTTAAGCATATCCTGTCAATGTTATCGTGCACTCTATTGACAATATAACCAAGTATAATAATTGGTAGATTCACCAAAACATTTTCTTTGTTTTGATTTCTTTGTTGTATATTAGACATAATGAACCTTTGATAATAATATGCGACCGAAAAAAAAAAAAAAACAAGTTCAAGTGATAATTTTAAAATTTTAAAAAAAAGACATCCGGTTGGATTAAAAAGGGAAATAATATGATAATAACGTTATGTTAAGAAATCTCGTAAATATTATTTAAAAATAGTAGGTTATACTTTATAATCAAGAAGAGCATGAATCGAATATACTACTTATTTTATTTTATTTATAATTTTTAGAATAAAAGTTGAATGTTTTTGTCAATATCTTGGCAATAGTACCACCAATAAAAAGTGATTCGTGCAATAATACAATTGAACGGAAATGTGGGAATGTGAAATTCGCTATTTTATCGATTGGTTTACCAAACATAAGATAATGATGATGATCCAATTTTCTAATGTGACATTCATAGTGTTTTTCTGTTTCTTTAAAGATAATGTTGGTCAGAGTACGAGGAATACTTGATAATATTTCATTTGAGTATTCTAATTTCAATGATCTAAGAGTATCGGGTATCAAGCCATTTGGTATTTCTGTAACATTTGACCAATATAGATTGCGCAGCTCCAATGACTCTAATGATTTCGGAATAGAACCAGGTGTGATGCTTTGAAAATTATTTAATATCAAATGCTTGACTGAAGCAGGTATTGATCCAACTTCCAATTTAGAAAGTTGAGATGACAAATCTAAAGATTCTACACCGTGTGTAATAGCCTCAAGTGAAATGACTCCAGATTGTCCTTGATATACGATATGAAAAATCTGTAGGTTTGGTTTTTGTGTTGGTAACCGGGGTGCTGTTAAGCTTTTTAATCGATACTGTATGTCCACTGGGAACAACTGGTCATAGTTAAAGTAGCATTCATTCAGAGTTAAGTGTCTGATCGATGATGGCATAGATACTGATATAACAAATTTAGATTCAAATTCCAAGTCTGTTAAGTTTGGTGGAAGCGCACCATTAAAAACCGATTTGGATCTATCACAGAATGATATCGAAGTAAGATTTGGAAGTTTCGTTAAGTAGGGCACCCAACAAACTGGAATGGATTGTAATGAGCAAAGAGTGATTGGTAAAAAATTTGAATCGATAGGTCTAGGTACTTCACCTGAGATTCTGAGAACTTTGAGGTTGGGTGGGAGTGATTCTAGTAATTTGATTGATTCACAACTGATTGTCAGAGATTTGAGAGATGTTGGTAGTGTACTTCTTTCAATTGGTAGGTTGTATTGATATCCAAAATTAATGCTCTCTAGACCCTCTGGTAAAACACCTAATCCTATAGGTTTATCGTAATATCTGCATAGCGTAATATGCTTAATGTTCAGAGGTAAACTCTCTTTGGTTAGTTCTTCTCTAAATGTATGGGAGAATGACAAATCACTGATCTGATCAGGTAGTTTCCTCATCAGTGTTCGACAACCATGAAACTTTGTAACATTGGAATCCGACATCATCTTGTAGAGTAGGTTGGCATCAATAGGTCTAAGAATATCGTTATCAAAATTCATTCCTATTATATTATCTAAGATTATAGTTGATACATTTGGTTGAATTGAACTATGTTTTGATAATACTTTGTTATTTAGATAATGAAAAGATGTTTTTATATCAGTACATTTCTTCTTTATAGATACAATGATCATGATAAGAGTTATATTTACCACTAAAAAAGTATTTACTACCAATATACAAGGTTGCATCGTTCATTAACTCTAATGACTTTGAATAGATATATTGATATGATTTCAAATGACATATACTACTAACATTTTGATTCTCAAGCAAGTTAATTGTATCGGTATTGAACAAAAGATATTTATTTCTTTCTTCAAACCAACGCTTACAAACTAAGCTAAAGCATATCCTGTCAATGTTATCGTGCACTCTGTTGACAATATAACCAAGTATAATAATTGGTAGATTCACAAAAACATTTTCTTTGTTTTGATTTATTTGTCGCACATATATATCATACATATTAACATCAAAAAAAAAAAACAAAAAAATTAAATAGATCATTTTCATAAATAATTGTCAAAATTTTAAAATTAGTTAGACAAAGAAGAGAATTATATAGTTTATGATTACATAGATCAGAGAAAAAGATTGAACTTATTTTTTAATTTTTCAAAGTTGCCTGTATTGTTGGTGCATTGACTCATCTGATGATCCTTAAAACCAAAGTGATTTATGATCACATCTCATTCCAAAATATACATTGTTTATTTAAAATCTCGTGTTGAAGATCTTTTAAACTTCGTACTCTTTAAACTCTTTCTTTATAATTATTAGATCACACAAATTTGTGTGTGTTTTTACCGATAATTTTTTGTTTCATTGGTGTTGTGAAAGGTCACCACAAAACGAATTAATCAATTAATCAACTATTTTTTTTATGACATTTTTTTTTTTCATTTTTTGTTCAAGTTTATTTTTAAATTTTTTTTGCCTCAAAAAATAAATATCGATCAGTTTATGTTATGCACCCCTTCATCTTTTACATTTGCACCTTTAACAACTTTATCTGACTAACTCTATCAGATCGCAACGCCGATCGAACAAAAAAAAACAAAATAAAATGTGAACAAACCTCAATTTTTTTTTTTTGTTAGCAATTTGACTGCAGTCACCCTGTAACCTCTTTTTAAGGGTTAGGGTATGGGCTTAAAGAAACGTTGATTAATCTATTCAAATCAACCCAAAACCAATCAAATCAATCAAATCAATCAACACAAATTAAAACTATAAATAATTTGGTCTCCTCATCATTCTTCTTCTTCTACTTCTAATAATATATAATTTATTTATTTTCTATTTATATTTATTTATATGTTTTAAAAATAAAAATGTTTAGTTATTATTATAAAATTAGATATAAATTATTTATATTTTTAGTTGCTACGACGATTTTTTTGTGTTTACCGACAGTGGTATTTGGTTTTGACTATGTTTCACCGAGAAAAGGTTATAAAAATGGTGGAACCACATTTAGAGTAATTGGTGATTTCGATGGTACACCCACTGTCAAAATTACCAGAGTATCAGACAACCAAAACTTTAATTTTGTATTCAGTGGAAGGTATGGACGTACCTATGATTGGATTGCGCCCGAAGAGCCCGCCAGTTCTTTGATTGTTGGAAAAAAAAGAAAACTCTATGACCATGATGTATTCACTTTCACCCTGACCGAGGTTAATAATTTCGGTATACCATCCATAAACGAACCTTGGTATTTTGTTGGTAAGTAGTTAGTTAGCAAATTAGATACCAATATCATCATTTTTCAATATTAATTATTTCAAAAAACAATATTTTATTTTCTTATATTTATTTAATAAACAAAGAACCTGCTATAAAGAAAATAGATCCTCCAAATTATTATAGAGTTACCAATGGAGCTGTCCTTACTATTTATGGTGATGATTTGGTAATGAATGATTTCGATCCTACACCTGAAGTTTATTTTGATCGTGGTAATCTAAATGTAATCAGTAAAGCAAATGAACAAGTACGTGCTATCATTCCGGATTCGCTGACTGGTGTTGGTGCCCGTGTGATTAGACTCAGAACAAATGGTTTGGTTGCCGAAGCACCCATGCGATTTCAATATGTCTATCCTCAAATCAAAAGTATCTTTCCAAGAGCAGTGGTAAGCGAATACTCTGGAGTTAAAGTTGAACTCACTGGTGATCTCTACGACGACGAAAAGAATCCAACTTCACAAGTCTTCATCAATAGTATACAGTGTACCAATGTTGCAGTTATTAAAAAAGGAGTGTCTTGTATTGCACCGCAACTGAATACTCCCTTGGGTACAACCAAGCAATATTCCATATCAATGAATATCCAAGGACAGGATGCTTTATCAACAGTGTATTACACTGTTATAAGTAAGTAATTGAATATTCTATTATGAATAACTTGTTTTTTAATTAACATTGTTTTATATAAGATCCTAGAATAGATGGTTTCTCACCGAAGTATGGTGTTTTAACTGGAAATACTGAATTGACAATCACTGGTACTCACCTCGATCAAGTTATTCAAGTATACATTGGTGATTCTGAATGTAAAATACAAGCACAGACTGCTACCAATCTTGTTTGCTTTACAGCTGCCAATAATAACAATGGATATGCTCGTCCAGTAAGTCTTTATTTTAGTAATGCTGTCATTTCAACTGCAAATGATAATCTGTTCACCTACTATGTATCGGTGGTCACCTCGATTCGACCATCAGCCATTTCCAATGGTGGAGTTTGGAAGTTGACAATCAGTGGTTCTGGATTCTTCAAAGACAGTAAGCTCTATTTAGGTACTACCGAGTACAAAAAAGACGACACATCGAAAGATGATGTCATCTACTTTGAAGCCAATGGAAATACTTTGTCTGCACTCGCCAATACTTTCGATGTTCTTGTGAATGTAAAGCCAGTGTCACCCATTCAACTTAAAGTATTGATTCCATCCATCAAATCAGTACTCCCGATTCGTGGCTACCAATTCACTTCTACACCAGTTACTATTACCACCGAGAATCTACCTGTTGGTATGACCAAAGAGGAAGTTGAATCGTTTGTACAAATCAAGGTCAACAATAAGATATGTGAAAAGATTGCACAAACAGATGTCAATACTTTGACTTGTACAATACCAGCAGGAGATACAGCCAAAGCCGAAGTTCTCTCATTATTCATAAAGAACGTTGAATATAAATCTACTGTTTCTTTCACCTATTTCATTCCTTTAATCACTTCTCAAGATCAATCAACCACAATCTTGGTGGGTGGCGGAGAATTAAAGATTGTTGGTACCGATCTTGACCAAGTTACAGGTGTTAGAGTCGATACTCAGACTATTGCTGGATGTACAATCAACGCTATCGAGATAAAGTGTACGATTCCAAGACATCTACCTGGTAATTTCCCAGTGGTATTACTTGTCGATATTGGTGGAGTGCATGAATTCAACACTGGTACCAACATTGCCTATATTGGCCCAACGATTACAGAGATCAAACCAAACAAAGGATCAAAAGAGGCATCCATCGAATTAACAATTACTGGTACTGGTTTTGGTAATAATGCAGATGATGTTACCATTTCTTTTGGTATCTATACTTGTGGTTCTGTTGCAATAGAAACTACCAATACAAGAGTGCTATGCACCATTCCGAAGATGGCAGTTGGTGATTACACTACATCACTACAAGTCAGACCCAACAGTATTTCAGCATTCGTCGATGCTATCGATGTTGTTACCTACACTTCATATCCACTTTCTTGTCTTGGATTACCGGTGAATGGAGCGAATGCACCAGTCGATTGGTGGTTCATCTACAGATTGAAAGAAACTCAAGACTATCTGTACATTGACTCTACTACCAATGTTCTCGAGTTGAAACATGGCTTGAACCTATCGCCAGATTACAGTCCTTTGGAAGCGACATGGGAGCAGTATTCCAACTACTACTTTATGACATTCACTGATCAGAGTGGGTCAAGAGAAAGCACGGAAGGTAAACAGGATGTTGAATATAAAACATATGGTGAAGGTCATGTGAAGAATATCGTAGTTTGGGATGATCCAATTCTAAATGTTGTCAGTGGTTATCACATCATTCATTCAAACCCTTTCTTCCCAGCCATTATACCTAATGTACCGGATATCGAACTCTCCTCCAAAAAAGATGGTCTACGGTTTTTGGGCGCAGGTGCTAACAACCAACATTTCTTTTGTTACAACTTCAATGATTTCAACAAGGTTACAGAGTACATATTGAAAAACGATGCAAGTATTCAAAGTGTTTACTCTCCTTTTGCTGGAATGGACACCTGGACACAAGCTCAAAAGAATACCTATCCTTATTTTTACGACTTTATCGCAGACTATGCTGAATATACACCAAGAGTTTCAACCAATGGAATACCAACCATGACATCGAAAGATTATAGTATTGCTTGCAAAGAACGTCTCATGAACGGTGTAAGTACAATGGATAGTCTCGAGAACATCTGTTGGTGGAAGACAGACGTATTGAATGTGGCAGGTCTAAAAATGAGATACTTCATGAAGGCATCGATCCTGAAACCCAAACCAGCTGATTTTAAAAAAGCAACATTGACTTCCTATTTTATGATACAATCTAAAGCTTCATATGATGGTCTAGACATCTGGAAAATCGTTGCAAAGACATTTGGTAGAAAAATGTTTGCAAGCACTTGGATGGGTGGATTCAAACCATTCCCACCACAGGAAGAAGTGATAAGTGTATCCGATCTGGAAGTTCCTCAATACTTGGGAACAAACAATGGAGTTTGGGAAAATGTTGAATACAAGTCAACCAATGACCACAGTAAAATTGCATTCTCCATGTATCCTAAATACGGAACAGAAGCAAGAAATGATAATGGTAAATAGTTTATTCCATTATTATTTATTTTCATTAATATCTAGATTTTAAAAAAATTAATTTCATTACAATCTCAAACATATTTATTTTATTAGAGAATTACTTTTGTGTTGGAGATCTCAATAGACACTTTGGACAAGGTAAGAGAGGTGGTGGTGCGCTCTGTTTTCAGCATCCAACATTGGTTTATCAATTTAATAGAATGGTGCGAAGATATTATGTCATTAAGGATAATGGAAAAATATCAAAACCAAAAGATTCGTAAGTTTAACAACTTTTAATTTTATTTATTTTTACTTTTTATTGTTCCAAATAATAATATTTTAATTATATTTTAGAGATTCGCCAGAACTATTCCTCAAACTTACACTACCAATTAAATTAACAAGACCAATCAACTGGGCAAATGATATCTTTTTAGAGGTAAAAGATTATTTGTCAGTCAACCAAATAATTTCACAAATTCCAAAGAATATCTATACGATCACTCAAGGTACAATGTTGGCTGGAACTGACGTCGAACTATGGCTCCAATCATTGAGAAATGTCAACAATGATAATGTTCGTCCATATGGAGAGAGATCAACTGTACCATCGGTTGGCTCAGTTATGACAGAACCAGATATTATGGGCTATCAGAGCGTAGATATTTTATCACTTCACTATATTGCCTATGATCCATTGATTGGTTCTATTTGTGAATACAGTGACACACTCACTGACTGTACTAAAGACGGCGCTAGAACTTTAGTCGTACCAAGAACAACCCCAGTTTTGACTCCAGAAATACCACATCTCTATAACTATGAGTATGGCGAGCTCTTGCCATTGAGAACCTTTAGTGTTATGAACCATGATGATTTTAGATTAATCAAATTCACCTCAGAATTCAAGGCTCAACTTACAGGAGCAGCAATCGATATCTACAAATATCTTGTTGACACTACTGGTACCATCACAGTACCACATTTCAATGGTCAATTCATTATTCGGAAATCGAATGGTCTATGTGAAGAGGAAGTAGCATATCTTATGACTCTTCAATATATTTATTTCAAAGTAAATGATGTTACTCAAAAAACATTCGAAATTGACGATGTTGCTCCAAACTGGTCAAATGGTATTATTCTTGCAATTTCAAAGAAACTTTACAATGTATGTATTATTAATAACATGAAAAATAAAAATACCATGATAATTTCTAACAATATCTTTCATTTCCAATAGAATTTACGAGGAATAACAGATCCAAACTTTGATTTATGCTTCCAACCAATTACTGGCTTTGCAAATATTGAAACTTATACAGAGTATGTATCAAAAACAAAACAAAAAGAAAGGTTTTTAAAAAATATACTAATATTATATTATTTTATTTTTCAAGTACTGGAACAGTTGATAGTGCAACTATGGTTCAAAAATTCAGAAGAAGTGCATCTGCTGCTTGGGATTGGATGAAGAGTTCGTACTCAGATGGTGCTGGTGGTTTTACAAACAGAGCAAATAACGATGCTGTCATTCCTGTGGCAACTTTGATTGATGCAATTGTGGCAATGACAAATGATGGTGATGATATGGATTTGATACCAATGGTCGACCTTCTAAATCTAATGGCACCACGTTACTCAATCAAAGTTAATATTCAAGATATTCTGGTGAATCGTTTAATCATTAATCCACCTCAAATTGATGGCATGGATCTTGACAACAGTGATGAGATCAATGACTCTGATATCCTGATGGTTGTTCCACAATTATTGAAAAGTAGTTTTATGATCAAGTCATCTCTTGACTCTGTTTCCTCAGAATCATCATATTCTTCTTCCTCATCAGAATACAGCACTGTTTCTTCCAACGAACAAACATTCTTGTATCAAGACGAACATGAAATTCTTTCTGGTATTCAACAACTACTGCTATCTCTCAACTCAATCAATGAAAGTAAATTAATAACTTTGACAAATTATCAACAACAGAAATTGGAACTTGCTTTGGACAAATGGATTACTATCTTCAACCAAAGCTCTGCCATTCAAACATTACTTTTGGATCCTCTTAATCAGTATCATGATCAACCAATTCGCTTCATTGAAGAGTTGAACCGTGATCAAACTGGAAACCTTATTGAACTCGCTTATAAGAGTCTTGGAACAACTGGAACTCAGATTGCTATCACTTCACCTCTCTCTATATCATCAATAACATTCTTCCTTGAGAGTACAATTGTGTACCAGTCAACAAATACAGTGAAATTCAGTGACCTTGAAGTCTTTTATCTTTCAAAGCCAGAAAATTATAATGGTCATATTTCAGATGATTATGATGGAATGATTATTGCCACTTTAAACTCACAGTTATGCGACATCAAGATGATAAGTGAATCAGACTATCTATCAAATAACTTTGATTCGATCTGTTCGAACTCCGGTCCAATCATTACATCAGTCGATCAACTATCTGGATCGACTTCTGGAAATTATTTTATAACTCTCAGCGGTATAAGATTCAACTCATCAATGACCATCTTTATTGGAGACAATGAATGTTCACAAACCAATTTGATATCATCCACTCAGATTTCATGTTTGGTTCCACCAGGTACTGGATCAATCAACGAGATACAATTAACAACCTCTCAAACAATTTTCAACCTCCAAAGAACCAAGTTTTTGTTTTCTTATGGAAAACCTATCATCAACAATATTGAACCAGATGTGGTTAATAGTTTTGGAAGTGATTTGATGACCATATCTGGAATAAACTTTGGAAATGACTCATCGGTTGTAACGATCTTGTTTGATGGAAGACTTTCATGCTCCCCAATTGTTTCAGTCAGTTCAGAATCAATCATTTGTTTGACACCTCCTGCTGTTGGTCTTTATAGATCTGTAACCGTCACCATCAACGATCAATCCACCAAATGGAATATCGAATCTATTGACTCTCAATCATTTAGCTTCAGTGGTCCAAAGATTGATTCAATTTTCCCGTCATCTGGAGACCCAACCGATTCAATGATCATTTTTGGTGATGGAATCGGTATAATGGAAGAAGGTGATCTACCACCTTTACTATATATAGATGATAATCTTATTGAAATTACCAATATGACCGATGAAATGATAGAGTTTGCATTGGAATACGATACTCTTACGCAACCAGTACGAATTCAAATTGGTGATCAAATATCTGATGCTTCGGATGTCACTTACTTGTCTGCATTGGTAACAGTTTTCAACGAGACTCTAATTCAAACCAAAGGTGGTTTAATTCAAATGTACGGATATGGTTATGGTATCTATCAAAGCGAAGTTGAATTCAAACTCAATGAAATCACAGAGATTGAATGTAGTCCATTTGATTTATTCATAGAATGTTACATACCACCAGGAATTGGAAAGAATCTAACGATTTCAGCATCTATATCCGACCAATTGGTAGATTTCAATAATATCAGTAACTTCATATCATATTATCCACCTACGATCTCTTCCTATTCAATCGATGCCTCCATCACACTATTGAAAGTAACAGGTACAAACTTTGTCCCAACAGAATATGGTGTAACATTTAACTCTACAACATCATATATCAATATGATTTACAATAATAACAATCAAACATGTTCATCATTTATATCGAGTACAGCAATTGAATGCTCGATTACATCCAAACCACAATCTATCCAGGTCATTGTCGAAGGTCAATATTCAAATATTTTAACTATGCAATAAATAATTCAATATTTTTTATTTATATCAAACTATGAAGTTGGTTGTAATTCAGTCATTGCGTTATTGAGTTTATCCTTTTTACTTTCCAACATCATCCGAATAGTATATCTTAATTTTCGTCTTAGAACCAATCCGACAATAATTACAATTGCCAAGAGTGCACAGACCGATCCAACTATAATTCCAATCTTTTGTAGTCTAGATAAACCATTTGAGCTACAAGTATCCGAAGTGTCTTGATCTACCAAGACATTAAAATCTGGATCCAAAATAGCTAGAGTTTGGAAGTTTGGTACGTTTATTCCAATGAAATAGTATGTGGAAGTTGAACTTGATTGCCTATTTAAATCTAAAAGTGAATTTCCAACCTTTACTTCAACACCATCGACAATTCCGCTATCGATGAATCTACCATAGAGACTCTTGTCATTGACACGCATTTTGATCCAAGATACTTCTTTTGAATTGGTTAAACCAACTGTCGAGTCTGTATAACAATTAGAATCTGTAACATTGATATTGGCAGAAATAATCACCTGTAATATATTGAGTCTATCTTTGAATGGATATCCAGACACAGCAATAGAGTACTTGACTGTGTATGGTTCCATAGTTAAATTTCTACCACCAAACTTGACACTGGTTCGTTGAGTGTAAAAAAATACATCGGTCTGGAGTGAAACAGTCGATTGAGATGCTGCTACAGTTGTCGCATAACTGTATTGTTGATAACTATCTTTGGTGTTGTTGGTAAGGGTCCAATTGGAAAGTGGATACGACTCGATAACTTTTCCAGAGGAATCCAATTCTCTTATCTCCACTACAGACACACCAGATGTAAAATCAAAGTTATTCGTTACTGTGGTTGGCTCATTTGGGCTTGTTGTAACATTGGTATTGATAATTTCTAAAATAATTAACAAGAAAAATTTGAACAATTAATAATTGAAATTTTACAATCAAGGATGAAAACTTACGAGATCTACAATTTGGTCCACTATATGGTAGATTGCATACACAAAGACCTTCTACACATTTTCCATTTCCAGAGCAATCTGGGCATGGTTTGTTTGGTGTATTTGTAGGTGTTTGAGTTGGTACAACTTCTGGGATTGTTCGATTGGACACATCAACTCTAAACATATTAGACTTTTGATTCGCTTGTATTTGAACAAAAAAGAATGATGGTGGAGTGTTAATTTGCACCAAGACAAGTGGTCCAGAGGTGAAAAATGGTGTAGTAATAATCTCACTACTATTATTTAAGGTAATAAGTACTGAAACCAATGTAGAATTTACCATTCCAAGCTTGTATCCATAGATTGATAAAACTCCACCCTCTGGGTAGATCGGACTTGTGGAGGTGATGATTGGTGCGGTGTTATTGTATGTTGTTTTGACATAATATGAAAGTCCCATGCTTCTTAACATATCGGAAGAGTAACCAGATGTTTTTCCACAGTTATCGTAAATTCCGTACATCGATAGTAGAATTCCTCCATTATATCCAAATCCAAAAGGTATTGGGAATGTTAGGTCTCCAAAAGTATTAGTTGAACTTGTTTGTAGAAAAGGAAGAACCTGGGATATTATTTCTCCATCAATTGCAGTTAAATAAATCGACGGAAACACTGTAACTAAGCTATTGGTGTATGATAACTCATAATGAACAGTTATGTTATTCTCTGCCCCACTTACGTCTACTTGTGGTGTTACGATGAGACTAGTAAGAAGTGGAGCTGGACCACAGCTAATTGGAACTTGAATCTTCACAGAAATAGTCAGATCGTTCATCTTTGGTGTGTTCAAAAATGAATATAATGGATTAATAACCATATCGGAATCCTCTACAGTTGTCAAAGTGGTTGCTCTATTTCCAAGTGTGTCATAGAGATCGAAATGTAATGTTGCTTGGTAGTTCATTGAATAGTTTTCGAAAGTGCGGAATAAATATATAGTAAATGAATATCTATCACCATCCGATCTCGTATCATAATCGATTTCCCATTTCCTATTGACCATTGGATTTTTCTCTGAAATAAAATAGAAAAAACCATTTCTAAATCCAGCTGGATCACTGATAGAAACTGACCAATAGCAGTATGTGCCTGGTGACACTTCAGCTGGACAACTTCTTGAAAAGTTTGTTATCATTGGACCCATCATATCAGAATCTAAACATTTTGATTTGTTAACATTTTAGTTAATTAGAATTTTAATCTCCTTTAAAATCAAAACTTTTTTGCTTACAGGTTGAAGTTACATTTAAGAATGCATTATATTGGATTGATTGAATAGAAGCGATGGTTCGAGGAGTAAAAGACAATGGATAACTTAATAGAATATATTCAACAGAGCCAGTGTGTAATAGTTGTCGGAGGGTAATTGGAATTACAAACTTGTCAAGTGTGGCACTGTAATATCCTTCAAAGATTTCACTACTTTCTGGATTCTGTGCTTGGTATCCAGTATATAATAATTGAATTCGAGGATTGCCAACCTTTGTACCACAGCTAAAGTAGAGTGTTGTATTGACTGGTCCATTTGAAACATCGATATTGTTTGGTGAAAAACTAAAACTGGTTAAATTCTGTGGATCTATAGAAACTGATTATTTATAGTTTGTTAGTTTTAATGACAATCAAAAGAAATATTAATATATTTAGACTTACAAAATGGAAGTGTAGGTATAGTATCACCATTGGTTGAATATATATCACCTTCGATATATGTAACAGAAGTTGGGAATAAATCGGTAATAGTGTACTTCTCTAATGTAACTGGGTTGTCTGTGACTATGGGCATCTTTACCAATGATTCAAACCAACCAACTTTGGTAGTTCCAGATACCAAATCAATATTTGAGAGGACAACTCCGTTGAGCAAAGTCGTTTTGAAATATCCTGTATCTGAATTAATATACATTTGAATGATTACAGAATAAGAATCGATGGGTACCACCTTGAAACTTTGTAGGTATGGCACTTGGTGTGATGGATGCTTGTAATAGGTAGAATTCCAAACTCCATAGGATATAACAAAGTCTGGATACTGATAGTTCTGGAACGCTGAAATTGGAATATAAGTAGTTGACATGAAAGGTGCCAGCACAAGATTGAATTGGTACTTGTAAGTAGTGGAATCGGTGTCTGAAACTATACCAAATGGAATTGGAGGAACTGGTTTGCCATACATCCTAAGTCCTGGAAAATGTGTTTTGTTTTGATAAACAGCCCAATTCGACATGATTGGTATTGCCTCTAACTGAGGTGTAAAAACACCGACTTGGCTTGGTAGTGTCTGAACTTTGTAGTTGAAATCCAACACCTTTCTATTACTAGATTGCATATAAACCTGATAGTTTGAATCGTTGCTTGGATAAGGAATGGAAAGCATGCCAAATGCAGACACACTAGTTCCAGACAGTGGAATAAAACGAGAGACTGGCACGCTGTTTTGATTGTATACACGAATGTGGTCTCCACTCTGTAAAAGCGTAGTTGCTGTGAGCTGAGAGGTATCATCCGAAAGCAAAAGAGTGGTACCACTGGGTGTCGCCAAGTTTACAGTGGCACTGGCAGCCTTGGTCGATGTGAATTGCGCCATATAACTATAACTTTTACCATGACCAAAGATTGTGATATTGGCTGGCGTGTTGATATTTGAAGTTGGCAATGGTGTTGCCTCTACTATGTAGGTGGGTGCGGTATCCGAACGCTTCATCGGCTTCACAGCGCATTGAAATCCAGGAATCGTGCATTTATATCCATTTGGCACATAAAGTTGTTCGGTGGTGAGTTCAATCATTGATTGATATACATTGGAGTATGGCGATCCGACAAGTAGCGGAGATGCGTATCTAACTGTTAGTGGATTGAGTGTACATACACAATTCATCGATCCATTGATGGTTGGACCACTCGGCGGTACTAGAGCATTGTATTGAAAAACAAAACTCTGGGAAGTGGAAAACTCTGCTATCACCAACTGTGTATAGGTGGAAATAAAAAATTGACTATAGAGTTTCGTATTGTTAGTACTACTACTATATGCAGTACCAAAACTGAGATAGGAAGGTGTACTAAAAACAAATATAAAACGTATTGACTGTTGCACTCCACAATAAATGGCCTTCGGTGATACTACCTGCAGAAGGGATGGCGCTGCCGGAACACCAGCCAAACTGTACAGTGTAAAAAATTGTAAAAAAAATATCAATTTTAAAAATAGTGATATTCTTTCTATCATGATATTATTACAAGATTATTTTCTATTTTGAAAAACAGTTTAATTTTAATTTTTTTAATCAAATGGTTAAATTGTTAAAAAAAAATCCAATTGAGGCTTTTCACTTTTTTCATTTTAATATTTTTACATATTAATTTTTGTCTTTTTCACTTTTTTTTCAAAAAACTACACACTAATTTTTTAAAATAAAAAAAGTGAAATCATGAGGTTTAACCTCATTTAAATAGTAAAAAAAAAAGATTTTAGATATTTTTGCGACTTCTGAAAATAGGGGTAATTTGTGTTTTAAGAGAAATATGATATTTTTATTTTTTTTTCGACCAAAAAAGAATTTTTTGATTTTATTTTGTGATGACAAGAAGATTTTTCTTTTCAGATAATGGTTAATGATATAAAAATAACAAATTTAGTTTTTGATTATTTAGATTATGCCAAAACCGTTGGTTGTAAAAATAATGGTTCACAATAAGTAGTGTTACATCCACTTTTACTTTCATAGGGGAATGAAATAGCTCTGAATGCAGCACCGCAGGGCTCTGGAATATGTTCAGAACAATCGGTTGGTTGAGGTACACATACATTGGTCTCTAGGCATCTGAGCTCGTTTCTGTAGAAGGTCATGATCTCACCGGTTGGACAAGTGGTATCACCAATGGCTGGACACATCTTGTAGTTATCTCTGACATTTACGTAGAGAGCAGATACTCGGAAATTGTTATTTTCAAAATAACCTTGTACGATTGCCATTTTAATGCTTAACATATATTCACTCCAATCGTCACCCAAACCATAGAGTTCAAGCTCTGGACTTGGTTTTTGTGCACCTCCGTTTAGAGCGATAAGACATGGACCTGGTTGCTGGCAAGAATCCTGTGAATAGTAATAAAAGTTACCTACGGAAAGTGGAGTTGGGTATCCATCTCTCTCTAATGGAAATTTACGGAAGACTTCAGTAATATCTAAATGTGAAATTGTCTGGTGTTGTGTGTATACCAAGTTTCCTCCGATTAAAGCATCATTTGGATTGGCAACAATTACACTTGGATCGATATCGGTCTCAAAGAACACTCTTGACACTGGAATATTGGTGAGTTCGGAATTGGCTTTGTTCAATAAAAAGGCAGCACATGATGGACAGGTTTCACCACTTCCTCTTGCCAAATAGAAATCCAACTCCTTTCCAAAAGAGAGTGTAACAGATAATACAAGTAATAATAAGAATGTTGATTTAAACATATTTAAATAGAAGTTATTTTTTTTGATTTGATTTGATGATTAATAAATTACAAATTTGTTCTATATATATGTTTCTATTCAAACTCAAAGGAATTCGTCGGAACATATTTCCTCTAAATTTCTTTACTGAGGGATTAAATTAACAAGTAAATAGTATTATTTGAATTTCACCAATACTCCAATTAAATTTAGATAATTGAAAACAGTTAATTTGCCTCCCTCATGAGGGAAATTACTTTTATCATATAATTCTTTAAAAAACTAACTGTTTTATTTTAACAAGATATTGATTGGCACACATACACACAAATTTACATAGATTAATGAAATCACAGACGTTATTAATATTTTGATTTGATTTGATTTATTGGGTTATGGTTGTGTGAATACTGCTACCAAAGTTAGTTGTGAGGAAACAACTATGTGAATAACATCATGATGAGAAAAACACAAATAATAATGAATAACTTTAAATCAAGCAGCTCCTTATACAATTTTATTAAAAATCAATATTTTATTGGGCTTTGTTGGCTGGTCTCTTTCCCTTGTTGGCTTGAAGTTTAGCGTTTCTGGCAACGTTGGCAGCCTTGACTAACTTTCTGACTTCAAGAGCAACCTTGTGGTTGGTCTATATATGTTAATGAAAAATAAGAATTAATATAACTGTGATCATAATGTTACTTGTGAATCTCTAAATCGTCCGTCATCATTCGTCCCATATTCATCAAAAAATAACTAAATAGTGACCAAAAAAGCTGTTTTCTTTGTATTCTATATTCTGTTGTTTATCCTGCCTGTTTTGATGATCTGATGACGATGTGGTGATAAGAGATTGAGTGAAATAGTTGATACATACGGATTTCTTGGCGATTCTGGACTTGAAACGTTCGAAATCAGATGAGTTGGCCTTCTTTTCGACGGCGGCGACTGACTTGCTGATACGGAGTTGAGCAACCTTGTTGTCGAGATCGGCAGCCTTGATGGCGTTGGTGAGAGTAGTCAAACGAGCACCTCTCAAGACATTGAGCTTAAGCTTGGTCAAAGCGATCCACTTCAAGTTGATAACGTGACGTGGGACACCAGTGGTTGGACCGTGAACCAAGATCTATACGTAATAATGAAGTTGTAGAGATAGAGTAGTTTGTAGATAGGGGGTAGTTGATAAGATTGTTAGATACACCTAAAAAAATAGATAGATTGGTAGCAAACTATACATACTCTATTTTGATCCAAGACTTCGAGGATGATAGCAGTCTTGTTTCTGTATTCACCAAAGTTGATGAAGACAACACGTCCAATCTCAACGAACAAAGAGAATTTGCTGACCAACATGATTAAGGAGGATTGATATGAGCTTGAAGGAGAACAGTATTAGTCAATAACTAATCAAGTGTTAGGGTATCACTGGAAGGAGACGACAGAGTCAGACACACGAGAGACGAGACGGGTGAGAGACACAGACAGACCGGTAGTTCGAACACGCAGAGTGAGTGAGTGGTGTGCAGAGAGTGTGTGGAAGCCCACAGGAAAGCATCATTTCGAAAAACAAATTCAAAAAATTCATTAAATTGAAAATTCCCAAAAATAACGTTATTCCAAATTTTTCATTTTTTTAGTTTTTTATTCTAGCTTTGATGGTGTGTGTGAACTCCACACAATGAAAAATTAATGAGAACCACAACAAAAAAAAAAAAAAAAAAGAAAAAAATAAAAAAAATTAATACGATTATCAATCACACACTGAGCAGCAATATATTTTTTAATTTTTTACATATTTTTTTTTGATCATTTTAACAATAAAATAGATTATATCTATAAATATTAAATAAGTAAGAATGAGATGAATTGAAATTAAGAACAGATTTCAATAATAATAATAATAATAGGTAATGAAATAGTTATTAATAATTGATTATTTTATTTAATTTTATAGAGAAAGAATGACACTTGTATTACCAGCTATGATTAAGACTCAACTTGTCAAGGACATTGGTTATGGACTTTTAATTGGAACCGTCCCAGCTTTATATTTCAAACACAGAATGAACCAAAACATCAAGGCTCGTGAGGACTACTACGCTGCTTTGGACAAGGCACCAATCAACGATGAAGCCATCTAAATTATTTAATAGCACAGCTACCAATCAACCTTTTAGAAATATAGATCATCATCCCTTATACAGTCAATCATATCACAAAAAATAGTATATATAAACAACATCAAGCACAATCGATTTCATTCATTTATTGTGCGTTAATGTAAAATCAAAATTTAAACAGATTAGGAGAGAGAGATCATTTCGATTCTTTATTCCTATTTAATAGTTATTATTTCTTTTTAGATCTAGTTTTATTTTTAGCTAAAATCAAGAAGACTTCGATAAATATATATATTATAGCACAAATGAATTTGATAATACAGGTTTTAAACATGGAACAGATAGAACAAACAAAAAACAATAGGAAAGGTTTCAATTCAAAATACATCATTTATTTAGTTTAGATTTTGATGAAAAGTAGTGAATCTATGAATTGAATTAATTCATTCAATTAACATTTAATTTTCTTTGATCATTTTTTAATCTAAACATATAATTGTGATGTATTTTATGTATAAATTGATTTTCAAAATAAAATTAACAAAAATGAAACCGTTTATTGTAATTATTTAGTTTATCAATAAAACTCAAATATCTTTTATCTTTCAGTTTAAAATAATAAAAAAAAAACAAAAACTAAAAGATATATATAAACTTCATTGTTAGATATGATTTCTGATAACATTATTATTATTATTATACAGAAATAGATTAGTTTATTTAATTTTATTAGATATATTGGATATTATCTCCTCCTACAAACAAACAAAAAACAACAAAAATGTTTCATTTAATTGTAAATCAAAACTGCATTCACATCATACATTTTTCAACAAGATAAGTTTGTTTAATTAAACAGAAAATCCTGTTTAATAATAATAAAAAATAACAAAAAAAAAAAACAAAAACATAGTTCAACCAGGAATAGGAGTAAAAAGAATACAAAAACCCAGGCGAGGTGTATTGCTGAGAGTGGAAAAATCAATTTTGAATTCAGTTGGATTTTTTTCATTTTTTTTATTTATAATTTTTTTTTGTTTTTTTTTTCAGCAAAGTCTTCGTGTGTATTCTCTTCCTCTCTTGACCTTTTTGTGCCTCTAATTTTTAGTAAATTATTTATTAATAAGTAAATCTTCTTATTTTATTTTATAATAAAAGGTAATTTATACATATTAAAACAATCTATATAAAAAGTAAATATACCTATAGAGCTATAAAACTATAAACCATCAATAAGTCCATAGTTCTTGTTATAAAGTCAAATTAATAACTGAGAAAAAAAAAAAAAAAAAGAGAATAATGTCAAGAGTAAATCAATCATACAGGTCAGAATATTAAAAAATAGTAATCATATCATATTAGATAGAGTTTACATAAGATAGGAGATAAGATAATAATTCAAAACAAACAACAACAACAATGACAATGACAATAACAACAACAACTATAAGTGAAGATATTGATGTTTGTAGAGAAGAGAAGGATAATGATTATTTCTGGTTTATAGTTTTTTTCCACTTTATTGGTTATTACATACATATACAGTTTGTTAAATGAAAACAAATTGAGATTCAATTGATATTAATATATATTTTTGTTTCAAAATTTATAGATCTATTTTTTTTTTTGTTTTTTTTATAAACTATATAACATTATATAAAGATGTCTGAAGACGGTATCAAGAAGTTGTTGGAGGCTGAGAGAATGGCACAAGAGACCATTGCCAGAGCAAGACAAGAGAGAAATCAAAAGTTAAAGCAAGCCGTTCAAGAGGCTGAAAAGGATATCAAGACCTTCAAGGACAGCAAAGAGAAAGAATTTAAAGATTATGAATCAAAGGTAAGTTCTGACATACAATACAAACAATCTCTTCATAAGTAGTATAGTATATGGTTATTAATATATTATTATCAATTATTATTATTATTATTATTATTATAGTTTCTTGGACAATCATCAGCCACATCTGCTGATCTCGCTTCAAGTGTAAACAAAGAAATCGAACAAATCCGTAAGAAGACCGCCCAAAACAAAGACGAAGTTGTAGAGATGCTTTTGAAATTCACCACCGAAGTACACGTTGAGTAAATGCACCACTACCAACACTGTTGAATATACAAAAAATAATAGAGATATTTTTTTCTTTTTTGTTTCATATAAACCAACTTTACATGTCTTATTATAAAAAATATAATAATAATAATAATAATAAATTCTTTAAATATTAAAAACAAACAAACAAACAAACAAATGAAATGAAATGAAATTGAGATTAAATAACTTAAGAATTTATAAACAATCATATATATATATAGGTTATGTATGTTATTAATTTAAATGGTTTTATTTATAAACAACTCTGTCATGTGAAATATAGTTTTCTTTTGATTGAATATAGTGAACTCCGATGATTTCAGATTCACACTCTGCACAGGTCAAGTATTTATATTGTGATTTTACATCTTTACTGAACGCTATATTCTCGAATTGGAACATGTCTGGGAGGAACCACATGTATTTCAAGAGCTCTGCTGAATCACTTCCTTTTTGATTTAAAAGTGCAATCTAAATGATGAAGATAGATAGATGGTTAGATTTAATATATTTATATATAAAATTGATAAGATAGTTGTTTACCTCTTTCTCTACTAATGATGCATTGTTTGGTAAAATGATAATACATTCACATCTTCTACAGTGAATACGCTTTGATAGTTTCTTGTTGGAGTCATTTACGATGTCAGAGGTTGGCGATGTCTCAGTCTTTGTGACGATGTTAAAGTTTGAAGCATCAGCAAAAGCATTATCTACATTTGGGTCTTTGTGAATATCTTCAATTGGAATACCTTCAACCTCTACATTCTCTGTTTGTTGTTGTTGTTGATCTTCTACAACCTCTTGTTGTTGTTGTGGTTGTTGATTATCTTGTTCACTAATTTTATCAGACATTTATATTATATTCTATTAATAATAAATAAATAAATAAATACAATCAAACAAAAAAGGTTTCAATAGTAGAATGTATATATATATATATTATATTTGTTAATTGATTTGATTATTAAAGTAGTTAAAGTAACTATTTAAATATAAAATAATGATATTTATTCATTCAAAAAAATTCAATTAAAAATTTGAATAATTTGAAATACATTCTTTGATAATTTCTTATTATATATATTAAATTAAATAGAATTCATAGTTTTTTAAAGTTTATTAGTATTCACTTCACTGAAATCTACATTTTAAATGATATGGTTTCTAGATAAACTAAACTAATCTTTCTTTTTATTTATTTATTTTATTTATTTTATTTATTTAAAATATATTCAAATAATAATTATAATAATCAAAAAGTTGTTAAAGTTCTAAAAAAATCTATTATAGTTAACTATGGTCATTTTACTCTTGTTGATCATGTATTCAATAAAAAATAATTTGTAAATAACAGATATGGTTTACTTCAATTTTTTTGTTATTATTATTATCTATTTTTGATTAATGCGTGTGTGTGTGCATAATAACAATGCAATGATGTGTTAAAAAAAAAAAAGAATAGGATTTTAACTCAATTAATTGATTGTGGTTAAAATGAGCTCATCACACTCTCAATAATATGGTATGAAATCATAATAATCAACTACACAATTAACACTTATATCTAATTTAGTATATCTGTGCTTATTTATCTAACTTTGCAATGATACAAAAATAATCATTGATTACGATTGGTAACCAAAGACATCAACTTTGAACTGCTATAAATTCAATCTTTTTTCAAATTGTTAAATCAAATCAAATCATAATCAAATAGTTTGTTTAATATATATATATATATATATATATATATTTATATTTCAACTTTAAAACAGATAATTATTTAATATATATTTGTTAATCTTTTTCTTTTTTTTTATAAATAATAATAATTATAACAAAAATGCAAAATATTGGAAGTGAAACTAGTAAGGGATATGTTTTGGTCACTGGTGGAGCTGGTTATATTGGAAGTCATACGGTGGTAGAGTTGATCAATGCCAACTACGTTCCTATTGTCATTGATAATCTGAACAATGGATATGTGGAAGCGTTGAATCGTATCGAGGTCATCACTGGTTTTCGTGTAGAGTTCCACAAGATCGATTTAATGAATGAAGTCGCCTTGAGCCAACTGTTTGATATTCGTCCTATTACCATGGTTATCCATTTCGCCGGATACAAATCGGTGACGGAATCGGTCAGCAAACCACTCAGTTACTACGATAACAACATCACTGGTACTCTCAACCTCCTCAAGGTGATGCAAGCACACAACGTCAAGAATATCGTATTCTCTTCCAGTGCCAACGTCTATGGAAATGCAGAGACCGTTCCAATCACAGAGGATCTGAGACACGCAGCCACCAATCCCTATGGAAGAACGAAAATGTTTGTCGAGGCAATCCTCAAAGACCAGTGCATAAGTGATGCCGAGTGGAATTGTATATTGCTACGTTATTTCAATCCGGTCGGTGCCCATCCATCTGGTCTGATTGGCGAGGATCCACACGACATTCCAAACAACTTGGTTCCATATATCACTCAGACCGCCATTGGCAAGCGTGAGTTCCTCTCGGTGTTTGGCGGTGACTACGAGACACCCGATGGAACTGGAATTCGTGATTTCATACATGTCGTTGATCTCGCAAGAGGTCACATTGCAGCACTCGATCACATCTCCAAGAATCCAGGATGTGTAGCTTACAATCTCGGAACTGGTCGTGGATACTCTGTACTGGAAATGGTTGCAGCAATTGGAAGAGCGGCTGGCAAGGATGTTCCCTACAAGATTGTCGATCGTCGTCCAGGAGACATTGGTGTTTCTTATGCTGATCCATCTAAAGCTCAGAGAGAACTCGGTTGGAAGGCTGTATATAATCAAAACGATATGTGTGAGCATGCATGGAAATGGCAGTCTATGAATCCAAACGGTTATAGAGATGCCATAAATAGTATTTCTCATGGATAAATTAATAATAATAAAAAAATAATATAAAAAAAAAATCTATAAATTTAAAAAATGCAAATAAAAAGAATAAATTAATTTATTAAATATTTTAATTAACTTAGATTTATTTATTTATTTCTTTTAATTTCCAGTATATTATATTACCTAAGTTGAATATATTGTTAGATAAATAGAGTCTACTTAGATGATTTCACCATACACAATAAAAAACGTTTTAGTTTTCGACTAAATGACGAAATCTGGATTTTTCTTTAATCCTCTTGTCTTCTTCTTTGGTTAGTTTTGTTTTTCCAATTGAAGACTATGAACCACTTTATACATAGTCTTTATAGGCAAGTCAGATCACCACAGTAGAACCTACTTTGTCCAAAAAATCTTATAAAAAGTTATTTTCTTAAATCATATTTTTAAAAATTATTTTGTTTATTAAAATTGAAAAAATATAAATATATATTTTTTTCAATATATTGTTCGAATTATATAAGCAGCTCTCTCATTTAAAAAGAAATATCTGGGTTACACACTTTCAAAGCGAAGGAACTAATTTATTTATTATAGATGAGTTATATGGTGCTTTTCGTATTCATTAAATTAATTTGGTTAGATATTTTTAAAACAATCTAGAAAGAATCCAAATCAAAACAAATAGATAAAATTACTCCATTCATTTACAAAATACGAACTTTTAAAGTTAAAACCAATTTATTATTTTTTAAATTGGATAAATCATAAAATTTTTATTTTTATTGATTGAAGAGAAAAGATCTCTTCCTGTGAATTTCTTAAATATTATTTTTAAAATATGATTTTTTGAATTGAATTACCAAACATTCCAGAATGGTTTGTTTGAGAAAGATGGTTGACCTGCGGATAGTTGGTTGGCGCTATCAAAGTGATTTACATTTTGGGAGGTTGTAAATCTTGAATTTGATACTTGTGATTGGTTTTCAAATGAAAAAGCGAGGTTCTTTAAATTATCTGAATAATTAAGATTAAATTAGTTTTATTTCCTTTTTTTTTTTTTTTTTACAATTCTTTTTTTTTTTTTTACTTACTGATTAACATTTTTTTTAGTAGATAAATAAAAGTTTTAATGGTAATAAAAAGCTTGTAGTTCTTTAGAATTAGATTTCTATTGGTTTTAATTGTTGATGTCAACTTGAATTTTTATATGATATAAAGTGATTGGAATTCTGGCTATTTATCAAGTAACCTTTAGATTTGATTTTCGTTTACCACCATTTCTAGATGATGATGTGATAGTTTTTGAGTGGTAAAATTGTATATGTTGACTATAGGGTTGAACCGGATCACGATTATTGATAGTGGTTTGATGATTCTGATATCGAATGCAGTATCACATCATAGTATTTATTGAATGCTTGTAAAGAATGACATCCAATCACTAGTGACATCATTAAAAATAACATTTAGCATATACTCACATATATCAAAAGTGATAAATAAATGAATTCAATTTCACAATTACATAAATAGTATTATTTTTATTTATATTAATTGTAATAATTATTTTATTAATAACCTGGTGGTGGAATATTTATTTACATATGTGTGGTTACTTTGGTGAACCAAACCACACACAAAATAGAAGTATTGTAAACACACATCATATCCACACAATATTTTTATCAAGATTTTACATTTAATTAATAAATTTGGTAGTTTATGAATGTAATTTTCCTAACTTTTAAAATATCACATGTCAATATTCGTACAAGCTATTAATAGAATTTATGATGAGTAAAAATGATATCACCGATTGGTGTAAAACATTAAAAATTCGAATGTTAACATCATTGGTATTAGATTTGATTTACAATCAATGATTTTGATTGCTGACGATCATAAAATGTAAGTTAATGTGTGAATCCAAGAATTGAAATATTTAATTATTTGTTAAAAACTAGTGTGTGTGTGTGTTTGTGTGAAATAGAAAGAATGAGTGTGATTGTTTAATATTTATTAAAATTTAAATTAATTTGATCAAATAGTTCAATTGATTCCTACCACCACATTCCAACTGCACTTCCCCGTCTGATGTCAACAATTGGAAATTCATATTTTGTAGGTAACCACTCTTTTTGTGTGATACTATCGTCATCACTCCATTTCTAAATTCAGTATCAAAATCTGTTCGGTTAGCTAATATCCATTCTATCAACTCTATGTAGCATTCTTTAATATCATTCTCTACTGCGTAAGCTGAGCAACCTTCTGTTCTATAATGTAAATACTTTAGTATATCGATACTTGCTAGTGTTGAAGCATTGTCCATTGCTTTGGTGGTACTTTTATTCAGTCAACCATTTGATCATCTCCAACATATTGCACTAAGGTGATCGATGATATTGGGTCCATGACCTACAGTTCTATTCTCATGCATGATATCTTTTCATCACGACTGCATTCGCCATTGCAAGCCTTGTGCATTTACCCATGTTGTTAGCATTAAGATATCGAGTCGGTCGTTGATAGTAGCGAGATCCATTAGTTGGTCACGATAAGGAAATGGGATATACTATTTTATGAGTATATTATTAACATATTAAAAATTAATCTCGTTAGAAAACAGTTATTAAATACTGTTGAGAATATATATTTATTTATTTAATATGATGTTTTAAATTAAACTATTCTCTGATCTAGATAGAAATACATAAGTTTTTTAAAAAAAGTAGCGCATAATTTTTCAAAAAAGTAAAAATTAAAAATTAGTGGGGTTAATGTGATCAGAGTTGTTTTTTTTTATTTTATTCGATTTATGGTTACAAGCAAGAGCCAGTTTTGTTTTGAATATTTTATTTTTAAATTAATAAATAAATATTAAAATATTAAAAGAATTAATATTTTTGAAACAAAGAATAAATTGATATTCTTTTTGTGAAATAAAAAAAATATAAATTAAATAATTTATATTGTTTATATAAAAATTATACAAAAAGTTGGTAATGTCTACCTTATTTGAGTTACCAAACAGCCCAGAAAGGTTTTACAACTTTTGTTGCACTAATTTGATTCAAAGAATCTTCAATATTTGAATTCTTCTTGGAAATGGTTGAGTTTAGAGAAATCATTGAATTGTTAAAGAGATTTCCAGATGAAAATGTAATATTCTTTAAGTTATCTATAGAAAAGAAGATGAATTAATAAATTAAAATTAAAATTTTATAGGTATTAATATGCCAACTTACTGATTAACATTTTTTAATTAATTCTGATTTTAGAAATTTGTTTTAAAGTATTTGATTTTTCTCAATTGAATAAAAATCATGATACAAATTCTATTTATATTTTTGAAATGGAATTAAAAGTCAAGAACCAATAGTTAAAAATTGAAATGATAAAGATTAAACCCAATAATGATGTTGTTTCTTTTAAAATAAGAAATATCTATGTTGATTCAATCATTTTTCTGATTCATTTTGTATTATTAAATTTGAATTTAAAATAAAAGGTGTATTTTAAATAGATTTACAATATTAAATCAATCAAACTATATCATCATCCTATTGGAATTTGTAAAAAAGATATGTCATCATCAAATTTCAAATCAGATAAGATTGGTGGTTGAATACATATATTTTTACCATTAAGTTTTTTAACAAAAAGCGTGTTATTTTTATTTATGACATTTTCGTTGCTTTTCAATATCACTTGTCCAATAAAGGAGGAGAGTATTTTAAAATATATTAATTTTTACTCGATATTGAGAATATATTGAATCTTTGAATGTCTCATTATGAATCTTTATCTTTTACTTTTTGGAAAATATTGTTTTTAAAATATCTTTTAGCAATAGAAGCAAGAAGGGGTTCTAATTACAATTTACTTCTAATTCAATCTCCTCTTTGACCCTTTGATTCTATATTTTAAAATTAATTATAAATAGAATCAATGCAATTTTATATGATTAATACCCCAAAAATAAATAAAATTAATAATAAAATTAAAAAATATTATTTTATTTTTAAAGACTTATTTCAATAAATATTTTAAAATATTTAAGTATTACTATTTTCGAATCAAAGAATATTATATTCTCTTTGGGAAATTTTTTGGAGTTCAGAGTTACATTGTTACCAGACTGCCCAAAAGGGTTTACGGGATTCACTAACCTGAATTATTGATTCTCTGATAATAGAGTTGTTAATTGAAATTGTTGAACTTTGAGAAATCGAAATCGTATTTAATTGGTTTCTAGAAAAAAAGTTGATATTCTTTAAGTTATCTAAAAATATAATTACAGTTAATTATTAATTGTTTTTAATAATTTAATTGAATTGTTATTGTACATACTCAGTAACATTTTTAAATTTAAATATTTTAAGAATTTTATTGTTTATAAAGTTTGAATTTGATATGAAAAATAAGTTTTTTTAATTCTATTTATATATTTTGAAATTGAATCCTATTTGATAATTTGATAGTTTTAAAAATTGGTAAAGCCAAAAAAAAACCCTAAAATGATGTTGTTTGTTTTAAAGTAATTTAAATGTGTGTTGATTCAATCATTTTAACTGATTCTTAAAGTAATAAGAAACTAAAATTTAAATTAATATCGTCTATTAAATAGATATATGATTTGGAATCAATAAATATATATATCATCATCCTCATTTATTATAGAAAAGTTTGTAAAAATCGTATGACATCAACTTTTTTTTAACTAAATTGGTGGTTGATTGATACCTTTATAATATAGATTTAAAAAAGAGGGGTTTGACATTTACTTAATTGTTAACATCACATTTTTATATAGAATTAATAAAAGGGAACTAACTAGTGATATTTTTAAGAATATGATACCGAAAATAGATCGAAGTATTAAAACATATAGATACAAATTTGTATAAAAGTTGTATAACCCTTTAACTGATATTTGCAACAATCTACTATAATATAGTAAAAAATAAAATAATATAATTTAAAAACATTTATATAAAATGATATTTTATTTGTTGAATATAAAAATATTTAGACAACTTGGTGGTTGACGACGGCGGTCTTACCATCATAGTTGGCACCACCACCGATAACAGTGTAGGAGATGATACCGTTGTCGTTCAATTCCCATCTTAATTGTCTGTCACTGATGACTGGTTGGGCAATGTCGGTGTAACCATTGAAGTAGAGGACGTAGTTGAAGTCCCAGACGTATGACATGGAGAGTGGGTTACCTTGGTTGGACAAAGTGAAGGTCAAGCATTGGACACCCTTGTCGACGATTGGGAGAGCAACGTTGGTGTTAACAGTGTTCTTTGGGAGGATATGGAAGGATTCCTTGGTTTGGCTGTTGGCAACGGTGACGTTGAAACGAGAGTTGTTTACAAAGGTAGTAATGGTGACGGTCATTTTTATATTATTTGTTTTAAAATAAGAATATTTATTTGATATGATTTAATAATGACCAAAGTCTTGCTTATTTATAGTTGTTTTTTTTTAATATAATTTTATCCAATATCCATTTGGGAACCTTTCTCCAACTCACCTAATAACCAAATTGATTGAAAACAATAGTTTTTGCAATCTCAAAGGTAAGAATTACTTGGATGTGGTGATTCATAGGATAGGGTAGACATAAAGTTGTCAAAAAAGATTATGATTTCAACCAAATTCATTCTCTTTGCAATCTTTTTCAATGTACAGCAATGAATTATTTTTAAGCGAAAGATGTCAAAAGGTTTGATCTCACCAGATTTAGTATTTTAAAAATAAAATAAAAAAGTGTGTTACTTGACTAATAAATTGTCCAAATTACAAAAATTTATTTTTTTTTGCTTGGTTCACCCCAATAATGGGCAATTTGGGGTGTTTTGACACAAAAAGGGTGAAATCAAACAAATTGGTCTTAGATTTGGACTAACCCAAATCAGATTCATTAAAAAACACTTTTTGTTGTTAAAGTTTGGTGGGTGTCTTTCACCCTTTCAACAAATAAAAAATAGATATTTATTAAATTAAATGTTCTTCTTCCAATAATTTTTCATTTTTATATTTATTATTCATATGAATGAATCATATCATTTGCAAGCAAGGTGTTTTATTATTCTAAATATTTATCTATCTTTCAATAGAAGTACTCGTTCTATTAGAGAAGATATTTTGTTAATCATCATTATTGTAACAAATGATTTATCACAAACAACACTGATTGTTATTTTTTACTTTTTTGTTTAGTTTAACTTTATTATTTGGAATGTTGATTTTTCTTTTTTGAGATAATGAACAAATATTTGGGTGAGGAATAAAGTATTTTATTGAATTCTTTTTGAATCTATTGTATTATGATTGATTCTTTAAAAGAAATTGTTCTAATACTTTGATTGTTTCTGATGTTTCAAAGGATATTAGAGCTCCTACCATTGACCACTTACCAATGGTATCTCTGATGTCTAGGATCGAAAATCGTAGTTTATAAGTAACCATTCAATAGTAACACTATCATCGTTTGACATTGTTGTTTCGATTAATTTGATTGATTTCGGGTTCATCGAAAACTCTGATCTGTTCTCTATTAGCCAACGAATCATCTCTTTGTTACCACTTCTAATAGCATTCTCTATTGCGTAAGCTGAGCAACCTTCTGTTCTATTATAATGTAAATACTTTATTATATCAAGACTTGCTAGTTTTGCACTGTTATCCATTGCTTTGGTGGTACAAGCATCTGTTCGATTCTCTGTCAGCCACTTGATCATCACCAACATATGGTCATACACACTGATTATATCGATTACATTTGGTTCATGACCTTCAGTTCTATTGTCATGCAACCACTTTAAGATATCCAGTCTGTTGTTGAGAGAAGCCGAATCCATTGGGGTTGAAAGGGTATGGGGTACGATAGTTTGGTAGAGTAGAAAGGTATTCTACGACATTTAAGTGTCCACCTTTAATAGAGTAATGATACATAGCGCTTTCGTTTACTTCTCTGGATCTGTTGTTTACCAGCCATTCTATGATATCGATTCGACCGACCAGTGCAGCGTTGTCGAATACATTCTGATAGGTGATATATCTTGCTCCTATTCTTCTACTGTGGAGAGATTGCAAGTGCAAGATCATAGTTCCACTGTTGTTGTAGAGTCGGTGTGTTATCAACCAACCCCAATAGATATTTAATTATATCATGTCTACCGTATTTAGATTATAATATAATACATCTTTGTCTATCTTTTTCGCACTGATCTATATAATATTTGATGAGAACATTGATCATTCTTATCGAAATATTCTTTTAAAAGATCTAAATAACAATATCCGCTAATACACATGCATTTATAATCATTTCATTCCATTTATAGACTGATTTAGCTTTATATATATCTATGTGTATATAATTAACATATTATTAAATACTGATGAGAATATATCTTTATTCATTTAATAGACACTATAAAAATTGTGGCGTTTAAAAGTGAACTTTTTCACACCTTTGTAACCAAAATTGTTAATTTCATGGTGTCTATTGTTATTTTAAAGGTGTCTAGTTATTTATAACATGTAATCATTGCTAAAGAATCCAAATCATTTTATATTTTTTGAAGATTCAAATAACAATCAAAAATCAAAAAACAACTTTGGTGCCATGTGATTTTGAAAAGACTAATAAATATAAATTAATTTATATACAATTTTATTTTTAAATTAATAAATAAATTAAAATATTAAAAGAATTAATATTTTTTGATACAAAGAATAAATTGATATTCTTTTTGTGAAATTATATTATATATATAGATTTTGTGAAATTATACTATATATATATTTTTTAAAATAAATAAATGACTGATTTGATTTACCAAACAGCCCAGAAAGGTTTTACAACTTTTGTTGTACCACTGATTTGATTGAATGAATCTTTAATATTTGAATTGTTCATTGAAATAGTTGAATCTTTTGAGATCATTGTAAAGTTTAATTGATTTCCAGATGAAAATGTGAAATTCTTTAAGTTATCTTTTAAAAATTAAAAAAAATAAAATGTTAATTTAAATCAAATAATTAAAAATATATTATTTTAAAGATCACTTACTGATTAACATTTTTAAATTTATTTTATAATATTTATTTTATTAAATTAAAGTTTTAAGTTTAAATTTATTTAATTAATTTGATGATTTAAATGAAATGAAATCAAATGCTATTTATATGTTTTGAAATTGAATGAAAAATTATTTATTTGATTGTTTTAAAATTTAAAAGATATAAAACAAAATCCAATAAATATGATGTTTGTTTTAAAGTAAATATCAGTGTGTGTTGATTCAATCATTTTAACTGATTTATCTTGCAATCGTTTTGTATTCGAAATAAGAATTTTATAATTTTTAATTAAAAATGTATAAAAAAAATGATGTACAATGTTAAATCAGTCAAATAGTATATCATCATATCTGATAATGTAATTTTTTTGTATTTTTACAAATGACATCAACATTTTTATGATTATTAACAAACTTGTGTTTTCTATTAGATTACATTATTTTCAAACATGAATAAATTCAATATATTCTATTAAGCAATAGATAATATATATAATAATATAATATAATGATGATTTTAGTTGAAAAACAATAGAAAATATATTCCATCCACATTCATGTTGACGATTGTTATTGTATAATTTGTTTAAGTTGTATTTATCATTAAATTGCTTATTCTATGACATCTCCTACTAGTTGTTGCTGTTCTTTGTTGTTGTTTTGGGTTTGTTTATTTTAATTAATTAACTGTTTTAATAAACTGTTTACTATTAGGAGATACCCTATATAAATGGTAGCGAAACATCTTATGCCATACATCTCCATTCAATATCTAACTTGTACAATGAACATAATAATAAAAGTCTATATTTTTAATATCAGATATCGTTAAATTTGAACTAAATGTGTAACACTTGAATTCACATATTTTTGATAGGTTCATCAAATGAAAGATAAGTTGTTTCTGTGTTGATTATTAAAAAGATTTACAAACAGTTTAATAGATGAGATAAACTGTTTGTTTAAGTATTTTTTACATTTGATTATAATGATCGTATAAACGTATTTTATTGAATTCTTTTTGTTTAGTATTGAATCTATTGTATTATGATTGATTCTTTAAAAGAAATTGTTCTAATACTTTGATTGTTTCTGGTATGTCTGATCTTTCTAAGGATTCCATCAATCTCCACCTCCATAAGGTAACTTTGATGTCATCGATCGAAAATTCGTAGTTTGTAAGCAACCATTCAAGAGTGACACTATCTTGCACTAGCATTGTTGTTTCGATTAATTTGATTGATTTCGGGTTCATAGAAAACTCTGATCTGTTCTCTATTAGCCAACGAATCATCTCTTTGTTACCACTTCTAATCGCATTCTCTATTGCGTAAGCTGAGCAACCTTCTGTTCTATTATAATGTAAATACTTTATTATATCAAGACTTGCTAGTTTTGCACTGTTATCCATTGCTTTGGTGGTACAAGCATCTGTTCGATTCTCTGTCAACCACTTGATCATCTCCAACATATGGTCATACACACTGATTATATCGATTACATTTGGTTCGTGACCTTCAGTTCTATTGTCATGCAACCACTTGGCAATGTGAAGTCTGTTCGTCTTGATTGCATTGGTCATTGCAAGTTTTGTGCATTGGCCAATGTCATTCGCATGCAACCACTTTAAGATATCCAGTCGGTCATTGATAGCAGCGAAATCCATTAGTTGGTCACGATAAGGAAATGGCATACTACTATAGTTTGGTAGAGTAGAAAGATATTCTACGACATTTAAGTGACCACCTTTAATAGCGTAATGATACATAGCGGTATCTAGGTATACTTCTTTGGATCTGTTGTTGACCAGCCATTCTATGATATCGATTCGACCGACCAGTGCAGCGTTGTTGAATACATTCTGATAGGTGGTATGTATTGATCTTATTCTCTTAATGTGGTAATCAAAGATCTCTGATAAGAATTGAACCATTTCGAGATCACCTGAGCGTGGAGAGATTGCAAGTGCAAGTTCATAGTTCCACTGTTGTTGTAGAGTCGGTGTGTTATCGGCCAATCCTAACAGATATTTGATTATATCATGTCTACCGTATTTAGATGAATAATATAATACATCTTTGTCTATCTTTTTTGGTGGAGAAAGAAAATCTGAACCGAACCTATCGACAATACATTTCAATATAGTTAAATTATTTGTTTTAATTGTATTTCGCTTTGATCTATATAATATTTGATGAGAGCATTGATCGTTCTTATCGAAATATTCTTTTAAAAGATCTAAATAGCCATTTCCCGCTAATACACATGCATTTATAATCATTTCATTCCATTTATAGACTGATTTAGCTTTATATATATCTATGTGTATATAATTAACATATTTAAAAATTAATCTATTTAAAATACAATTATTAAATACTGATGAGAATATATCTTTATTCATTTAATAGACACTATGAAAAATGTAAAAAAAAAAACAGACTACTTAATAAAATTTAAATTAAATTATTTGTTTATGTACATTTTATTTTTAATTAATAAATAAATTAAAATATTAAAAGAATTAATATTTTTTGATACAAAGAACAATTTGATATTCTTTTTGCGAAATTATACTATATATTTTTTTTTATAATAAATAAATGACTGATTTACAAAACAGCCCAGAAAGGTTTTACAACTTTTGTTGTACCACTGATTTGATTGAATGAATCTTTAATATTTGAATTGTTCATTGAAATAGTTGAATCTTTTGAGATCATTGTAAAGTTCAATTGATTTCCAGATGAAAATGTGATATTCTTTAAGTTATCTGTTAAAAATTAAAAAAATAAAATGTTAATTTAAATCAAATAATTAAAAATATAAAATTTTAAAGATCACTTACTGATTAACATTTTAAATTTATTTTATAATATTTTGTTTTTTTAAATTAAAGTTTAAAGTTTATATTTATTTAATTAATTTGATGATTTAAATGAAATGAAATCAAATCCTATTTATATGTTTTGAAATTGAATGAAAAATGATTTATTTGATTGTTTTAAAATTTAAAAGATATAAAACAAATCCAATAATTATGATGTTTGTTTTAAAGTAAATATCAGTGTGTGTTGATTCAATCACTTTAACTGATTTGATTTGTAATTCGAAATTAGAATTGTTAAATTTTAATTAAAAGTGTATAAAAAAAAGATATACAATGTTAAATCAGTCAAATAGTATATCATCATCATCTGATAATGTCATTTTTTGTAATTATACAAATGACATCAACATTTTTATGATTATTAACAATTTTGTGTTTTCTATTAGATTACATATTTTCAAACATTAAATTAATTCAATATCTATTAAACAACAGATAATATATATTTTTAACAATAAAAATGATATCATGATGATTTTAGCAAACAATCGAAATTAATTAAACTGAACTACATTTTGTTGCATTGATCAATGTTGACGATTGTTGTTGCATCATTTTTTTTAACTTAAAGTTGTTCTATTTTATCATCTCGAATTGCTTATTCCTTTAATTCTTTGATGACATCTCCTACTATTGGTGGTGAAAATAGGTTGTAATCGTTGTGTTGTTGTTCTTCGTGTTGATGTTGTCGTTGTGATATATTATAATCTTATAACTATTTGTTGACTGATATGATAATCTGTTTATGTGTATGATATTAAACAATGAATAACAATGAATTTGTAAGATTCTCCTTAATTTAAAGATTTACATTATTCTACACTGCAGAGGTTGATACGAGTTGTATACTGTAAAGGTCACACTGGGTGTCAAAGCGAAATAAATGATTTCAAGCTTAAACCAAAAAAAAAAAGTCAAAAAAAAAAAAAAGGTTTGATGAATAGATGTTTACAAAATTTTGTAAAATATGTAATGCTACTAGATTTTAAAAGAAATAAAGTGATTAGAGAAATAAGTGATTAGAGAAATATCAAACTAATTAGGTAATATGTCTAGATTTTTGTTAATATTTGAAATAATAAGTCTATGTTATTTTACATTTGTTATTTCTGAAACTATAAAATGTTTCTCCAAGTATAATCATGCTCAATATGATTTAGATTAGATTAAATCAATGGAAATATTCGATTCGAATGTTAGAGAGGAATTAAGACATAAAATATATAATATGGGTACAATTCATGATATGCGAAGTAAGTAATGTGTTGTTAAGTTCAATTGGAGTGCCAGCAACATGTTTTTATTTATCATTCTGATGTTCCAGGCTAATATTATAATAAGGAGAAATTTGTAAACAATGTATATCAAAGATATCATTGGATACATATTTGGGTATGTATATATTAACTATTCACTTATTTATACTATGTTTTTATTAATTAAATAAAAGAATATAATATATATATAATTTGTTACATACTTTGTGAAGCCCAATCAAATTGTTATAGAGAAAGAAGCGTTGGAAATCTCGAACAACTATAAAAATACAACTACAGAGACACAAACAGCAATCACAGAGACGACAACTAGATCGGTTTTTGACGATATTACAGTGGTGTTATAACTCTTACGTTCTCAGAGTCAATCTATTCACTGTTTTTTGTAATCCAGTATATGACAGTTGTATGAGAGAAATAGTAGCAAAGACCTTTCTTAAGAACCGGAAACACGCACGATACCTCGAACATATCATCTCAATCCATGGTGACGCATTACATTCGGATATGAAGAGGATTCATCACCTTAGGTATTAACTATTCATAGTATCAAGTGTTACATCGAGAAAGAATAACGATTCTCTCCAGCAAAGAAGTAATAGGAGTAACTCAATCCACCCCATATATTATGCTGTTATAATTAAGAATTTCGAGACTGCATCGCAAAGTGATTCTATCAACAGAGAGGATAGTATAACATAATGGTACAACAAAATTCAAATCTTATCAATAAAGTCTGCAGTTATATTTAAGCATCAGCTGCACCAGCTATTAGATATCTAAGGTTTATTTGATTTGATCATTCGTTATTTAATATGAATTAAGTTGAGCTGATCACATCTTTTCATATTATCTCCAATTCTCATTAGCATAATCTCATATCTATTTTGTATGTCTTTCTAAACAATTCATATGATAATAGACTTTGATGACACTGCGCTGGTGATCGGCGGTACCAAACTATTATATTTGTCTATCCAAAGCTTATCAGTGATATGAACAACCAACCGTCACATTGATTGCTTGATCGTTCTTAATCATTGGGAAAATAATATTGAAAGAAATAATAACTATCAATAATAATAAATCGAATTTTATTTGTTTTTATTTACAATTTTTTTTTTTAAATAAAAATATTAAAAGAATTAATATGTTTTGATACAAAGAATAAATTGATATTCTTTTTGTGAAATTATACTATATTTTTTATAATAAATAAATGACTGATTTGATTTACCAGACAGCCCAGAAAGGTTTTACAACTTTTGTTGCACTTATTTGATTAAATGAATCTTTAATATTTGAATTGTTCATTGAAATTTTTGAATCTTTTGAAATCATTGTAAAGTTCAATTGATTTCCAGAGGAAAATGTGATATTCTTTAAGTTATCTGTTAAAAAATAAAATGTTAATTGCAATTAATTCAATTATTTTATTTAATTTTAAAGATCACTTACTGATTAACATTTTTAAATTTATTTTATAATATTTTGTTTTTTTTAAATTAAAGTTTTAATTTTATATTTATTTAATTAATTTGATGATTAAAAGAAATGAAATCAAATTCTATTTATATGTTTTGAAATTGAATGAAAAATGATTTATTTGATTGTTTTAAAATTTAAAAGATATAAAACAACCCAATAATTATGATGTTAATTTTAAAGTAAATATCAGTGTGTGTTGATTCAATCATTTTAACTGATTTATCTTGTAATACGAAATTAGAATTTAATAATTTTTAATAAATAAAGATACACAATGTTAAATCAGTCAAATAGTATATTATCATCATCTTATAAAGTTATTTTTTGTAATTATATAAATGACATCAACATTTTTATGATTATTAACAATTTTGTGTTTTCTATTAGATTGTATTATTTCAAACATTAAATTAATTCAATATATCTATTAAGCAACAGATAATATATATTAACAATAAAAATGATATCATGATAATTTTAGAAAACAATCGAAATTAATTAAACTGAACTACATTTTGTTGCATTGATCAATGTTGACGATTGTTGTTGCATCATTTGTTTTAACTTAAAGTTGTTCTATTTTATCATCTAATTGCGTATTCCTTTAATTCTTTGGAAATAGGTTGTAGCTGTAGTTGTGCTATTGTTATTCATGTTGTTGTTGATGTTGTGGTTTGTTTATTATAATCTTGTAAATATTTGTGGACTGATTTGATAATCTATTTATACTATTCAAAACTAAAAGTAGGAAAGTGTTTAAGATATTGAACAATGAAATTGTTTCACAATGTATTACATATATTGATTCATTTTGTAATTTAAAGATTTAGATTATTCTAATTGTAACACTCCAGAGAGAAATAAAATGATCAGATATTTTTCTTTTACCATTAAAATATAACTAAAGACTTTTAATTGTTGGTTTATAGATGATCTTTAAAAAGGTTATAAAATTTGAATTTTTGGGTAATCGTTCTATCTGTTGGAATTTCAGGGTGTCAGAGTAGATAGTTTTAACTCCAAGATATGATCATATCGATTATATTTGATACGTATTTAGGTATGATTATATTTGTTAATTTCTCTTCAAATAGATAGAACCCAAATTGATAGGGTTCACAACCTTTATACCACAAATTATATGTATTCTTTAATATTTTTGAAATCTAGCACAGCCACAAAAAGGCAACTTCAAAAACACTAACAGCAATCACAGAGACCATTTTAACAATATTAGAAGTGCTAGAACTTGTATTGTATAAATCTTGCATCCCCAGGGTCAATCTATTCACTGTGTAATGTCATCCAAGGTATTACAGTTGTATGAGAAATAGTAGCAATGACCTTCTAAAACGATGGGACAACACATGGCACGATACCTCGTACATCCATGGTGACATATTACAGACTGCTGTGGTGATTGGTTTTACAAATTCCAAGTTAAGTGGGCATGATCTAGCAAACGTCTTTCCAACTTGGATACCGTATTTATAATAAGTCAGATATTCTTTTGAAAGATCTAAATAACATTTATATTTTCATTAAGCTTTAATAGATCTTGAATAGATTATTTAAGATAAGTTCAATTTTTGTTGATAAAAACACGTGTGAAAATCAAGAAAAAAAAATATAATAAACAATCATATGAATAATTTTATTTTTATTTTTAAAATTAATAAGTAAATAAAAAAATAACTTTACAAAGACTACTTAATTAAATTTAAATTAAATTATTTGTTTATGTACATTTTTATTGGTAAATTAATAAATAAATTAAAATATTAAAAAATTAATATTTTTTGATACAAAGAATAAATTGATATTCTTTTTGTGAAATTTTACTATATATATATTTTTTTAAAATAAATAAATTGTTGATTTACCAGACAGCCCAGAAAGGTTTTACAACTTTTGTTGTACCACTGATTTGATTGAATGAATCTTTAATATTTGAATTGTTCATTGAAATAGTTGAATCTTTTGAAATCATTGTAAAGTTTAATTGATTTCCAGATGAAAATGTGAAATTCTTTAAGTTATCTGTTAAAAATTAAAAAATAAAATGTTAATTTAATCAAATAATTAAAAATATAAAATTTTAAAGATCACTTACTGATTAACATTTTTAAATTTATTTTATAATATTTTGTTTTATTAAATTAAAGTTTTAAGTTTAAATTTATTTAATTAATTTGATGATTTAAATGAAATGAAATCAAATCCTATTTATATGTTTTGAAATTGAACGAAAAATTATTTATTTGATTGTTTTAAAATTTAAAAGATATAAAACAACCCAATAATTATGATGTTTGTTTTAAAGTATATATCAATGTGTGTTGATTCAATCATTTTAACTGATTCTACTTGTAACACAAAATTAGAATTTTATAATTTTTAATAAAAAGTGTATAAAAAAAAGATATACAATGTTAAATCAGTCAAATAGTATATCATCATCATCTGATAAAGTCATTTTTTGTAATTTTAAAAATGACATCAACATTTTTATGATTATTAACAAACTTGTGTTTTCTAATAGATTATATTATTTTCAATGATTAATTAATTCAATATCTATTGTTTAATAGACAACAATAAAAACAATAAAATATTTTAAATAATTTAATATTTAATTTTAATAAAAAAAATCATAAACTGATGGTTGTATTAAGATTGTATTAGTGGTAAATAATTAATTAATTAAAAATAAAACATATTTTTTACGATTTTAAAGCTGGCACTATCTCATTATGGTAAAATTTTTGTTTTGTTTACTTTTACTCTGTTTGTTTTAGTACTAATTTTGCTTTCTTATGTCATTATTCATTGTATTCATGATCAGAGTCTTCAAAGTTGGAGATATTTGGTGTATGTTCTGTATTATGACTGTGGATGTGACTTTGGGGTGTTTGTCATAACCTTTTTCTTTCTTTGAGTTAATTAAAGTGGTTGTTGTAGCAGCTTTCCAAGTCCAAACAATTGATATACCATTCTTTCTCATAACAATTTATTTTTTTGATCAAAAGATATGACATATTTGTCTACTGGTATAACCTCTAGTTCTGAATTGTTCGAAAAAAATTAATTTATTTTCCCTATTCTGTTCACCATACTATCGATGTTCAGTTTAATATCTGATGTTCCATTTATTAAGCCACTTCAAATAGAACCGTCAGATTGAGATTGAACACTGCAGGTGCATCCTGTAGTTTCTCCTTTTTTTCAAAAAATATTATCAAAAACAAAGAACACTCTTCTATTTAAAGTAAATAATATTTTTTATACATAATATCAGAATAATTAAAAAAAAGGAAATAATTTTTAAAATACAAATTTATTTTTTATAGATTTTATTATTTTAAATTAATAAATAAATTAAAATATTAAAAGAATTAATATTTTTTGATACAAAGAATAAATTGATATTCTTTTTGTGAATATATGGTTTAGTTTAAATAATTAATTGGTAGATTTACCAAACAGCCCAGAAAGGTTTTACAACTTTTGTTGCACTGATTTGATTAAATGAATCTTTAATATTGGAATTGTTCATTGAAATTTTGGAATCTTTTGAAATCATTGTAAAGTTTAATTGATTTCCAGATGAAAATGTGATATTCTTTAAGTTATCTGTTAAAAATTAAAAAAATAAAATGTTAATTTAAATCAAATAATTAAAAATTTATTTATTTTAAAGATCACTTACTGATTAACATTTTTTTATTAAATTAAATTTTAAAGATTAAATTTATTTAATTAATTTGATGATTTAAATGAAATGAAATCAAATTCTATTTATATGTTTTGAAATTGAATGGAAAATGATTTATTTGATTGTTTTAAAATTTAAAAGATATAAAACAACCCAAAATTGATGATGTTTGTTTTAAAGTAAATATCAGTGTGTGTTGATTCAATCACTTTAACTGATTTATCTTGTACTTCGAAATAAGAATTTAAAAATAAAAAGTGTATTAGTTAAAAAGTAATTTAAAAATAAATAGATATATAATATTAAATCTGTCAAACAGTATATCATCATCTTATTATTAATATTTTTTAATAATACAAATGTCATCAACATTATTATGCAGATAAAAAAATGTAATAACAAGTTTGTGTTTTAATCAATTTGGTGTTATTCAACTTTATTTATCTAATTCTTAAGTGTGTCGAATATCTTTGAAAGGGGTGAATGTAAGACTAGCCTAGGTCTCTTTCGTCTGCTGTCATTGTCTTCACGGTGAGGGTCTTCAGGATTGTTGATTTCGGGTGGGTTTCCTTCAGTAACAGGTCTAGAAACTTTGGTGGTAGTGGTAGTGGTAGTGGTAGAAGTGGTTGTTGTTGCAACTTGTTGCTGATTTTGAGGTTCGACGGTGGTGGTTGTTGTTGTTGTTGGAACCATCCAAGGCCAGACATTTGGTATGCCAAACTTACGCTCAACGATATCTTTTGCCTCGTCAAAAGATCTACCTCTGATGTAACCTTGAATATTGCAGTATTCGAAAAAGTATTTCATTTTGCACATCTCGTGTACAACTGAATCGATGTTCCATCGACGCTCTAACGTTCCATTGATAAAACCACGACAAAGTGAGCTGTCAGATCTCAGCTTTAGACCGAACACTGCTAGTGCATCGACCAGTAGTTTCTTTCTCTCTCCTTGTTCCTTGATGATTTGTCTATTTCTCTTCTCTTGTTCTATCGATGCTTTTATTCTGTCGATCATTTCTTGAAATTCATAATGACCTCTGAGATAGCGATCTACTACATATCTATTCGATGAATCGACAACGATATCCGAAGGAAAGTCAGTTTCTAATTTCTGTTTTCTCCTGTTGTACTCGATTAAGAATGTTGTTTTAGCAGGATTGACGAAATGATAAATCAATCGAAAGATAACAACATTTCTCCACACAGGAAAGAAGTACTCGTCATTTGGCAAACCATTGTAGCATTTACCCTTGCATTTACACTTTGGTGAGCAACCAACACCTTTCTTTCTGCATCCACACGCATTGTGACACACCGAATTGTAGGCAGACATCTTGGAGCATGAACATTTATTTTTAACTACCACTGTTGTTGGTGTAGTAGTAGTTGTTGTTGTTGTTGAGATTGTAGATTCTGGTGATAATGTAAAAGAATCGGTGTATACTGGTGATAATGTAAAAGAATCAGTACATTCTGGTGATAAAGTAAAAGAATCTGTAGATTCTGTTGATAACGTAATTGAATCTGTAAGTTGGTGTTGTTCATTTCTATTGGTTGTAGTTGTAGTTGCAGTTGTTGGTATATCGATTGAAGAGATAGTATTATGATGTATGTATTCCATTATATATACATAACTGTGAGAATTTATAACTATATAAACTCTATCTTTTATTAAAACAAATTTGTTTTCATGTTGTTTTTAAATCAACTAATTGATCAGCGTATTATAGTTGAATCATCCTTTTTGATTGACATCATGATAATAACACTTGTTATAATTCAATCACTGCTATAGATTCCATTTTGAATACAACCACATATAAAAAATAAAAATTTAAAAAAAACCCCACCCTCTTACAAGCCAAAACAAAAGGATAATGATTTGTTGGATTGTAAAGAAACAAAAGGATAATGATTTAAAAGTCTCAAGAGAAAAAAAAAAATAAAATTTTAAAAAAATGTATATACAAAATAAAGATAAAATAGTAGTTATTTAATAGATTGATTAAAATCATTATTAATAAAAATAAAATTAGGAAAACACAAGTTTGGTTGATTTTTTTTTTCACTTAAAATGTTGATGACATTTATATAATTACAAAAAATGGTGATGATGATATACTATTTTACTGATTTTACATTGTTTATCTTTTTTATACTCTTTTAACTTTTATTATTATTTTCTACTTTCGAATTACAAGATAAATCAGTTAAAATGATTGAATCAACACACACTGATATTTACTTTAAAACAAACATCATAATTATTGGATTTTGGTTTTATCTTTTAAATTTTAAAACAATCAAATAAATCATTTTTCGTTCAATTTCAAAACATATAAATAGGATTTGATTTCATTTCTTTTAATCATCTAATTAATTAAATAAATATAAACTTAAAACTTTAATTTAAAAAAACACAATATATTAAAAAATAATTAAAAATGTTAATCAGTAAGTGATCTTTAAAATTAAATAAATTTAAATAAATTTGTTATAATTAATATTTTATTTTTTAATTTTTAACAACAGACAACTTAAAGAATATCACATTTTCATCTGGAAATAAATTGAACTTTACAATGATTCCAAAAGATTCAAATATTTCAAAGAACAATTCAAATATTAAAGATTCATTCAATCAAACCAGTGGAACAAAAGTTGTAAAACCTTTCTGGGCTGTTTGGTAAATCAAATCAAACAATTTTTTATTTATGTCAAAACAAATAATTTCACAAAAAGAATATCAATTTATTCTTTGTATCAAAAAATATTAATTCTTTTAATATTTTTATTTATTTATTAATTTAAAAATAAAATTGTATATAAAAATTATAATCTTTTTAAAAATTTTTTTTTTTTTAAATTAATTCTTTTTTTATTTGAAAGTCATTTTTTCTTTAGATTTAGAGTACATCTTTTCCTTTTAAGGACCAATTGAGGGAACCTAAAAGATAATTAAAAATTTAAATCTCTCTAAATTAAAAAGTATTTTTGTAGAAATCTGAGGTTGGGGTTGTTTTTGTTTTCTTTTTAACAAAAAAAAAAAAAACCAAAATCAATCATTTTTTCTGATTGACAAAATTTCTTTTATCTTTTTTTTTATTATTTAATATTAATTGTTCAATCAAAAGGATGATTCAATATCTTTGTCAATCAATTGACAAACAAAAAATGAACAATTTATCTTTTATTTTTAGTATAAAATAGGCTACAAGTGGCTCTATAGTTATTTTATTTTCATACCAAGTTATAGAATGGAATACACACATCATAATACTATCTCTTCAATAGATATACCAACAACTACAACCACAACCAATATAAATGAATACCAACCTGCAGATTCATCTACAACAACAACCATTTTGTCCGTATCAAATAGCGGTGCTAGAGATGTTACTCCAGAGTCGTTACTGACATCTACAACAGCAACAGAAACAACAACTACTACTACTACACCAACAACAGTGGTAGTTAAAAATAAATGTTCATGCTCCAAGATGTCTGCCTACAATTCGGTGTGTCACAATGCGTGTGGATGCAGAAAGAAAGGTGTTGGTTGCTCACCAAAGTGTAAATGCAAGGGTAAATGCTACAATGGTTTGCCAAATGACGAGTACTTCTTTCCTGTGTGGAGAAATGTTGTTATCTTTCGATTGATTTATCATTTCGTCAATCCTGCTAAAACAACATTCTTAATCGAGCACAACAGGAGAAAACAGAAATTAGAAACTGACTTTCCTTCGGATATCGTTATCGATTCATCGAATAGATATTTAGTAGATCACTATCTCAGAGGCCGATGTGAATTTCAAGAAATGATCAACATTCTAAGAGCTTCCATTGAGCAGGCAGAGAGAAAAAGACTACGTATCACAGAACAAGAAAAGAGAAAGAAACTACTGGTCGATGCACTAGCAGTGTTCGGTCTAAAGCTGAGATCTGACAGCACACTTTGTCATGGCTTTATCGATGGAACATTAGAAAGTAGATGGAACATCGATTCAGTTGTACACGAGATGTGCAAAATGAAATTCTTTTTCGAATACTGCAATATTAGAAGTTACTTTGTTCGAGGTGTATCTTTTGACCTTGCAAAACATATAGTTGAGCACAAGTATGGTATACCAGATGTCTGGCCTTGGATGGTTGCAACAACAACAACCACAACAACCACCGTCGAACCTCAAAATCAGCAACAGGTTGCGATCACCACCACCACTGACGTTTCTGCAGCAGTCACAGAAGGAAACCCACCAACTGATATCTCCATCTCTGAAGAATCTGACCATGAAGACAATGACAGCAGACATAAGAAAGCTAAACTAGTCTGATAAACAAACTCTTTTACCCCTTGGAGTAGTAATAATACTATCATTAAAGTGTCATCATTAAAATTAATGTTTTATTTGAAATTTTTCATATAATATTTTTTTATTCTAAACTCATACTATCTATTATCTGTTGCTTAATAGATACATTTAATTTATTTATTTTTTATCTACTAGAAAACACAAGTTTGTTAATATTATTTTTATTTTAAAAAATGTTGATGTCATTTGTATAATTTCTATAAATTGATAAAAGAGGATGATGATAAAACACAATTTGACTGATTTAACATTGAATATCTATTTTAATATACATTTAATTAAAATTTAACAATTCTAATTTCGAATTACAAGATGAATCAGTTAAAATGATTGAATCAACACACACTGATATTTACTTTAAAATTAACATCATAATTATTGGGTTGTTTTATATCTTTTAAATTTTAAAACAATCAAATAAATCATTTTTCATTCAATTTCAAAACATATAAATAGAATTTGATTTCATTTCATTTAAATCATCAAATTAATTAAATAAATATAAACTTTAAACTTTAATTTTAAAATAAATATTAAAAATAAATTTAAAAATGTTAATCAGTAAGTGATCTTTAAAATTAAATAAAACAATCTATTATTAAAATTAACTTTTTATTTTTTAATTTTTAACAGATAACTTAAAGAATATCACATTTTCATCTGGAAATCAATTGAACTTTACAATGATTTCCAAAGATTCAACTATTTCAATGAACAATTCAAATATTAAAGATTCATTGAATCAAATCAGTGGAACAAAAGTTGTAAAACCTTTCTGGGCTGTTTGGTAAAACTACCATTTATATATTTTTATACATATAATATATAGTATAATTTCACAAAAAGAATATCAATTTATTCTTTGTATCAAAAAATATTAATTCTTTTAATATTTTTATTTATTTATTAATTTAAAAATAAAATTGTATATAAAAATTCAAATCAAATCATTTACTTTATTCCATATTTATAAAGTGATATTTATAGTAAAATTTAAATATATTTTTTAAAATGTAAATTAATAAAAATAGTATTTAGAGTTGAAATTCTTTATTTATAAAAGGAATAATTATAATTGGTGTATTTATTATCGGTAAACTTAAAAATTATATTTTTTTATTTTTTATTAATAGTCTGTTGTGAAGTTTTTAACAAACATTCCAAAATGGTTTTGAAAAATTTTGTTCAGATTTTGGTACAGTAGTACTAGTGGAGTTCTTGGCTGAAATACTAATAATTCCTTCGTTTGATAGAGAATTTAAAGAGTTATTAATGTTGGTCATTATGCTTGATTTAACTAAAAAGAAATTATTATTTAAATTTTCTTTTGGGAAAGCAAAAATAAACAAATTAGGTTTATATTTATTAAAATTTTTAATTTTAAAAAAAAATTAAATAAACTTACTTATTAACATTTTCTATAAATCGAATCCCTTTATTTTATTTAATTTTATCTATGGTTTTATAAATATTTTGATAAAATATGATTGTTTAAATAGATTTAGGAATATTGACGACACTCCCAAAATAAACATTAAAAAAATGATGAACAACCACCACCACTATCCTATCAAGAGAATTGTATTCAAAACCCAAAAAAGGTGAGAATGAGGTGTGGTAAAAAACAATTTGTCTCTATGCGAGTGGTAAATTCAATGATATTTGATGTTGATCTTACTAAAAGTTGTTTTAGACTGACTTGGTGTGTGATTGAACATAAATATGATGATAACCAATTGATTGAATAGAATAAATTTTTATACAAACTATCTTATCAAAATGCGTATTTTTCACTCTTTGTAGTATGAGAATTGTGTTGATTCATTTTTTTTGAGTGGTTTTGTAAAAGTTACTACTGACATCATTTTTTTAATGATGGTTTACCTCAATATCATTTTGATCATATGTTTAATAAATAAATTCTCCTAATAGAATATTAGGAATTTGTTATTAGAAATAAGATAGACTATGCTATTCTTGTCAATTATACTTTATCAGCAATTGGTTACATCTTTATAATTCTTATTAAATAAAAATATTACTTTAGAGTTCAAAATTTTTGGTGTAATTTATTAGCCGGTTTTAGGATAGGATTGATATTATTTTCTTGTTTCTTTAATTGCTTTCCCAGTCTATATTAAATAAAGACTTGTGTTTATATTTTAATAAGTTAAACCAATTAAATTTAATATGATAAATCAATATAAATTATTATTCTTCTGATTAGATTAAATATATAAATAATAAACTTTTTACAATATTTTAATGTTGTTGTCATATTGGAATATCCCTAAAAGATTAATTGATAAAGATGTAATATAATAGGATCTAAAAGGAAATATATACCTTTAGAGAAAATTAACAATCACCATAATAATTATTTTATAAAAATTAACTATAAATTTTGAAACACAAAAGTGTTAATCATCAATGAAGAGAGAAGCATTACAATATAACTCTATGGATTTACTCTAGATTTATTTATATGATAGTAAATGAAAATTAGATTGACTTTGATCTGCCAAGTTCTTTTTTGTTGGTAAACCAATACTGTCAGTGTTGAACTACATATTTCTCTATTATCGTTTACACCAAGCTTAATCATACTAAATTATTGGCTAAATAATTTATCAATTTTGCTAATAACATAAAAGGTAGACTATTTAATAAAATTTTGATGGTTTTTGTATTTATATAAAATAATATTCTAATGAACGTGCATAAAAAATAATTTTGATCAAATCTTAACACTTGCATTCGAAAAATAAAAAATAAAAAAAACACAATATTTGTTGTTTATTTGATTTATTGGTATTCTATACAGTGAGGTACCTCGAACATTCAAAGTTAAGTTGATCTCTCAGTGGTAATTCTTTCTTTCTTTCTTTTTTTGCATATGTAGATAGCATGCCATTTTAAAAATGATGATATGATATGTTGGAAGTGTTGTCGAGGTTGGTGTGATGGTTTTGGGGGAAATCTTTTCGATTACAATAATTTCATTCTATAAATATTTATATCTTTCATATTGATTGTGTTAAGAAAAATACGACTATGTGTTGTTTTTATTGGCAGTTGATGTGATGGTTGGTGAAATCTTTTCGATTACAGCAATTTCATTCTTTAAATATTTATATCTTTCATATTGATTGTGTACTGGCTCTCTATCCTGAACAAATTGTACTTTCCTACCATGTTTCTTTGTGAAATCCGTTTGGTATTTGTGCAAGTGGATCTGGAGTGTTCGTTTCTCTTGTCTTACTTTTTGGTATCTCTCTACCAACTCTACATTACTTAATTTACAAAGTATTTCTTCAAGTGAAGATATTATATCATGTTGTTGTTGTTGTTGTTGTTGTTGATTTGTTTCTTTGTTACTATTATTATTTAATATTATATTTTGTTGTACATTACTTTCAAGTGTTGGTGATGTTGTGGGTGTTACATTTGATGATGTGTTTGTATTATTTATATTTGTGTTTGTATTATTTGTATTTGTATTTATATTTGTATTTGTATTTGTTATTGTAGGTATAGAAGCTGTAGATGTGGTGGTTGATGACGATGATGTTGTCGATGTTGTTAGGTTGGATGAGGAAGATGTCAATGAAGCCTGTGAGTTCGTCGATGTTAATACTGCAGTGTTGGAATCGTTCGATCGAGACAAAGAGTTGAGTGTTGTTGGTGGTACAATGGGTGGAGACATCGACGATGTCTCGATCAATGCTTTGACATCTCTGTAGCGTTGGTAGAGTGGTCGCATTACCTCCTTTTCGTTCTTTCTTGGCAGGTGACCGTGTTGTCGTTTAAACTGTAGATCAAACTCTCGTAACTCTTTCTTGATCGATGACTTTTCATCTTTCAGTTCATGCGGTGACATCAAGTTGATATCAGAAGGTCGACCACACTCACGTCTTATCTGAATCAAATGAGACCATGCCAACTCCAACGGACTTTGTTCGACTTGATTTGTTAACAAAACTCTATGACCACTTGATGTTAATGAATTTGTTGTTGTTGTTGCTGTTGTTGTTGTTGGTGTAGTAGTAGTTGTAGATGTAGTTGGTGCAGCTGTTGTTTCTGTAGATGTTGTAGGTAATGTTGTTGGTACAGTTGTTGTTGCTGATGTTGTTGTTGTAGATGTTGTATATGATCTTGGTGATGAACTGTTCAAGTTTCTAGGTGATGGTTGTTGTTGCTGTTGTTGTTGTTGTAGATTGTTTGCAAGTTGTGATTTCAAGAGAGATCGCAACTGAGGTGATGACGATGAAGATGATTCTGGATTCGAGTTGTTTCTAATGTATCTTGGTGACAGTTGGCTGTTGCTGTTGCTACTGCTGTTGTTGGATGTTGGTGAAGTAGGTTGGTTAAGTGTTACAGAGTTTCTTGGTGATGAGGGTGTGGTTGATGGTGCACTTGCCGGCGCCAGCTGCAAGAAGAATTCCTCGCCACGTATCAGCTCGAAACTCTCAGAGATCTGTAGATCTTTCTCAAAGAGAATCGAGCAGGTCTTGTTGATGAGCATACGCATCAACTCTGGATTGTTGTCGTCGAGCGTCAGTGAGTTTCTCGGTGAGGTGGGTGGCAGCGGTGACAAACTTGGCGAAGCGTGACTGGAACTAGCAGACCGGCTAATACTGACGGCGGGTGGTTGCAGCAGTTGTTGTTGGCTGTTCGTTGCAGCAGCAGAAGTCTGTAGAGTAGGTATCAGAATAGAGAATCTACTGCCAGAGTTACCACCGCTACCGCTACTACTACTCGCACTGCTATTACTACTGAAACCACTCTTCTCTTGCTGCTTGCTATTATTGTTGTTGTTGTTGCTGTTGTTTGTAGTAGCATTGACATTGGAATCTGCTGTGCTAGCTGCCGATGTGGTAGTAGTCGTTGTCGTAGCAGTAGCTGTAGTAGCTGCTGCAGCTGTCGACAAAGCAGCAGGAAACGGTGGAGTACTCGGTTGATCTGGATCTAAAAACATATTGGAAGGTGTCAAAGGCGATGGTGGTGGCGGTGAACGCAATGCAAGCGCCGAGAAGAAATCGTCAAACAATGCAATAGGTGATGAAGGTGATGATAGTTCTTGTCTTGTTAAAGTAGAGTGTTGTATTGCTGTTGTATTATTATTATTATTATTAATATTATTAATATTGTTATTATTATTTATATTATTGTTATTATTATTGTTATTAATATTATTATTATTATTATTATTACTGTTTAAAGATGATACTGCTACAAAATTATTATTATTATTATTAATGCTATTAATATTATTACTGTTGTTGTTATTGTTGTTGTTGCTTAATTTTGTTTGTGATTGTAAAATTGTATTGTTTGTGGTTGTGTTCTGAAGTTGTGGGGTGGTGGTTGTGGTGGTTCCACTGAGCGTGTCAAAATTAAAGGGTGTGCCATTCGAAAATTTCATGGCGTTTCTTTTTGAGGAGGTGGTTGGTGACTCTTTTCCCGCCAAATTCGCTATTAAACTTGGTGATATCTGATTACTTAGTATATTGATTACAAACGATGGTAATTCTGCATTCTACAAATTATTAAGTATAATAATAGATTAGATATATATTTGTAAATAAATAAATATTAGTTTTAAATACTGTTTGTGCTTTGTGTGTTTTGTTGTTGTTTTGCAAGGCTTACATTAAATAGATATTCAAATTCATCGATCATTAATAAGAATACACCATTTACATGTCTAGCGTCTTCGATCATCTTGACGGTGTCTTCGTTTTGTGGTCGCATTACCGTTGGACCGAAAATGATTGCCAAGTTTGACGATGTCATCTTGTTGACACTCGATTTCAAGGTGATCTCTTTCAGTAGTGATGTCAGGTGTTTCAGCAATGAATAGTGTGCCAATGGTAACTGACTCAAAAGTGTTTTAATTGCATTCGTTCTACCTAATTTATCTTTAGATTCTAAATATATACATAGATTGATTGATTTTATCATAAAATTAGAATATAAACAATCAAACTAACTAAATAAACAGTTTTAAACTAACTAACTACCATTGTGTGATTTAACAAAAGATTCATAGAGTGCAAATGTAAGGAGTGGATCCGGTAGTTCTCTTATGAATAGCTTTAGGAGTGATGCTTGTGTATGAATGTCGGGGTATTGCGTGGCCAGTTCATTGCGTGAATGTATTTTGCCTTCGTTGTACAGTTTTTTCAGGTGTTGGATGTCGGTGTTCGCTCCGGGCACTCGAAAGATACCCTCAGTGGTCAATCCACCCAACTCTCTGATATTCGTGGTGATGTGATATGCAATGTTTGGCACGAGATCGTCCTCATTGATTCTATTGAATCGCTTGAACAACTCGTTCAAATGTACATTGAATACCTGATTACTGCTGCTACCACCTCCACTGCCATTTCCAGAACCTCCGCTGCTGGCATCCTGGTTTTCTGAATCGTTTTGATGTTTGGAATTTCTAGAGTTTACAGGTGATCCGTTGTTCGGTGAATTACCCGACTGCGGACTTCCACCATTTCCACCTAAATTATTCCAAAAATTGTATATCTTTTTATTTTTCATCATTTGCTATGAATTTGTATTTCTATTTCGATTTCGATTTCGTTTTGGATTTGGATTTCCACTTTGGTGGTTGTTGTTGTTGCTATGTTGACAAACTACCAAATTCCAAGATAATCTATTCTCTTTAAATATGAATGTTTATATAGATAATAATATTTTGATTCTGTTTCTTTATATTTCCTTCTATCTAAATTTATCTTTAACTATTTTTATTAAAAATATTAATGTACAATTTAAAGTTCATATATTTGTTTATTTATATCATAAGTTATTCTAATGATTGATTTAATATGAATGATATCTAGTGTTACGAAATAGAGAACAATAAATTATTTATAAATAATAATTAATAAAAAGGGGGTAATTTGTTTTGGTTGCAAAGAAAAAAATAGAAAAACAAAAAAATAAAAAGGGATGGTATTTCAAATAATTAATTTGGTGATTGAAGGGGGGGTAAAAAAAAAGTTAAGATGAAATGCTTTTGCAAAAAAAAGACTAAGTATTTAGTAAATTAATTTTGAAGATATATATTATATATAAAATTGAATAATAAAATAGTTTAGTTTTATTATTATTATTTTTAAATATATTTTTAGAAGTGATGATGATGATGATGATGATGTTGTTGTTATTATTTTTGTTGATTTAAACAATAATAATAATAATAATAATAAGAGAGAAAGTGTATGTAAGAACAAACATCACATTCAATTCTATCAAACACAATCAATATATAATTAAACAGAACAGTTGGGTTGGTATTTGTTTTTGTTGATATTGAAGGTATGAGGAGCGAAATGTGGAAAGGAATAATTAAATAACAATTGTTGTTGTATGTGGTAATCTTATCAATAATAAAAAGTTTGATATTATTACTAGTAATTTTTAAATGTAGAACAAAACAATGTGCTTGTTTTTGGTTTGTAGTTTAAAGTCAGGAAAGAAACAACATTGATTAATCAATCAATCAATCAATCATTTTGTTGATAAAGATGTTGTTGTTTTGTTTGAATGAAATAAAATCTTGGTAAATTGTAGTAAATAGTAAAAATTAAAATTTGTATCTGTTTTATTAAACAAAAACAAAACAACACAAACACAATTAGATACCAACACACATATGATATAGAGATTTTTAGTGGTGTGAGTGTGTGTGAGAACTGATAAATAGTATAAGTAAAAAAAATACAAAATTCAATTATTTCTTTATTAATACAAAAAAAAAAAAAAGAAATTTGGTCAAATAAACAAAAACAAGGTACTATATTAAGTAAAACACTTGTGTTTATTTTAATTTTATTTGATTCGAGCGCAATTACATAGACTTATCAAAAATTGAAAGGTAATTATAAATGTTGGGTATTATTAAATAATATTATTTTTAATAGAATAGAATAAATTATGAAATTACTCAAAAGAAAATACGAAATCAGGTTTGAAATTCATCTACCAAGTAATTCCTATCCATTGAATTGTTTTGCTCAAATAATAATAATGAAGAATAGATATGATAAATGATAAACATGCTATCCATTTAATATGAATGATTGATTTGATTGACTTTATAAGTGGATTTATAATAAATTCACTGTTCTTTAGGCCTGATGCACCTGAATGTGAAATGTCCAATACTACTAGTATTCTCAAGACTAAAACAAACTGCAGCTATCTAAGAATAAATTTCCTGTGTGTTATTACTATACTATTATGAAATCTGATTGATTTGAAATCAAAAATAAGTAAACAAAAACAAACTAACAAAACACATAATTTCTCTACACCTTGATTAAATGAATTATCTCTTTTACATTCCTATTCCTATTAATGAATGCATTCATTAAAAAGACGAAATTTCAAAAGAATTGTTTTTATTCTCCAAAAACTGATAAATGATTTTTGATTTTTTTAAAAATTTTCAATCATTTATTTTAATATTTATTTATTTATTTATTTATTACTTCTTTATAATAACTGACTATTAGAGACTGCAATTGTAGTGTAGAAGATCGAGTTTGATTGCAATGTCAAAGAAGAATCCATTTTCATTCTTTAATTATGTTAAAGAGGACAATGCTGCTGTAGTACCACCACCAACACTACCACCTACAGGTGATCAACAATTACCTGTTTTCACAACCAATAACAACAATAACAATAGCAGTAGTAGCAGAAGTAATAAGAAAGTAGTAGAGAATCTATTTGATAGTGATGATGAAGACGAAGATGAAGATGATGATAATGATGAATCCGATGACGACGACGATGACGATGAAGTTATAAAGTCATCATTACCAGTTATACCACCACCACAAACTACAAAGATTAATAATATAAGCAGCGCATTACCAATACCTTCACCTTCATCATCATCATCATCAACAACAACATCATCGTCGTCATCAAACAAACCTACAAACAACTTATCTGTAAATAATCAATCACATTCACATTCACATTCATCGTCTTCAATATCAGCAATACCAACATCGGCGATAGCATCTTCACCTGCAACAGCACAATCAACATCAAAAAGACTTGGTCAGCTGTTTGAAGGAGATATCAAGCTGGATGGAGTTATCATCGATGACGATAGTCTGACACCTATTAACCAACAAACAGCAACTTCTTCAACAACATCTACGCATACCTCTAACAATAACAAACAACAACCTGTAACTTTACCACCACCTTTACCATTAGCTTCAACTTCCCTGAATCTACCATCTTCTTTAAATCTACCGACTACAACTTCCACAATAAATTCAGCAACTACAACTCCATCAACAACCATACCAACACTTTCACCTGCAGCAATACCAACACCATTAACAACATCTACAGTTTTACCAACCAATAATAATAGTAGTAATAGTAGTAGTAATATCAATGAAATGGAAATGTTAAAAATGCAACTGGAGAAACTACAACTTGAAAACAAACAATTTAAAGTTTATATCAAACAGATGAAGACAAAACAAGGCAATTTGACCACGGAGAAGGAGCAGTTGGAGTTGAAGCTGCAGAGTGCAGAACGAACGATAGAGCAGTACAAGCTGAAGGAAGTCAAGGAGACAGAGATGATGGAGTCTATGATTGCAAGCGTCGAAGCCAATCTCTCAGAGACAAAGAAGCGTGCACTCAAAGCCGAGCAACAGGTCGAACAACTACGTCAAGAGAACCACGCACTCAAGCAATCGGGTGCATCCGTTGACTCACAGGAACTTCGCTACAGACTACGCGATGCCCGTGAGAAAGGTCGCATCGTTTCGAATCTACTCAACCAAGCGGCAGCAGACGCCGATACCAACATCAAGAATCTACTCAGAGGTGTTGAAACCTTACAAAACATATCAGGTCTCCTAACTTCAATCGATAAAATATCAACATTACCATAAATAGTTAGATAGCATCATATCAACAACAATAATATAATTAATATAATAAATACACCACCACCAGGTTTAAAATGAAAACGATGAAACCAAACTTTATCTTTTTGTTGTGATTTATGATGATCATCCACACATTATCGCAATGCAAAGTTTAAAAATAAATAATAACCAAAAAAAAAACTGTTATCACCAACGAAGTGATAGATGACAACAAGTGGAGCGGCGTTCGTTGGTATGAACATACCTTATTGCGACCAATGTTTGATAGATCCTGATTTCTCAGTGCTGATACTTCTACACCAAGCTCTTGCTCCGATGGCAACGAAAAGAAATCGAAAACCTGGTGGATTGCTACGATTGCAAGTGTTGGAGGTGTTCTCGTTGTTGCAATCGTAGAAGAATCAAAAATGATGAGTAGCAAGTTAATACAATTTAATGACACTAAATAAATCTTTCGTAGTCAGACAGAAGATTTTAATGTTTGTAGTACAATATTAATTAAGGCTAAAGTTGATAGCTAAATAAAAGATGCTTTAACTTTACAAATGTTGAGTGGGTCAACCAACATAAACTACAAGTGTGGTGGTGTGAGTATTCTATCTTAAGTATTGTTGAAGAACTATATTAATATGGGTACAACAACATTTGAGATTAGACCACCACCACTAATAAAGAAAAGAATTCTATGATTGGTTAGCATTAACATCGAGACAAACATCTTTTATTTTTTCACCAATTATTAGATCAAACATAAACAAATTAAGGCAACAACAATTGAATTTTAAATATCTAATGAAAGATACAAAATTGGGTTGATTATTGTGTTTGATTATCATAATAAAAACCTTTTGACGTAGATTTACCCACAAGTTGATACGAGTTTGTTTACCTATGATGTTCAGATTGTTAAAAAATCAAAAAAAAAGCCTAAAAAAAAAAAGATTAGTTTGTTTTTTTTATTTGGCTGGTAAACCACAACAAGAAACTACATGCCTCACGTTTGTACCTTGTTAAAATTAATATAAAAACTGACTCCGAAACACCCCAAAAACACAAAATCAAAGATCATTTTAAAAATATTAATAGAAATGATGATTAATGAATCGTCTACATTTTGATAATGTTGATTTAGTATAGACCTCTAAATAAATTGATCAATGTTACCTAGATGTCAATTTTAAACACTTGTTTGTTGTTTTTTGCTAAAATCAAATCAAACACAATATAAAATTGTTGTACTAATAAACTATTAGTAATGTTATTAAAAAATAATAATCGTTTTCTTACATTATGTAGTTTGTTCTTTGTAGTTGTTATTGCTATTCTAGACTTACCGACTATAAACGCAGTTTTAAACGACAATGATTGTAAGTTTAAATAGTATCACAATATCATTATTTCATTTACTAATATAACATTATATAATCAAGTGAATTCATACAGATGGATGATCAAACAGGTAAGAATCTAAATATTCGATCGTGATGAGCATGTTCAAAAATTTTATTTTTTTCAACTTACACTTTTTTTTTTTGTTTTTTTAACATCTATTTAGTATGGATTGTCTTTTGATGTTTTAAGTCAGAATTTGTGCTCCGACTTTACAGTTTCAAATACTTTAAAGCTAACCTGTCAAGTCAATACTACAACTTCTCAAGAATATATTACGCAAATGTATAAATAATCATAATTATTCTAATAATAGTAGTTATCATAACTAATTAAAATATTATTTTAATAGATTTATTGATGATTCATATACTTTTACAGATCATGGAGAACCAGATGTAATAAATCAATTGGTTTTTACAAATCTTAAGTACATTTTGTTTGGCTCTACCAAAGTAAAGAATCCAACATACAATCTATTGTCGCTGCTAGATAACAGTGAAAACAAATTGCTTAATAATATCGGTCTAAATGGATTAGATGTTTATATCCCAAACAAATTCCCAAATTTTATTAATCTAAACACAATGTATTTTTTTTAATTATTATATTATTTTTTATTTTATATTTTATTAATCTTTTTTTAATTTCTTTTAGAACTTTAAATAATAATCTTATTAAATCGAATGTATCAAATTCAATATTCAGATCACCAATGAGATCATTTTATTTCAATCAAATTAAATTCGATCCAAATTGCTATTTAAATTTTGATACAACTCTAGTATCTCCTATAACAGAAGTGTAAGCAAAAACAATTTTATTTTCATATATTAATTAATATTAATTAAAAAAACAATTTAGTAAGATTACTACCAAAGATATCAGTACTCCAATGGTTTCAAATAATTTCCTTGCTAACCAATTTCCATCACTTTTATACTTGTGAGTTAAATTGAAAGTGATTGAATGAAAACTAAACATATTAATATATATTTTTATTTTTATTTTTGGTAGAACTTTGAGCAATATTTATGCTAATTTCCAGTCACCTTGGAATTCCAACTTGTCAATAATGTAATATTGTATTTTCATTCTAATTAATAATTGCTAACAAATATTTTAAATTAAACAGTACTTTAGGAAATTGTGAATTTTCAATTACCGATTTCAGTGTATTTCCCAAGTTGAACACTTTGTATGTCATATTTATATTGTTACAGTTCCCGCTAGCGATTAAAAAATTTAATTAATACTAACAATTTACGATTCCTTAGGAAAATAGAAAATTCAACCAATTCTCAGATTTCAAAAGTATCAAATCTTATTAATTTGTAAGACAAATATTCATTTTCTTTATTTTTTAATTTTTTAATTTTAACAATTTTTTATTCTTAAAATAAGATCTTTAAAGAACGTCAATACTTTACTTCCAATCCAATCATGGTTTAAAAATTCTTCTGGTGGCACAATGTAAGCTTAAAAATAACATTCTACGTTAGATACTATTAACATATAAACTCTCTTAATTATAGTTTGATCGATGATGATAATTTATCTGGTGTACTTGGAGATATTGGTGTTGTTCAACCAAAATCAATAGCTATATTTGGCACTCCAAGTGTCACCACCCAACTTTATCCATCGTATTGTAATACCATTTTAACTTTAAAGAATGTAACACTTTCACCTGCTACAGTACCTGACTGTTTTTATTGCTATTGGAGTCAAACCAATAGTACATTACCATCGCAAATACCACCTCCACAACCTGGTTTTATTTGTAGTATGTTATTGAAATTTAATTTTTAATCTTTATAATATCAAAACTAACTCTAATTATTTTTAATAATTAGATATTTCTTTAAATAGTCTTACCTATACAGTAAATAAATCATTAAATTGTAAGAATAATAATAATAATTTTTTAAATACTCTATTAACTTTTGATTTTAGATTTTGATATTTTTGGAACCAATCTTGGATATGGGTTGGATGTTGTTCCTAGCGATAAGCTTAGTGTTGTCATTCCGAATAAACAATTTCGATACACCTATCCAACACCATACGGTAGTACTGTAATAACATTTAGCAGCCAATTCCAATCACAATTCAGCATTAAATGGGGATCAGAAAGTAAGACTTTATTAATTATTCAAAAAAAAAAAAACAATTTTGTTTTAATTTTATTAACAATTTAATTATAGCTGTTGCAAATTACGCTCAATCTTTTCCTAGTGGAAGTGAGACAAAAATTACAGTACATGGTACTTTTCCATCTGGTGAATGGAATTACGTAGTTAAAGCGAATGGTGCAACTCCTTCTTACAGTCGGAATGAAACAACAATTGATATTACTCTGCAAAGTTCTACTACTGAGCCAGTATTAATAGAAATTTCCACTGAAATTGTAACGTTAACACTTTATTCAGCTTTTGGTATGTCACTACATCTAGATTAAAAAACTTATTATTAAATATTTTATTAATCATTTAATTATATCTTATTAGAATTTAAAATTAAATCAATTAGTAATATAACAAGTAATGGAGGAAATGTTGATATTGAAGGTAACTTTGGTCAGAATCCATATCAAGTTTCTGCTCTGGCCAAAGGAAATTCATCAGACACCTTTAGTTGTACTTTTGTTTCTATTAATTCTACGGTTTATATTTGTACAATTAAAGGTCCAATTAAATATGCTTCATTGGACATGCTGGTTTCAGCCAATGGTTATACAGCAGGTGTTAATTTAACAGTTAGTAAGTAGAATTATTTCTTTACCATTATCCAAACATTTAGTAACTTTTTCTTTAATTTAAAGATAAAGTTGTTGTTCCACCTCTTGATGATTGTGGAACCGATTCAAAATGTAATGGAAATGGGCAATGTGTATCTGGTAGATGTCAATGTTACAGAAATTTCAATGGTTACTATTGTGAGTCAGCGATTGATACTGGTGTCAAGATCACACCCAATGAAAAACAACCTGCACCAACCATAGTTACAAAAGAAGGTCTTGGATTTAAGTTCAATATCATCGCCATACAAGAGTTGAACTCTCAAGAGATGGTTGTAAATGAAATCAATACAACACAATGGAATTACAATGTCGATGTCAAACAAAATCTAACAACTCATCAGTATCTTCTTGCCAACCAGAATCCTGGTGCGACTCATGCTGTGCGAGCATTGATCGACCATTCGACATCTGACAGAACCGTAGAGTTTGCCGGTGAAACAACGATGTATCCAGCCAATACACTCAAACTCAGCATAGAAGTTAGCAATTGGAATTACTCTGACCGACTCAACCATCTAAGAGTTGTTATGGTCACTCAGATTGCGATGATGGCACCGCCAACTGGCTGCGAATCTACCGCGCCGAAACAAGACATTGGAACCGACGACAAATCCAATATCAAATTCATCAAGTTGACTATCAACGATCGTTCGTTCTACGGTCGGTTCCTCTCGGTTGGTTTGGCCGACAAGACACCGGTGACAGCGATCAACGAGATCATTTCAAACAACGATAACTACACCGATACAGTCATAGGTATTAGCATACCGTATTGTACGGAGTGTGTAGTCGATCCAGACTTTTCTGTACTATTAAACACTGGTGAAGATAACAGTGGCCAAGGATGCAACGGCGGCAGTTCTAAAGCCAGACCATCAAAGACTATGATGATTGCCATCATAGTAAGTGTAGTCGGTGCCATAATGATAGCGACAATAGTAGCAGTCGTTCTCTACTATAAGAAGAAAGAGAAAATAAGATTCCTAATGTTCAACCTTACCAACAAGAGTAAAATGAGAGAAACCTCTAGAAAATACTCTAAACAAACAATCAAATTGAAAATGGTAGATGATGAAACTAAATAAACATCATTATATGTATCATAATCTATAGATCTCAAACAAACAATCTCCTTCCTTTAATAATTATTAATAAAAATAAATGTATTATTTAGTCGAAAACAAACAATATTAATAAATATTGCTTCAACTGTTTACTAATAAAGATTAAAGAAACTTTGCATAATATTATTATACTTAATTATTACTCGTACGTAAATGGATGTAAATGAAAATCAGATATAACGAGAATTTAAAAAAATAAAAGTTAATTTGTTTTTTAGCAATTAAATAGTAAATAAATATTTATTTATAATAATTAGATATCGGTTGATCAATAATGTGTATTACTTTTTTTATATTAGGAGAGAATAAAGATAGTTTACCGTTTCTTTTGTTGAATAATAGAGATGAATTTTTTGACAGACCCACAGAACCTCTTTCTGCATGGGTGTTAAATAATGATTATAACAATAGTAATAATAATAATAATAATAATAATATAAAGATATATGGTGGTAGAGATCTTAAACAAGGTGGTTCTTGGTTAGGTATCAATACAAAAGGTCAATTTGCAGTTGTATTAAACTATAGATCCATAAAGTGTGTTTTGTTATAGATATAATCATTTGAAACAAAGTAACATTAGCTATCAACAGCAAGCTGAATGATATCCTGTTTTTTATCTATTTTTCGAAAAAAGAAATATAGTAGAACCAATCTATCCCAAGAGCAGAGGTTCCGTTATTGAGGACTATTTGTTATCAGGTGAAACTCCACAACAATACCTTACAAAGTTGAAAGAAGAGATTGATCAATATGGTCCGTTCAATGTGTTTGTTGGCGATGTTAACACTGGAGTTTGTCTGTATCTCTGTAATAGTGCAACCAATGACATCAGTAACGACATCATTGAGCTAAAGAAAGGTGTACTCTATGGTATTTCCAATGGTTTTATTGATCATAAATGGCCAAAAGGTAAATTTAAAAATATATATTCTATCGTATCATTGATACTTTACATTCTAACTTTGACTTAATATTACAGTTTCTAGAGGATTACATCTTTTGAAAGAGTTAAAATTGAATGAATTAATACCAAATGGAATACCAGATAAACATAGCTATGAAACATTGTTTAAACTGATGGCTGACAATGAGAAATCATATGAATCACTTACCAACATATATCCAAAAGAGATCGAGCATAAACTATCGTCAATCTACGTCGATGAAATAACAATTGCTGGTAGAACCTACGGTACAAGAACAACATCAATCATCATAGTAGATCAACAAAACAATGTTTACATGTCAGAGATCGACAGACAAGAAAACAAAGTCTATAATATTCAATTTGAAATAGACATTAATTAATATAATAGTTTATTTTGATGGATCTTTTTTCCATCCCCAATTTGGTAATCCAATTGATATGTTTTGTACTTTATCGAGTGGACTTGTCGATTGTGGCTTTTGATTACTACTGTTCTTCTTGATGTGTCCTCTCAGATCCTCTTTGACTGCAGACTCCAAGTCGTTGATCATCGATATCACCATTGACTTGAACGATGGATCGTGTAGTTGAGCGTCGTGCAACAACAACTTTAGTGCCGGATGAATTTGTTCTTGAATCAATTCCTTCGGTAAATTAGTGACTGACATGAATGCTCTCAGTGAATCAAACAGACACTGTGACATCTCTCTTCTATTTTCATTCGATGGATTATGATTGTTTCTTCTTACATACTCAACAATCTTTGGTAGGAAAACTAAATAGTAATAAACATTAGTGATGATTACAACTTGTGTAATAAAATTACTTACATGAATCTCTATATCTTGGTTTAACAGTTGGTATTATTTTAGTGATAGATTGTACAAATTCTACTTCCAAATTGTGATTCTTGTCATCCAAGATCTTCTCGAAAGCAATTGCAATCTTTTCGATAGCATTGTCTTCGCTTAGCTGTGAAAGAACGATCGATAATGCACCGATACACACCATTCTAACGGTTCTATCGGGATCTGTACTCATAGTAATCAAAGAAGGTACAATAGTATTTGATATTTGTTGTGGACTGAATACTGGTATCTAAAAATATATATAATTAATTATTAATAATTGATAGATAGATAGATAGATTATATTATCAATTAACTTACAATAACTTTATAAAGATTTAAAATACATGATCTAACTTGGTTTGATGGGTTGGCAGTCAAGTTTGATAGGATCTGTCCAACGTCTTTCTTCTTGTCGAAATCATTGTTACAGAGTAACTCCATAGATTTTACGAGTGCTGGGAAGTTGCTGTGATCCCATCCTCTCTCTTCCATTGAAATCTGTACAACAATGTCACTGAGGAATGTATTTAGTTCCGATGATTCCAATGAATGTAATACTCCAGCTGCGAATATTGGTACCAATCTATATTTCTTTACTGGTGCTTCATCTATTTAATTTTATATTGTTAAAAAAATAATTAATTTAAAGTTTGTTATTATTATTATTATGTTATAACTACTTACTTCCTCTTGAATCCTTTTGGAATTCTTTGTAGAATGCACTCTTTACGACTCTCTTGGTGAATACTTGACCGAATACCGTGCAGAAAACATTGAGTGCTTTGGCAAACAATGAGATGAGACGAGTGTTTCTCATTGGTATGCAATAGAGGATGTTTAGGAGTTTGTTGATGAAATCCGTTGAGATCCACTCCAGCGATTTCCAGTTGGGTGAAGATACATCGTTGTTGACCAACGACATCAGATATTGTTCAAACTGTGCGTGTAATCTAGCTGTTTCTGATTTACCGAGTATCGATATTCTATTGGATGAATTTGTAACTGCTCCAGTTGACGACGATGACGATGATGCTGTAGACTCTGATGAGGCAGTAGAAGCTCTACCACTTGAACTACTGCTACCCTCGCCACCATTTAACGAACCATTGGCATCGACACCATGGCCATTCTGTTGATTCAATTTCGATTTATTCTCATTCATTTGATATTGATAGATTGCTTCTTGTCTGTCATATTCATTTTCAATATTCTTTGCTTCTTTTTCCTATAATAATATTACATATTGTTAATAAGTGTAAAATAGATATCAACAAAATATGTATACATACAGATATTAATGGAGATGATGAGATAAGAGATTGATGTATTCTCGGTACTAAATCCATAAAGCATGCTAATATTTGTTCCAACTTTAATATATCTTGTTCCGGAATCTTGAATTCTTCTTTTTGATTTGTATATCTCTATTATAATATTGTCTTGTTAGTCTTGGTTACAATTAATTGAAATTTCTTATAATTACTACTTACATGAACAAGTGAATACATCTCTGTTAATAACAGGTTTGTTAGTTTGGAGTTCAGTGATTCCAAGAGATCTGTCCAGTTGGCAAGTGAGGGAAGGAAGTATACTCTGGTGGCGAGTGATACCTCTGCTTCGGTATCGTAGATCAGTGCTTTGAATGACTCTTCCACTTGGTTGTACTTGTCGGTGCCATCGAAAAAGTTGATGAGAAGTGAGAAGTTCTTGGCGACGGCAATACGGACGAGTGCCGACTTGTCTTGTCCGAGCTGCTGGAGAATCGACAAGATCAACGACAGCCGGAGATCGGGACTGGCAAACTGAGCGAGCGATCCACAGGAATCGGCAACCAAGACACGTCGCTCCGGATGCTTCTCTGTGAGCTGCTCCCAGCACTGCGAGAGAATCTCGGTCTCTGTACGTTGCGGACCGACAATCGATGCCAGCGCCATACAGCCCTTCATGATGGCATGTCGCTGGAATTCATTGGGTTTCTTTATCAGGTTGAACAGTAGCTTGGTGAGAGCGAATCGCGTCGTTTCATCGGGATGATTGGAAATGACGACCAAGATCAGCGGGATCAACTCCTCACGCTTATTCAACAAGACTCCCGGGAGAATGTGTGGCAGTGAACTAGCTATCACCTTGACGATCTTTCCTAGCTGGTCGGAATCGTGTGAACGCAGCTGTTCGACTTCGTCGGCGATTCTCATGCTTGCTTCCGACTCGTCGTCGTTCGAGACAATCTGGAAGGCAACGGTCTGTCTACGCTTGTCGACCATCGATCTAAACGTATTTCTCATCACCGATACATCGCTTGCATTCATCTCCAATGATTTACGATGTTGCTGTTGCTGTAATTGAGTGTTTGGCGATGTTATACTTGTGGTTGTCGTGGTGGTTGTTGTTGATGTTGTTGAACTGGATGTAGAGGTCGTCAACATTCCGACAGCACTACTGCCCGATAGTTGATTCTTCTTTAGCTGTTCAATGATTATATTCGATTCCTTTAGTTTCAGATGGAGTTGTTCTTTCTCCTTCTGAATGTTTCGCCAGTGACCTTCGTTGTCGGCCAACTCCTTCTTGAGCTTTGCAATCTCACCCATCGTTTTGGTGAGGACGCCCTGCACACCGGAATCACCATTCTCAAAGAAATAGCGATAGATCGTCAAGAGAGAAGGTGGTTCCGGTTGATTCAATTGAAGATCCGACCAATTTCTAGCGCTATCTTCGCTCTCCTCTGAGAAAGTAACCGATGTCAGTGGATAGCCATTGGCAGACAAGTACTTTCTAAACAGATAATTCAAAATCTTCTTTTCATGTGATTTAATCTTTTCTTTCGATACACTATCCAATTGTTTCTTACTATCTATATTACTATTACTACTATTACTACTACTACTACTAGTTTGTTGCTGTTGTTCTACATTACTATTACTTCCATTACTACTACTATTATTATTATTATTATTATCAACACTATTATTATTAATAGTTGTACTTGAATTTAATCTTGATTTCAATTGTTCTTTCAATTGAATGATATCTTCTCTTGATTGTCTCAGCTCATATTCCAACAACGATATCTTTTCATCTTTAGATTTATCGGATTCATTCGATACTATTCCCTGTTGTTTCTTTCTCTCTATTTATGATATGATACATTTGAGATCAAATGAATGAGATGAGTATTATAATTATAGAATATTAACTATCTAATAGTGATATTTTTATTTACCTTTAATTATTCTTAATGGATCTTGAGTTGATGTTGTCAATGATTGGAAGTACTCTTTGAGTGCAGGCAGTTCAGTTCCGTCACCCTCCAACAACTCCTGGTGAAACTCTAAAGCTGTTAAATAGTAACCTTTAGATAATAAGAATTTTGCAAATTCTTCTTTCATTTCTTAATACTATATTTATCTTTTTCTTTTCTATTCTTTTTTAAAAATATATATAAATAAATAAAAAATGGTTAAAGTATTCTGTGTATAAATATTAAATTAGATAGGATATCATTCAAAAGTCGCTTAAAAGCTAACCACCTTTTCACACTTTAATTTATAATAATCAAATTTTTTTATTTTTTTTTTTTTTTGAAGATGAAATTTTTTTGATGAAAAGAGCAAAGTTAATTTACTTTGTTTATTTACTCAGAATACGACAACAAAGGTATGAAAACTGTTGCAAAAAAGATAATCAATTTATACATGTTCCTTTATTTATTATATAAGTACAAATAGATAGTTTAAAAAAAAAGACTAAAAATATTTGAAAAAAAAAATCAACCATCGATAGTTGATTTTTAAAATAACCTTATAAGGTTATTCACTTTTGTTTTTTTTTTTCCAAACAGATTGTGTCAAGGATTCTTCCTGATAAATCAGTAACTGATGATACCACATCATTATATTCAACAACAACAATAATGGAATCAATAACAACAAGTTCATCATTACAATCATTCATCAATCATAATAATCAAACATTATTCAATGAACATCTTGATCTATTCAATATTGACGAACTTCTCAAACAACACTCCCAATGATTCGACATCAATATTATTAGATATCATTCATAAATACAACAATCAATTCAATGAATCAACAACAATCACAGACAATGGGAATGTACCAAGTTGGTACAAGTAAAAAAATAAAAAAATGAAAAAAAATGAAAAATAAAAATAAAAAAATTTTAAAAAAAGGATTAGATTGAAAAAATTGTTTTTTATTCAGTTATCATTTTGAATTTTGTGTCCATCAAAATGTTTCTTCTTGGGAATTTCCATATATGATATTTATCATCCTTAATGTACTCTATTTTTTCTTTGTCTTTTTCGGTACCATCTGGAAGAGTGAAATCGATGGTAATGGGATATACTTTTTTCTTGAACCATTGCATATCCTTGTGTTCAGGATCTACTTTTAATAGATTGGTCATACAAGTATGGTCAGAGCTAAGAACCGTATCCGTTTCAAAAGTGTAGATAAGCCTTCCACCCTTAGAACTTTCAAAGTTGACATTGACTGTGCAATGTATCTTCCGAGTAATTAGGTAAACATTATTTTCCCTTGCTATAATGTTGTGATCGAATACATTTCTTCCACTAATATCTGCGCAGCTTGATAAGACATCACTTTCATTGTGATGGTGTTTTGCTTTCTTCTTCTTCTTAGAAACAACTGGATCCTCTTCTTCTGCTTCACTTTCTTCTTCTTCTGCTTCATCATCATCCTCTTGATGATCATTTGTATCATATCCATTAGCTACAAGCACTGAAATAATAACTTTTAGTTATTTTAAACTATTCAAAATACATAAATATTTTATTTACCTTGTTCTGCTTGAACTATTTTTTTTGCTTTTGATAGTTCAGCTTTTCCGCATTTCGGAAAAGCTTCTACTAATTTTTGAATGCTTAGAGCTAAAAGAGTATCTTTATAGTTTTTCATTAAGCTTTCAGCCTTAAGTACCTTATCACTTATAATATTATTATTAGCTTTTATTTTCATTTTTAGAGAATTGAAATAAATTAAAAATAACTTAAAAATTCAAAACTTAAATTTGAAACAACAAGATATCTTATCGAATAGATTATAATAACATTTTTATAGGAATCTAATATATTTTCCCTGTGCTATAGAATCACATTACAGAAGACGATATGGAAAGTAAATCTTAATTTTTAAAAAATATCTAGGTTACAAATTAAGTTCACAATATCATATATTAATTTTTATTAATATTTGGGAAATTTCTTTAATCTGGTACATTTTAATATTAACTAATACATTTAAAAGTAAATTAATACATCGATAGACACTAATACAAGTTAACATGTGGAACTCGAAGAAAATTTACTAAATATAGTAATTTACATACATTAGATGTATTAAATTAAAGAACTGGTACATTTAAAAAAAAAAAGTCCATTTAAATTTAATTAGTCCAACTAAAATTTTTAATACATCTTTCACAGTAGAACAACTTGAATTTGGATTTCTTTTCACCCATTAATAATTTCATATTTTTTCAGAAATGACAAAAGAAAAAAAATTTTATGAATTTTGTAGTGACCCTTCTCCACTAAGAGCTGAGTGTATTTGAAAAACAAAAAAAATAAAAAAATAAAAATTTTTTTTTTAAATTTTTCAATTTTTTTATTGGAGTTTTTATTGACCGACTTGTACCATATTGGCACAAATCTAATTTTTATCAGTGTATTTCCAAATCTTGATTATTTCTAAACGATGGAGAATAGGCACATAAAAAAAAAAGTTAACATCAACAAACAAATCACATCGATAAATATGTTTTATTCTATTTTTATACATTGATAATCATTGTTTTTTGTTTGGTCTTATATATCGGTGATTGATTAGCAAATTTTTATGTCAAAATATCTAATAATCTTTTTTTTTTTTTGTTTTGGCAATGTTTTAAAAGAATTCTTCAATATATGTTCCAACTTTCTGTAAAATTGTCAATTTAGTATTATAAATAAATAAAAAATAATGTTTACAAAAAATGTAACGGTTTTTACACTTTGATTAATCAAAAAAAAAAAATCTCAACACCCAATTTAATGGATAAATTTTATAAAATTTCTATTATTATCGGGGCAAGCACGCTCCACCCCTCAGACCATCACCCAGAATTTTATTTTCAATCCATTGTAAATCGCATTTACCTTACTTTTAAAAAATAAAACAAATCAATCAAAATATCATGGTTTTTTTTTTGTAGTCGTCACTGCTATGTTGAACATTGCCATTAACTGAAAATAAAGGATATGAATCAAATAAAACCAAACCAAAAACCAACCAACCATCATCAAGAAATCAATCACGGATCTAACACACTCTTCAACATCATCATCAACCAAAAAAAAATGTAAAAAAAGAAAAAAAAGATTAATAAACCCGCATCGGGTTCACTCACTCAATTTTTTTGATCTATTTAATTAATCTGACTATCTCCTCCATTTCATTTTTGATTTGATTTTAATACATTCCGCTTAAATTGTCATTGTTGGTGTTTTTCAAAAACAGATATTTTTAACAACTATTTGCTTGATATTCCATTCCATCATTTATTTGATCCTAAGTAAAATTTAAAATTGAAAAAGTTTATTTTTAAGTTAATGTATTTATTTATTTGTTTATATTTAATTGTATATAATATTTTATAAATAACACAATGATGTATAAATATTTATTTTCAATATCATTATTTATACTTTTTATTGTAGTAGTTGTAAAAGGAGCACCTGTTTCACCGATATATAAAACAAATGGACATTACTATGAGTTGGTTGCACCAGGTACATTTCCAAACAGTTTGATTGCAGCTCGTGTTTGGGCGAATGGCTTGACACCACCAGTTGCCGGCTATGTTTCATACATTGCCACTGTCACCACCACCGAAGAGTGGCAGTTCATCATCCAGAATCTCGATATGTCCAAAAAGTTTTGGGTCGGTATCCAGCGAGTGTCGGCAATCGTCGACCAATTTCAGTTTTTCACTGGTCCCGAACAAGGCCAGACACTGTACTATTCGCTGAGCGGCCAGTGCACGATGTATTGTAATTTCATTGTTGGCCGTCCTGACTCCAATTCGCTGGCGAACGCAGTCTACTACGATCCCACTGGCAACGGTCTAACCAACGACCAACTTCTCGCCACGAGTGCCACCTATTTCCTCATTGAATACGCACCAGCCAACGAACCGTTTATCCCGCCTGCGCCAACATCCGGCGGTGTAGTAACCATTAGTGGACTGACCGCATTCGACATGTCAGCTATTTCGCTCTCAATGAAACCACTCTCAGGAGGTGGAGCAGCTATTCCAATCACCATCAACTCAAAGTCAACCGATTCAATGGTAGTTGTCATTCCTCCAGGTTCCGGTGCATTCAACCTAACCATTACCGATCAAGTTAAATCGTATTCCAATCAAAATTATAAATATCAATGTATGTAAATTTGTATATCCTATTAATAGTTTAGAAACTAATTTAAATTCCAATATAATCTTTCTTTTAGCACCTTGGTTCCAAGCTGTTTATCCAAATGCGATGAGTGCTTCAGCCTTGGTGACAGTGGTTGGAAATAACTTTGGAGCAGTGGAATCAACGATTCAGTTACAGGTTGGAACATCTTCCTATACTTGTCAGAATCTAAAGTTCCTTCAGCCACACACAGATTTTGTTTGCCAATTACCAACCAACTTTGTAGCACCACTATTCCCTCTACAAATCAGACAAAGTAATGGAGGTGAAAGATTATCAACCTATCAAGTTTCGATATGTATGTATTTAACCTAATTGTTATTTAGCAATTGAAACATTTATTTATTAATTTGTTTATCTATTTTTAGATGATAAAAGTTCAATGAGAATGATTGGAATTGTACCATCTTTTAATACTTATTTGATGAGTGTAACTTTATTTCAAGCGGCATATACAATCGATTCTTATAAAGTGTATATGGGTATACCTGGATCTTTAGCTCAACTTAATCTTTTGACTAGTGTCATTTCATTCAGTACAGTCTGTACAACCTATCATGTATCGGCCATCGGCAATGGAAACAATGTTCTAATGAAGAATAATGGTGGTCCATTTGACTCAACCATCATTGTCAATAGCACCAAGTTTTGTGATAGTACGAAATCAGTTTATTGTCCAGGTCCACCTGTAAGTTAATAATAGCTTTATCATTTATTTATACAATTCTATGTATTAACAATTATAATTATTTCAGGTTGGAAGTTTTGGAGCAACTGTACCAATTACATTGAATCAATTATATAATTTCAATTTCCTGTCACCAATGAAATATGCTGGTACTACATCGAGTACTGTTGGAAACTATTGTAATTTAGTATATTCCGGTATTAATCCAACGATTGCTCCAGCCGATTTAACTATTCGTTTATTTAATACATCGGGTGGTACTCTGAATTTGGCTATGCCAAGTGGATCTGGATTTAAATATACAACACGTACTTTGGTGATTGGAGCGGTGACAATTGACACAACGATAACTGCCAGTCCGAATGCACTTAGCATTCTCATTCCACCAGGTTTCGGATCATCTAAAGCTGCCGTTTTGTTGTTTGAGTCTATCATCTCGGTGACTGCACCAAGCATTGGATACTATCCACCCTATATCACAGGTATTTCAAAGCCACCAACTAGCGGTGGTCTTGTTGTGATCGATGGTCTAAATCTTGGAAACAGAGTAGATATCATTACTATTGCATTCGGTGCAACTCCATGTTCAACCATTACCATCACCAACAATCACACTCAAATAACTTGCCAAGTGGCTGCGGGTGTCGGTGCCAACTACGCTTCCAACATCTTTGTTGGCAGTCAAATACAAACCAACTCTTTCTACTTCTCCTATCAATCACCTGTTATCACTGGAATCTCACAATTTGGAAACACGCTAATTGTGAACGGACATAACTTTGGACAAAACTCTGGTCAATCTGGAATGCAAGTTCCACAGAATCTAAATACAGCCGCACTTGGAACAGCTCTCGATGGTAGTGAACAAATAAATATAACACTGCCAGTTGTCTTTAAGAACGGTCCAATCGCTATACAAGTTGGAGGTTCCGTTTCCAATTCCTTTGAATATCTTTTCACCCCGTCAATCATCTCGATTGAACCGGTTGTTCCTGTTACAGGTGGATTGATTACCATCAAAGGAGCTTATCTCAATGACTTGAGAAGCAACTCTACTTCAACCAACCCACAAGTTCTTCTTGGAAATAAGCCATGCAATGACCTATCATTCGGTGCCGACACACAGTTTACCTACATCTATTGTACAGCGCCAGCAGGAACCGGATACAATCTTCCAGTGCAGGTTGTTATCGATGGAATCCAATCGAATACTCTCAATACATTCTCATACTATCCACCGGTCATCTCTTCATTCATTCAAAATCATTTGGTTGCAACCATTGCAGGTTCCAACTTCTCCACCGACTTCACAGCTGTCACCGTACATTTCAACGGTAACTCAGTGCCAGCCACCGGTATCAATCCACTACGTAATTCCATTGTTGTTCCAATCCCACTGGATACACTGAATGGAAAGATTTCAGTTACTGTAAGTGGTCAAACAAGTCCGGATTTCGATTTCACACTCAGTCCAACCATAGTATCAGTTTCCGCCTTGCCAACCAACGGAACCAATATCTTGATCAATGGTTACTTTTTCAATTCTGTAAATATTAATGGTGATCCACTGGCTCTTTCCATTACCATTGATAAAATAGCTTGCGAGAATCCAGCGATTCAACCTGGAAATAATACGGCAGTGACATGTGATGCTCAATCGGGAAGTGGAGTTAATCATACACTAGAAGTAACGATAGGTACTGACAGCGATGACATTTTCATTTCCTATTTGCCACCAACCATAACAAGAATCACAATGAATGGAACACATGCACAGGTATATGGTGTTGATTTTGCCAGTAGCCAATCGTTGATAACTGCCAACGTTCCATGTCAGGGTGGATATCAAGTGGTTGAAACCACCGATCTATCTGGCAGTCCAGCCGAACAAAATATATTGGTACTTCTACCATCCAATGCTTTAAATGGTGAAATTTCATTGGTTGTTGACCAACAGTTATCGAATCTACAGCCATACTCTCTAATGCCATGGATTGAATCAAGTAGTTTAGTTGCAACAGCCGGTGGATCCATTGTTTTAACTGGACAACATTTCACTTCCGCAAGATTCGATGGCAACGCTACTGAAGTTGTTGTCGATGTCGAAGGTCAAAGCTGTACGAATGTCCAAATAAATTCATTTACAGAGTTGACATGCATTGCACCATCGGGTTCAGGAGTATCAAGTCAAATCACAGTCCAAATCGATTCAACTCTTTCCAACTATTGGGACTATGCTTATATTCCACCAACCATTGATAGTATTACACAAAATGGTTTGGTAGCACTCGTTAATGGAACCAATTTAGGTTTGGTTGCAAATGTAGCTTGGTTCCAAATCGGTGATTTACAATCGACATCGACCAATGCATTCGATAGCTATATAACCACAACTATTCCGGCATTTTCGCAATCCGGCGAATTCTATTTGGATATCAATGGTCAACGTTCCAATAACCTGACAATAACACTCACACCAGTACTCAATTCAATTTCATCGGTTGCAACTACAGGTGGTCTCATTACAATTTCCGGTTACTATCTCAATGGATTCAGACAAGATGGTACAGCTACATCGCTCAGTGTTACATTCCCTGGTGCAAAAGAATGTGATTCTCCATCATTCCTCGCCAACGATGTACACTATAGCTATATAACATGCAATGCACCTTCTGGCGCTGGAAAGAATATTCCAGTAACTGTGACAATCGATGGAAAGCCATCACAAATAGACTTTAGCTATGGTGCACCGTCCATTCAGAATATAACAGTTTCAAACAGCAACTACATTGTAGTAAATGGAATCAACTTTGGATCCGATCCAAATCAAGTTAATATAACATTGGGAACCGATGTAATAAGTGAATTTACACTTGTTGATAATACGCGAATTGAATTCCAAGCATTGAATACCTCTCTCAATGGATTGGTTGTTGTCACTATCGACGAACGTGTTTCCAATGGAATTCAAGCATCACTGTATCCACAGTTGATCTCTGTAACCAAGTCCGATACTCAAGGATCAATTGTTAATATCACTGGAAACTATTTGAATGGATTGGCAGCAGATGGACAACCAACCGTTGCTTCAATCACCATCGATGGTGTACCATGTCAATCTATTTCCTGGGCGAACGATCATAACAATGTCTATTGTACCGCGCCAGAGAATTCAGGTGTCAATCACATATTGGTAATTACCATTGATAGTAGATCCAGTAACTCTATACTCCTAAATTATAATCCACCATCGATCACCTCCATCACTCAAGATACAGATACAATTTCTGTTACCGGAACTAATTTTGGAAATACAACAACTGGAGTAACCTTTTCCACTGGTTTCAATATACTTTCGGTTTCACACCAGCTTGTTGTTGCAACGCTAAACCGTAACACCAAGAATGGCATGATATCAATCACTGTCAACACTCAACAATCTCAAACATCACTCTTGAAACTCACACCAATCATTACAAACTGTACATCGATATCACCTTACGGAGGAGATATTACAATCAGCGGAAGATATCTCAATGTCATAGATATGAATGGTGATAAAACTAATATTTCCATCAGTGTTGAAGATGTACATTGTTTGTTTGTTAGCTCACCAATCGAAGGAGAATCTATTATATGTGCAATCGGAAAGTCTTCATTTAACGATATCAATCTTAATTTAACCATTAACGGTATGTCTGGTATTGGAAGATACTCTTCGTTGGGACCGGTCATCCTATCAACTACACAATCATACTATCTCATTGCAAGCAACATAACAGTGAGTGGAACAGATTTCTATGAACCTGTATATGTTAGTGTTGGAGGCACAAAATGTCCAGCACAATTCATTTCGCCAACTCTACTTTCATGCTATTTCGCATCGGATGTGCAGCAAGTGGACAACACTCCTCTAGCAATTGAAGTATTGGCAGCATCCTTTTCCGTTCAAAATTCAATTTTCACATACTTTGTAGATAGTTGTCAAGATAATTGCAATGGTCATGGTCAATGTGTATCAGGATTGTGTCATTGTGATGTAGGATATTCAGGTTCACTCTGTAATGTTGCGACATCAACAACTGTTAGACCAACTACAACATTGGTAAACACAACAGACAATGGATTGATATTAACACTCCACTATGAATCGCCACAGTATCATGTCTCTCTTGCTGCATTGAGAGAACAGACACCCTCAGGAACAACAGTGAAACTAGTTAAACTTCAAGATCTAACATGGACACCTGCAGTTTCAAACACAACAACTCAATATATCGAGAAATTGACAACTGGAACCGATTCATTGTCGAATCTAACTGTTTCGCTGAGCTACAAACAATGGGTGGAACAAACAATGATAACATTTGTTGGTCAGAACCTTTGGAATCCAGTTGATAGTTCATCACATTGTTTGACTATCGGCAACTGGACATTCGCCAGTCCTCTAAACAACCTAGAGTTGATCTATCAAACCTATTATCCAACCGCTCAAGATTATCAATGTCAATCGACCACTCCTCAACCACTGCTCAATAGCAACAATAATACACGTTCGTTGAAATCATTCCAAATCGATTCTCCCTATGCCGTGTTGACTGGATCATTCTCTCAGCGTTTGGTAATAGATAATGGAATCTATCAACTTCTCAATATTCAGACCGTTAGTGAAATCAATGGATTGGTTACACCAGACAACTACACAAGTCTGTACCTCACCCTAAATATTCCAATCTTTTCGAATCAGGTTGTCATTGATCCCAACTTTATTGTTTACAACAAACCAACTATGCCACCACTTGATTGCAGTCCAGAAGAAATCGGACCATCCAACAGAAAATGGGTAATACCTGTTGCAGTTGTCGTTTCTGTTGTTGGTGCAGCAATCATCGTAGCAGTTATAGTATATATCGTTAAAAAGAAATCATTAACAACCCGGGTACCATCTGAACATAAAATGACAATTCACAACACTGAATAGAATATATAACAAATTAAAAATAAAAATACAAAAAAAAATTAAGAAAAGTTTAATCAAAGTAACAATAAAATTAAAATAGAATATCTCTATATATTTTGCACAAATAAAAAAAGGAAATGGTAAACAAAATAGTGGACAGTCGATTGTAGGAGATGAAGAGTCAAAAGGTTTTTTTTTTTTTTTTTTTTTTAGGTCCATTGCACTAAGGAGGTGTTTTTTATCACCTCCTCACGAGTTGGTGTCAATGTATTGCCCCATGGGCTCTTAGGACATCAGTTTTATTATATACGTTCCGGTAGCGGGGAAACTTAGTCATTACCGAGTAACGTGAGGATGTATTTCCGTATCAGCCCAAAAATATTTTAAATTATATTTAACAAAGTATAGTCAGTATCAAGTAGTATATCTGTTTGATTGTCAGTTTTGAATATGATTTAATTATTAATGAGTTTATTATTTATTGTTTGGTGTGATGACATTTTAATTTTATCAATTAAAAAAAGGATGATATATTTTACCAGTACATAAATACTGGTTTTTTGAAAAATAAGTTAAAATACTCACTGGTGAGTTAATTTTTCGTTCCCACGAATTCTCGGCCAAACTGCACGTTAGTTAGTTTTGGTTACTTTTTCAGTTAGTTCATATTAAAATTTAATTCGAGGCTTAAAACACGGGTCGAAGTAGTGAAGGCCCACGAATGAACCATTTCACTAACTACTTTTTTTTTTTTTTTAGCAAAAAAAGATTTGTTGACTCATGATCAGTCAACAAATTGCAGGTATTGATATTAACCTGCTAGTTCGTGTTTTATATTATATTTACATTCTCACACAGGCCGTGAGAAATATAGCCACGCTAACTACGTCCTTCGACAGAGTCAAAAGGTTAAGTTTTTCAATAAAAAAATAGTCCTTACCGCATCCGGATTTTTAAATTTCAAAAGATCCGACTTGCCAGACTCGAACTAGCAACCTTTTGATATCTCTTGTGATTCTTACTACAGTCAAACACTCTACCACTTGAGTTAAAGTCGGATGATGATGGCAAAAAATCCAATTTAAGAGTTTATACTTTTTCTGAAAACAATTGATTTTTATCTGATCGAAATTTTTTTAACTCTGACAGATGGTTTAATATGAATCAACAAACCATCTGATAATAGATGATATTGTAAAAAACAAATTTCGATAATTGATTGTAAAACAAGAAAGTGTGGATGAGATAACTTAGAAGAATTCATGAAGTGGTGATGGAAGTATAATAAATTTGGCCATTATTACTTTCATATTACAAATATATAACAGCATTAAGCTTTGGATTTAAAAAATAATTCGTTCAAATCAAAAAATTTTTGAGCGCGCCAAAATTTTCCAAGAAATAAATATTGGAAACCAACTTTTTTGGAAATGAATGAACTTTAAGTTGATTGATTATTTGAACTGTCCATCACTTGCTGTTTGATTATTATTATTAAAGTTTATTTAAGAGAGACTTACAAAAAAGGAAAGAAATATTAAAATGTGTGGAAGAGCAGTCTGTACTTTGAATCCACAGGAAATTCATGCCAGAACCGACACCAATGAATTCATTGGGGGTTCAAGATATCAACCATCCTACAATGTCACTGCAGGAATGAATCAACCAGTAATTACAAACTATTTGAATTTAACAAGATCAGTATCAGGTGGTAGAATTAATAATAACAATAATAGTAATAATAGTGATAATAATGAAGATAATCAAGATAATATAAATGACGAATGGAATGAATCAACCAATAATCATGTCAGTGGCTCCGTAAATAATGAAGATCAACAATCACAACAACAACCACAACAACAAAAGAATCAAAGAGTTGTAATGTCAATGTTATGGGGTGGGATTGGTGATCCACAATATAATATAATCAATATCAGATCAGACACCATCCCAAACCATTCACTGTTTAAATCGTTGTTGAAGCGTCAACGATGTTTGATTGTTGCCGAAGGTTTCTACGAGTGGCAACACGCAAATGGCGATATGGCAAGCACCAAAATACCACCATCACCTTATTATTTCTATCAGCAACCAAACAGTTATTCACCAGATAACACAAGTTTGGTAAACAGTGGAAAATCAATGATATTAATGGCAGGTGTCTATCAGATCAAGAAATCTGCAACTGGCGAAGATGTGTTTCGTTACGCGCTGATCACTACCGATGCTTTCAAAGGAATGTCAGGAGTTCATCATAGAATGCCAGTTATTCTCACCGATGAGAATGACATCAATCATTGGCTGAGACCTTACGATGAGAAAACCAGTGGTTCTCCAGCAGATTTACACTCACTTTATAAACTAATGAAACCATATGATGGATTATCATTGTAAGTATATATATATAATATATCTCAGATAAATTCAATAATTTTAATCTAATTTGATTTCATCACTTTATATATACTAGTCATAAAGTACCTGTTTTAGTAAATAACATTAGATTTAATTCACCAGATTGTATTAAACCAGAGAAAGAATACTTTGCAAAGAGTGGTATCGATCGATTCTTCCAGGTGAAAGATAAGAATAGCGATAATGATAATCTATCAATTCCAATGTCATTTGAATACAATGATAATTTAAGTGAAGTTTCAACACTAGAGGAAATTCAAAGTTCTCAATCAGCAGCATCATCATCAACATCTTTTTCTTCATCACAAACAAGTTCACAAGAATATTTTTCACAATCAACACAATCTTCACAATCCACACAATTATCAAATAGTTTTTCTTCTGTATCATCAATTGCATCTGTAACATCATCCACATCAACATCATCACTATCCACAATCTCATCTCTTTCAACAATGAGAATACAATCACCAACCAAACCAAAGAAACCTGTAAATACAACAGCAAATTTAATTAATGCAAAGAAGAACCAGCAAAGTGCAAAAGCTAAATCTAGTGGAATAGAGAGATTCTTTGAAGTAAAACCAAAATCAAATGAAGACAATGACATTAACACCACTGCAACACCAACTTTGACTGTAACTGCAAAATCAACAAAACCAACAACAACTACTACTACTTCAACACCAAACAATATGTTTTTTATTAAAAAAATTAAATAACATATACTTGTACATTCCAATAATACTGCAATAAAACAACAAACACACCACTAATCTTTAAAAAAAAAAAACAAATTACCTTTTTAATTTATTAATTTCATTGGAATGTAAATATTTATATATATATTTATAGTTAATTGATATAGTAATAGCACTATTTTAATAGACTATTGTTTTCTTACTTTATTAATAATTAATTAATGAATAATAATATAGTCGAGGAAAAAATCAATAATATTCTCACAGTGACAACAAATGCAACCAATGAATCATCGACGATAAGAGTAATTTGCTTCAACGGTTCTAGAATAGTCCGTATTATAGCACCCAAACATATTGAAGATGCCTATAAGTTAAATGAATGGAAATCATTTAAAACATCATTAAATAATAATAACAATAATAATAATAATATTTTAAATTCAGCTATTTTACAATTATTATTAAGTGTTGGATTATCTAGTGAGCTACCGGAATGGATTGAATTGCCGACGATTTACTCGCAGTGTTCGATATCACCGGAATCCTATGTGGTTGAGGTTGCAACGGATTTGCGTACTCTGGTAAAGCAACAAACCGATGAATCCTATTTAATCTATCATTTGGCGTTGTTGCTAAACGATCGGTATGCACCGGCACACTTTCATCTTGGTGTGGTTAGCTATGAGCGTGGCGAACGTCTACTGGCGCTCAGCCACTACGCGAATGCGCTCGACCTTCGACCAAACTACCCGGAGGCGTTGTGCAATGTCGGTGTCATACACAAGAACAACGGCGATCTCGACGGCGCCATTGAATTCTACCAGCGTGCTCTCAAGTACAATGCAAACTACCAGCTCGTCAAGTTCAACATGTCGGTGGCGCTGTGCGACTTGGGCACACGCTACAAAGTCGCCGGTGACTTGGAGCGTGCCACCGAGTCGTATAAGCGGTCGCTCTACTACCACAGCGGATACGCCGACGCCTACTATAATCTCGCGATTATCTACGTTGAGAGACTGCAGTATGAGAAAGCGATCGTTTGCTACGAGCTGGCCATTCACTTCAAGCCGACCTACACAGAGGCAAACAATAATCTCGGAGTGCTGTATCGCGAGCTCAACAACTTTGATGCTGCACTCGAGTGTTATAATCGTGCACTCACGTGCAATCCTCACTTTGCACAGGCACTGAACAACATTGGAGTGATCTACACACTTCAAGGTCGCATGTCAGAGGCGAAGCGATATATTAAACGAGCGATAGAGGAATTGAACACCTATGGCGAAGCGTACAACAATCTCGGTGTCATCTATAGAGATGAAGGAAAGATCGATGAAGCAATAGAAGCATATGATAAATCGATATTATACACACCAAACTCTATCAATGCTCCTCACAATAAATTATTAGCATTAAATTGTAAGTTGTTGATCAACAATCAAAGAGTGTATATATATAATGATTAGAATGTAACCATTAACTAAATCAAATTTGATTAATATAATATCAATATAAATATAGATTCAAATAGAACATTATTATCAATATTTAAATCACATAAGAGATGGGGAAAGAATTATATTAAAAAAGATAAATTGATTCAAAAGTATGTTTAATTAAAAGGACTTGACAAAACAAAATTATATTATTCATATTCAACTAATTAATAATTAATAATTTAATTTAATAGTTATAAAACAGAATTAAAAGAAAAAGATAAATTAACAATAGGTTATATATCACCTGATTTCTTTACACATTCTGTATCTTATTTTATTGATGGTATATTAAAACATCATGATAGGAATTTATTTAATATTTATTGGTAAAGTATTAATTATAAACATTGACTATGTAATACATAACTTTACTTTCTTGCTTATTATATTTATATTTCATTCTATAATTATAGTTATTCAAATGTTATAAAGGAAGATGATACTACCATTAGACTTAAATCATATAATCATTGTTGGCGGTCGATTGTTGGTAAATCAGATGTTGTGGTGGCACAGATGATAGTCGACGATTGTGTTGATATTCTTGTTGACTTGGCTGGACATACTTGTTCGAATCGATTGGATGTCGTTGCTTTGAAACCTGCGCCAATTACAATATCGTATCTAGGCTATCCTAATACTACTGGTCTGCCAAATATCGATTACAAATTCACAGATAGCTATACTGACCCGGTTGGTTCAACGGTTCAACAGTACACCGAACAACTCTATCGACTCGATAGTTGCTTTCTCACCTATACACCACCACAACACTGTCTGGCTGCAGAACCATCGGTACTACCGCCATCCGAACAAAACGGTTATATAACCTATGGAACGTGCAATGTCGTCTCAAAGTACAGTGATCAGGTACTTGAATGTTGGTCAAAGTTGATGAGATCGGTTCCTAATTGCCGGTTGCTGCTAAAGAGTAAATCATTCACTTGTCCTACAACTTGTGCATCGTTCCTCGAGCGACTCCAACACTTTGGAATCGAAGTCGCTCGCACCACCCTGCTAGCACTACTTCCAAGCCAAGAGGATCATCTAAAGATTTACAACCAAATCGATGTTGCACTCGATACATTCCCCTATGCAGGCACAACAACAACTTGCGAAGCAATATGGATGGGTGTACCTGTGGTAACGCTTGTTGGCAGTTCACATTCACACAACGTCGGACAATCGATACTCTCGAATATCGCCTCTGACTTGCCAATTAAGAATCTGATCACAGAGTCACAAGAAGAATACATAGAAACAGCAATCAAATTGGCAAACGACAGAGAACTACTAAGACTCTATAGAAGTTCACTCAGACAAACCATGTTGAATTCCAATATTTGTGATAACGCTAAATTTACAAATAATCTAGAAAAAGCATATAAAGATATATGGAATAATAAATTTAGAAATTAGATTATAAATATCTTTACTACATTTACCAAATTTTTTGTATTATAAATTCAACTGTTAAAAATCAAATAAAACCCCACACCTGACCAGACATAGCAAAAATAGTATTCTGCAGTCGCCACAAACTTTTTTTCATGCAAAAAAAAAAAAAAAGTGTGAACAGCAAGTGGTTCGCTATGTTGGTTTTTTTTTGTTTTTCTCACTAGCTTTAATTGACTTTTAACAACTTTAAAAAAAAAAGATCCTTTAAGCTATTAGTTTAGATATTACTTTAGAATATAGATATTACAGTTTATTTTTATAAGTAATTAACATGGCTCGGAGCTGACCACCAATTATTATTTAATCCATCGAAATAAGTAATTGGAATGGCTGACTTTTGTGCTGGGGTAAGATCATCGATGCAATTGACGGCAACTGAGCAATAGGGACCTTCTCCATAGTCACCGATTGCGTGTGTGTAGACGGCACATTTTTTGCAGGCGTGGTTTCCACGACTGAATGTCATCATATTCTCTTCGGGAGTGAGAAGCTTGAATTGATTGACATTCTCCAATCTATAGAACCATCCTCTATGCTTGACACAGAAAGAGCAATTGCAACGACCAGACTTTAATTGATTAAGATCCGCTTCAACAGTGAACTTGATATCACCACAGAAACATTGACCAGTATAGACTCTGACACCCGATGGAATAACTGTACTCTGATCAACAGCAGCAACATCGTTAGTGGCAGTAGTAGTTGGTGTATTGGAATCCATTTTAATTTGTTTTAAATATATATTATAAATGTATGAAAATTGTAGACTAGATAGATAATAACTACTAATTATGAATTTTTATAGGTTCAGCTTTGTGTCATTGATTTCCTGGAAATCACTTAAACCAAAGGTCATATTTTCATCATTATTGTCAATGAAAGTTTTTGATAACCCTTGAAAGGACCTCATCCTCTTTATTTTGAACAAACTTTTTTTTATGCGAATGTGTGTCAAAAGATTAAAATAGTTTGGGGTTCTATCAAAAAAAATCCTAATAAACCATGGTAACGTCAAAACTAATAAAATTTCATAATTTGCAAGAACAAATTTAGGGCAGAGCTGAAAGTTGATTATATTTTTAAAATAAATTCATTGATTGCAGTTGATTTGAAACATAGAACAGAAGCAAATCTCTGCCTGATTGTTTGATTAGTCATCCATCAAAAATCAAAATAATATTTATTGATCTATAAAAATAGAAAAGAAATAAAAAACCCAATGTGAAAAATTTTTATCAAAAAAGCGTTGTTGGTCTAGTGGCAGAATTCTTGCCTACCAAGCAGGAGACCCGGGTTCGATTCCCGGACAACGCATTTTAATCTAATAAATTTTTAAGGACCGCATGCGTTTCATAAATAAACAAAAAAATGTAACACTTCCACTGCTAACCTTATTATTGGCTATTTCTCACGGCCTGTGAGAATGTATATAATATAAAACACGAACTAGCAGGTTAATATCAATACCTGAAATTTGTTGACTGATCATGAGTTGTGCATCAAGTTCGACGGTCCTATTCGTACTACTGTCCACTTCACCCACCTTACTGCTGCTATAGTACATTCTTTATGGCAGGCGCTGTCCTGTAAAATGTTTGGTGATGGTACCCAATACACTAAATTGATCGATGCCAATTACCACAAACTTAACTTCACCATCGCTAATTCTATCTCCCAAGGAGTCACTGTCGATTGCTCTGCAATGAATCATAAATGTTTTTTAAAAAAAAAAGTAACAACTATTTAAACAATGCAGTAATCTGTGATTCCAACAATAGATCATTTCAACATTTTCAGAGGGTCAAGAAAGCAGCACCCCCCAACCTACATTAAATCTGATTGGCATCAGCTAAGAAGTGTATAACAACTTACCATGCCAATCAGAAGAAAGACACTCTGTTGTTTATTATTATACAGTATATACGCCTACACAATGTTGTATTAAATTATCTTTTTCACTACTGGGAAAAATCTAAAAATATTAATATATAGATAACGTATTTCACAAATATTAAATTTTAAAAAAGAGAAAAAATTTAGAAATAAAAAAAATATTTGAAATTGAAGACATTTTATTCATTAAATAAACTACTACTTTACTCTTTTGTAAAAAACAATAATGTCAACAAACACATCAAACAACATCATAGATTATAAACACATTCTACTTTTAAGATTATTAAATAACAAATATATCAGAATACAAATTTTCGAAAATGTAGTTGACATTCATAGAATAATGTGTGTCGAATCTTTCAAATGGGACATGTTAAAACCAAAAATCATTTTAAAATATAATTTGATAGATAGATTTGAATCAGAGTACAAACAATTCCTCCAGAATCACAAGGACAAATCGAAAAAAGATCGATTAAAATTCTATATTTATGAGTGGTCAACTCTTGTCAAGTTGGGACATTTCGAATTGGCTAAGTCAATCTATACCAATATAAAGGACTACTATTCTAAAATCTATACGCTTGTGTCTTATTACGATATCAATCAAATGTACAATAAAACAGTCGAAAATGCATGTTTGGAGGGTGACATGGCAATACTCAGATTTCTGCACAACGATTGTGTACCGAAAACGAAATGGAGTCAGAAATGTCTATCGTTGGCAGCGGTCAAGAGTGATGTAGAAGTACTCCTATTCCTTTTAAAGGGAGGGCAGGCATCCAACTTGTTTGACAACATTTTCAATACCGCTGCATCACATGGTAATCTCAGTTTTCTCAAATGGTACTACGACAATAGGATTGTCGAAAGGATGTCAACTGATCTTCATCTCAGACTGGCATCGATTGGTGGACACTTGGAAACAGTCAAATTCTTGTTGGATCGTGATAAAGAGTCGGTAGTATCCGATCTTACAATGGTTTGTTCTATAAACAATGGACATCCAGATGTATTTAAACTTATGTATCAAAGAAGAGGTTGTGAATGTAATCACTATTCTCTGAGACAGATTGTCGATAGCCAGAATGTAGATCTCATCGAATTCTTATATCAACATCGATCGGAGAAATTGGGTGATCCGTTCCAACACTATAGATCTGATCGATTCTTCAAAGCGATTGAAATGAACAACTCAAAGATGTTGGAGATATTCATAAGAGAGACAGTCAATTTTTGTTTTAGCGAATTGCTTATCAAAGCCGCAGCAAGTTTGTCAACTTTAAGAATGTTAAAGTTTATCTATGATCTTTGGATCAAAAACAACAAAAAGATAACATCAACAAAAAAGAATATAGTAACAAAGATCATTTTAAAACTAGAATTGTTAAAAGAACAATATAACAATGATAATAATAATAATCATCATGAAGAATCAAACTTTTCATTTGACGAAATCATTAATAGTTTGAAATCACTAAATAATAAAGATATGACATCAACTAATTAACAACCACCAAACAACTTATTATTCTTCTTTTATATTAAATCCAACAGACTTACATGTAATATGCTTTTAACCATGTTGATTGAATGATACTAGTGGTATTTATGTAACCAACTCTATTTTTTGATGACTTCAGCTTCTGTTAGCTCAACCTTTTTTTGTTTCAATATTAATCTTCAGAGTGTTGCTCCTATCATTATCTCTAACAATCAAATCGACAAAGTTTCAAGACTACTTTTTTTTTTTTTTGGTTGTTTAGAGAATTTAATAGGAATTTGAATTCTTTGATTTTTTCTGAAAAGAAAATAAAAAACATACTATTTTTATTGATGTTATAAATCGCTTTGCTTTGCGATTATCAAACCGTTAGAGTACTTTAATAAAATGTCTATAAACATAACAGATTATAAATATTTACTATTTTTAAGATTATTAAAAAACAAATATATCAGAATACAAATTTTCGAAAATGTAGTTGACATTCACAGAAGAATGTGTGTCGAATCTTTCAAATGGGACATGCTAAAACCAAAAATCATTTTAAAATATAATTTAATAGATCGATATGAATCAGAGTTCAACAATCTTTTACAGAATCTTATTAATGACAAATCAAAAAAACAAAGATTACAATCCTATGTTCGTGAGTGGCCAACCATCGTTAAGTTAAGGCACTATGAATTAGCAAAGACAATCTATCACAATATCAACAAGTATTATACCAACAGATTTTTTAACAGCGATATACATGATCTAACAGTCTATGTTGCATGTCTGGATGGTGATATAGATGTACTCAGATTCCTCCACAAAAACTGTGAGCCAAAATCTAAATGGAGTCAGAAATGTGTGTTGTATGCAGCGGTCAAGAGTGATGTAGATGTACTGCTATTCCTCTTCCAGGGAGAGAATAACTTCCAAATGTCCGACAAGATATTCAATACCGCTGCAATAAATGGTAATCTCAGTGTTCTCAAATGGTACTACGACAATAGGATTGTCGAAAGGATGTCAACTGATCATCATCTCGGACTGGCATCGACTAGTAGACACTTGGAAACAGTCGAATTCTTGTTGGATCGTGATAAAGAGTTGGTGGTATCTAAAATGACTCTGTGTAATTCAATAAACAATGGTCATTGCGATGCATTTAAACTATTGTATCAAAGAAGAGGTTGTGAATGTAATCACTATTCTCTGAGACAGATTGTCGATAGCCAGAATGTAGATCTCATCGAATTCATATATCAACATCGATCGGAGAAATTGGGTGATCCGTTCCAACACTATAGATCTGATCGATTCTTCAAAGCGATTGAAATGAACAACTCAAAGATGTTGGAAATATTCATACGAGAGACAGTCAATGTTTGTTTTGGCGAATTGTTAATTAAGGCAACAACAAGTTTATCAACTTTAAGAATGTTAAAAGTTTATCTATGATCTTTGGATCAAAAACAACAAAAAAGATAACATCAACAAAAAAGAATATAGTAACAAAGATCATTTTAAAACTAGAATTGTTAAAAGAACAATATAACAATGATAATAATAATAATCATCATGAAGAATCAAACTTTTCATTTGATGAAATCATTAATAGTTTGAAATCATTAAATAAATCAAATTTAAATTTATAAAGTATTATTATTATTATAAATTGTGAAACAACTAATACATGATGATTATTATAATCATTAGTTGTTCATTTTTTTGTTTTTCCAGATTTTTTTAATTTTTTTTTGTCAAAATGCAGGTTTTTTGTTTTTTTTTTTTTAAAGAACTTTAAGAACTTCAAAACATTGTTAGTTTATTCATTGATTATCATAAATTAGATATTATATATATTTATTTGTATACAATAGTTAAATAGATAAATCAATGTCAACTACTTCTACTGCTTCTTTGAATAATCAAGAAGATGATTTATATGAAGATGCATTACCTATTTTTAAAGATGCTCTAAAAGGTAAGTTTGTAATTAAAAGCAATAGTTTAGTTTAACGAACGACTTGTCAATGTCACATTCACTAATGAAATGAATGAATGAACTTAAAACAATGAATACAAATTATATGTTAACATATATATATAGATATGAAATTAGGTCAACTTGTACATCCAAAACAATTTACATTGGATCAAGCTATTCATGCTCTGGAAGTGATGAACAAGAAATTGGATACAGGTTCAGATGTAGATAGACCGTTCACAGCTGAGATGCTCTACGATATGGGAGAGGTACCAAGAGATACCTCTTTAAATACAAAAGAAATCATTGCAATCATCGATCGATTGATGTCATATGAAGTAAGTAAGAATACAAACAATCTATAACATTACCACAATATTATAATAATCATAATAACTTACCAACTAACAAACTAACAAACTTAACTTAAATTCTCACCTTTCCAGATTGGATGGATTGAAGGTAATCCAATTGCATTTACACTATTCAATTGTATGTATTTACACTTCCCAGGTAGATTGAAAAACAATTATCTCTCCACCTACATCAGTGGACTATTGGCATCCTCAGATACTTTGATACATATTGTATCAAGAGGTGATGTTTGTGTGGTATGTATATTGAATTGCTATGATAAATATATGCTGTTTGAATGTAACTTAACTAATAATGATTGTAGGAAGAAGACTTTAATCTGTCGACTTATGATTTCAATTTGAATCAGAATGTGGATACATTGGTATTGGTCAATCAGTTGGACGCGCTGAGTAAAGAGTTGTTACAGATGGTCGACCAGTTGAACGAGGAAAAAAAGACGGACGAAGCAATCGATATGAAGGATCTCTACGATAGGATAACATTTAGAAGAATGTTCTACGTTTTGTTCTTCTCGTTGATGTCGTCCAATGTCGTGATGGCACAGAAACTGATACCGCAAATACAGAAAACATTGGACAGCATGCGTTCACGACTGCCAAAGTTGAAACTTGTCGATATTCCCGAAGGAATCTTCAATGCCAAACTAAACTGCTTCTTTGTCTCCAGTATGGATTTTCCTGCTTACCAATGTCACCCGTTCGCCAAGGTGTTGGACAACTACGATAAACTCATTAGGGATCTATCGACCATGTTACAAATGCCACATCTAATGGAAACTCATCAACAAATGAAACAACAACAACAGAATCAACAACAGAATCAACAACAGCAACAACAACAACAGAGTAAAAGTGATTTAGATTTAAGTTCAGTGTTGGACTATCATCTTTACTTTAGTAGACAATCACCCAATATTATTGTCCGTTCACTTTTGCGTCGTTTACTATTCCCTTTGCCGAGTGGACAGTTCTTCCGATCGAATTCCGTGCCCAGTGCAATCCTCGAGTGGATGACATCGTTTGGCGTGCCCAGCCAGTATTTGAACTTGAAGAATCCAGAGATTGCCAAGTTTGTCGAGAGATTCTCGCTGGCGTTACAGAGGATATTCATTCAGACCTCGTTGAATCGTGCACGTCAGCATAGAAAGCTGAAGAACTCGCTGTTTGACCTGACCATTCTCCAGAGTGAGGCTGACATCATCGACACTGAGATCGCCAAAGACAAAACCAATATATCGATACTGTTTGGTAGTTTCATCTTCAACATTAAACTGAAGCTAATGATTCACTATCTCTACTTGGGATTCGAACTCGAAATATACGAACACCACGAATACCAGCAGATCTACTGGTATCTCGATTGCCTTGCCGCTCTCCAGATCCAGGTGCACCACTACATCTACAAAGAGAACCAAAAGACACCGCAGCGAACCAAGAAAGAGGAGAAGAAAGAAGCGAAAAAAGAAGCGAAAAAAGCTGCCAAGAAAGGATCGACCAACAACAACCAGAAAGCTGCAGCGAATAACAATCACCCGAAATCAATTCAACAACAACAACATAATAATAATAACAATAGCAATAATATGCAAAACGATGCACACTTACCACCAGCAACACCCGATCGTCTGTTGATTGCATCTCACAAACTTACTGCTCGATCGATGTTTAGATTCATGACAGTACTGGAGATGATGGGAAAAATCAAGAAACCAAAGTGTGAATTCAGTTCTCCAACACTCCGATTCCTCAAGAGATTCGAACACTTTAACAGTCCTCCCTATCAACAACCAGAACCCTACACTTTGGAGTTATTTAATCAATCAATTCAAGTTCAAGATATAACAGTAAGTAAATTTTTGTTTATCAATCAATTGATTGCGCACAATTATTTCTAACTAAAATCTATTCAAATAGGCATTTGGAATACTATTATCAACTTTAGAAAATATTAAATTGGCCAAACAAAATATTGAACATATTATGAAAGGTTTCGCAAAACCTCCTCCTTTCTATATAATTGAAGAAGCAAAAGCTATTCTCAGAGTATGTATTGATTTTATTATTAAATAATTAGAAAGAAAAAATATGTTTATTTACCCTTCTGTATTCTTTTCCATTTCTTTTCAGACAAATATAACGCTCTCACTCGTTATTCAAAAGTTGTTACCCAAAAATTATGAGACTCTTTCTGAGAAATCAGAACAACCTATTCCCGTAGGAAATGTCACATTCGAACCTAGACAATGTTATCCAAATATTATCTGGAAATAAAATAATATATAACGATCTACTTGTGACTTAGGATAATCCTTTTTCCAAAGATTATTGGGCATGTTTATTAAAATTAACATGATTTATTCTCTTGAGCCATCGCAAATATTTCATGAAAACAAAAAAAAAAAGTTAATTTTGTGCATTTCATTTTTTCTAAACAAATTTCATTTTACTTACATAAAAGAAAATGAGAGATATTATCATAAAGTAATGCAATCTAATAGTAATAATAATAATAAAAATGATAATATATTTGTCAATTTACCATTGTTATTAATAGGTAACATAGTAAATAGAATCAAGAATATAGATAAAATATGTTTTGCTTTTGTTTGTAAGAGATTCTTTGATTGCAGAGAGAAATACTTGTTGTTTGATTCGAATACAATCTGTATTAAACATGAACATCTCTATCTCAATTCTTTTAAATCAATCTACGAGAATTCTTTACAATCAAAAGATAATTGTATTCTCTATTTTTGTTTGTTAGATTATTTTACCTTTGATTATGATATGAATGACTTTGATAAAGGTAAACATTTAGCTAATAAAACCCATTATAATTTTATTAATATCTATTTATTTTCTCAAAAAAAAAGATGAATCAATCAAATCAAATGTATCAACTTTAATATTAGGTCATCATGGTGAAGCACCTCGAATCTATAAGGTGTTACAAGATTCCAATGTTACAACGTTCAAAAATTGTGAGACATTACAATATCCACTACCACCGAAACTAAAGAAACTCAGATTTGGAGATGTTTTCAATGATAATTTACATCGTGGATCTCTTCCTGATGGTATAGAAGTTATAAAGTCGCTATGTTTTACTAGATCAATTGAACCAGGTGTTCTACCAGTGTCATTGAAGAAGCTATCATTTGGACAATCCTATACAGCTCCTTTGGTTCCAGGATCGTTGCCACCCAAACTTGAAGAATTAAAATTCGCTTCTGCACCTATTTCAACCAATATATTACCACACACTCTTCGAGCATTGAAGTTTGTACCGATATCATGGACTCCATTCATTAAAGAACTTCCAAACTTGGAAGTATTGCATTTCGATGATTCAGATAATGTCGATGAAGATGTCATGCAAGTAGATCTCAGTGAAATACCGAAATCAGTAACCGATTTGGCGTTTTTCTCTGATTACACATTGACATCAGCACTTCCTTTGACCATCAAATCGTTTACAATTGATAGTAAGACATCGTTCTACTTCAACGAGCTATTACCTCCCACTGTTAATTATCAATTGGATTCAATGGTATTAACGATGAATATATTTTCTCTGCCAAGTAACGTCAAGGTGAAGAAGATGACCATTGTAACATACTCATTAAAGTTGGTTGCTGGACAAATCAAAGAAGCAAATGGAATCGAGTCATTGGACATCAGTCGTTGTAGGGTTTACGATTTCAAAGAAGGATTTCTACCTTCGACTGTTAAGGAATTGAAAATCAGTATCTGTAGCTTTGAAAGAGAAATAACACTTCCGGAAACACTTGAAACCATGATATTGGTCAACAGTAACCGATCCAATGCAAACAAGTTGATCATTCCACGATCGGTCACAACAGTAGTTGTAGAATCGGATTTAAGTGACCTAAGTCTTGATATGATACCACCGACAGTCAATCAAATTTTCATCACCAAAAAATACCACCACAGCGAGCATTGTGAAATTCGAAAGTTGGACAATGATCACTACCTTGTTTTTGGTAAACCTGGAGAACTCAATTTCATTGGCACTCTATTTCATCGATCTTTATTACCAAATATATCTAAATTAATATCTTAAAAATCATATAAACCCTCACACGTCCTTTATTTTGTTAGTTTTTCCCATTACGTTTATTTGACTTTTCATATTAAATAATAATAATGATCTAGTAAATAGTTTAAGTCCTAAAAAGGAATAAAGTTATATTGTGGCTGAACATTATTTTTACAAATCTTTTGAGAACTTATAGATTTTTAAATATCGAATTAAATTAATAAAAGAGTATTAAAGAATGCAATTTAGTAATAGTAATAATAACAAAGATAATATATTTGTTAATTTACCATTGTTATTAATCGGTAACATTATAAATAAAACAAAGAATATAGATAAAATATGTTTTGCTTTTGTTTGTAAGAGATTCTTTGATTTAAGAGAGAAATACATGTTGTTTGATTCAAAAACAATCAGTCTCAAATATGAACATCTCTATCTCAACTCTTTTAAATCAATCTATAAAGAATCTTTGCAATCAAAAGATAATTGTAATCTCTATATTAATTTGTATAATGAATATATAACATATGATTATAATGTGAATGACTTTGACAATGGTAATTATATCTAACTTAATTCAGTGAAAAATATTACATTAATATTAACAAAACAAAAGACGAATCTATATTATCAAATGTGTCAAGTGTAGAATTAGGTAAACACAATACACATCGAATCTCTAAGATGTTACACAATTCAAATGTTAAAAAGTTCAAATACTGTGAGACATTACAATATCCACTGCCTTCATCTCTAAAGAAACTCAGCTTTGGAGACGTTTTCAATAAGGATTTAGATCGTGAATCATTCCCTGATGGTATAGAAGTTATAAGGTTTGGAGAGAATTTTTCAAAATCGATTGAACCAGGAGTTCTACCAGTGTCATTGAAGAAGATATCATTTGGACCAGTTTATGAAGCACCTTTGGTGTCAGGATCGTTGCCACCCAGACTTGAAATACTGAAATACTCATCGTCTCCTATTACAACCAATATATTACCACACACTCTTCGTGCATTAAAGTTTGTACCGATATCATGGTTGCCATTGATTAAAGAACTTCCAAACTTGGAAGTTTTGCATTTCGATGATTCGGATAATCAATATGTCGTTCAAGTAGATCTCAGTGAAATACCAAAATCAGTCACCGATTTGGCGTTTTTATCTGATTACACATTGACATCAGCACTTCCTTTGACCATCAAAAAGTTTACAGTTGATAATCAGAAGTTGTTCATCTATGAAGAGGTATTCCCACCAACTGTTAATTATCAATTGGATTCAATGGAGTTATCTATGAATATATTTTCACTACCAAGTAACGTCAAGGTGAAGAAGATGACCATTGTAACATACTCATTAAAGTTGGTTGCTGGACAAATCAAAGAAGCAAATGGAATCGAATCATTGGATATCTGTCATTGTCAACGTTATTATTTCAACGAAGGATTTCTACCTTCGACTGTTAAGGAATTGAAGATCAGTGTCAGTAGCATTAAAAGAGAAGTAACACTTCCGGAAACACTTGAAACCATGATACTCGTCAACAGTAACCGATCCAATTCAAAAAAGTTGATCATTCCACGATCGGTCAAAACCGTAGTTATACAACCCGAATCAGACCTAAACCTTGATATGATACCGCCGACAGTCAATCAAATTTTTATTTCGAAAAAATTCAAATACCACCACAGCAAGGAGTGTGAAATTCGAAAGTTGGACAATGATCACTACCTTGTTTTTGGTAAACATGCAGAATACAAGTTCATTGGTACTCTATTTCATCGATCATTATTACCATCTATATTTAAATTAATTTTAAAAGATATTGAAGACGAATAAATATCCTCCAAAAAAAAATTTTTCCTAAAAATTAAAATTGATCGTGATCAGTTTTTTTGAAAAGATCATTATTCTTGTTTTATCGTTAATTATTAGTAAAAGAATAATAATAATAGTAATGCAATCTAATAATAATAATAATAGTAACAAAGATAATATATTTGTCAATTTACCTATCTTGTTAATTGAAAGTATAGTTAATAGAATAAAAGAGAATATAGATAAAATATGCTTTACTTTTGTTTGTAAGAGATTCTTTGATTTAAGAGAGAAATACTTGTTGTTTGATTCAAATACAATCAATCTCAAATATGAAAATCTCTATCTCAACTCTTTTAAATCAATCTACGAGAATTCTTTGAAATCAAAAGATAATTGTGTTCTCTCAAATAGTCATGGTGATGATTATGATGTAACAGACTTTGACAATGGTAATTATTTATTAAAGATCTAATCTAATTATCATTTTTACAAACAATAACATTTATTCTATTATTTTTCTAAAAAAAGAGGTGCCAATCAATTTAAATGTATCAACTTTAATAGTAAATAATAATGAAAGTGCTATGTTGCTACATCATTCCAATGTTAAAAACTTCAAATATTGCGAGACATTACAATATCCACTACCACCGAAACTAAAGAAACTCAGATTTGCATACGATTTCAATGAGGGTTTACATTGTGGATCTTTCCCTGATGGTGTAGAAGTTATAAAGTTTGGAGAGAGGTTTACCAAATCGATTGAACCAGGTGTTCTACCAGTGTCATTGAAGAAGCTATCATTTGGAAATGATTATAGAGCTCCTTTGGTTCCAGGATCGTTGCCACCCAAACTTGAAGAACTGAAAAGCCATTTGTCACCTATTACAGCCAATATATTACCACACACTCTTCGAGTATTGAAGTTTGTACCGATATCATGGATGTCAGTGATTAAAGAACTTCCAAACTTGGAAGTATTGCATTTCGATGATTCAAATAATGTCGATGAAGATGTCATGCAAGTAGATCTTAGTGAAATACCTAAATCAGTAACCGATTTGGCATTTATCTCTGATTACACATTGACATCAGCACTTCCATTGACAATCAAAAAATTTACAATGCATGATGACAAATTTTTCAAACACGAAGAGCTATTCCCACCAACTGTTAATTATGATTTGGATTCATTGGAGTTGTGGATGTCTGTGTCACTGCCAAGTAACGTCAAGGTGAAGAAGATGACCATTGTAACATACTCACTAACATTGGTTGCTGGACAAATCAAAGAAGCATATGGTATTGAATCATTGGATATCAGTCGTTGTAGCATTTATGATTTCAAAGAAGGATTTCTACCTTCGACTGTTAAGGAATTGAGAATCATTGTCAGTAGCTTTGAAAGAGAAATAACACTTCCGGAAACACTTGAAACCATGATATTGGTCAACAGTAACCGATCCAATGCAAACAAGTTGATCATCCCACGATCGGTCACAACAGTAGTTGTAGAATCGGATTTAAGTGACCTAAGTCTTGATATGATACCACCGACAGTCAATCAAATTTTCATCACCAAAAAATACAACCACAGCAAGCATTGTGAAATTCGAAAGTTTGACAATGATCACTACCTTGTTTTTGGTAAACCTGGAGAACTCAAGTTCATTGGCACTCTATTTCATCGATCTTTATTACCAAATATATTTAGATTAATATTAATAGGTCTAATAAAGAAAATGATGAAAAAGTTGGGTTCTTTGCAAATTTTATAATAAAATGGTTACATAAAATTTTGGTCAAAAGAAAAGAAAAGAATAAGAAAAATCTAAAACGATCCCTGTATTACACAATAATTCTGATTTTTTTAAAAATTGCCAATTTCTATAATTTTTAATCATTACTCTTTTCAAACATTCCAAAAAGATCATCAGTTTGTTTTGTATTTTATTTTGTTTTCACAAAATGATGCAATCTAATAATAATAACAAAGATAATATATTTGTCAATTTACCTATCTTTTTAATTGAAAATATAGTAAATAGAATAACAAAGAATATAGATAAAATATGCTTTACTTTTGTTTGTAAGAGATTCTTTGATTTAAGAGAGAAATACATGTTGTTTGATTCGAATACAATCAGTCTCAAATCTGAACATCTCTATCTCAACTCTTTTAAATCAATCTACGAGAATTCACTTAAATCAAAAGATAATTGTATTCACTATGTTGATATGGCTAATAATTTTATATTTGATTATAATGTGAATGACTTTGACAATGGTAATTATTTATTATACATCTAATCTGAGTTGATTAACTATACTAATTTATTTTTCTAAAAAACATAAAAGAGGTACCAATCAAACCAGATGTATCAACTTTAATATTAGGTCATCATGATGAAATACCTCGAATATATAAGGTGTTAAAAGATTCCAATGTTACAACGTTCAAATATTGTAAGACATTACAATATCCACTACCACCGACACTAAAGAAACTCAAATTTGGATACTTTTTCAATGAGGATGTAGATCGTGAATCATTCCCTGATGGTATAGAAGATATAAAGTTTGAAGTGAGTTTTACTAAATCGATTAAACCAAGTACTCTACCAGTGTCATTGAAGAAGCTATCATTTGGAAAAGGTTATAGAGCTCCTTTGGTTCCAAGATCGTTGCCACCCAAACTTGAAATACTGAAATACGTTTCATCACCTATTACAACCAATATATTACCACACACTCTTCGAGTATTGAAGTTTGTACCGATATCATGGATATCAGTGATTAAAGAACTTCCAAACTTGGAAGTATTGCATTTCAATGATTCGGAGAATCAAGATATCGTTCAAGTAGATCTCAGTGAAATACCGAAATCAGTAACCGATTTGGCGTTTCTCTCTGATTACACATTGACATCAGCACTTCCTTTGACAATCAAATCGTTTACAACGTATACCAGTTTGTTCAACAACGAAGAGCTATTCCCACCAACTGTTAATTATCAATTGGATTCAATGGAGTTGTGGATGATGAAAATTTCACTACCAAGTAACGTCAAGGTGAAGAAGATGACCATTGTAACATACTCATTAAAGTTGGTTGCTGGACAAATCAGCGAAGCAAATGGAATCGAGTCATTGGACATCAGTCGTTGTAAAAGTTTTTATTCCTACGATGGATTTCTACTTGCGAATGTTAAGGAATTGAAGATTAATGTCCGTAGCATAGAAAGAGAAATAACACTTCCGGAAACACTTGAAACCATGATATTGGTCAACAGTAACCGATCCAATGCAAACAAGTTTGTCATTCCACGATCGGTCAAAACCGTAGTTATAGAATCAGATTCAAGTGACCTAAGTCTTGATATGATACCACCGACAGTCAATCAAATTTTCATCACCAAAAACTACCACCACAGCGAGCATTGTGAAATTCGAAAGTTGGACAATGATCACTACCTTGTTTTTGGTAAACCTGCGGTATACAAGTTCGTCGGCACTCTATTTCATCGATCATTATTATCAGATATATTTAAATTAATATTAATAGATGATCAAGTTAAAATAAATATAATGTCATATTAATTATCATTACAAAAAAATCATAGATATTCTAAAAAAATAAAAATAAAAAATTAATTCCTAAATGAATAGGATATGATCATTTTCGAGAAAGATTAATTCTTTTTTTTATCTTTGTTATTACAGATAAGATTTTTTTAAAAGATATTTAATCAAAAAGTAATGAAATGAAAGAAATTGAGAAATTTCTATTCTCTTATTTTTGTTTAAACAGTAGTATAAATATATTGTTGTTTTTAGATTCATAAAAGAGAAAATGATGCAATCTAATAATAATAATAACAAAGATAATATATTTGTCAATTTACCTATCTTGTTAATTGGTAATATAGTAAATAGAATAACAGAGAATATAGATAAAATATGCTTTACTTTTGTTTGTAAGAGATTCTTTGATTGCAGAGAGAAATACTTGTTGTTTGATCCGAATACAATCATTCTTAGATATGAATATCTCTATCTCAACTCTTTTAAATCAATCTATAGAGATTCACTTAAATCAAAAGATAATTGTATATTCTATTTAGATATTACTGATACTAACTTTGATTATAGTTTAACGGACTTTGAAAAAGGTAATTCTTTAAACAATTTAAAACAAAAAGATAAATAAAACTAACTAACTAACTGTTATTAATTACAAAAATTGGCGAATAAATATATAAAGATAAATCTATTAATCCAAATGTATCGACTGTAACTTTGTTATGTAGCGAAGCGAATTCAATTCATCGTTCGATTCATAACTCCAATGTTAAGAACTTTAGATATTGTGATACACTGCGATATCCACTACCACCGACTCTAAAGAAACTAACGTTTGGATACTATTTCAATGAGGATCTGCAACGTGCTGCTTTGTTTGAGGGCATAGAAAAGATAAAGTTTGGAACGACGTTTGCTAAATCGATTGTTCCCGGTGTTCTACCGCTTTCGCTAAAGAAGTTGACTTTCGGACCGATCTACAGTGGCACTGTGCTGCCTGGATCGTTGCCACCCAACCTCGAGTCACTTAAATTCCCTTCGGCACCGATAACAGCCAATGTACTACCACAGAGTATTCGTGCGTTGAAATATGTACCGGTTTCGTGGATGCCGTTCATCAAAGATCTGCCAAACTTGGAGGTTCTACACTTCAATGATTCCGAACCAGAGAATGGCGAGAATCAGCATCGAGTCGACCTAAGCGAACTACCGAAATCCGTAACGGACTTGGCGTTCTTCTCGGAATACCATTTGACATCGGCACTTCCTACGACCATCAAAAAGTTGGCATTCCAAGTAAAGTCGACGTTCGGCTATGAAGAGATGTTCCCTGCCAATGTCCAATACCATTTGGATTCAATGGAGGTGTGTACGAGTGTATTCGAACTGCCAAGCAATGTTAGAGTAAAGCGGATGGAAATTGTTACGTTCTCACTCAAGTTGGTTGCCGGACAAATAAGTGACGCCAATGGAATCGAGTCGTTGGATGTCAGTGCTTGCTCGCGTTACTATTTCGACGAAGGATTCCTACCTGCATCCGTCAAGGAATTGAAAATCAATGCCATCGGTTTGGTACGGGTTGGCGCACTACCGGAAACACTGGAATCGATGACACTGACACACAACGTTAAGCCAGGTCCAAACAAACAACAGCTCGTCATACCTCGTTCCGTTAAAACAGTAGTAATTAATTTCAATTCAAGAAACCTTAACTTTGATAATATACCGCCGACCGTCAATCACATTTTCGCGCGTAATCTATATTACGGATCGGATTGTGAAATTCGAAAGTTTGACGATGATCATTACCTAGTTTTTGGTAAACCCGCACAACTAAGTTTCATGGGAACGCTTTTTCATCGATCATTATTACCAAATATTTTTAAATTAATATTAAAAGATAATAATGAGTATAATGATGATTATTTGTACATGGATGAAGATGAATTCGATGAGAATGAATAAATTACAATCAGAGAAAATTAATTTGGTTTCCATCTTTTTTTTTTTTTTTCTTGATCAATCACGATCAATCAATGATTTTAATTTTATTTATATTTGTCTAAAGGAAATGACAACATCTCTACCTTATAATAATGATAATAATATATTTGTCAATTTACCTATCCTGTTAATTGAAAGTATAGTAAATAGAATCAGAGAATATAGATAAAATATATTTTGCTTTTCTTTTTAAGGGATTCTTTGCATGCAGAGAGAAATACTTGTTGTTTGATTCATCGTCAATAACAAACACCGGATCGAATAATTAAAAATAAAAATAAATAAACAGAAAAAACATGTTTTAAGAAAAATGGGAAAACAAAAAAACAAAACTGGGTATTGCAATGATGGGGTTTTTTAAGTCAGAGAAATCAAATCTTGTTTGATTTAAATAAAAATTAGATAAATAGAAAGAATTATTATAGTAGATTTAGAATATAAGTTTGTTTTATTCTTTAAAATCATGATTAAGTAGATAATATGGAAGACAATGATGATGATATTAATAATATATTCAAGAATTTGGATTTTGAATATCAATATATTGTGCCGGGCTCCTTTGAATTGGTGAGCGACTGTAAAGTTAACCTAAGTGTTTACCTTCAGAAATGTATTGTTAGCTTTCTACTCGTAAGGAATTAAATTTCATTAAAAACATAATATTGATCATTAAATATAAATATCCATCATTATAAAAAAACAATCAATAATAATAATACAATGTTAGATATATGATGATCTGGAGTGTTGCATTGACAAAAACGAAAGAACTCTCTACTCGATGACTCGTGAAAGGATTAACTTGTCTTTGGTTTGTTGGAGCTGGTTCGGTATGGTCAAGCAATGCTTCAATGTAAATTCACTCGTGCACTTTGGATCTAGTCAATTCTTCTACTCGAACGTGAACTTACTAACTGACTTGGAGTCACATCTATCCAATAGATACTGCCTCATTAACAATGTACACAGTTTGGGACTGTGGACAGACGATATCGTCAGCCAACCCAACCGATTCGCCAAGATCTTTAGCAATCCGGCATTCCACACACTAACCAAACTAAAGATACAAATCAATTGCAATGAGGATGTAAATCGACTCGCGATTTCAGAGAGTTCTCTTGGGAACAATCTACGAGGTTGGTCATTAAAGTCACTGCATATCGTATTCTACGAGAAGAATAATATTGTTATGTCTGCTTTCTCCATTATCGAGAAATTGAAACCGTTGACCACCAAGCTGGAGACTTTCTTGCTCGATTTGGAGTTGCTACCGAGTTCAGCCAACAAAAATCAAGATTGGCTCAATTTTCTAAAGGTTCATCACTTTTACACACTCAAGACTCTGAGTGTATCCTCGAGGAACTGCTCTTCTTCGTTCAACACTGTCGATAACTGGCTCGACTACCTGAATCCCGACGTGATCGAGTCGATCAGCATCAACGACCAATATCCGGATTTCTACAAAAACGACAACTACGACCTCAAATGGAGCACTCTGAGAAGATGTAAAACCGATACTATCAAACCGCCGTTCGATTTCCAGAAGCTGGTCAACTTTAAACGGCTTTTCTCACTTGGCATCAATATATTGAGAACACCGCACCAACCATTCTTTCGATATCTAGCTACTCAGAACAGCTTGGTGTTACTCCCGAGAATGACACTCACAGTCACCGAGGATCTGCTGCCTGTGCTCTCAACAAAATCCAAATTAAGAGAGCTTGAGTTGTATGTAACAGAGGGAATAACGACAATTCCTATCCACAATCAAGTGACAAGACTTAAGCTAATAGTTACCGCGGGTACACCTGATCCTTCACAGTCGTCTGTCAATGTCTTTGATTGTTCAAGTCTCGAGAACCTTAGATCACTCTCGATCATCTTTGACTACCAGCAGTTTACCCAACAATTGTGTCGACTTATCGCTAGGCAAAATTCACTCGAGAGGCTCTGGCTACTAGACAAAGAGGATGTCAATGAAAATAACAATCTATTTATTGTGGAAGTTCTCACAACTATAATGGAGAACGGTGAAACATCAAAGATAGAGCATCTGTCTACAGATTATCTCGTAAGGACAGATGAACTTGTCTTTTTAAAGACATTCATGGATCGTTCTATATTTCTAAATGAATTCATTTGTGTGATGCAATATCATGAATCTATGGAGACATTCAACAATCTCTGTGACTACATGAAAGGCTACAATATTACAAGATATTTTAATAATAGAATAAAGATATCAAGGATTTTATATTAATCAAGTCAATTGAATCCTAGTTATTTTTTATTAATGGTTAGACTAATTTTTTTTTTTTTTTAAAAAAAATAATTTGATAAAATATAATTATTGATTGACATGTATCCCATCCATCTCCATCAATTATCATCAAAGAAGTTGATATTTAACATAAAGTCAAATTTGGTAACTTTTTATGTTTCGGTGGTACTTTCATGCAATGTATCTGTTAAAGGTAAAAATACCCCAAACTAGTCCAGATGTAAAACTGTTTGTCATTCCATCACGGTGAAAAATGTGATATTCGAAAGTTAGAGATTAGTTTGTTCTTGGTCAACCGAACCTTTTTTCATCTCAGTGTTAAATTAAAAGGTCTTAAGAATTGAACAACACAACAATAATAACAAATAAACAATATCTTTTATTTAAAAAAAAATCAAAAAAATGTTAATTTTTTTTTAAAACTTTTTTTTAATTTTGCACACACTTCTTTCTATCTTAAAATGGTAATTAATTATTTTTTTTTATTGATTTGTCAATAATAGTTTTTATAGTTTAGATTTTGTAGTAGTTTATTATTATTTATATCGATATTTTTTGTATTTGTTTGTTTAAAAGATAGATAGTGCCAAACAAAAACAACATTTTAGAGTGTTGTCAAACAAAGATAGATAGATTGATTGATTGACAGAGAATGAGTTACTCATATCAAATGATGATGGGTGCAGGTGGAGGTGCAGATGACAACGAACTTCAACAACAACAGAATGCACCTCAATATACAATGCCAAAGATACTTGATTATCTTCAATCGGAGTGGTTCAAATATGAAATCGATAGAGCACATTGGGTATCAGAGAAATCAGATTTAATGGTTAGTAGAGTACTACCTTGTAGTTGAGAATAGAATAGAATAGAATAATGAATATTGTTACTAAACTACTACTACTATTACTACCTATAGGCAACAATAACAAGATTGGAAGCAGAGAAAAAGACACAAGAACAACTAAGAAATGATTTATTTAGAAGAATAAAGATGTTAGAGTATGCACTACAGCAAGAGAGAGCAAAGAATCAACCAAATATCTTGAATAGCAATAGTAATAATAATAATAATATAGAAAAAGATGTAAATGATCATATAACTACAACGACTACAACTACAACTACAACATCATCATCACAACCAAGAAGCTATGGAAAGAGTATGTTTAAACATTTACAATAGATATTATATTTTTCTAACCTAAATGAAATATCTATCTTTAAAGAATCAAGCAAAGTCAGTATAACTAGAAATCTAATCAAGAAGTATCTTAGAGAGATGAATTACAACGATATCTTGGTTTCGAAACCAGATTTGAACAGCTATGATGTTGCTGCTGTCGACAATGACAATATACAGGATGATAAACAAACTACCATTCTAAACTTACCAGAGTTAAAGAAACAACAACATCAACAACAACAACAACAATCAAATAATAATAGTCAACAATTACAACAACAATTACAGCAACAATTAAATAATAATAGTAATAATAATAGTAATAATAATGATAGTCAATATAGTATGACATCTTCTATCAATGATCTTGAGTCATCATCGATTCAACAACAACCAAATCAACAACAACAACAGCAACAACAAGTATATCCAGATCAATTGTTAACATCGTCGATGGGAGAAGGCTATTCTCTGTCCGATCTGACAAATTCACTCGATTCTTTATCGAGTGCATTAGGATCACTTGACAGTCTATCGAATGGTGGTTCAGCAGGTGGAACCTTTGACTTTTCAACCCTCGATAACCTTGATTCTCTGAAAGAGAATATTGACCAACAACAACAACAGAGTAGTATCAATAATAATGGTAATGATTTAACATCATCTGTAATCGATCTTTCACATCATGAGAATGGTGGATCTTCATCATCATTCAACACAGTCGTTTCACAAAATAATCGACAAACAACAGCAACAACAACAACACCACCTGATGAACCTTCATACGACGAATCCGCATTCAATGAAGAGTTTTTCAATAAATTATCTTCAAATTCCAAGGGTAGAATGAAGTTGAAGGGATTGACAAATCTAAAATCGTCAATGTCCGACGACTCTGGAACAAGTAGCATCGGTAGAAGTGGAATATCATCTTCAAAGACTGGCGCAACCAATAGGAGCAGCAGTAGTAGTATCACACCGGTTGGAAGTCTCGGTAAGAAGAAAGGACTGGCAGCGGAACTTATGGGTCTTGGTGCTGGCGACCTCAACGACATCAAGCTGGAGGACAACAGCAAGATAGCCAGTGACTCTGCCGCGCCAAGAGTATGGCGATATAAACACACGCTCAAATCACACTTTGACGGTGTACGCTCACTCCAGTTCCACGACACCGAACCACTCTTGATATCAGCATCGGAGGACAGCACCATCAAACTTTGGAATCTCAACCAGCTCGCGCCCAGCAGCAACACCTCGAAAAAGTCGACTGGCGACGTCGAGCCAATCTACACATTCCGTGGCCATACCGGTCCGGTCTACACTACGGCGCTCTCCTCGGATTCATCGAAGCTCTACTCTGCCGGTTATGACATGGTCATCAAGAGTTGGACTATTCCCTCGGCCGATACCGACCCGTACCACACACACGGCGATCTCCAGGCGTTCCTCGACTGCGAGTATGCCGGCCACACCGATGGCGTCTGGGATCTTCTCGCCGCCACCAACGATCGCTTGATATCGGCATCGGCCGACGCCACCGTTCGTATCTGGGACGACAACGGCAATGAAATCGGCCAATTCCAACACCCCACCGACTCGACATGTATCCCAACGACGCTCTCACTCATTCCGACCGACTACAATCGTATTCTCATCGGTTATGTCGACGGAACTGTATTATTATATGATTTAAGCACTGGACAACATATTTCTACATTGTCATCAAACAACAACAGTAGCGACTCGAGAAACCATCAAATCAACAAGGTGGTTTCCCACTCAATGCTACCACTTGCAATAACCGGTACCGAAGATAACAAGATCGAGTTCTGGGATCTCCAGAGTTGTCAGCCAATTCACTCGATGGTTGCACACTCTGATGCCGTATCATCACTCACCATCGATCCATCGGGACTGTACATAGCGAGTAGTTCACACGATTCCACCATTCGTTTCTGGGACATCTCATCAAAGACCTGTATTCAAGACCTCCAATCACATCGTCCTAAATTCGACGAATCCATACACTCCATCAAGTATCACCCAACCAAAGGTTATTTCGCATCGGGTGGTGCAGACTCAGTAATTAGAATACACCAATAATAAATAAAAAAAATCCTATCAAACCAAAATTAAAATTACAAAACAAAAACAAAAAAATTGTGATTCTTCCAATGAAGAGTGCACTCTTTCTCTTCTCTCTGCTGATGTGTTTAATCATCAAGTTTCAAACAATTAAAATTCTAAACTACTGTAATTACATAACAACTTTCCATTTATGTTGTTGTATAAAATGTGATTTGCGTTTGTGAATATTTGAAAATTTTAAATATAAAAGATAAAATGGTTGGAGTTGGAAGATGCACAACTTCCCAATCTTTTAAATAACCAGAAATATCAATTCATGATGAAATTTGTAAAAATTTTTTAAAAAAAAAAAAAACCTAAAAGATTATTCATAAGGTAATTACTGTTGGCTTGCTTCCTTTTTGATAAGAGTGAATCTTGGTCTATTAGTTAGTTTGATATATCTATGTTGGATTGGAACAAATATAGTAAATTATTGACAAGAATAAAAAAAAAAAAAGATATCTAAATTTGTAATAAAAACAACCAAGCGATAAATATTTATTTTATAAAAAATAAATAATAAAAATTGATGATATTTTTATGTTTAATCATCTGAAAATCACATTCGTTTTCTGAATTTTTTAAAATTTTTTATTAAAATTTAATCAAAAAAAAACGAATGTGACAGCCGCTGCTCGTTTGTTCTTCTCAAACTATTATTTTATATTTTCTTTTTTAATTTTACACGGTAGATCACATCAAATAAAAATTATTATTTCTTAATTTTTTTCGAATGGCACTTTAAAACAGTTGTTTATTTATAATAATAATACTGTAAAAAAGAGAAAAACTATATATTTATAAAAACATGATTTCTGTAAAAGTGGAAAAAGAGAAAGATATAAAACTTTCAAATAACAATGATAATAATAATAATAATAGTGTAACAGCTTCATCATCATCATTAACATCATCACATTTAAATATAATAAGTATAAAAAAACCAAGTTCATCTGTAACAACTTCAAATTCAACACAGTCCACAATAACAACATCCACAAACACCAACACCACTTCAACACCCACAACAACAACAACAACACAAAATTCAATTTCAAACTCAAATCCAAATCCAAATTCAAATTCCACCACACCAACACCCACTCAGACACCTGTAAAAGTCATCAATAATAATGTTGTGATGAAAACTTCTGCTGGGGTTAACGGTGCTCCTCAACAATCGACATCGATGTCAAACTCGAAAATCATCATTAAAACAACAGCGACAACAACAACAACAACAACGAATCCAGTTTCCTCAAGTGGATCCACTGGTACTTCGGCTGCACCGACTTCAATGCCCGTTGTCAAATCACAACCACCTCCAGTATCGTCAATCAATGGTAAACCAATGGCATCCACTTCCACCGGTGGTTCACCTATAGTAAAAACAACAACAACAACAACAATGCCAATAGTAAATGTAAAAAAAGAAGTGATCAACGTCGATGCTCTACCAAACAAACCGGTCATTTCAAATCCATCATCGTCAACACCAATTTCAAAGCCCGCTGCTACAACTGCTGCGTCAAGTTCAACAACTGTAACATCCACTACCTATTCGGCAAGACCAACCATTCCACCATCGCTGTCCTCTGCCAAGCCATCTCAAATCATCACAAGATCGTCGTCGACACCATCGTCCATCGGTTCAACTACGACCTCCACCACCACTACCACCGCACCAGGTGGAATCCGACCGACCACCTCCAAACCACCTGGAACCACTTTTTCTCGACCTTGCCAAGGCAAGTGCTGTGTTGGCATCACTCCGATCACTCCATTCCACACCACAAGCAAAACTGCTCCAAATTCATCACCCATCAGAACAACAACAACCATAACAACTAGCAATCCCAACACACCAATGCGTACAACTACAGTTCCAACAACATATTCATCACCAATCGTTAAAACTACAACAACACCAAGTAATCCAACAACTTCAACTATTTCTCGTCCACCACCACCAATAACAACAACAACATCGACATCTTCAACAAATCCTATAAACAGAACAATTTTAACAAGCACACCAAATTCACAACAAAGTATATCATCAAACAACAACTATCATTCAACTACAACAACATCGACAACACCAACAACTACCATTATCAGACAACAACCAATACAACAATCGATATCAACACATCAACAACAACCACAACAACAACAACATATAGCTCAGCCACAAACAACCGTAAATCAAAATATAATAAATAGAACAACAACGACTATCAGCAACAACAACAACAACAACAACAACACAATGACATCTCCTCATCTATCTTTATCGACATCATCAATTCCAACCTACATATCATCAGTATCTACACCACTTCACTCTTCGACTTCCAGTATCATAACAACACCCATAACAACAAACATCAATCCACAACTACCACAAACTCTAAACAGAACTTCCGACGGCAGACTATCAAAAACGGTTGCATCAACTGACGGCAGATCCTATCACCACATGCCACTCCCAAATCAAACGATCAACCAAAACAATCGTGGATCGGAATTCCCCAACAGTCTAGAGTACCTCCTCGATATCCCAGTGGTACAAGACGAACCATCCTCAAAGAACAATCCTACCTGGGGAAGACTGATACTCGACGCACTTCGTCGTCTCGTCGCCAACAAGAAAACAACACGTATCACCGAACGTCTGAAAATGGATCAAATGTACAAAGACATGGATGCACGTACTCCTCAGGACAAGAAGGACTGGAAGAACGGACTGCTTAGCGACTACCAATATAAATACATGCTGTCGTTCCTCTCGAATTCGCTGGACTTCCCACTGGCACCACAAAAAGAGAAGAAGAAGAAACTGAACGAATCGGTCGGAGGCATACCAACAACCATGCCAACACCATCGGGTGTCGCCACCAACCCGGCCAACTATGTAGTTGGCTCATACCAATCGATGTTGTCGCTAAGTGACAGTGCCATCATGGTGCCATCCACCTCCACACCGCCATCACTCCAATCTTCGCCAATCACCAACACCGACATGAGTTCACCTGCCACCTCATCTTCCGAACCAACTTCACCAAACATCTCAACAGTACCAATCATAATATCAACAACAACAAATAATTTCAACAACAACAACAACAACAACAATGATAACAATAATAATAATAACATCAATAACAACAACAATAATAATAATACAATGGATACAACAACCAATAACAATATTCAACCAATTAACTATACTATGAACAACAATAATGATAATAATATTATGAATACAACATCAACTAGTAATAATGGAACCGATATAGATGTATCACAAGTTATGATGGATAATAATACTACATATGAATTCCCTCATATGATGGAGATAAACTTTGATAATTACGTACAACAGAATTCATCTGATACATATAATAATAATACAAACACTGATATATATTCAACAGATACAACAACCACAACAACAGATAATAACACTAACAATATTAATAATACTGAAGGAGTAGTATCTATGTCTACAGATAGTATGGATATAGATAGTAACAACACAGTTTCAGTCACAACACCACCCGATGTTGTTCATACAATACAGCCAACTAGTAATAGCAATGAGATTATTGGACAATCTTATCAGTTGACTGATGTAACAACAACAACAACAACAACAAACGAATCACTAACAACAACAACAACAATCACAGAAGATTCTTCATTATCAACAACTATATCTACACAAGAGAATGACATACAACAACAACAACAGAATATACAAAAAGTAGAAGATCAATCTCAAGAACAACAACAACTTCAGCAACAACAACAACAACAAACAGAACAAATCACACCAAACATTGAAATAGTTGCAGTACCTACACACAATGTAGTTGAAGATACACCACAAACCATTGATATGGGCGATATCATGGATATCATGAGTGCACCCGTTTCAGCTCCCAACAAACGAAAACGAACCGATTCAACCAATAGCTTCTCTCTACAACAAAACTTTATAGTGGGCGATGAAGATATCCAAATGTTAAAGTTAGAACAACAATCTTTTGAATCCTCCATTAGAATTTAATAAAAAAAAACAAAAACAAAAAAAAAATACAATAATATATTTATATTTTTTTTTAATTAAAAAAAACATACAAACAATTCTTTCAATTCTTTTTTTTTTTTTTTATAAATCAATTTATTTATTTTACGCTTGTTGCTTATTCAGATAAAATGAAATACGATTTAAAAAAAAATAAAATAAAATAAAAAAATTAATTTATTTTTCAAAAAAAAAAACATGCAACCATCATATGAATAAATTAGTGTGTTTTCTTTGCACAATGCCAACGTAATTCATTCACCACCTTCAAAATTTGTAATAACCTTTTTTATTTTCTTACAAGATAAATTAAATAAACAATTTAAACAATTTATAGTAGTTTGTTGAAGAGTAAAAATAAAGAGAATCATTACAACAGTTCTATGATCAATAACAATTAACTAGATTCATTTTAGCTAGCTACGCACAACAACTTAAAAACTTTTTATATTTAAGATTGATTCGATTAGATTCGATTCTCTCTTTTTCTCATGGATAGAATTTGAAATTGAATTACTACAATAATAATAATAAACGTTTTAGCTTTTTTTTTTTAATTTATTTATTTTTTTTTACAATTTTTTTTTCACCACCTGGGCACCCTCTTAAAGACTTCCCTTCTTTCACACTATCACACACCACACTTCTCCCCATTCACACCACCAACCCCACCCAACTGCCACATCAATTAATAATAATCAATTGATTTTCTCTCTTTCTTTATTTTTTTGTTATTGTTTTTATTTTCTTTTTTTTTATGTTATAAGTTTAAGACTTTTTAACACAGAAAAAAACAAAGTAAAAAACTAAATAACAAACACAACTAAATCAAATACAAAAATAGATACTTCACCTTCAAAATCTCGAGACAAACAACATAAATACACAATGTAAGTATATTGATTGAGAAAGTTGATCAAACCATTTAACTAATTAGTTTTTATCTAAATATCATATGATATTTTCTGTTGATTGATGTATATTAGGTTGTCGAGTAAACATGGATATAAAAAGAATAGATTAAAATCGGTTGCTTCCGATGCAGATCTGTTCAATTTGGTTATGCCGAAAGCAGATACCGTCGGGTTTAAGAGTAAACAAGGAGGTATCTCTAAGCAAGCGATCAAGTGGGCAAAGTTCACTCGGTTGAACAACTTTTATATTTGGCTGTTCTTGGCGGTCGTAGGTCTGCTCGCTTCCATCTCGTTGGTAACGATCGATCTAACGTTCAAGTTTGTGGTGTTCAAAGGTCGTAGTGCCTTCATTGGAATCACCGATTTCTACATTGTACAATATCTCAGTTTCATTCTGTGGACGGTGGTGCTCGCCGTCGGATCGGCACTGGTTTGCGTGCGACTGTGTCCCGCTGCCATCGGTTCGGGTGTTCCCGACCTAAAGTCTATATTCTCTGGCTTCTGGAATGCCAAGGTGGTGCAGCCGGCGGTCGGTCTCTTCAAAGTGTTTGGACTGCTACTCTCGTATGGCTCGGGAATGTCGATCGGAAAGGAAGGACCGTACATTCACATCTCTGCGATTCTCGCCAATGCACTCCTCGGAATCAAACCATTCAAGAACATTGCACCGAACGAAACACAACGTAGTCAAATGCTTGCCAGTTGTAGCGCACTCGGTGTTGCCGCAACTTTTGGTTCGCCAATCGGAGGTGTCTTGTTCTCGATTGAGGTAACCGGTACCTACTATCTGATATCCAACTACTGGCGTGCATTCTTTGCCAGTACAGTGGGTGCTGTCGGTATAAAGATTCTTCTATCTAAATCAACCAATGGTAAGATATCTCATCTCTCTAGTTGTTTATCAACAACAAAACAATATCTTAGTACTAATTAATAATCGTTTGCAATTGAAGATCTTCTTGAATCATATCGTACCGATTTCTCTAGTTTAGATTTAGCAACAGTACAACTCTTGGCACTTATTATCACTGGTATACTATGTGGATTGCTTGGATCATTGTTTATCTTTATGTATCAAAAGATCTATTCTTGGAAGAAGCACAATAAGGATCTAATGAATAAGATTACACCGTATGGTGAAGTTATATTTGTTGCTCTTGTAACAGGTATAGTTAGTTTCCCGTTAGAATTCCTAAGAGTATGTTCCTGTCACTCAATTTTTGTTTGTTAATGTATGTGTTTATTGATTTTGTTTCTATTCTTTTTTTTTTTAGTTGGATCACGCTAGTGCAGTTAAAACAATGTTTACAGCTCATGACCAAGTCAATGCAGAGGATTTGAAGATTTGGACAGAAAGTTTACCGTTTTCAAATAGTATTATCTTTGCTTGTTTCCTCTATATCGTTGTAAAGTTGGTGTTGACCGCTGTCTCTATCACTCTTCCCATTCCCTACGGTATCTATATTCCATTGTTTGCGATTGGCGCTGCCGTCGGTAGATTCGTTGGTGAGATTATGAAGCTTATCTTCCCAAACATGAAGGATCTCTATCCGACTGGTTATGCGGTGGTCGGCGCTGCAGCACTTTGCGGTGGCGCAACGCGTACCGTTTCGAGTGCGGTCATCATCTTGGAGTTGACAAACGATCTTACTTATATGGTTCCTGTACTGATTGGTGTCGTGCTGGCATGCGGTATCGGTAATCTGTTGAATCATTCGATCTACGATTGTTTCTTGCGAAACAAACAACTTCCGTATCTGCCATTCATTCGTGTCAAATCCGATTCCACTACGGCAATCGATATCATCAACAAAGCCGGAAGAACACTTCACTTTATAACTCATAAAACAACTTTGGCACAGATATCGTCGGTTTTGGACAACTCTATGGATGCCAGCATACCGGTGGTGGAAGGTCAAGACAATATGCATCTGATTGGAACCATTTCGAGAACCACTCTCGAGGAGGTTGTTTCATACCACGAGAGATTGCACTCCTACTCAATGAACAAGTCACCACTCAACAACGCCAGTGGTGATACCATATTGACTATCAACCACCACCATGCTAGCGATGACGATAGAGATGGCGATAGAGATGGCGAAGCCGACGAAGATTACTCCTCAGAAAAGAGTTTGTTGAACGACAATGAAATGAAGGTATTCTCATCGTCGTCATATCCATCAACGACCACCGACAACTATCCAATCAGCAATAACGACGATGATTCAAATAGAATCAGCTATGTTAGCAGTAGTAATAATAGCAACGATGACAACAACAATAATATTATCCACAGTGAATCGAGTGAGCAACTCCAACAACAAAACGACAGCAACTACATTGATTTGGTTCAGATGGAACTTCAAAATCCATGGGTTGTAATCGACAGCTCACCATTCTCCGTGGTAGAATCGACACCAGTAAGAAAAATAGTTTTTATGTTTATGATGTTGGGTGGAAATGTACTTTATGTATTGAAGAAAGGTAAACTTGTCGGTGTTATCTCGAAATCAGACATTGCCGACATTGGAGCTCATAATAAATAAATATTATTTTACTTTATATATATACTTTTCAAAGAAAACCTCCTGTCATAAAATTGGATAAAAGCAAGACTGATCAGCCTTGAATAATAATAATAAGAATAACGAAACAAACACACCCACTTGTCTTGCTTTTATCTAATTTAGGAATTAACTTTAAAAATCAATTTTGCTTTTTTTTTTTTTTTTTTTAATCATGACTAAAATTTTTCCTAAAAAGAAAAAAGAATTGTTTGATTAATTTTCTCCACATATTTTTAATTATCTTTACTCAATAATGAAATCAACTCTTTGTTTATTATTTGTATTAATTGTATCAGTATTTGCAACAGCACCAGAAACGTTTGACGTAGTGTTTCAGACCAGTCAAGGTGATTTTGTTCTAAGTTTAAATAGAACATGGTCACCAAATGGTGTAGATCACCTATTTGATTTGGTCACTGCTCAATATGTAAGTAATACGAATGGTGTAGATCACCCATTTGATTTGGTCACTACCAAATGGCAAAGTTAAATAATAATCTTTATCTGTATACACACTTTAGTACGATATCAATTACTTTTTTAGAGTTATTCAAAGCCCAACACCTTTTGTAGCTCAGTGGGGTATCAATGGGTGAGTAAATTGAATTTATCACACACTTTTCATTTCATTTGAAAGAATAATATCAATATTAATTAATATCGATATACATAGTAATCCATCTGTCAGTCAAAAGTGGAATATTACAATCCCAGATGACCCTGTAGTTGTATCAAACACTGTTGGTACTGTTGCATATGCTGCAGAGATGAATGGTAACACTGCATGCTGCAGAACAACTCAATTGTTTATCAACTATGGAGATAACAGCTTCTTAGATAAAAGTGGTTTTGCACCAATCGGTGTTATCACTCAAGGTTTCAGCAACACAATGAAATTCTTCAGTGGCTATGGTGAGAACCCAGATCAAACTTTGATCTACGAACAAGGAAACTCTTATCTCGAAGCTAATTTCCCAAAGTTGGACTACATCTCTACTGCCAGAATAGTCTATTCAATGTAAACAAGTTAGATTCTTTTAATAAAATATTATAACTAAGTACTGAAATTTCATCGTAACAAGAAAAAATTTCTAAAGAAAACATCAAATTATAAAGTGTTCCTGTTTATTCAAAAAAAATTAAAATTATCAAATAAAAAATCACTATCAATGGGTTGCCGATATCATCTTGAGAGACTACGAGCCCAACAACTATCTTCCAAATAAGTAATTAAACAGAGTTTTCTGTTGAAAAGTAAAATAAAAATTAACATAATCTGCATAAAAATCTAGATTTTGTTGATCAAAAATTTTATTTGATATCTTGTTTTTCTCTCAATTCAAAGATCATATCATCTTATCATGTCCGATAACAATTATAAATAGTTCAAAATACCTTTTGGTTTTATCTAAAATCACCAATCATTTAAAATGAAAATATTTATTTCTTTAATTTTGCTACTTTCAATTTCATCAGTTTTTTCAAAACAGTCACCAGACTTCTTTATTGTAACTTTTCAGTCTAGTGCTGGCCCATTCGATATTACTGTAAATAGGACATGGGCACCAAATAGTGCAGACAGATTTTATGAGTTAATTCAAGCTGGATATGTAAGTAAAGAGATTAGCTATTCTATCTATTCAAATATTAAAATCATATTCTTTTTTTTTTTTCAAGTACGATTCAAATTATGTCTATAAAGTAATTGATACTCCAATTCCTTTCATAGCTCAATGGGGTATCAATGGGTAAGAATTTTTTTCTTATTTTATTATAATTTTGCATATTAAATTAACCAAACAATTTTTAAAAGTGATCCAAAGATTACTGCCCAGTGGAACACTTCAATTGAAAATGATCCATTAGTAGTTTCCAATACTATTGCAACTGTTGCTTTTGCTGGAGATATCGTTAATAACAAAGTGATTAATAGAAATACTCAAATCTTTATCAACTATCGTAGCAATCCACAATTGGATCAATATGGTTATGCCCCATTTGGTTTTATATCCTACGCTCTGACCAACACTTACAGTTTTTACAATCAGTATGGAAATAGTCCAAGTGAACAGTTGTACATTCAATATGGTAACGAATTTATCGAAGAGAATTATCCAAAATTGGATTATATCAAAGGTGCTGCAATCCAAAATTAATTTAATAGGATAAAACAAATGAAAAATAAATTTCTTTTTTTTTTATATTCTTATCGATGTTATGTATATTTACATTATTTTTGTTCTTTATTAGTTGTTGCAACTTTACATTGAGGAACTAATGTATTGTGAAGGAAATGTGAAAAGTGTTGTGTATCCAATAGCATAGACACAAAACCTTTGTTGTGGACAGACACGGTGCTAAGGAATTTGTGTTTCAATTCTTCAATCTTTAAACTGTCGGCAGCAATCTCTTCGGTAATCATGAAACTGGTTTCAATCTTTTTGACCAACCACCAAATGTATTGTTGTATTGTACTGTAAATACGATGAATAGCTTCAATCTGAGTTGGAGTATTTTTAATTGGATTGTGATTCTTTTCATTTGCTAAAATAACTTGATCACTACTTAAATTCTTTTGTCTATAGAAATATTTAATAAAAAATAAAAAAGTTAGTAAATGGATAGACTTTTAAAAACAATTAAATTAAATAGTTATTACAATTTTTTAAACTCTGGTAATGGAGGTGGAACACTACAGTTATTGTATGAAACCTTATCGTTGTTTAAATCGACAATGAGTCCATCAAAGTTCTTCTTTCTCAAAACCTGAGCACCTGCTATAAATGGAACAGGTGCTTCCAAATAATCGATTAATGGCTGTGGAATAATTGGTACAAATAAACCTTGCCATAAAAATGGGTAAATAAATGCTTGCATTGAAAAACTATAAATAAATAAATTATTAGAACTACAGAGTCTATAATCTTCTTCTTTTTTGTTTTCTTTTAACATACCAAGCTGATGATATTAAAGATAGATTATCTGATACAAATACGACACGTTGTTCTAATAATACAGCTCCAAGTACTTTTAGGATATTTTCCAAATTCAATTTCATAAACAATCCAATGATAGCCCATTCTGACATTGACTTTGAGAATATTTCATCATTATCTTTACCAGTCTAATTGAAAGTTTTTATAATAATAATAATACGATGATTAGTAAGAGTTATAACTAATGATGGCAGTAGATCTACTACTTACTGGAATTAGATATTGTCTCTTTAAAATCTCTCCAGGGAATGAATAGTTTAGGGTTTCACCAGGATCTGGTAGAGTCAAAGATGAATAGAATTTAAGAATCTCCAACAGATTCTTCTTGTCGACCAAATGTTTATATTCGTTGGATTGTGGAGTGTTTACAATTGCTGTTTCTTTTTCTTTTTCCTTTTCAACTTGGTCGTTCTGTTTTTCATTTTTGTTAGAGTCAACAGTAGTCTCTTGAGTTTGTTGTTGTTGTTGTTGTTGTTGTTGTTGTTGTTGTTGTTGTTGTTGTTGTTGTTGTTGTTGTTGTTGAGAATTATCAGTCGATTCCTTTGGTTCAGTTGATTGATTATCTGCATGTTGATCAACAACAGTAACATTTTCATTATTAGCAGTAGTAGTAATAGTAGTAGTAGTTGGATTATTATTATTAATATTATTAGTTTCATCTGTTGTTGTTGTCGTCGTTTGTGTTTGATTTTCGGTATGATTAACAATTTGAGGTGTAGTTGAATTTGGAGGTGAATCGTTATTATTATTATTATTGTTTTCATTATTCTCATCATCGGCTATCGCTGAACTCAATTCACGAGTGATGGTAATAAGTCTGTCCTGTGCCAATAAATACATCAAAGCATTAAAATGAACGTGGAACAATGGTATTTTAGATAAGAAACAATAACCTATATGAAAATTAGATAAAATAATTAGAATTTGTTTAGATTATTGTGATGATGATGATGATGATGATGTTGTTGTTATTGATAATTATTAATACTTACTCCTTGGTGCAGTGATATAGGTTGGTTTTTTCTCTAATACCAAAGGTTGATCTGGAAAGAAATTTGGAATGGTACTAAGTAGCTCTGGTTTACTAACACAGATACCGTAGAGCGGCGATTCACCTGTTAATACAAAAGTGTAGAAATACTCTGATGACTGCAAGTATGGCTGACCATACAACAACTCGTGAAGCGACGAACAACTTGGTGTACGTTTAATCAAATATGGTGATATTCCATTTGGAAAACAGAATTCATGTGCTTTTGGTGGTACCCTTTAATATTATTATTATTAATTTGAAATAAATATATGTTAATATAAAACAAAACCAAAATAAAACAAATTAATTATTAAGTACTATAGGTATACATACGGTTTATCAGATGGATAGTAAAATAATAACTCTGGTTTATGAATGATTCCGATTCTCGGTGGTGTTTTGCTGTTTGGTAGACCAACGACGATAAAGTGTTCAAAGAGATGCATAACGTTCGGTAGCTTCTCTTTGAGTTGCGATAGATTGAGACTGTCGTGCTCGACACTGTTCTTTCTACTGCTACTGCTACTGTTGATACCACTGGTATCGGATGTCGTCTCTGTTATTGGCAGACCATATTCATCGGTCGTTGTTGAACTCGATATGTTTGGTGTAGTCTTTGACTCTGAACCACTACCACCATCACTACCAACGACAACAACCACTTCATTCTCAATTGTTTTTTGTTCAACTGTAGTAGTACTATTAGCAGCAGCAACATCAACAGCAGCAGGTGGTGTATCTTCTGTAATAGTAGGTTTTGTTTCTATTGTTGTTTCTGATGATGGTAGTATTGATGCTGCTGATACTTCCTTCTCTTCTTTAACTTCCTTTTCTTCTTCTTTAACATCTTCCTCTACCTTTACTTCTTCTTTTTTGATAATATCTGTATCCAATGGTATATCTTCTAGGTTATTAATGTCATGATTCTCGAGATGTTCGTCGTTTGAAACTTGAATACTGCCAATGTCATTATTACTACTATCGTTATGATTACTATTCTTTAGTTCATCCTCTTCTTCTTCTTGTTCTTCTTCTTCCTTTGGTATATTATTATTATCTAAAGAAGTCATTTATTTTAATAAATAATAATTATAATAATAATAGATAGATAGATATTAAAAGTAAACTATAAAAATAATAATATATGAGTTGTTTTAGTGTTAGTGCAACTGGTGTGTTTGGTTGCAAATCTCATAAAAAAAATAAAATAAAAAAAACAAAAAAATTCATTCATTTTTTTGTGTCAAAAAAAATGTCAAACAGAAAAATCAAACAACTCTTTTTGAAAAAAAAAAGGAAATTAAAATTAAATTACATGTTAACAGTTTTATTTTGTTTAAAGCTTTGATGGTGTTGTATTGGCATGTGGGATCGATGGTGGAGGAAGAGGTAAATGGAAATTTAGTTTACTAATATGTGAATTGTTATTGTTATTAAGTGATGGTATTGTTGGTGGTGGTGGTGGTGGACTTTTGTTAGTGTTACTGAGATAAGCTAATCCGTGGTTGGTAGGTACTTCTATGGTATCGTTGAGATTCATTGTATTTACAAAGTTATCGATCGTTATAATTGCTGTTGATGTAGATACCGGTGTTGCATCATTAATTGATAGTATAGGTGTTGATATCATTGTATTTAATCTACTATTATTATTATTATCATCATCATCGTTATTAATATTATCTATTTCATTATTATTGTTACCCGATGTTGTATTATTATTCTTTGTTGATTTATTACGAAGTTGATATCTTGAATTTCTTAAATATTTGTTTGTCTTTTTGTTTAAAGTATTATTATCGGAGGATGAAGAGGAAGAAGAAGAAGAAGAAGAAGAGGATGATGATGTTGATTTAGGTGATGTCGACAATTGTAAATATTGTTTATCATCGTGTATCGAAAGCTTGGTTCTAACATGATCATAATGTGAGACATGAGGAATCAACAATTGCTCTAAAGGTACATTGATGTGAAAGTAAGGATGTGACAACGCATCGTTCGCAGTGAATCTCTTATTCGGATCATACTGTAAGAGTTCATAGATAAGATCTATAGCATCACCACTTGCATTCGGTAATATAGTTGATAGATGTGTTGGATTTATCTTGATTTATATAGCGAATATATATATATATTGGTTAGTTTAAAATAAAACAATGAAATTCATTATTATTATTATTATATTCTTATGGTTAGTTATGTTTGTTTTCTCTTTCTTACATTTGGAAATTTGAAATTCATTGTGGTCGATAGTTTGATGCCGTCCGACCAATTGGTGGGATTTGGCGAACCGAGAATATGTGCAATCTTAAAGAGTTGGTCGATTTCACTGGAACCGGGGAATAGTGGTTTCAAACTGTAGAGTTCGGCCATTATTGCACCGACAGCCCACATATCGATCTGTGAACTGTAGGTTTGTGCGCGAAGCAACACCTCGGGTGCACGGTACCACCTCGTCGAGACGTAGGTAGAGTACGGTGGTTTCGAATCGATTTCTCTCGCCAAGCCGAAATCTGCAATCTTCACAACGTCACCGAATATCAAGATATTCTCTGGTTTCAAATCTCTATGAAAATAACCGCTATCGTGCATATATAACAATGCTTGTATAATTTGATACCTTTATAAAGTGATTATAATACTAACGTTAGTATTGTTGTTGTTGCTGTTGTTGTGGTAATTGTAGTTGAATGTTGGATCCATACATTATATTCCTTATTTTACCTTCTGACAGTAATCTATCTCTGTCTTTTATCTTCTCATAGAGATTGCTATCGAGATACTCGAAAACAAAGTATAGTTCTTCATTCTCTCTGATCACCTCCAAGAGTTGTACGATGTTGGCATGATTAAGCTTCTGAAGTATATTGATCTCACTTAGTTTAATACAATCGTCCCATGATTTATATGGTTTCTTCATACGCTTTATCGCTACCTAAAAATAATATTAATAATAATAATAACAATATTTTAATAAGTATTTAATTCAACAAATCGTAACAAAGATAAGATATAAGCTATCTAAATCATATAGACTAAATAAACATACAATTTCATTTGTAAATTTATTGATTCCTTTACTGACATCACCAAAAGTACCATCTCCTAGCTGTTTTATAATTTTATATTTATTCATTCATTCATATATTTATAACGTTATTTAATTATATTTATATTCAAATGTTAATGTTACCATTTTTTTTTTTATCACCCATTTTTTTTTTCACAGTGAAGATGTTTAATGTGCTCAAAATTAAAGTCATTTTTTTGTTAATATTAAAGATTAAGATTAAGGATGTTTAATTTGATAAATTGTTTTATTTTTATTGTGAATCAGAATAATTCTAAAAAAGAATACCAAGAAATTGATATCATGTCAATATAGTATCATTAAAGTATGTTTAGGTAAACAACAATGAAACAAATAATAATTCGAATCGTTGTGTGTTCTCGTGAGAATTTTGTAAAAGTTTCGTGAAGCAATTCTTTTGAAAAAAACCCATTTTTAGAAAAATTAAAATTAATTTAGTTTTGCTTCTTTCGAATGAATTAATTTAATCTACAATTAATTAATAAAAATAACATGTAAACTGTAAAATATAAATAGTAATAGAAATGTTTGTTTAAAAATCAAAATAAAGATACAAATCAAATAAATAAATAAATAAATAAATATAATAAATCACTTAATATGTCAATAGCTAAAAAAATCGAATTATATGGTGCAAGTACACCAAATGTACATAAAGTTCTTTTTGCATTGGAAGAATTGAATATTCCTTATAACTTTAATGTTCTAAACCTTAGAAATGGTGATCAGTTCAGTGAAGAGTTCAAAAAGATCAATCCAAATTCAAAAGTACCAGCGATTTTTGATCCAAATGTTGAAGGTGGTCTTGCTGTCTTTGAATCCGGAAACATCCTTCAATACTTGGCAACTCGTTATGGCAATGGTAAATACCTACCAAATCCAACTACCGATATCAAAGGAAACACTCAAGTCTTAGGTTGGTTATACTGGCAAATGTCTGGTTTGGGTCCAACTCAAGGAAATCTTAATCATTTCAATAAATAGTAAGTTCATAATTATTATATTAAAAAATTATTTATTAATTTCTAATGCAAAACAATTTAATTAATTTTATTTTTATATAGTGCACCAGAAAAGATTGAATATGCTCTTAAAAGATATTCAAATGAACTTTCAAGATTATTACATGTTTTGGAGAAAGAATTGAAAGATCATACTTTTATTGTTGGTGATCAATATACTATTGCTGATATGGTATGTTTATTTATTTATTTTATTTGTTTTTATGAAAATTTTTAATATATTAATTATTTTTATTTTAAGGCAATTTATGGATGGATTAGATATCTGTATATGTATCCAGAGTATTCAAGTCAAGAATTCCCAAATCTATTTAAATATATGGATAGAGTTAGATCAATTCCATCGGTGAATAAAGTTGTTACTGAAGCAGAGGAAGATCTAAAGAAAGATCCTCAAAAACCATTTACTGATGAGGAAAGAAAGATTATGTTTGGTCAAAATGGAAAATCAAATCAAAACTAAATCTATAAAATAAATAATTATTTTAATTATTGTAAAATTAATTCATCACTATCATTTTTCTCTGAAGTAATTAATGTTTAGATTTGTAGATATCAATCATTATTTAAATTCACTAAACAGCATCATATAAGAGGAATTCGAATCTTTTGAAAAGATCAAGCCGTTATCAGAAGATTGCAGATTCTCTTCACCGCAGAAATGAACCACCAAGCTCTCACCTATATTTTCCTCAATATTCATTGCAGAATTCATAAATAAATAAAATAATGCTTTTGTCTGATTGCGAAACTGCAAAAAGTAGTACTACTAACTTTTTTTTTCTTTTTTTTCGGATTTTGAAAACTTAAAAAAAAAATTGTTAAAAACAGCCACCACCACTATTCAAAAAACATTAACAAATGCAAACAAAATTTCAACAACATCAATAATCGAATCAATCAATCAATGTAAATCATTAGTATCATTCATCGAATCGAATAATGACACGATATTCAATCAATACAGTATGGATATGAATGATTACAATATCAAAGATATTATATTGCAATATAATAATGATATCGATTCAATCCTTTTAGATTCGATCTATAAGTTTAACAACAAAAATCAATCATCATCATCATCTAAAGTAAAGGCAAAACATTATCGTTTTGATATGAAAACAGAACTTTCAAAGCTCTCTTTTGGTGTTTTCGAAGAGTACATAAAAAGTGCAATACATCTACAGGTATTACCTCGTAGTAATTTAAAACTAGTCTACAAACATACCTATATCTTCTCAACACATCAAGAAAATGGAGCAACTCTTTTTGACATTTCGAACAACACCACAGAACCAACAGAGATCTTTCAATTGAAAACCCCTTTATTCGATTTCAATTCAGCTTATGTTGTTCAGGCTGGTGATATCATCTATTCAACAAATCGATCAAGACAACTTTTTACATTTTCACTTATAACACATGAAATGAATATCATTACTCATAGAGATCTGGAAAATCTTGATATTTATTATAGCTCTCTATGCTACGATGGTGAAAAACATATCCATTTGATCTGCTCAAATAGATCTATTTATCAATTAAATATTGCTACACAACAAATTAAACAATGTTACCACAAACCCCAAAAACGAAAAATTCATTATGATACTGATGAAGATGATGATCCAATTCCTTTACTTTCATTCTGGTACAAAGGTTTATTATATTGTTTCTCAGCATCAAATATAATGTTGATCTACAATCCAACATCAAAGAAAATGCAGGAATATAACATGTGTGAACATGAACTCAATTGTAATTCAATATGTACCGATGGAAATGGAAATGTCTTTATTCAAACATCAAAATCGACTTTCCATCAATTTAATCTAGACTCTAAACAAATGGTCAATCTCAATTCAGATGGTTTATCTAATCATTGTTATTCGAGTGTATACCACAAGCATTCTCGTGACCACTCCTATGTCTACATGCTATGTGGTGATGCTTATGGAAATTTGCGATATTCAATCGAGAACGATCAATGGGAGAATGTATTTGCCAACGATGATTTAGATAGATATGGTTGTTGTGCCATTATCGCACAAATAAATGAATAATATTATTTTAAACTATTAATAAAAATTTTGACTGACAGCTTTTTTTAAAAAAAAACGATAAAGAGATTGTTTGTAAAATGTTTGATATAAATAGTTTTAAAAAAAGAATATTTAGAAATCCTTAAATGCAATAAATTATTATGTTCAAGATCTATATCGATTCATAACAAACAAAATGATCATTATAATTATTGAGATCATATCTGATTAGAGAATGCATTATCTTATAGTTAAATATATATTAATAATCAATTTTTTTATTAAAAAACTTTCAGTTATTTTATTTAATAGGTTGATAATAAAAAGATAAAGAATAATTGATTTTTGTAAATTTTATAAATTTATTATATTTTATATTATTTTTGGAAAATTATTTATTGAAAGATATTATTGAAAATTGAATGTTTGTAACAATTGTTTATGGTTTGGCACCAAAGTCATAGTCGAAGTTATTATTTGTTTGCATTGGGTCACCTAGAGTGAATTTAATTGTGGATACACCATTGACGTCAGAGGCCTTGTTGGAGAGGACGGTCTGAGATGGGATAATGGTTGATTTAATTCCAGCGGCGGTGAGGGTGTATGAATCATATGGTGGAACCTTGGTGAATTTGTAGTTACCGTTCTTATCGGTGGTGGTGGTCATGGTAGTACCCTTGGCACCTGTGAGGGTGACAGTGACACCAGCAATACCTGGTTCAGAAGCGTCTTGAAGACCGTTACCGTTGGTATCAGTCCAGACACGGTCACCAATAGTGATTGGCTTGGCTGGACAGAAGGCTACGATATCACCGAGACCGTTGTTCTTACCAAAGGTGGCAAAGGTCTGACCTGAGGTTTGTGGGGTGATATATAGGGCGTTACCTCTCATCATGGTACCGTTCTTGGTTGAGAAATACTTGACGGCACCCTCAAAGAGACGGGTCAAATCGTAACCGTTGGAGGCGACTGTTGGGTAACCTGGAATCATGTAGGCAGAGTCACCAGCGGTTTCATCGTGGTGGAACGTCTCGAGAGCGAAGTTGTCGTTAAAGAATTCACCTCCACTTGGACCTTCGGTGTTACCGTTGGTACCAGTTGGTCCGTGGTGAGCTCCTACGAGACTACCACAGTTACCGTTGGCTTCGAGGACGTATTTACCAGTGCTGTCCATACAGGCGATCAAGATGTCACCGGCGGCAATGTTGTTCATATCTCCACCACGATCACGAGTGGCAGTGATCATGTTGTTACCATCGAATGTAATAGATGCCAACAATGGTTGAGTACGGAAATCGTCGATCCATCTGTCCCATTTGGCTGCGTAGCACTTCATGGAACCAGTGTTGTTGTCAGTGTTCTTGCAACCACGGTCGTAGGTGTATGGAATGGTCAAGATTGGAGCGGAGAAGGCGTTGGTGGCTGGGTCGAAAGTAACTACTACACCCTTAAGATCGGCAACATTCTCACTGATAGTTGCAGTACAAGTGACACCAATGTAGTATTTACCGAGATGGTAGGTGACTGCGTAACCTTGTGAGGAACCGGTTGATCCACAGAGATTTGGAATGGCAAACTTCTTGGAGTTGGCTCTGGTTGGGGGGGTGTCGAGTGGAAGGATGTGTAGCTCGTTAGTCTTCAAACAAATTGTGGCGAGGTTACGACGATCGTGGTCGATATCGATGTCACCTAGACCAGTTGTGAAAACTTGATTAGAACGGAAATCTTCAGTTGCAACATCTCCACCATCAAGGTATGGTTCACCACAATAATTGGGGTCACCGTAGATGTCGTTGATAGAAACCCATGGAACTGGGGTGGTTCCGTTGGTGCTCTTGTAGATACCACCACTACCAAGTGAACCATAGGTAGTGGACAACTTCATGAAGGCACCCATGTAAAGAGTATCCTTGGAACGATCGTAACCTAAACCACTGACTGCACCGACATCGACGTAGTTAGCAATTGGAGTAGTGAGATTCTTGGTCTCAGCACTGTATGGGAAGGTAATAACGACGTGATCATTGGCGTATTGTCCGTCATTGAGACCACGGACGAAACATGTGGTGGCAATCTTGGGGTCATCGGTACAGTAGTCTTCGTCGGTGATGAAGGAGAAGTCATAGAGTCCTTCTGGTGGAACTGATCCGTCAGGTGGGACAATACGATCGGTTGAGCTACAGCTCTGAATTGGACGGTTGCTTGAGGTTGGGAGAGCTGGAGTACCGACGCTAACAATGTATTGTTCTTGGAAGGTAAGTCCGGTGAAACTGTAAGTACCATCGGCTGCAGTTGTAGTTTGTTTGACTGGAGTTGAGGAACCGGCAGCGAACAAGTATACTGGAACACCAGCCAATGGAACGTCAGTGGCTGATGCCTTGGTACCTTGATCCATCTTGCTGTTACAATTGTAATCCTTGAAGACCTTACCGTTGATTGAGGTGTTATCTGGACGTTTGACACCAGCGTTCATTTGGAGACACATGTATGAAGCGAATGGACATTGGTGGAGATTAGTGTTGGAAGTATCGAGGTTGAAGTTTGGAGTGGAGAAGTTTGTATCGATTTGAGATGAGACGTTTCTGGCACCAGCGTTGGGCTTGGTGGCTAACCAATCTTTATCAAAGTTGAAGGTCAATTTGTAGTTTCCTGGAGCGACGTTGGGGAATGAGTAGTAACCGGTGGCATCTGGTTTGACTGTGGCAACAGTTGCTCCGGTTTGATCGACCAAGTTTACGGTGATGGCACCGCTTGGGACTGAGCTTGGATCGAAGAGACCATCACCTCCGATATCCTTCCAGACGTAACCATCGACACCAAGGACAGAGACGACGAAACCGGCATCAATCTTCTTGTTGATGTATGGAGCTTGGATTGGTTCGTTGGTCTTTGGAACAACGTTTGGATCGGTCAATACCAAGTTGATTGGATCGGTAACACCATTGGTGTTGGCCTTGTTGTCTCCCTTGACTGGGGATACAGTGTATCCAGCTGGTGGAGTGAAACGGACGGTGTATTGGTTGACTGGGAGGTTGTCCAAGTAGTATTTACCATTGGCATCGGTTGTGGTTGTGATTGGTCTACCAGAGGCGTCATTAACTGGTTGACCGTTGCTGTTGAGGAGTTCAACTTTAACACCGGCCAATGGTTTTTCGTTGGTATCCATAATACCATTCTTGTTGTCGTCGATGAAGGCAGTGTCACCAATAGCGATGTATGGTGAGATGAGACCAAGATTGTAGTTACTGTTGGTGTAGGCACAACGTGGGTTGTTTCCTGGTGTGGTAGTCATACCCGGTGAGTTTGGAGTTAGTGAGAAGGTGGCAGTTCTGACTTTTCCTTGGACAAGTTGGAATTGGTTACCGCCATTCATTGAGGTTTGCAATGGTGATATGACGTAACGATCAGGGATAGCAGCTTCAATGTAGTAACGACCTGGGGCAACGTTGGTGAATTGATAGTTTCCGTTTTGGTCAGTGGTAACTGGTTGAATGGTGTTTCCATTAATGTCCTTGACAGTTGAACCGTTCTCATAGAACAATGACATCTTGATGTTGGGGAATCCCATTTCGTTGGTATCCAAAAGACCGTTTCTGTTTCCATCAGAGAATGCCTTGTTACCGATGATGTAGCATGGGTGTACTAAACCACCATTGTTGTTGAGTGATTGCCATGAGTTGACAGTACCTGGAATCTTGGTGTATGAGGATTGTGGGATGACAATCTTTCCATTTGGATCGGCCTTGTTGTCGTTGGCGATGACAGTCCAGACGGTACCTGGAATCTCATTGGATGGTTGAACGAATTGGACTTGGTAGTTGACTCCACCTGGAACATTGTTGAACATGTAGTTACCACTGGCGTCGGTTACAACTGGTTGGATTGGATTACCGTTGAGATCTCTTGGGATTGAACCATCAATATTCAAGAGACGAACAGTGACACCTGGAGCTGGCTTCTCGGTAGCATCACGCTTACCGTCCTTGTTGTCGTCGTACCATACGTAGCTACCGATGTTGGCAGTCATTGGGACGTAACCAACGTTGACATTTGGATCGATATACTTGGCAGCTACTCCATCGGTGGCAGTAGTTTCACGGATATTTGGTGAGGTGTAGTTGAGGTTGAAACAATGAATTCCTTGGTCGTTGGCAATAGAGTCTTTACCTGGTGTGGTGACATGGTAGGATGGATTGGGTGGAACAAAGGAGATACAGTAATTTCTTGGTGGGAGTTGGTCGAAGTGGTATTTTCCGTTACTGTCGGTGGTAGTGTTATATTTGTCACCGTTTTGGTCGATGAGAGTAACTACAACACCTGCTAATGGTTTCTCATCTGGTTGACGGATACCATCACCATTCGAGTCAATGAAGGCAAAGTTACCAATGGCGTAGGTTGCCTCGGTCATACCAGTATCGTAGGTTGGAATAATATAGTCACAGTCATAGGCTGGATCCTTGTTTTCCATGGCATCTTGATTGTTTTGATCCAAAGTGAAGTTGAACCAACCGTTGATATCGGCGTGTGAGTCGGTGGTCTCTGGTGAGTAGAGGTATCCACCTGGGAGTACGTAGAGAATGGAGTAATTACCAGCTGGCAATCTGCTGAATTTGAATCTTCCATCTGCACCAGTGGTTTGGGTGTCGATCAATATGTCGTTCTTGTAGATCTTGACTGTGACACCTGCCAATGGATCTTCGTTCGAGTCACGGTAACCGTTACCGTTGTCATTCCAGACTTGAGAGTCGATACAGTAGGTCTTGGTGGCAACACCTTGATCGGCGTCTAAATAGAGCCATGGTGATTTCAAATCTGGGTTGCTGTTATCGTTTGGTACCATTCCGGTGTGTTTGTTGGAGAGTTCCATACAGACTTGTTTGCTGGTTGGGTTGATTGGAGTAACATCGTTGGCAAGATCGAATTTGACACAGTAATTACCGGCTGGGAGTTGGTCGAAGGCGTATTTACCACTGTCGTTGGTAACGGTAGTCTTGATGACCTCACCAGTTGGGGAAGTGAGGGTAACAGTGACACCAGCAAGACCAGTCTCGCTACCGTCTTGTTTACCGTTCTTGTTGTCATCGATGTATACAGTGTCACCAACACCAAAGGTTGGTGATTTCAAACCAAAGTCTTGATCTGGAATGTTGTAGGTAGTGTTGGTTGAGGTACCTGGTTGAGAGTTACCTGGAGTGACATCAATGTGGAGTCCAGTTGGTGGGATAACACTGTCCTTTGATGGTGGGACAAGTTCATTTCCAGCTGGTGGTGTAACGGTGATGGTGTAACCTCCTGGTGGTACGTTGGTGAAGTTGTAGTTACCGTTGGAGTCGGTGGTGGTGGTCATTGGTGGTTGTCCGTTCTCTGGGGTAAGAGTGACAGTTACAGATGGGAATGGTGGATCGGTATTATCACGGATATTGTTTTCATTGACATCCTTCCAACCGTTACCAGTGACTGAGTAGCTTGGTACGATGGCACCATCAACATCTGGTTTGTTACATTGATTTGGTTGAGAGCAAGTAATATTTGGATCCTTTGGATCGAGGGTGAAGCAAGCTTTACCATCCTTATCAAAGGCGTTTGGTGACCAGGCGGTTGATGGAGTGTAAGTTTCTGGAAGTTGAATTTGGATACAGTAATCACCTGGTGGTACGTTGGTAAAGGAGTAGTTACCAGTAGTAGTGGTGGTAGTGGTGTTGATGACAGTTCCATTTGGATAGGTGAGAGTTAAGTTGGTAGCTGGTGGGAAGAGATCTGGTACCTTAGTTCCGTTGTTGAATGGATCGACAAAGATGCTGGTACCGACGGTGAACATGATTTGTTGGAGACCAGCATCCTCAGTTGGATCGATTCTGAAGGCTTGAACATTGTCAGCGGCGACTGATGGACGAGTTGCATCGTTGGGGAGGATGACAGTGATCTTACCATCTCCACCAGCGGTTGGTTTGGACAAAGCTGGATTGTTGACGAATACCCATCCGGCTGGAGCTTGGAATTGGATTGTGTAGGTACCAGCTGGGAGGTTATCGAAAATGTAACGACCGTTGGCATCAGAGGTAGTTGTCTTGGTGGCACCAGTGGAGTCGGTCAAAGTGACAGTCACGGATGGGAATGGACCATTTGGTTGGTTGTCACCATTGGTATCCTTCCAGACCAAGTCACCAATTGCGAACAATGGTGGGTTGGTACCAAAGTCAATGATTGGGAGATGTGGAGTACCAGTAATTTGATGGGTAACAATTTGAGTGTTGTTGAGAGAGAGGTCGAAGCATTGTTTGTTTCCACCTGGAGTGGTGTAGGTAGTACCAGCTGGCATTTGAATTTCAGCGCAATATTTACCTGGCACCAAGTTTGGAACGTTGTATTCACCAGTGCTGTTGGTAGTGGTGGTGGTAACACGGGTTCCATTCTCAGTGGTGATAACAATTGTGACATTTGGAACGCCTGGCTCATTTGGATCTTTCTTTCCATCCTTGTTAGTATCAACAAAGACGTTGGTACCGAACGAGAACAATGGTGGGTTGGTACCAAAGTCAATGATTGGGAGATTTGGAGTACCAGTAATTGGATCGGTAACAATTTGAGTGTTGTTGAGAGAGAGGTCGAAGCATTGTTTGTTTCCACCTGGAGTGGTGTAGGTAGTACCGGCTGGCATTTGAATTTCAGCGCAATATTTACCTGGCTCCAAGTTTGGAACGTTGTATTCACCAGTGCTGTTGGTAGTGGTGGTGGTAACACGGGTTCCATTCTCAGTGGTGATAACAATTGTGACATTTGGAACACCTGGCTCATTTGGATCTTTCTCTCCATTCTTGTTGGGATCAACAAAAACGTTGGTACCGAACGAGAACAATGGTGGAGTGAGACCACCATTGATATTTGGAAGAATGTTGAGACCTTGGTATGGGTTACCTGGGGTGGGGTTCTTGACGAGATCTGGGTTGCCTGGAGTCAAATCTATAGTGACGACACCGTTGTTGAATTTATTGTCCGGTGAGTTGGTCATCCAGTTGTAGTATTCTGGGGTATTTGGTACGTTGACGGTGTAGGTTCCTGGCTTGACATTGTCAAAGAAGTAGTTACCCTCTGGTGTTGTGGTTGTAGTTGCAACGACCTTTCCAGTTGGATCACGGAGTTCAACTGTGATTCCACCTAGTGGCTTGTCGGTTGGGGTCTTGGTGTTGGAACGGTCCTCATCGGTGAAGAGATTACCTGTGACAACGTAGGTTGATGGTACGAGACCGGTGTTCATTGTCTTATTCTTTTCTGGATCTTTGTTATCCAAAGTGAAGCAGACCTTACCTGTGGCTGGGTCGACAACAGAGTCAGAGGTCTTTGGTGCGAAGGTATATCCGTCTGGTTTGGAGACTTGGAGACAGTAGTCACCGGCTGGGACATTTGGAATGTTCCAACCACCAGTTGTGTTGGATGTGACGGTGGTAACAACAGTACCGTTCGGAGTGGTGAGGACGATGGTTGTGTCTGGAACACCCTTGTCAGTATCACGGTGGATACCATCACCTGGGGGGTTCTCGAATATAATATTACCAATATTGAATAATGGTGGCATAATACCGGCATCGACGGTTGGATCGATGTAGACAGCCTTCAAAGTACCATCAGAGTTGGTTACGTTACGGATTCTTGGGTTGGATGGACCAATGACGACGGTGACGCTACCAGCAGGGTCTGGTTGTGAGTCTTTACCTTGTGGTGAGAATGTCCAGTTGGCACCTGGAGTTCCAAAGACAACCTTGTAGGTTCCTGGTTGCAAATTATCAAAGTGGTAAATACCGTTGGAGTCGGTGTTGGTTTGAATCATCATCTGACCGTTTGAATTGTAGAGAGAGACTTGGACGTTTGGAAGACCTGGCTCGTTGGCATCTTTGACACCGTCACGGTTGTTGTCTTGCCAGACTTGGTCACCAATAGCGTAGGTTGGTGGAGTCAAACCAGCATTGGCGTTGTGATTCATGTAGTAAGCTTCAACATTGTCGGATGGTTTAGAGAGGATGGCAGTGGTATTGTCGAGGGTGAAGCAGGTTTGACCGTTGGCGTCAACGGTTGAGTCTTCTCCCTTTGGTGAGACACCGTATCCAGATGGAACAGTGAATTTGACACAGTATTTACCTGGCTTGAGGTTGTCAAAGTTGTATTTACCATTGTTATCGGTTACGTTGGTGCTTACAACATTGTTATTCTCATCGAGGAGAGTAACGTTGACACCTTGTAATCCACTTTCACCTGGTTGACGGGTACCGTCTCCGTTGGTATCCAAGAAGACAAAGTCACCGACGGCGAATTGTGGTGGCATTAAACCAGCATCGATGGTCTTGTCCATGTAGAAGGCTTTGATACTTGAACCTGCCTCAACACGTTCGAGGGTTGGTGAGTTTGGTTGGAGACTGAAGACGACCTTACCATCTGATCCTGGTTTCGATTGACTGGTAATTGGTGAGAAGGTGTAACCATTTGGTTGACTGAAGACAATTTGGTAGGTTCCAGCTTGGAGACCGTCGAAGAAGTACTTTCCAGTTCCGTCGGTGGTGGTGCTCTTGAGTTGGAGACCGGCTTGGTTGAAGAGGGTAACAGTAATACCTGAAGCTGGTTGATCGTTACCGTTGTAGAGACCGTCACGGTTGTTGTCGTAGAAGACAAAGTCACCGACGGCAAACAATGGTGGTGTCATACCTTGGTCAACGCTATTGAGGATGTAGGTAGCTTCAACACCGTCACTTGGCTTAGTGAGTGCAGCACCCTTGGTGATATCGAAACAGTATTTACCGTTCTTGTCAGCAACTGATTGGAGAGTCTTTGGTGAGAAGTCGTATCCAGTTGGGTTACGGAAGGTGATACAGTAGTTACCGGCTGGCAAGTTGTCAAAGTGGTAGTTACCATTGTTGTCAGTACTTACCATACCAACGACGACTCCTTTGTCGTCACGGAGAGTGACGTGGATGTTGGAGAAGACTGGCTCGTTGGCTTCACGAAGACCATTGGCATTGGTGTCAACCCAGACTAAATCACCAACGGCGTAGGTGGTTGGAATAACACCAGCGTTGATTCTACCGTCGAGGTATGAAGCAGTAAGACCGAGTGCTGGTGGAACTGGAGTTATAAGTCCCGGAGTCGATGGAGTCAAGTTGATACCAGTGACCAAACCATTTTGGTTTGGACGTGATTGACCAGCTTGTGGTGAGAATTGGCTGTTGTCTGGTAAGACGAATCTGACTTGGTAGTTGGTTCCGGCTGGAATCTTGTCGATATAGTAACGACCTTGTGAGTCGGTGACAGTCTTGGCAATTTCTTGACCGGCAGCGTTGAGGAGGATAACAGTGACGTTTGGCTTACCGACTTCGTTGGCATCCATGATTGAGTTCTTGTTGGAATCGATCCAGACAACATTACCGATGGCGAATAACTTTTGAACGAGACCGGCATCAATGTCGAATCTCAAGAATGAAGCCTTGAGGCTTGGATCGGTGTTTGGTAAAGTTGAGGATTGAGTTAGTTGGACGTTGTAGACCCAACCATCAGCACCTGGAAGCGATTGAGTGGTAGTTGGAGATGGTGCCCATCCGTCTGGAACGACGAATTGAACGTTGTAGGTACCGGCATCGAGATTATCGAAAACGTAACGACCGTTGCTGTCGGTGGTGGTGGTTGCCTTGAGTTGACGGTTGGAGTCGTAGAGGTTGACGACGATTCCAGCGAATGGACGGTCAGTTCCTGGTGTGTAAAGACCATCGTTGTTTGCATCGGCAAAGACAAAGTCACCAAGAGCAAAGGTAATCTTCTTCATACAGGCATTGGCGGAGATGGTCTTGGTGGCACCGGCATTAGCGCTGTTGACAGTGATGACTGCAACACCGTTGGCACCGACTTGTGAGGATGCACCTTGAGTGAATTGATAACCTGATGGAAGAACGAATTGAACTCCGTAAGTACCTGCCTTGACGTGGTTGAATTTGTAGGAACCGGTGTTATCGGTGGTGGTGGTGTCGATGACTTGACCGCTGGCGTCGAGGAGATTAACCTTGATACCTTGGAGGTAACCTTCACCTTGGTCGGCATTACCGTTACCGTTTGGATCGTTACAAACTCTACCGGCGACAGAGTAGGTGTCTGGAATGATACCGACGTTGACGTCTGGATTCCAAAGAGTGGCATTAACATTGGATGGGGCTGGAGTGGTGGTTTCTGGAGAGAGGACGATGGGTGGTGATAAACCGGTTACATCTGTAACTGAATCTTTACCTGGTGGTGAGACAGAGTTTCCTGGTGGAATGTGGAATTTGACGTTGTATGTTCCTGGTGGGAGGTTGTCAAAGACGTAGTTACCATTGGCGTTGGTAGTAGTAGTACCGACAACCTTACCGTCCTTGATCAAGTCGACTTGGATTCCTGGGAAGAATGGCTCGTTTGGTTGACGAATACCATCTCCGTTGGTGTCCAAGAATGCCATTGAACCAATGGCGTATGTCTCTGGAGTGGAACAGTTTCCAATACCAACCAATGAGTAGTAGAGCAACAAACCTTTGCATGGTACATCACAGTAGATACCCTTGACGGTAACGACAATCTTTGATACCAATTGATTTGGTTGCATGACGACGTAGCTGTTGGCACCGGCATTGGACCATGTAAGATTCAATGTGGTCTGAGCCTGAGTCATCTTGATGGTTGGTGGATGCATGGCGTCGCTGGATGAGAGGAGACCATGGTCCAATGTCTTCCAGTTCAACATGTTGATTGGATATCCATAGGCATCGTAGGCATCGATGACAACCGACGAGTCGGAGGTGATACCGTAGAGGATGAAGAGGAAATCCATGGAAGATTTCTCGAGGAACTCAAAAGTAATCTTTGATGGCGAAGTACCGCATCCATAGTGCATCAACGACTTGATGTTTTGTTTTCCAGTGATATTGAAAAACTTTGGATTCGATAGGAGCTCAGAGTACTGATGAGTCTGACCCATGATCAAAGGATTGCTCTCACCTTCGACCGAAACACGGACATTTGGGAACTTGGCGCCCCAGTCCAAAATTGCGCTATTAACATTATCAAAACCGGTTGGCTGAATGCTACTAAAATCCAAATATGTCTTCTCTGGTACACAGTAGTCACAGACGACGCCCAGATGGTTTGGATCAACCATATCTGAACGTGTCAGTGTGATGAATGTGACGACCAGAAGCAGACTGTAAATCAAACTTAAAGGTCTAGCCATTTTCTTAGTTTTTTTTTGGTATGGAAATGGCCTAATTCCAGTGGTAAAAAAAAACTTGAACTCGTTATGTATGAATGAACCAAATAAATTGAAACTTTGATAACTGGAAAATGGTTTGAAATTGGAAAATGAAAAAAAAAAAAAAAAAGAAATATGGAAAGAATATTGAGAATTAGTTAATTGGGCTTGCATTAAAGGACCAGCCAGTCAATGACAATTAATATTATTGATACATACCTTTTGCCTTAAGCAATCAGTTATAATCTAAGTTGTGAGAAAAAAAAGGAGGAGATCAAACAGATTAAATTGGTATACTTCTATAATATTGGAAATTGCAAATAGACAGATCGTTGACCAATTAGTATAAGGAAGGAATTTCCAATTACTGGAAATAATCAAAATCTGACAAAAGTATTATTTACCTAAAAGTAATTAACCAAATTATTTCTATTGTTTGTTTTTTTGGTTATTTGTGAACTGAATAGAAATGAATGTAATGCTCTTACTTAAATATAACTGAGAGATGGCTTTATTTTAAACAAACATATGATTTAGTATTAAAATTAAATTAATTAAAATGCATTGATTGCATACCACTGCATTTTAGTTACCATTGTATTTGATGCATAGTATTATTTTTCATATTCAACAATCACATCATCCTTACAAATCCAGAGTGAGAGTGGAAGAAGATCATCATACATTCATTCTATTTTATTCACTCTATATCTCCACACACCACAACAACAACAACACAAACTCTTTCTAAAATCAGCCATACCATCCGTTTATTTCACAAGGGTGCATTCATTAAAGTGAGTGAAGAAAGAAAAGAAATGAAAAAAAAGTAAACAAAAAAAATTGCCAATAACATCAATGAACAAATGAAATGCATTGATATGAAAAGTGTAAGTTAAATGTTACTACAACTACTCCAATGAACACACTCATTTAACTAAGTAAATACGATGAGTTGTTGATATATGATTATCAAAAAAATGATCTGAACCAACCAGCAAACATGCTATTAATACTACTGTAATCATTGCAAAATGTGTGTTGTTTATTATCACTACTAATCAATTGGCATTGCTACCCAACATCATATTTAATCTACCACAACACTCAACCATTAAAAATAACAAACAAAAACAACTAAAAAAAGAGAAAAGCACTTTAGAAAAAGAAAAAAAAAACAAAACAAAAACTTAGTTAGTTTCCTTTTTATCAATCATCATCAGAACATCTGATTTTATTGAAAATGAAATTTAATATTATGATGAGTGATGAGATGTTTGTTGGTTACACAATAAATAGTGTAGTTTATTTTTAAATTAATATTGATGATAATGAAAAAAAAGTGGGAGTGTTTATATGTGTATGTGTGTGTAAGCAAATGTGTTTAATGTGTTTTTTAATGTTGATTAAAAATAAAATCATTACTATTTTGATAAAGACGTTGGTGGTCCCAAAAAATGACTATAATTACTTGCTACCAAATTTATAAAAGTAATCAGATGTTGGATTGTTGTTTCTACTCTTCCTCCATATTATAATACAAACACACTGATTTTGCATTTTATGATGAATAAATAAATAAATATGAATGATTGATTGATTAAGTGAATGTTATTTCATTTTATAGGTTGGGTTTTTTTTATGCACAGCTTTTTTTGAATTATCTCGTCACACAAAAGCCGTGCCAAATGTTTCATTTTTGGAGGGATAAAAATGAAATTACACAAACGATCAAATTTAAAATGAAAAATCATTTGTTTTTTTTTTTGCTTGATAATTATATTCTATCTGATTCTTCAAAGTTATAAACATTTATGTTATTGGAATGAATGGTATTTGTGCTAGTTTAGTTTGGTTTGGTTTGGTCTATTTTTATTAAACTAACAATCATCATATCAAACACAATTCAATGTAAAAGTACCAAATAGATTTTATTTAGTTAAAAAAAAACAAACAAAAACAAAATGCCAGTTAGTTCGTTTGTTAGTTATCACATCATTCATATTCAAGACACTCATCCCAATCCAAGCATTCACCAGCACCAGAAGAGAAGTTAAAAATCCGTCATTCGTTACAAGAATGTAAATTTAGCTCTTTCTACTACGATAAATTATAAAAGCAGCAGTTCATAGTAGTAAACAATCAATAATATCACATGAAAAGTCGAAGCATTATTGTACTGATACATCTAATCGTATGAAAATGCAGGCAGAAGTAGTGCTTAGCAACAAACCAGCGAGGAAGGGAAGTTCATTTGCACTCCATCTACATTCTCTGGCAAGTTTTCTCTAGAGATATACAATTCAAGTGATTCGCACAAGGTTGCTACATCACATATCAAGCCAAAGGATAAAGAAAAAGAAGAATTTCTCTATAATTTAAGAGAGTTTGTTCAAAACAATCAAGGAATGCTGGAATCAAGAATTAATTTTCTTATTTCCTTTCCCTTTTGTCGATCTTTCATATTTATAAATAACATACATTTGGTATTGGTTATTGTTGAAAAGCAATACATTATTAATATTAAAAGTATTGTTTTATTTATTTATGATCTTGAATAAGATGTTAATGGCAAGAAATCAGGTTCACATTTATATTTATAGCATCCGTGTGGCTTTGATGGGATACTAACTCTTCTGTAGTTCTTTGAGCATTGCGGAACGACCAAGGGGCAACCACCAGTTTTAGTGCAGCCATCAGCATCGTAACATCTGTCTGGCTGACGGGTATAGGTTACTACATAACCCTCTTGACATTTGAACAACGGTAGACTTGGACATTGGGTAGCTGGATCTTTGATGTTGACATACACAGCGGCCACAACCAATTTGCCATCGGAGATTGAACCAGAGACAATTGCTTGTTCAGATTTGATTTTGTAATCCAACCAATCTTTATCCAACAAGAAAATACTATTATAGACACTGGTATCGTAGGAGCTGATAGCGGATGAACTGTTTTCATTGACGACGAAAGCACTTTGTCCTGAGGAACGAACCTGATAGAATTTTACGTCTTTGGGTGGTGGATTATCGAGAGGTACCAATCTGTATGCCTCTTGAACACGGAAGAAACGAACCGGTCCTTGAACAGTCATAAAGAATCCCTTGACAACAACGTTGTTTCTACCACCACTGAGAACAATACTCTTATTGACTTGTGGTTCGAAATCAAAGTCACGCAACTCAATGTTGATATTGGTTTTCGAATTGACTTCATCCAAAAGGTATTTTGGACAACTTGGACTTTCATATGGACAGTAGTAAGTACTTGGTTTGAAAGTGAAATAGGATGGTAAAGATAAAACTGTACCAGCCAAACCAAAGAAAATAAATATAAATATAAATTTCTTCATTGTTTATTCTTGAACAAATAAATAAATTAAAAAGAAATTATTCAATTACTATATTTTAAATTTCCTATTTGATATTTATACTATTCTATTACAGTGTAAATATTTTTGAGAAATATCAAATTATTTTATTGGATAGAAATTATGTATTGATTTTTTTGATTTATAACCTCATGAGAGTTTAAACAGTTTATTTAACTTCTTTAATGTTTTCTGATAAATTTAGAATTTAGAATTTGTTTTTTCCACTTATTCCTTTACTCTATCTAAATGTGTATATACATATCGTATTCCTGTTTCAATTGAACTTAAAAAGTTACTTATAACACTAAACTAAAAGTGGTTATATCAAAAGTTGTTGACCAATTATATAAATATTTAAAGATTTTAACTTTTGAATTTATTTGTTTTGAAAATTAATACTTTTATTATTTTTTAATCTTTCCTTTATTATGTATGTGTGTTGACTTTTAAATAAAATTAAAAAAAAATCTGCTGATAATCAGAATTTTTTTATTATATTATAATAATAAAAAGTAAAATAAAAAAACCAAAAAAGGAATTAATTGTAATAATTGCTAGTTTTACTTTTTATTTTACACCCTGTTAACCGATAAGATTTTTACAATTTATTATCTTTTCAAAAAAACATCATCGACTAACTAAAACAAGTTTGGAAGAAATCTAAATCTTGTCTTCTTTCAGAACTGTTTAAAACTTCAATAATTATCCTGTTTGATATTTTATTGTTAACAAGAAAAACTATTAGAGCGGTGTTGTTTTTGTTAAGGGTGGAGTGAAATTGATAAATCGCTTGGAGGTATTTAAATTAAAGTGTTGTTGTTGTTGGAATTGAGCACTTTGTTGTTCAATTTCTCTTTTGAAACTTGAAATAGCAGCATCACCTTCTTCAGGTGTTAGATTTCCAATGGCATCATGTTCGAACATCTTAACGTAATCGATGACCTTGATTACGCTATTTGGTCTCTCGGTGAGTAGCTTCTTCAGTACAACATCGGGAGTACTCTCGATGCACTCCTTAATACTGGCAGTGTCTTGATCGGGTACGACAGAGCCATCGAGCTGATCTTTAATTTGGTGACGGATCGGTGTCTCCTGATCGATGGCACGCTTGGCGAGCGACTGCTTGAATACCAGCCGATTGTAGATGTTCTCCTCGAGTGAGCCAGCGATGATCAGCGTGTAGACATAGACCGGTTTGGTCTGTCCAATTCTGAAACAACGATAGACCGCTTGACGTTCGTGCACTGGATTCCAGAGGAGATCCATCAGAATCACACGGGTTCCAGCAGTGAGATTCGTACCCAGACTTCCAGCTTTGGTTGAAATGATGAACAACTTACATTGATTACCGGTATCATTGAACTTATTAATGAGATTCTGACGCTCTTGTGGCCGGACAGCGCCATCCAACCGGTAATAATCTCTTCCAGGTTTCCAACCTTTCTTTTGTAAAAAGTATTCCATTAGATTCAATGTCACCAAAGATGAGCTAAAAGCAACAGTCTAAAGAGAAAAATAAAATAGAATTAACAAATCTGATATGTTTAAGATTGGCGAGTTGTTTACTTCTAACTTACTCTTTCTTTTAATCTTTCAAATTCCTCCAACATAAAAAAGAATACCGACATCTTTGTACTGTTTTCAACTATACCTTTACGATAGTGATACTTCTCGAGTTCGAGTGGAAACATCGAGTTTTCGGCCAACACTATTCTTTCATTCATTTCAATGATTCTGTTTACCAAATCTTGTTTCTCGAGACAGTCTCGCCAAGGTAAGAAATTCTCGTCCAACAGTTTCTTCATATCGGATATCGCCATCTTGTTAACCTTTTCAACATTGATCGGTTTCTTCTCCAAAAGAGTATCGGGATGATTGCATATCAGTGTACAAATTTCCTGTTCCTCAATAATCTTCTTTTTCAATCTCCTCAATGTTTGTAAAAGATTATATTGTATCTGTGTTCCTTTAAGTGATATAATTGTTCTAAAATAAAATAAAACAAAACAAAACAATATTGTAATTAGTTTAACTTTTTCAACCAAATCAAACTATTATTTTACATACTCAACTTTGTTTGGTAAATCTTTAGCTAAAACTTCAGGTCCTAATCTTTGTACGAAATCGGATATTAAATTTTGGAGTGCGTACAATCTTCCTCTCATCAATCTAGATTATCATTATTGTTAAATATTAATATTAATATTAGGATTAGGATAAGAAACTAACTAAACAAACTTACTCAAATGCTTTTTTATCTGCATCTGCTCTATTACCATATTCGATTGGTTTGATGAAACGATCTTGGAATTCCTTGACGGTTCCAAGATGAAGTGGTCGAATGTAGTCAATCATAGTGTAGTATTCTTTAAGTGAATTCTGAAGTGGATAACCAGTCAAGATGATTCGCTTCGGTGTTTTCATCTTGCTCAGTAGTATGTTGGTTTTCGATGTGGCAGTCTTGATCTTGTGTCCCTCGTCTACGACGATGACATCGGCGTCAAACAACTTGGAGGTTGGCTTACCATCGGTGATTTGAACAAACATCTGAAAGGTGAGAGTCATTACACCACCATGTTGACACCACGCGGGAAATATTGGCAGAGGTATTGTCAAAGTAGAGATGCTTTCTAAAGCCGCTGTCTTTCGGCAGCCACTTGTGGAACTCGTTCATCCAATTGTAGAGTGTGTTTGCTGGAACAATCAAAAGATATTTGGTGTTTGGAAAGTGGGTGTGATGTGTAAAGATAAAGGAAACGGTTTGAATCGATTTGCCAAGTCCCATAGAATGTGCGAGAATACAACCTTTCTCCTTGACAACGATGTTATCCCAGAGGAATCGGACACCGTCCATTTGATAGGGTTTCAAGAATACACCGATGTCGCTGTTTATTAAGATATCGTGCTCTGGTGTAGTGCCTGGGAAGATAACAAGACTGTTACGATCGATTGACTTACCACGCTGTTCTCTGAGTGCTTGGATCTTGTTGGAAACTTCCTCCTCGCGTTGTCTGATCTTTAGAGTGGCAGAGTTTACATTGTTGATATCGGTGTTTTGCATTATTTCAATGCGTTTGGTTTGTCGTTTGGTTTGTGGACTCTTTGGTTTCGACTTGGCAGACATCTTGGCACGCAACCTTGGAGAAGATGGTCGTTTAATCTTGTTCACCTCGGAAGAATCAGACTCTTCTTCTTCATCAGAACCCGACTCACCATCTGAATCAGATTCATATTCAGTCTCAGATGACCTTGATGTATCATCGTCGTCATCGGAATCACTCGATGATCTTGAATCAGAACTGGATGCGGAAGATGATGAATCAGAGATTGCTTCAGAGTCAGACGATGAGTCTTCAGATTCAGAAGATGAAGAGCTTACCAATAGCTTATCCTCTATCTTCGGACTCACGTTGTGAATATTGGCTTGAGAAGATGCCGACTCAATATCATTTGCCTTGTGTTTCTTATTGATTTGAAATTCAACATCATCTTCATCTTCACTCGATGTCGTAGTAGTAGAAGAGGTTGTTGGAATACCAACACTCACTCTAGATGTTAATTTTGGTGATGCTGTTGTTGTGGTGGTTGTTGTTGTTGTTGTTGTTGCCGACTCCTTTCTTTTCTTTGAAGCAGATGGTTGCCATAGATTCCAAGAACTAATATCCAAGTCATCGGGTTTCAAAATTGGTGATTTTGTTATGGGTGCATTCGATTGTGATTTATCATGATCCCAATCCTCATTCTCACTTAAACTATCATCACTTTCATCGAGAAATGATGATTTCGGCGTTGATTTAGAGGTGGAGGAGGATATCGACGTTGTGGTGGTAGAGGTTGTTGGTTGCTGACTACCTAACACTGCTTCAGCATCGCTATCAACATCCATATAGTCTTCTTCCGATTGCTTTTGAATCTTTGTTTTCGATTCTCTCTTTGCTTTCTCCTCTTGTTCATCTTTATCGTCGACAATGAATTCAAAGTTGGGCGGCTCTTTCGATTTCAAGATCTCCAACAGCCATTCCTGTTTCCAACATTCCTCAAACTGGTGCTCGACCAGACGGAAATCAGACTTTTTAAAACTTCCACCCTTGAGAATGTGACTGAGTGAATTGAAACGCACGGAATTGAGCTTCTGATAGATCTGAGACTGCTGATCGAGTTGATTCCTATACTTCTCCCAAAACCATTTGGCAATCGACTTGAGATGGTTGACGTTCTTGGTTAACCATTCATTCTTTTTCTCCAATACAAACTCATCGAGAGAATCCAAATCGATTTCCAAATTCGAAAGCTTACTACCAATGGTTGAAGCAAAAGAGCCAGTTGAAATACCACCACCACTACTACCACTTCCAGTGAGAATTCCACTTCCAGCTTGGAGTTGACTTGCTATACTTGGACCACCTCTCATTCCATCAATCTTCTTGCGATACTCCTCATCCGCCATCATGTTTTCGTCGTCGTCATCGTCACTTTCTTCTAATTCATCTTCTTCAGTTTCACTTGAGTCCATTCTATCTGACTTTACTTTTCTTTTTGTCTTTTTACTTGTTGCTTTTACTCTCTCTTTCTCCTTCTCTTTCTCTTTTTCGCTTTCTGAATCAACAATATCAATACTAGTATCTTTCTTTTTCTCACTTGGCTTTTGCTGAATTATGATATCTTTATCTGCTTTCTTTTCCTTCTCTTTATCTAAATCTTTCGTCATCTCTATATCTTTGACTACTTCTACTACTATCTCTTTCTCTTTGGTTTTCTCTACATCATTTTCTTTTGCTTTTTCTGTAATCTTCTCTTTCTCCTTTGTATCTTTCTCTTTCTCATTCTCTATCTCTATCTCTTTTTCTTTCTCCTTCTCCTCTTTCGCTTTCTCGTCTTTCTCTTTTGCCAACTCTTCATCTTTTGTCATTTCTATACCTTTGACAACCTCTTCGACTTTTTCTATATCTTTGTGTATTTGTACAACTTTATCCTCTATCATATATACATTTTTCTCCTTCTCTTTCTCTTTTTGAGTCTCGGCGTCTCTCTCTTTACCAACATCCGTATCTTTAGTGATCTCCTTCTCTTTTTCAACATTAATAGCTATATCCTCAAACACATTTGGCGTGTCTACTTCCATTTCCATTATATCCGAACCAAAATCTGGTAAACTTGATCTGTCTTCAGAAACAGTGACCTGATTTTCGCTTTTCTGTTCTGTTTCAGTAACCATATTTGATGTCTCTGAAACTAAGTCTTCTGATTTTAGTGGAATTGGTATTGGTGATGGTTCTATATCGTCGTTATCACTGTCAAGATCAATAATCATTGGTTCTGACTTTGAAGGTGGCTGTTGTTGTTGTTGTTGTTTCTTATTACTATTATCAACATAATCTAAATCTAAATCTATATGTTTCTTGGGTGTATTTATATTTGTCGATGCTGTCGCTGTTGTTGTTGTTGTTGTTGTTGGATTAATTGCAATAGCAGTTGATGGTGCCATTGATGTGTTTGATGATGTCGATGATGGTGATGGTGTTGTCGCTGTTAATGTTGATGTTGGTGTTGTTATTGTTGTGAATGATTCTGATTTTACAGGAACAAAAGGTAAATGAGTTGTAGTTGGTATCGATGGAGAAGACAACAATGACGGTGACGGTGAATGAGATTTAATGGAGATTGGAGATTTCACAATAAAATCATGTATGAGTGTGTTCACCTTTTCGTGCACCATTGATTCCAACATATTGGAACCATTTGTACTATCTAAAAATTGCTCTCCTTTATCTATTATTATGAAAATAACATTATCAAACAATATGTTTTTTTTAATGAATGTCAAAGATCAGGTCATCAGTAAAAATAAACTCAATCCTTAAAGCTGTCAATTGAAAACATACATTGTTTTAAAGCATCTTTGATATCGATGATGTGACCAAGTTTGAAACCAATAAGTTTGAGTTCGGAAACATCTGCCTTCAACAATTGATCCCACCCAATAGACTCTTCCTCAAGTATCGATTCATATTGCAACAGCTTTAAACTTGCCAAAAAATTATGTAACCTTTGATCTTTAACTTCATTGCTTTGTTGTTGTTCTGTTTGTAGTTGTTTTTGCTGCTGCTGCTGCTGCTTTGGAGATAATGGTTGTTGTGGTTGTTGTTGCTGTTTTGGAGATAATGGTTGATGTGATTGTGGTTGTTCATCTTGTGAATGTTGAACTATTGAAGGTTCTTTAGGTTGCTGTTTAGGTGATGCTTGTTGTTGCTGCTGTGGTTGTGGCTGTTGTTGTGGTTGATGTTTTGGAACTAATATCTGTGATTTAAATGTAATTGGTTTAGTTTGTTTTGGTTTTTGTGATAATTTAGATTGTTGGTCTTCTTTTTCCTTCATTTGTTCGATTACTAATAAAGAAGAAGAAGAAGTAGAAGGTGCAGAAGTTGAATTTACATTTGAAAGATCAGTTGTTTTTTTGGCAATTGGAACCAATGTGGAGAATGCAGGCACTCCGGCATGCGTTTTAGAAGATGACTGTTGTTGTTGTTGTTGCTGCAGCAGTTGTTGTTGTTGCTGTTGTTGCTGTTTTTGTTGTTGTGTCAGCAGTGTATTTTGATTTGGAACCAATATACTTGATTTTATCAGTTCCTTTGAATCTGCAACTGGTATAGTTAAAACTGGTTTAATAGTTGATTGACTATGATTATTATTACTACTATTGATATTATTGTTATTGTTTATATTGCTATTATTACTATTACTTTTAGTCTTATTAAATTCATGATTTTGTAATAATGAACCAATTGTTTTCATTGGTGATATTTGTGATGATGGCGATAATGGTGATGTTGCTGTAGTAGTTGTTCCTCTATTGGTAGGTTTATCAATCTTTATGATATTATCAGTATGTATTGATCTGTTACTGTTATGACTATTGTTATGAGTGTTGTAACTCTTAGGATGAGTCAAACTACTATGAGTTTGACCAGCACCACCACTACTACTACTCTTTGCATTCCTATAATAGTTTTATCATCATTAGTAAGTTCGTTGCTCTCACAAAGAATAGAAAGATTAGAAAGAAAGGTATTGAATTTATTTATTACTTTGCAATATAACTAAATAATTGATCTTCAATTTGACTATTCAAAGAGGTTTGAGTATTATTATTGTTGTTGCTATTGTTGTTGTTGCCATTACCACTGTTTCTGAGGTGTTGTTGTTGTTGCTGAGACATGTCTTGATTGTTGCAACAATATATTTCAAACAATAACAAGAATGTTGTTAATCAACACAACAATAATCTTTTATCTATCTATCTATTTTAGTATTATATACCACTAATCTAATATATTGAAAAATGAAACAAAACAAAACAAATGTAAAAAATATGTGTTGTAAATTTTATTAGAACATCCTCAAATTAATTAAGTAAATAATAAAATAACTTTCGTTTTTTAGTAAAATGAAATGAAATAACAATCTATATTGTTAATTACATTTGTCTAGTTTTTTTTGTTTTTTTTAAATAATATTTTTTTATTTTTATTTGTTTTTTAATACACATTGGGTTTTAACTATAATAAATAAAAGATTTAAATTAATTTCTTAAGAATTCGTGTTTGTTTTGAAAAGATGATAATACTATACTTACTTTTTTTTTTTTTGAATAAATATTGGGTTTGTTTGTGTTGGTCGATTGAAAAAAAAAAAAAAATATATACAAATGGTTGTTTGGTTGTTGCTTGTTGCTTGTTGTTTGTTATTTGTTGAGATGTATATGTATATATATAATTATTAATTTATTCTTGTAATTTACCTGAACTCTTTAGTAGTTTAACTAATTTCGATACAACTTGAGATGCAGTTGGACGTTTAGATGGGTTGATATCAATACAATGGTGGAGAAGGTCGATCAGACCTGAGAGATTGGGTGAGATGTTGCTGGTGAGAGGTGGTGGTGTGCCCTTGAGAATCATCTCGACCGTCTGGAGGTGTGGGAATTGGTGGTAGGGCGGAAGCAGTGAGATGATCTCAAAGACCAGCATCGAGAACGACCAGATGTCGGCTTTCAGGGTGTAGCCATCGCCAGTTGCCTCCATGGAGACGTCCAGTACCTCCGGTGCCATGTAGCACGGTGTTCCAATGCATGTCTTCAGGGTGACACCGGATCCGAGCACCTTTGACGTGTCGAAATCGCACACCCTAATGTTGGAGACACGGTTGCGCTCGTCCAGCAGACACATGATGTTTCCGGGTTTCAGGTCACGATGGATGATGGGCGGCTTCTGGTTGTGCAAAAACTCGAGACCCTTGGCGATTTCCAGCGCCATCCAGATCACTTCGGTCGTGGGGAACGGCGCATTGCGCTTCGAGATGATGTCTTTGAGCGAGTACGGGTAGAACTCCATGAAGAGCCAGAGACGCTCGGGGTTCGTGGTGAGACGGTGTCCGAGATACTTGGCGATGTTCTGGTGATTGAGCTGCTCCATAATGTTGATCTCCGATACGAATTGGTCGATGAGGAACGATTGAGTGTTCTTGAGTTTCAGTACTTTGACGGCACAGGTGAATCCGTCGACGGTGCAACGATGCACGGTGCATCCACTGCCACCGCTACCGATCTGCTCGCACAACTGGATATCGCTGTTCTTAAAGTCGATCTCACCGCCGCGATTCTCAATGGTCGATTCCTCGGGACGACGATTCGCCTGTTTCTTTTTCTCCTGTGAGATGTAGTGCGCCAGTGCCTGCACCCATTCCTCACGGTCGCGCACACTATCCGCGCAAAATGTAAGGGTTTCGCGCGACTCGTTGTCGGCTCCGCTCGATGAGCCACCACCGCTGATCGGACCACCGTTGATGATGCCGTTCAGCACCGAGTTGGCGGTGATATTTGAACTTGGTGAGTCTGAACCAGATTGCGAGAGTTGAGAAGTGAACGATATTTGGAAGAGTGGTTTCTCGTCTTGGTCCGACACGATAGTCACCTCGGCTTCCGCCAATCTTATATCCTTCTTGAACACATAGTGAGTTTGTTGTTTCTTAACGATCGGTGAGGATACCAAGAACATATCGTTAAACAAGAAACAATGTAATTGATTACCAGAGTTTCTTGCCAATATCTCTGTTAACAAACCTTCTCTTACATATCTTCTATGTGGTTCATTAAGATTCTGTAATGAAATATATTAGATTAGTAAACTATTTACATTATATCTATCTATCTATCTATCTAGTATCATATATATATTACTTACATTGAATTTACCAATCAATAGATTTTGAATGATTCTAACTTTATTTTGGCTCTCATATTCTCTTGATTTCTCTTTAACATAATCTACAATTGATTTCATCTTTGATACAGCCTAGATTTGCGAATTGATAATGATTGATTAGTTGAAAATCAATTATAGCTATAACTATGATATTGATGATATAGTATTGACATACATTCTTAAACAAATCAAAATCTGCATGTGATTTTGGTGTACTCATATACATTTCAAAGAGCATTGGAGTGTATTGACCGATACGTGACAATGGTAAAACTAATAAACTACCTAAATCTGTAAAGTTGGTTGATTCTAACTTTTGTTCTTTTTCCTAAAGTAAAATAATATAATAACATAATGTTACATATTAGTAGACTGTTTAGTTTTATCGTTCGAACGATAAGTAAATACATACATGTATGAATGCTTGGAATTTATGACTCTCTTCTTTCAATTTGTTAAGTATCGATATCGATGAATAATAGTTCTTTACATATGGTGAATATAATTTAAAGTAATCACACTAATATTGTTAAACAAAAAAAACAACAACAGGTGTTGTTAGTTATCTATCTATCTATCTATCTATCTATTGTTGTTGTTTTGTATAAACTAAATGTTACTTATGTACTTACAATCTTTAAGAAAACTTCACCTAAACCAAGGTTGGAAGTGTTGTTTAGTACTTTCTCTAGATCCTCAATGAGTAGACCAGATGAACCAAGGATAACTTCGACGTCACCAAACAGTTGTTTGACGTGGAGTGTAGTGACGAATGGGTTCGAAGATTGGTAGCTCTCGATACGCATTGGGTTCAAAAACTCTTCGACGATCAGTTGTAGATGCGATGCGTACTCCTTCTCGGTCTTGAGTATCTGGTAGGCGATACCTCTACGTTTGTCGAGCATACGGGCGTAGTCATCCTCGGTGAAATGTGACTGTGAGGCGTCGTCACCAACAGTCGAGTTCTGATCGACCAACTCTTGAAGATAGCCAGTGCTTGTGTTGAGAAGTTGTGAATTGGGTGGTGATCCTCCAGACAAACTCATATGGCTGACACTCATCGATTTACTTCTAGTGGAGCTATTACCATTGTTAATAGCATTACCACCATTGTTACTGTTGTTGTTGTTGTTGTTGTTGTTGCCATTGTTAGTAGCATTATTAACACTACCATTACTATTGTTTAATAAGAATGAACTGTTGGAATTGACTGAACCATTCTGTAGTAGTGAGTTGGTAAAGTGTTTGTAGTCACCGCTAACAGTGTTTGATTTCGAACGTGTGTGAGGTTGGTTGAATCCACCGAGTGGTCTGGCAACTTGATAGATTCCACTGCTACTGCTGTTGTTACTGTTGTTGATGTTGTTGCTGCTGTTGTTGTTGTTGAAGCTATTGCTACCATTACTGCTATGTAGTGGTGGTGACACTGAATAGTCACTCTGTGAATCGAAATTACTGTTGTTGTTGCTGTTGCTATTGTATGTTTCGGCCATGACTTTCTGGAAGCTGTTATAGTGTTGCCAAACCTTGGAAAGTCGACTTTGGAGACGCGAGTTTTGTTCGCGTATCTGACGGTTCTCCTCTTCGAGCACACGAATGCGGTTTCGTGACTGAAGATGTGCCGATCGCTCCTGTTGGAGCTCGCGATTAAGCTTGTCGAGCATCTGCACGGCAACAGGGTCGGTTATCATGGTGCGTGCACTCATGAGGTCGTGTGTCGATGGACTGCCGCTTCCGATAGTGCTACTAGGTGGTGGTGGTGTAGGTGGTGGCGATGTCAATTCGAGATTGTTATGATGGTCAGACGATGGGTTGTTGTTGTTGTTGCTATTGGTATTGGTATGGTCGATGTTACCACTGCTACTGCTGTTAAAGTCAGAGGTTGTTGCAGAGTGGTAAAGACGTGGTGGTAGAGCGGGTGGTGTACGTTTTGCACTGTCACCACCGCCGCCGTTCAGAGATGATGAGGACGATGACGCCTCGAAAAAAGATAATAGATTTTGCAGTCTTGGATGTGGTTTTGGTTTTTTAGAGTCTACCGTATAGTATTTTGGTTCCATTGAGCGGTATTAGTAGTGGGGTGGTGGTAGTTGGTTTGGCTATTTATAATTTGTGAAAAAAAAAAACAAAGCAAACAACTACTATTTTGGTTTGTTCTTTTTTTTTTTTAGTAGAATAGTTGTCCACTCACTTTCTCAAAAACACACAATACTTAATACTTTTTTTAAAAATAATAATATTTAAACTAATAAATATATATTTTCTAAAACTAAAATTATTATAGATAAATAATATAAAGTAAAAATAAGTTAGAATTAATTAATATTGACAATATTAACTTCAAATTTGATTTTGTGGTTGATTGATTGATTGATTGACAGATCAGTCTTTTTATGCACAAAATTTAAATATCAACTTTTTTCTTTTTTAATTTTGATAATTAAAATAAAAATAAAAGTTTAATCTGCCAAAGTAGAAGAAATAATAAATATTAAAAGTGAATGTTTGTTTTAAAAACAAATAATTTTAAAATAAGGTTTGTTAATGATTGTAACAGATATAATTTGAGGGAATTTATGTATTGTGTCTCTATTCTATTATAAATAATTTTAAACTAAATGAATGAATGATGGACAGTTGCACAATTGTAAAAGTGATTACTCCCTCCTACTCCCTCACCTTAATTAATAATTATATAATATTGAAAAAATTAAATATATATTATAATTATTGTTTTATATAATTTAAAGGATAAAGATTCTTGAATGTGTGTGAATATTGTTGTTGTAGTTGTAATTGTTATTTAAGTTGTGAATTGATGTTGTTAGTTGTTTGATTTACAGTGATGTGATGTGAATCCAATCAATCAAATATTATTTCATTCATTTGTATGGTAAGTAATTACAGTGATGAGCAGTAGTAGTAGTTGGCAACCAAAAAAAAAAAAAAAAAAAATTAATATAATAAAATAACAAAACCTTTTGATGTTTTAAATTTATATTGTGTTTGTTGGAGTTGATTTTGATTTGAGTAGCTGCAGTGGTTGTGGTGGTTAACCACTATGACAGTAAGTAGTGTTTATTTACATTTCGCAATTTTTTTTTGTTTTACTCTTCTCTCTCTTTCTTTCTTTCTCTCTCTTTTTATTTTAAATCTACCATATATTATATTTTATATATTTTTATTATATATATATAGATACAAGAAAAACAACACTTTTGATTTAATCTTTTTATTTTTTTGTTTGTTAGTGTTTTTTTTTTTATTTTGTCAATGTAAATAATAAATTCTTATTGTTTAAGAACACTAACCACGAACCACGCTCAATCACAACTTTCCATCAATTCTTTGATTTTTTTTTGCTTATTTATTTTTGTTCCCCCAACAAGTTTTTTTATTATGATTTTTTTTTTTTATAAGTTCATTAAATTTTTTAGTCGGAGCTAGCAGTAAAACCCTCAAAAAAAAAAAATTAAAAAGTAAAAAAAAATTATCTCCACACACTCATCAGGTGGCTACTCAATGCTAAATCGAATAAAAATGCGTTGATTAATTTTGTGTTTGTTAAATCTTAAAATTAAATTATAAAATCAATCTTTATTAAACACTTTAAAGAAAAATAAATAAATAGATTAATATTGATATTGGATTGATGGTTAAGAGATAAAATCTTTATTTTATTAGATTAGACTTACATCTTATATGTTATATTCATTTCTCTTTTGTTGAGTTAGTTCTTATGGGTAATTTCATTATTGAGTTAACCATCTAATTAATTTCTCAGCGAATTTCTGTGCGGATTCATCGATGAATTCCGATTCGTTGAGTTTTTCAATGAATTGGAAGCGATCCAGCAGAATTCTCTTGTACTCTGGGTAGGAGCAAAAGTTGCCGAGTGAGAACAGCAGATTCTTGGTGAGTGCCGGTTTGTGTATTTGTGAGAGCATGAGGTCAACTGTGCCACTCTCTATAAAGTTCTGACAGAGATAGTCAGAGTGTCGTACCATGTTGCCGAGAGCACCTGCCACGTTCGAACGTGTCTTCTCATCTTCGTTGTCATCGCAGAGAATCTGCGCCAACACACCAACGGCTTCGCTCAGCTCTGGATACAGTAAACTCGAGTGGAATGCAGAGTTACCAATAGCGAAACAAGCAAACTTTCTAGTTATCAAATCTTTATCATCGCATCTTCTAATTAGAACTGGTATAATACCCAAACTATATAAATATAAATAGTAAAGTAATGAATAAAGTTGTTAACAATTTGAAAACTATGTAAATTATTTAATAACTTTTTAGTTATACAACTTTACTTACTCTTTAAATGATTGATAGAAATAAGAATTATATTTAAAAAGAGTACCAATTAGATTACATGCTTTCGATCTTACACTAGCATCTACATTCTCAAGCAAGGGAATTAACCAACCAAAGAAATCAATCTTTTCTAAAAGTTCATAATCACCAGCTGAATTTCTAGCTATTTGTCCAAGAATCAACAGAGTATCTGATATGATTGATGTAGATGATCTAGATTACAAGCAGTTTAAATAAGTATGATAGAGTTTAAGAAGTAAACTAGTAATTTGGTATCACTTACAATTCAGTATTTAATAGCATATTGATAAGAGAATGATCCAATCCACCCGATTGAATATATTGATTGGCAAAGTTTGAGTTTTGTAGGATGAGTGTGGACAGCAGTGCTATTGGCAAGTCGAGTGATTCGTATGGTAGTTCGAGTAGTACGAATGTGATGTTTCTGACGAGTTCGTGATCCAACATGATATGTCGGATCAGTTCAAACAGGTTGGAATCGTCAGTCTTGTAGTCTTTGGAGTCGGGCAAGTAGAGAATAAAGATGGTCTGGGTGATGAGTGAGCTGATTCCAGTGGTGCCACCAAACTGTATTTGTGGCCACTCCTTGAGGGTGTCGAGATGTGACGGTTGCATCAGCAGACACAACGAGCTGAGCAAGTTGTTCTTCACGAGAAACGAGAGATTCTCACGTGATTTTGAGATGATCTCGTAGATCACACGAAGCGTATAGATGATACCGGACGGCGACAACTCGAATTCACTCGTCGATATATTGATTTGATGACAGATCGCCTCCCAAATGCCAGACTCCAACACCGTTTCAGCGAACTGTGACTTCTTCTTGAGGAATCGCAAGAGAATACAAGCACAGCCATCGAGAAGTCCGATATTTGGTCTACCAAGACAGCCACCCTCCAACTCACGAATCGTATTGCCGTCCACTCGCTTGATGTTGAACAACTTCCTAATGGTCTTGATCGATATCAACTCTACAATCTCATTGATAGTATCACCTAGTATCTCGCTATTACCAAACGGATTGTTCTTTTCGATATTGATCACCTCTGTCAGGAATGAACCTACAAAGTACGAAGCACAGGAAGCAGTGACAATATCACTCGATGTAATATATTCCGATATTATTGTATTTAAATTATAACATAACATCCTAATTTTCGAGCAGTCAAATATTAATAAAATGATAATCTCTTGATTATCAACTTTTCAAACGTAACTTACCATTCAAATGATTCAGGTATGTTTGAAATGATAGAACCCAATATCAGCAAGAGTAGTGATATGTTGTTTGGTTTCAGTTTTATCATCTCTGGATTTTGGTTGTCACCGATACCATTCAACAGATACTCGAATAGAGAGTAGTAATAGAACTTCTTTTGTTGCTCCTCTGGTTGTTCAAGTTCCTGGTATCTCTGATTGATTATGTTACATTCTCTCAGTTGAATCTGATCCAAGAATTCTTTGGATGCTCTGCAGCAGTGTAGAAGTAGCTGCAAGAGATGTGTCATCTTTGTATCATCATTGAGATTCTCATAGATCCAATCTATTACCTCTTCTTTTGCAATTGAATCACCAATTATATTACATGACTAATAATAATAAATAATAATAGCAAATAACATTATTAATAATCACTATTGAGAATAGAATAGTAGAATGCATACATTATGATATAATAAAAGATGATTAGGATTCGAAGGTATATTTTGCTTTCTAAATGCACCATGAGGGAATTCAGCGACACTTTGTGGAGAGGTATAGATAAATGAAACCAGACATTCAATGATATCGTGTACTGGTACCTTTCTCTTTGGTTCGTCTTCGGCCAGTGTCAATATCAGTGCATGCGATAGATTCTGAAGTATCTCTGTGCTATCCAGTATCTTACAATAGATTTCACTTAGTTGTATTGGTGATTCACCGATTCTTTTAAAGTAAACAGTAAACAACTAAAGTTGATCGAATAGATAGTTAAAGTTAGTTAATATATCTATCTATCTATTCATCATCGCTATTTTATTATTACTAAATATTTAGTTAGTAATAATAATAACACACACTACTTACTCTTATAACTAGATTATTTAATTTCCTATTCTCAAAAATCAATGCATATTGTGAGAGGTAGTTGGTAATCGAGAGGAAGAGTGCTGTCGGTGAGAAGCTTGGTGAGGTTGTGGTCGATTTACGATTGGGAGAGGATATCGATATGGTAGGCAGCGATGTATAATGTAGACTGAGTAGTGTTGTCAGCGGTGGTGATTGTTCAAGTAGGATAACAATACACGAGATACATTCAATCATGAGATTCTCAACGAGTTTCGTTCGTTCACGATCGTTCTTAATATCGTTTGTTATCAACGACGACAACATATTAATGAATACATTGATAAAAGATGATTTATAAATGAATTCAATATGATTATTATTATTATTATTTCCTCCACTACCACCACCACCACTATTATTACTACTACTACTACTACTACTTGTTGAATATTGATTGATTTGTGGTGATGAACTTGATAGAGGTGGTTTGGTTTTACCTTTACCATTGATCAATAGATTCTTAAAGGTGATTATCACACTGAGCACTAACATAGAGTGAATCTCATAGTTGTTGTTGGTGGCAGCAGACTTTAGGAAATCTTTTATCATTATAATAAGATTACGATCTCTTCTCATCTTGATTGCTTCAGACTCTATTTTTGATCGTTGTTCTTGTTGATTCCAGAATTCATGAGTATCACCAATATCTATATCTCTCGACTCTATATCGATTCTCTCGAATGAATTTGAAAATGTAACATTCTTATATAAACTACCAATACTACTACTGCTACTATTACTATTACTATTACTTGTTGTTGGTCTATTATTATTATTATTATTATTATTATTATTATTATTATTATTATTATTATTATTATTATTATTATTATTATTATTATACATGTGGTTATTATAATTAATAATATTTAAATTATTATTATTAATATTGTTGTTATTGTTATTGTTATTATTGTTATTTGGGAATGAATTGATTGTTATTGGTGTTGGTGGAGGTGATCTTATGACAGCACCCAATGGCGGTAGTGTAGATTTGACTGGCGCCAACGACGACGAGTTAATCGGCACACTCGGTGTGAGAGGCCGACCAGAGAGTTTCGATGGCCTAAAGTTTGGTGTGTTCACTGGGTTCATGTGATTGCTCGTCGGTGAGAGTGGCAGAATGAATTGTGGTGTTTGCGGTCTCATCAAGGTAATCGGTGATGGTTTCTTATTTATAAAATTCGGTGCGCTTCCACTGCCGTTACTACCACCACCACCACCACCACCACCCAGCAGACTGCCAACAACAGGATTGATCTTTTTGTTATTTACATACTGTTGTTCTTGCAATTGTTGGTGTTGTTGTAGTATCTGCTGTTGGTGTTGTCTTTGTTGTTGTAGATGTTGTTCTTGCACCAATTGTTGTTGTAATTGTACTTGTAAATTCGATGTCGATTGTGAAATTGTTGGTGTTGTTGTTACAATTGATGGTATATATTGATTATTATTATTATTATTATTATTATTATTGTTATTATTTACATGATTATTATTATTATTATTGCTACTGTTGGTGTATTGTTTTAATTGTAATTGTACAATTGTTGATTCGGGTAGAGAGAAGAATTGATGATGTAGTAGTTCGTGTAGCGATAATCTTTTTTCAGGTTCTTTTTGTAGGAGTGACTGTAGGAGATCTGAGAAGTCTTCATGGTTGTTAAGCAATCCATTCGGTAGTGTCAAAGGACTGTTTATCACTTGTTGTGCCAACGAGAATGTATTGGTCGACGACCACGGAGGATAGCCAGCATACAACTCATACAATACAACGCCAAGCGACCACAAGTCAATCTTTTCACTTTGCTGTTCATCCAAATCATTATCATCATCATCATTTTCATCCATTACAAACTTTAGATCTCTCTTTATATTATTATTATTGTTATTGTTATTCCTCTTATCAATAGCAATCATTAGTTCAGGTGGTAAATACTTGTTTTTCTGATTGTTATTGTTATTGATATTATTTGAAGATGCTGAATTGTTGTTGTTGTTGCTGTTGTTATTATTGTTGTTGCTATTGATTCGATTGTTTATCGGTTTAAGTTGTAGTCGTTGTAGTGTCGATGATAGGTTGTTGTTTAGCTTGATGTTTCCGTCGATGCCAATGAAGATGTTCGACGGTGTAATGTCGGTGTGTACGATGTGATTGCTATGTAGATAGTGAATGGCGTAGAGCAGCTGTGTTGAAAGCTGCTTGACGACGGTGAGCGGTAGAACGCGGTCTTCAAGCATGATTCGCTGCAAGTCGTACTGTACGAGCTCCAACACCACGTAGATATCAGTGGGTGTCTCAAACCACTCAAAGACCGCCACGAAATGCGCGCAATGTCGCAACTTCTTCAGCCGATTCAACTCCTCGCGAATTGCAACGATCACATGATCGGTATCGGATCTCTCATACTTGTTGATACACTTCATCGCATAGATTTGCCAAGTGCATTTCTTACGACACTGCACAGTAGTATTGCAATAAGATATAATAACAACAATTTACATTTGAAAACAAGTTAATATATTTAAAATATAGAATAGAATCATCACACTCTTTTGAAAACTAACATACTCTATAAACTTTTCCATGTGTACCTTCACCAATGGTTTCCATTATATGATAGTTCTCCATTTTTCTTTGTCTTTGTCTTTTTTTTTTGATTAAGATTGAATCTATCTATCTTTTCTATCTATCTATTTTTATATAAAGATAATTATCTAGCTACTAATAATACAAAATTTAATGTTGTTTCAGTTGTTGGAATACATCAATCATTCCAACTCAATTGATCTCAAATGACTTTATAGAAATGAAAAGGAAACAAACATCAACAACAAAGATTTTTGACTTTGTTTTTTTTTTTTTTTTTTTACAAAAAAAATTTACACCTTTTATGGAGTTTTTTAAATTTTCATAGTTAATATCGGGCTTGATGGATGGTGGTAAAAACGCAAAATTCAATTTTTTTGAGATTTTTCAAAATTTTTACCCCCAACAAAAAAATTTAGTTGGTTTTTTAAAGTTTTTTTATTTGTTTTCTTTACAGAATGCACAATAAATATAGTAATAATAATCATTTTTGTTAACTTCAACAAATCTATCATATGTTATCCCATTGGCAAGATCTGGCAAAATTACTTCTAATAACCCATTTTCATCTGGAGGTTGTGCTACTTTATTGGTTTTGTGCTCTGGTACGATCGACATAAATTCGTGTAGGTTCTTTGCAGTATAATTGATTACAATAGAGTATTTATCTTCTCTTATGGATTGTACAATACACTTGTTGAGAGTTACAAGTGTATTGTAAAAAATAGTCAAAGAAGTATTGAATCAATGTTTTGAAAAAGTAGATTATCTATCATATGTAAGTAATTGGAATTTTATTTGATTTATATTTTCTGAATATTGATCAAATCTAGGTGTATTTATTGGCATTGCGATTTCTTATATTTTTTAATTTAATTAGTTGCAAACAAAAAAAAATAAAATACTAGGTGTAAGAGTAAAAACAATTTTTTGAGTACTATTTTTAATATGGACAATTTAAAGTGAAATTATTAATTAGAGAGTTAATTTAACAACAATTTGGAGATAATTCATCTGAGAATTTATCAGGTAGTTCTTTGCGTAAAAAATTTATATGAGCGCAATATTGATTTAAATGGAATATTCAAACTTAATATTAGAGTTTGGTTAAACTCCCACTTCTTACTTGGTATTTTCCAATTTTTTTAATTTATATGAGGTAATCTAAATTTACCAAAGAAAATGAAGATCTGGCTATATTATTTGTAAAATTATATAAGGGGGTAAAAAATAATTTGTAATTTTTACACAGAAAATGTGTGGTTTTTTCAACTAGCGATTTAATTTCCTATATTAAATAACTTTTTGAGCAGGTAATTTTTATTGTTAAGAGGGGGTTAATTACATTGGTAAAAACCTATATCATAATTTAAGATTTTTTTTCACTCTATTTTTACAAAGAGAAAAACCAAGATAATTAACACATCATCTCACATTATTTTTACAATTTACAAAACCATAACAAATAATTAAAATTTTAATATTTAGAAAAATGGGATCAAAAAAGTCAAAAGGTGAAGAAGAAAGATAAAAGCATTTTGGTTTCAAATATGAATTCACCTGCAGTATCCAAAAAGGTGAAATTATTTGGTGGTCTGGACCATATCCAAGAAGCCAAGCAGACATTGACATAGCTCGATACGAAGAGGGAATTCTTTCAAGTGAAATACTACAATATAAAGAAAGATTCATTGGAGATAAAGCTTATCAAGGTGAGAGAGAATCGTTCAAGGCAATGATAAAGAAACCAAGAGGCGGTACACTTACTCCTTTGGAAAAGGAATTCAATGCTTTCTTATCTTCGAAAAGAATCATCATTGAGAATGTTAACAATCGGTTTAAAGATTTTAAGTGTTTTTCTACTCCATGGAAATCAAACAAAACCTATCACCTGCAATCATTTCATTTAATATCTCTTGTTATAAATGAAGACATCAAAGTATATGGTGTTTAAATCAAATAAAATAATTTAAAAAAAAACAATTTTTTAAACACACAAGGTAAATTTTTTCACTTTTTTTCTTTTTTTCAAAAATTGTGTTTTTACCACCACCCATGATTTACAGTAACAGTTAAATTTCCAGTTTGGAAAATATCTTTTCAACTTTTTAAATTTGCAATTAAGTGAATACAAATTGAATGGAATTAAATTAATTAAATTAAATTTTTATTTTTATTTTTGTAAGCATTACAAATTTATTTTTAATTTATTATTTATTAATACTATTTTGATTTTATTAGGAGTTAATTAATGTTTAATAAGAAATAAAGTTGAAAATGTTTTTTTTGATCATTATTGTTTAATTATTAGTTTGTTTCCAAAGAATGTTTATGTTTATAATGAAGATGGAACTACATAGAATTCGGTAAATGTAAGTGGACCTGTTTTGACTGATAATGTGATATCAGATGAATTGGGTCCTATCGACGATACAAGGAATTCACCAATAAAAAGTAAACCTTTACCAGTTATTGGTGCAGGATTTTGACCAGCTCTACCGAATGTCAATGTTGCATTGGTTTCAGCATTGATATAGAATTTAAATTTGGTTTCAGTGGGACAAATAAAACCATAAGTGACAGATCCTCCAGTCTGAACGTTAATTGCATGTAATCCAACTAATTTATTGTAATCTCTGGTGAGTGTTGTTTTAACTGATGAAAAAAAAAGATAAATAAATTATTAGTTTTTAATAATGAAACATTAGAAAAATATTATTTCAGATGATTATCTTATCTACATACTTGGGAATTTATGTGGTTGGTTTGCTGTAACAATACTTGTTTGGTCAGAGGTCAGTTCAACCTTGGCTTCAGCAGAGTTGTTGGTAAAGGCAACGACAAATCCATAGAAATCATCATCTGGTGCAGAGGGACTGTCTTGGAATGTTGTTTGATTGATACCAACGATGTGTGCAATTTTACAACCTTCCATCTTGATAACTTCTCCTGTAGTGGAGAAGTAGTTGGAAGCACCATATTTTGTGGTGATTGTGGTTGGTTGAATGTATTTGACTCTATCAGTTCCTACTTCATTACGAGTATTGACTATAATACTATCTTTGAGAGGTCCTTCGAAAATAACAGAAGTTGCACCGGTTGGTTTCTGATTTCCATAGATCTTGGTGTATTCTCCTTCCTTGACAGTTAAACCATTGATGTATTGTGTTTGGAAATTGAAGATCTTCTCCGGTGAAACATTCATCAAAAATCTAAATACATCGGAGAAATAGAATTCACCGTTCTCTGCGGTGAGTTTTTCGATCAATTGGTCAGCTGGAATTCTGTAGGAAGCGGTGCAAGGATTCTTATAAATGAAACCACCTATCGCCAACTTATCGGCAAGGGCAAGGGTAGTCTTACCAATGAACTTGGAATATTTGATTATTGGATTCTGGATATTGGAACCGGCTTTAAGCAAAGCGATGTTATCTATATCGAGTTTGGCAATCACATGAACATAGGTAAAGACGTTGTCCAACATGTAGTTTCTATACTTTTGGAGTGCATTGAATCTTGCGTTGTGATCACCATTACCATTGAGAGCAAGTTCGGGGTACTTTGCTTTGATCTTTTCCAAACCTACGAGGTAATATTTATAGCACTTATCAATGTAGATACGTTGGTATTCTTTGTAAGTAATTTTCCAAAGTCTAAGGAGGGTTTCAGTTCCACCAAATGAATTGAATCTTAGAATATAATCAAACATAGAGGTGATATGGTGGAAACCAAACTGAGCATAGACTCCAAGATTGGTGACCTCTTGACCAGAGGTTAAGAACCAGGACTCTGTCTCCAAGAAGCTATTGTAAAGATTTTCAAACTTCTCTCTCATTGTTTTTGGATCGGCTTTGGCAAGACCTATACCCTCGGCATTTGCAATATCCTTTTTGAGAGCTAAGATTCCTTTGAGGAATCCTATGGAAAGGTTTCTGCTAAAATCACCAATACCCGTGTTAACCATTTCATGAATTAACTTTCTGGTTGATTCCATTGGGTCAGTGTTATCGGTTGCTATCTTAAAGACGATCAACGATACAGCAGAGAAAGCAGGTCCATACACTGGAATCGCGGCAAGTCCACCAGCAACCAAACCTGTGATAATCGATGCCCAATTCTCCTTAATTTTCTCGTTACCATTCAAAAGAGCAGCAAAAGTGACACTCTCTGAGGCAGCTCCTTTCTCAACAAAATTAGACAAACCACTATGAGAGAATGTTTTTTTACCTAAGTAATTATGACATTAATATATTGATCATATACATAGATATATTAAATAACTAACTTACCTTGTTCAGTTAAGAACTTTGCTACTTTATTAAAACCCATTTTTATTTATATAAATGTTTATATAACTTTGAAAAATAATATGATTAAGAAGTAGTTAGCTAACTCTCTATTTAAACAGTTGATAGTTTTCTAAAAAACTAAAAAAAAAAAAACAAAAAGAATAGAGAAGTAATATATCTTTGAGTGAGAATCAGAATATGAATATGTGATAGATACACAAAGAATCTCAAAGCAATCAAATTGATTGATTTCCAAGAACATATCTCTGATCAAAAGATTTAAATCACAAACCCTTTTAGAAAACTGCAACCTAGGTTTCATTCATGTTCTTACTATTTTTGTTTTAAAATACAGAATAATGATGGTTCATCTAGATTATATAGAATTTTTAATGCTAACTATAGTTTAAAAACACCCAATTTCAGAAAGTTGGTGTCTATGATCATTAGAATGATCAAGAAAATAAAAATCTCGACTAGCGAATTTTCTAATCAAGGCAGGTTTTGATAAATTTATGTTATGAAATTTTGATTTTTTTGGCTCATTTCACACATTTTTGCGAAAGCCCAAAAGCTAAAAAACGAAAACAATTAAAAGAAACCCACCATATTCAGTTTTTTTGTGTAGATGAACAGCGAAAAAAAAACAGTTTAGATTTTGTTCAAAGATAAATCTTTTCGAAATTTGCATTCAGGACAGTTTCCCAATCAAAATTAAAATCTATCTAAAAAAATTAGTTATAAAATAATAAAAAAATTTGAATTTTAAATTCATATACTTAATTATCAATTTTTAAATTATATTTATTTAAACATATATATTAATCAAATAAAAAGATGGTTTTCAATTTAACTTGTATTGCAAATTATTCAAATTTGGATGTTCAAATCATTAATGAAGAGAGTAGTAGTGATAATGTTACCATTCCAAAAGTTCCATTAACCGCTGGCTTTTTGGATTGTAATATCAAAACAAGTAAGTATAATAGGTTCAAAACAAAAATATATATTTTAAATTAATAAAATATTCATTTAATTTTTAATTGTTAGACCATGCCTTATGGGTGCCTTATAAGAGCACTGGTAAAAGAATGATTATTAGAATTACATCTGCTGACGGTAAATCTGGTGTCGATCATTTTGTTGTTGACGATAACTATAAAATAGTGTATGATGGTAAACCGATTCTTGGAGCAAATGGAGGTGAATTTTTGGTAAAAATTACTAAAGGAGACAACCCAGCTGAAATTCAATGTAGATTGTAAGTATTTTATAACTATAGATAAATAACATTTACTAAATTTAAAAATATCCTCTATTTTCAATGAATAGTGCTCTTTTTGCCAGTGGACAATATAAAAATGCTAACAAAACCAATATTGAAAATATGAGTTTGATAGATACTCAAGCTTACTTTGCTTGATAAGTAATAAAAATTGTATTAACTTTAAGTATTATTTTAGAATATCAATCATTGATTTTCTATTAAATAATTTTTTTTTTTTCCAATTATTTGATAAATGAACTTCAAAAAAAATTAAAAAAAAATTTTGAATTACTTTCTTTCAAGAGAATAAATCATTTACACCATGAGAATCTAACTATCATTGCAACATCGAAGAATAGAGCAATTATTCAACAAATTGAATAACTTATATCTTAAATTGAAGAAAAGGGAGAGAGCAATTGCAAGAAAAAAAGAGAAAGAGATAGGGAGGAAAGAGCCAGACAAAACGAAACTGAACAAATCATGAGAGATTAGCATTGTTAAAGAACAAATTCAAAATATTAGAGTTAAGAAGGAGAATAGTTAGATAGATGTTAACTATAGTTCAAACTTTCCATTAAAATACTACATTAAATAGGTAAGATATAATATTATAGTGGGTAATAGCCATTATTACAATATATTCATCTTATTTATTCATCAATTACATTTTTATTATTATAATACATATAGTGGATCTACCATCTAAAGGAACAAAAATTTAGTTGTATCATATTGGTGGTTCTGCTATTTTTTATATAAATGTACATCGATTCCTTCACATCTTCTTGATTGTCCTCTGGTTCCACAGAATTGACCATCAGAGTAGAATGGAGTATCACCGATATCTTGGAGATGTCCTTTATATCTGATTCCAAGTTTCTCAGAGAGTGGACCGTTCAGACGGATTGCGAATCCTTCAAGACGTCTACTTTGACCACGGGTGCCAATGAATCCACCTTTTTGCCAGCAGATATCACCAATTCCTTCGAGATGAGCCATATATTCAATAGTAAGCAGATTATTATTTGGAACGTTCAGTAGGTGTATGTCAAATCCTTCGAGGCGTCTACTTTGACCTCTTGTTCCAATGAAACCACCTTCACTATTACTAGAATGTATATCTCCAAAGCCTTCGAGATGAACCAATATACTCAATGAAATATGATCAATATTGAAACTGTTATTTACATTGTTTTGTTTAATTCTATCTTCTATTTGTTTTTCCTGTACATATCTTTCAAGATCTATCAATCTTCTTTCAAAATCATCTCTTTCTTTTTTCAATCTATCGATTTCTTCTTGTTGTTGATTTGATTGATAGATTTGCATGCTTTATATTATAGTTTTAATTTTATATTACAAATAAAATATTTAGTTTGACTGTAATTAACAATGTTCTAAATTTAAATAAACATTTATCAATTTTTTTTTTAACTTTTCAGAATTTCTAGAATTAGAAAATAGATTTACAAGAAATTTTCATTAATTAATAATCAGTAAATTTAATAAGGTTCTAAAGTAACTATCATGAAAGCAGTTACTGAATCGGACTTCAACTCAAATTTTTCTTTTTTTTTTTTAACATTTTTTAATTTAATTTAAGAAAATTGATTATTATAATTTTATTTTATATTTTTGCAGAGAATTCTGATGATAGAGTTGGAAAATGAAAAAAGAAGAGGAAATAATGGTTTGTTGACATTTGTGTGATAACTGGTTATTTAAATGTCAACAAACCATTGTAAGTTACTGACACTGTTATTTACAATTAATTTCATTACTGATATTTGTTGTATATATATTCATTTATTATATATTCGTTTGATAGTAGGTTGTTTTCGTAGAGGAATACCTCCAAAATAGGATTTACAATATAATTTCCAGATTTGATGAAAGACCAATGAAGTGAGAGTAGTAATGTTGTCTTTACTTCTTACTCCTGATACACCTCTTCAATTGTCCAACCGAATTTGACTGGTCAGAGTAGATTTGAAGCAAAGTTCACATTCTTTGTTTTGTTGTAAGCTCAGACAGGAATTGAACGAGAAGAACCGGAAGATGGTGTTTCGACCACCCTGGTATTTTTTAAGAGATACATAGGTTCAGATGTTTGGTAAGATGTATTGTCAAATTTTATTGGTGGAGGAGATAGTTGGAATTGACAATCAGATAGTAGTGAAACCATTTTTGATGATATTAGTAAAACTCACTTCTAACTTTATATCTTCTATGCCATCAGGGAAAGATCCACGATTTACATCCTCATTGAAAAAGTATCCAAATTCGAGTTTCTTTAGTGTCTGTGGTAGTGGATATTGTAATGTCTTACAATATTTGAACGTTGTAACACCCGAAGTAATCGGTGAATTAGTTAATTTTAAATGTGTGTTGATGGTGGTTTTTTGGTAGTCCACTTATGAAAATTCATTTACTATCAATGTATTTTCCTTTGATCGGTTGATCGTATTGAGTTGGACGATGGACACAACCGTTGCACGAGTAATCTGGGTAGATCTTACCGAATCAATTCATCTCAACACTACCCGCCTACACAATCCCCTTGGTTGCTTCACCAGGTACTCCAGCGGGATCCACCAACATTCCTCTCAACACCTATATTACCTATCCAGGTGATCTCAACAAACCATATCCACCACTCAGCGCCAACTACGCAGTTACACTCGATGGTTTCGTCTACCACGACAAGAACAACGAAGGTTTCCACCAGGGAGGATATGAATTTTTTAAGGCAATACTTAAAAAGTTATTCAAATTTTACTTTATTTCAGCTTTAAATAAAGATATATATTATAACTTATTATATACTCATTTTTAAACTTAAATGTTGTAAATTACAAAAGATATATAAATATTATAATTCATTCTTTATTCATTTTTTAACTTTAATACATTATCACAGTGAGACAATATATGACATATCCATTGAAATTAATTTTACATATTAAAACCTAATAATGTATAAGATTAATAAATCGAAAAATCTATATTTGTTTAACTTGTATGACATATAATATTTAAACTTTATCCTAATAGTAATAGAGTATTCAGCGTATAGAATAATATTAATATATTGTTTGCAACATTTCTTTCTAATCGGGAAATCAATAGGGGATTAACAAAATTAGAATTTTTTTTAAATCTTCAATTGACCACATTTGGCTTTGGATGTAATTTACTGTGTTTCTTACAAATTTTAATGATATATATTTTTTAGTAGTAGATCATTTTTAGAATCTGATATCATATTTTTTCTATTCTATTTCAGTTCTCAATTTATATATATCTGGATTAATATATATCTAGATAATGGTGTATATTTCATTGTGCCACAGCATCTATCCAAAATAGGAATAAAATTAGAAAATACTTTAATCTAATATATTCTCCAAAAAAGAAATAAAATCTGTATTTTGAATATCCATTTAAATTTTCAAATACGAATAATATTCAAATAATAAGTATAATTAAATACATTAAAAACAAAGTTAATAAATATTTTAAAGATTTAAGTTTTAACTTTATTTGATCTTTAATATATATAGATAATAACATTTATCTTTATATGATTTTAAATGTAGAATATTTGCACAATTAAGATAAAGTTAATTGAATCTTTCTGAGTATTGTTCCAAAGTTGGGTTCTTTGTAACAGGGGAGTATGTAAGAAGGTCCATCTGTGTGGAGCAGATGATAATTAGTTAACTTCCCTTTTGGCATAGCGGGAAAACCAATTGGTTATACATTTCCAGGTTTGATACGCATGCGGACAAATATTTTTAAAAGATTTTAGATGCGTTGTCCGGGAATCGAACCCGGGTCTCCTGCTTGGTAGGCAAGAATTCTGCCACTAGACCAACAACGCATTATGAATTTTTTCTTTCCCAAAACTATTTTTTGAATTTAAAAATACGCTACATTTAAAATAATTTTCAATATTTTTCATTTTGATATATTCAATTATTTTCCTTTGATAATTTAAACTTTCTTTTTCTTTGAATATATATATGTAATAGTTATTCAATGAAAATCATTAATAAAAAACGAATCATGATGATAATTTTTCTTTCTTTTTATTGATCAGCAATCATGATTAAACAAATTGCATCTTCTATCAAAAACAATCATTTATATAAACCCAGAAATACATCATTGGTTTCTGGATCAACATATCTAAGTAAATCGAATAACTTTGGTAATGATAGCATTAGATTAGTAACATCAACAAGTTTATTATCGAATATCAGAAGTTATAGTAGTACTACTACTACAGATGTCACTGCAGAGCTAATTAAAAAGGATCTTACATCGAATATCGATTATACTGCAACTATACCTCTGAATGGAAACATTCCAAATACAATCACAGAGAAACTCGGTAAGAATCTTCACTTGACAACGGATCACCCACTGAATCTGATCAAAAAGAAGATTCAACATCACTTTGCACAACAAAAAGACGGTCCAGCTTTTAAATTCTACGATGAATTCTCACCACGAGTCACCAGCAAACAAAACTTTGACGAATTGCTCTTCCCAAAGAATCATGTAGGTCGATCGGCAAACGACACCTACTATTACTCGCGAGACCAACTCCTCCGAACCCACACCAGTGCGCATCAAACTCACTTGCTACGCGACAGCCAACGCGCTTTTCTAGTAACCGGTGACGTCTACCGTCGTGACACCATCGATTCCGTTCACTATCCAATTTTCCATCAGATGGAAGGTGTCCGTACTTTCACACCAGCCGAACTCGCCAAACTTGCACCCAACTCTGCCAAACTGGAATACAACAGCGCCACCAACTACTACGAGGATGCAGAATACAAGAACAACGAAGAAGTCAAGCTCGTAGAAGCACATCTAAAGAAGTCGTTGGAGGACATGATCCGTGATGTCATCGGTCATCCCGACATGCAAATCCGTTGGATCAACGCTTACTTCCCATTCACTTCGCCATCGTGGGAGATGGAGATTCTCTTCCAGGACAAATGGCTCGAGGTTCTCGGCTGTGGAGTGGTGCATCCAAGCATCATGACAAACTGTGGACTCATCGACAGTCGTGGCTGGGCATTCGGTCTGGGTTTGGAGCGTCTGGCAATGATTCTCTTTGAGATCCCCGACATCCGTCTGTTCTGGACACAAGACAGTCGTTTCCACAACCAATTCCGTGGCGTCGACAAGAATCCAAAAGAACTCACTCACATCGATATCAAGAACGTCAAATTCCAATCGTACAGCAAATATCCCTCGTGTTTCAAGGACATGACATTCTGGTTGCCAACTGAAGGATTCCACGAGAACAGTTACTATGAATTCCTACGTAGTATTGGCGGAGATCTCATTGAAAACGTAGAGATGATCGACCAGTTTAAACACCCAAAGAATGGAAAGACCTCCCAATGCTATCGTATTCACTATCGTTCCATGGAAAGAAATTTAACCAACGAAGAAATCGATAAGATTCAAACAGAAATAAGATCTAAAATTGAGAAACATTTAAATGTTCAATTAAGATAAAATAATTATTAATTTACATATCTTTTTTTTTTCTATTTACATATATTTTTTTTGTATTATCTATCTATTTTCCTTTTTCCTTTTTTTACTATTTTATTTTTTTTATTTATTTTTTTGATCACTACTGATCTTGGATTACAAATAATATAGATAATTAAATTTATATCTAACCACATCTTGATCAAATAACTAATAGTATGATCACGTCATGATGTTCTCAAAATGTTAATATGATCAAATACGATTGAAATGATCTAGCAAAAAATAATTGGTTAAAACACAATTTGATGTCATATCTCTATTTTGAGCAAAATGGTTCAACAAAATAGGTTGTACGGTTGGTGGTTCTCTCAGCGATTGCAAACTTAACCCCTATATTGTGAGATGATGTATCCAATGATTTTATTTGATTTAGATATATATTAATGAAACAAAAAAAAAAATAACATGATTGTGATTGAGCAATACCCACTTTGTATTTTTGATTGATTTGGAAAACATAACACAATTCAGTTAAATTGGAAATGATTATAAAAGGATAAAACGTTTGTAATCCATTAAAAATATATTCAATGATTTAATTTGATTCCATTAAAGGAAATTTTCTTCTTAAAAAAGAAATTGAAAATGTTTTGAATAAAAAACTGATATTTTGATTGAAAGATAGAATAAAATAATTATTTTAATAGAAAAATAGATTTTTTTAGTAATTTTTGAATAATTATGTTTATAAAATTAATTTTATTAAATTTTTATTAAATTTTAATTGATTTACAAAATCGGATAAAATGTAGAATCAAAATTAAATATGTTAGAGATATTTGATTTCAAAAAATTAAATTGATAATTCTATTGGTTAAAGTATAGATTCATTAACAGATAGATTGGAATGAATTCAATAATTGGATGAACTGACTTTTTGGAAGAGATTAACAAATGATCAAAAATAATTTTGAAATATTGTAAAACAACAACGATAAACAATCATAAAGTAAAGATGTAACTCGACGATTGTCATAGTTTACATTTAATCTATTACTTTGTCAAGTTATATTATGTATGTGAATTGAATGTATAGAAAAAATAAGTGTGTGTGTGTGTGAATTAATAATTCAAGCAGAATATGTGGTAGATGTAAATTAGTGAGAGACAGAGATTGAAATAACAAGTTCCCAAATTGGAAATAAATAGTTTGGATTTTACAGTGAAAGTAAGAAAACAATTTTTTGATTGATTTGAGTAGTGATGATAGATGTGGATGTGGATTGATGATGTTGATGAAAGTGTTGTTAATGATGACGATTTGATAGCTGTAGTACTACCTTTTTGATAAAATTTTGTATATTAGTAATTTTATTTTTTTTTGATTTCTTTACCATCAATACTGTTACCAGATTGATCAAAATCTTCATCAACAAAAGATGGTGGTGAAAAGATATTTACAAAAAAAAACAAAAAAAATTAATATTTATAAAAAATTAAAAAATAAAATAAAAAAACAATAAAATCATTGTCAAAATTTGTGGTTAATTGTTATACATTAAAATTTAATAATCAAAGATTAACTTCTACTTACTACTACTAATCTGGTATGATAGCATGATGTCTTTCCTCCACCTTTTCACAACACTAAAACACCAACAAACTATGTGTATTTTCACACCCACATTGTGAACACTCTTGAGTCTACAAAAAATAAACAATGGAAATTGAATCGACAGTTTTTTGTTATACGATATTTATTACCCCATTGTTTTTATCTATTTAAAAAACATTTATAAATGTCTTTTATTTATATTTAAGTGCCCCCATTAAGTTAATAATATCTTAATTGAACCAATACTGATCTATTTTCCACTGTGGAAGGCACCTACTATTAATAATTTTTTGTTTTATTTCTCAAATAGTAGATGATTGGCTGGATGAGTGAATAAAGAAATGAAATGAAGGGGTTTTAACAAGTCGTACTATAACTGTCTCTTCACCAACAACATCACCAATAGCAAATATCCAAACACACATATATCTTGAGCAACAACAAATAGAATAGTAAAAATGATATTGTTGTTAGAATTTGTATAGTTCTGATTTTTATTACGGAATTTATTAATATCAAATTAAATCGACCAACTGACATACCCTCCAAATTCAAAAACAACAAGAAAAACAACAACAACAACATGTCAGTTAGAATTAATATATAATATAAATAACAACAATACGATAGATCTGTTCACAATGATGTATATTCAAGATTTCATTATCTTTTCTTGAAGTGGTAAGTATCAACTCTTAGTATATATTTTGTGGTGAATAATAATGTGGGTGTGTATTTATGCTGTGGTGTATAAAAGTGTAGTTGTGAAGAGGAAGTGAATGAAGTTTTGATGCTTATCAAATTTTGATTCGCTCTCTGATTTCCATCAACTCGTCGACAACCACACTAACAACATTCTAACAGTGTTTACTAATGAATCATGTATAACACATATAACAAATAAAACGAAACCTTTTGAATTGAAATGAAATTCAAAAGCAAAAAAGAAAGAAAACATTACCAATATTGTTATTTAAAAACAGAAGGGTAACAGCAGTTAACACCATTGAAACACATATGTTTTGTTTTGTTATTAATATCCAAACAACCACACTGTTTAATTAAGAACACATCGTGTTAGCAAATTTGTTTGTATAGGTTTTATTAGTATGATATGATTATACTTGATGTGTTTGTGGTTAGATTCTTTTACCTGACCTCACCATATTAAAAATAAATTCTATACATATAAATAATTTATAATAACCAACAACATAATAAATAAACACCACTCACACACAATCAATATTATTATTAATAAACAACACCAATTCAAGTTAGTAGTATAAATATATCTATAGGTACAAAGGGAAAGAGACAGTCCAAGTAGAAAGAAAAAACAAATCTAAGTGGTGTGTTATTGTTTGATCCTTTTTTTTTTATGTTTTTTTTTTAACCACATATATATAAATAAACACACACACACCACATTCCCTCAATTCACATGGCATTGCAAAGAGGTGAACCATTCATTCATCTCTCTCTCTAACAACACTGGTGCTGCTGTTGCAGTAGTAGTTGTTATTTTTGTTGGTATAGACATTATAATTAATTGTTTTTGTTTTTGTTGTTGTTGTTGGTAATGGAATTGGTGTTGGCTATATTGTTGGTATTGGGATTTGTGTATTTGTTTAGTGGTGCTACTGTTGCTATTGTTGATGCATAACCACAACTTTCCTAGTCAGACTGATAATGACTGATAAGATTGTACTGCATATCACACCCCCAACTATAATATTTTAAGCAATAATATTCGGCTAACATAATAATATTTACAGTAATATAACACAGCACCATCATGATAGATATAATACAAATAAAATTCCCGAGCGCTTGCTCACCTTTCAACACTATAAATATAAATATATGCATATGAATCCAAGATAGTTTGAAAACTCAAAAGGTGAAATCAAATATTTCAATATCATTAAAAGTTAATTAAAAACAATAATAATATTAATATTTATATAACTTAGAGATCATTTCTTCTCAATTAAACAAATATATAAATATATAAATTCAAATATAATTATATTACGAACTATTTCTCTTTATATTCTTATTTGTTGTTGACATTTTGTATTTTGTATAGTAATTTATCTTGTATTAAAAGACCATACCATACAAAATAGTATATTTATTATTTAAAGCTTGTTGTTATAATAATTATTAATAAATTGAAAAATAATTTCAATTTTAGTTATCGTCAAAATATAATTTACTACTATTACTATATTTGTAAAATTAAATTTATCAATATTACAACTCTCTACTATAACCAAAAAAAACAATTCCACTAAACTCACACGAACCACATCTACAAGAAATAAAATCATCCATACAGAACATTATAAATTATAAAATAATAACAACACATCAAATCAAACAAATTCAGTCATTCAATCGATCAATTAAAATTAATATATTATTTTTAGCTTTTCGTTTGTTAATAATTTAATCGTCATTCGTATATTTGCTTTTAGATAAATAATTATTTGATAGAAATTGTGAAAATCAAAATTATTCTCAAATTATATATAATAATAATATATATATTAGAATAAGATTCAAAATAATATATATCTCAAAACAATGAAATATCAAGAAAACAAAGAAACCTATCTATTGATAGCAGGTGGATGGCAAGGTGCCTGGTGTTGGAAGTATCTTTCAAAGTACCTACGTAACCAAGGACACAGTGTACATGCAATTTCACTTCCAGGTATGGCCGAGTACTTTCCAAAGTGTAATGAACAAATAGATCTCCAAACACATATAAATGCCGCAGTCGAATATATTGACAATCATAAACTTTACGATATTAATTTGGTTGGACATAGTTATGGTGGTATGGTCATCAGTGGAGTCGCTGATATCCGTGCCAACTGTGTAAAATCATTAGTATATCTCGATGCATTGGTTCCAGAGAACAACCAGAGCGAAGCCGACTTGTTTTTAGATGGTGCCTCTACCAGCCAGGGTTGGTACGAACAAGCCAAGAGCGCTGGAACCTCCTACTTGCTTCCACTCTGCTCGAGTCCACAATTCCTCGGAATGACCAACAAAAAAATGATTCGTTACCTCAAGAAAAAAGCCACTCCACATCCAATTGCAACTCTCACCTCTCCAATAAACTATGTAAACGGTGGATACAACTCTGTTTCCAAAAAGATTTACATTGAATGCACCAAATCCAGTGGTGTCAAAGAACTCATTAGATTTAACCAAGAGAGAATTAAATCATCGTCCGGATGGATCTATCAATCCATCAATTCCTCTCATCAATGTATGTTGGAAGATCCACTATTATTAGGTAAAACTCTTACCAATTTGACATGTTCAACAGCTGGTCAAAATTTAAATTAAAAAAAATAATAATATTTTTTTTCTTAATTTACAAAAAAAACAAAAAAAACCAAAAAAAATTATTATCCTTAAATTGGATAAGACACACAACTATATATAATCATATTTAATACCAATATTGTAATTTATGTAATATCTAAAAAATCGAACTTAACCAAATATTAATATTTGAAAATTACCGAATAAATTTCAAGTTTTTTTTTTTCTTTTAAAGGAAATTGAAAACTCTTTTTTTACAGATCTTTTTTAAAAAATTATATTATTTTTTTTTTTTCTGAACAAACCTGGAAAAAATAGATTGAAAACCAAATATTTGTTCCAAATTAATTAATTATCTTTTTAATAGATATTTTGGATATAAATAAAAAAAGAATGTTAGAAACTTATGTATTTGTTCATGGAGCATTCCAAGGTGCTTGGATTTGGGATATGGTTTCCAATTTAATCAAGGTAAAAGGACATCATTGTTATTGTCTTACGCTACCTGGAATGGCAGAGAAACACTCTGAGGTGAACAATGCCATTCGTTTGGAGACTCATATCGAATTTGTTTGTGATTTTATCGAGAAGAATGATTTACGTTATATTACATTGGTTGGACATGGTTACGGTGGAATGGTAATCAGTGGTGTAGCAGATCGCGAACACGAAAATATCAAATCGCTGTTGTACTTGGATGCCTTCTTGCCAGAGAACAACGAATCGATGGCCGATCTGCTCTACGAGGATATTCGCGACCAGTGGTACGAGAGTGCCGAGAAGAATGGAAAAGGTTTCTTGATACATCCACCACCACCATCGTACTTTGGCTTACAGAACGATCCGATGCAAGCAACCTGCTGTGAAACACTCATGACCTCACAGCCACTCTACACTCTCACCACGCCGGTACACTACAAGAACGGTGGTCCTTTTGCTGTTCATCGCAGATATTATGTCATCTGTAAAGATATCAATTGCGAAGCAAGTCGCTTGGTTAGCAAGTCTACAGATAGAGTGAAGAACTATGCTGGATGGACAATTAGCACATTAGATACTTCACATGAATGTATGCTCCTTCAGCCTATGTTAGTTAGCAATAAAATCCTCCAACTTACTTGTGATACAATTCCATATGGTGGAATAGCTACAGAATAAAATAATCATAATTAATAAAATTTTACAAATCACCAGATCAAAAAATCACCAACCAAATTTTATTTTAATTCTATTTTAAGAATTTTTTTTTTTTTTTTTTTTGTCAAAATATTTCTATTTTTTTTGGAAAGTTACAAACGTGGAAAGAATATCATGTGATTCATATGAATATGTAAACAACTCTTTGTTTAGAAACTGTTGCAAATATTATAAATTAAAGAGATAGAGTTGTAATGACAAGAAGAATAGGGGGAATTTCACCTTTTACCATTAGAGTACTATGGTGTTTGATTGTTCTAACTTTGATATCATCTATCTCCACCTTTTACTTTATTGGAAGAGCTCAAGATCAGCTTGTTACCAAAGATTCATTAACTATAGATTCATATGAAACCAACATTGATTTAGAACAACATAAAGAAACATCAGTTATTGACAATAATAATAATAATAATAATAATAATAATAAAGATGAAAAAGTACAAAATGAATCACCTTCATCTTCATCATATTTAGATATCATAGAAAGTAGAATACCTCCACTTGAAAAGGATGATGTTAGATTCGAAGATACTATCGATGTATACAGCAAAATAGAACCTATGGAGAAACATACACTTCAATGTAAATATATAGATATAGTTTATACATGGGTGAATGGATCTGATCCTGCTCATTTCGCCAAGCGAAAGAAAAGAGAAGAACAGTATGTTGAATAGAAGTACTTTAGCAATTTTAAACCCTATAAAATAACTAACATTAAACATTATTATTATTTAGATATGGTGTTAGAAAATCATCAGAAGCTAGAGTTAGAGATTTGATGGGATTGAAATATTCATTGAGAAGCATCAAGAAACATGTTCCATGGGTCAGAAAAGTATTTGTGATTGCAGATGATCAATACCCATATTGGTTCAATCAATCAAACACCGATATTCAATTTATATTTCATCAACACTATTATAAGAATATGTATGTAAAATCAATATAACAACACTTTTATACAGGAAAAACATCTAACAATGATTTAAATGATACTTTCAGATCACATTTACCAACTTATAACTCGAACAGTCTTGAAATTAACTTTTACAATCTTCCAGATTATGTTTCTGATTGCTTTCTTTATTTTAATGATGATACTTTTGTTGCAAATGATTGTAAGTTTATAACTATCAAGTTGAACATTTAAATATTCTCAAATCTAATTCTTTTATTTTGTTTTATTTAGTACCAATGGATTATATTTGGGATAAAGAAAAAGGACAAGCATTATATTTCTCAAATTGGAAAGCACCACAAGAAGATCCAAACAAAATTAAAAAGAATTCATGGCATTTGCTAAGGTTTATTGTAAATGATAGTTTAAATAATTAATATTAACTTGTATTTATTATGTTAGGGCAATTCACAACACCAATTTACTTTTAGATGAATTATGGGGAAATGCAACAAGAAACTATCATAGCCATACTATTGTTTTCTACAATAAACAACTACTAAAGAGAATCGAAAAAGTGTTCCCCAAACAATTTGAAACAACATCAAGCCAACCATTTAGAAAAGGAACCGATCTAAACAATCCTTTTATGTATCATCAGTTTGCAAAGAGATATTATAATCATTTCAGACCGGATCGAAAAGATTACTACTCGGTACTAACCGACGACATTGAAAAAACACAGAAAACAATGCACAAAATACTTTCACAGAGACCTCACACCGTCTGTCTCAACGATGGAATGGGTACACCTCCCAATCCAGATTCACTCGCACTACTCCAACAAACTTTTGAAACACTATTTCCCGATAAACCTGCATGGGAATTAGATGGTATAGAGTAATATTACAATAAAAAAAACAATCGTAAACTTTATTTGATTAGTTATTTTTGTGGAGGTTTGACCCGCGTTGGTTTTTCCGATATCAAATTCGAAAGAAATTCTAAACCTTCGTCTACACCGAATCTTGTTGTCGCTATGATTTGTTGTACTTTCCAAATGTGATTGGTTATCATTGGCAACTCGAGCAGTTCCTCTATCTCTTTCACCGACATTGTGTTGGGTCGATCCTGTTTGTTTGCTAAAATCAATATAGGAACATCTCCAAGAATCTTTTCGTGAGCGTCACTCTGTAGCATCATCCAGAGATAATCGTGACTCTCTGCTATTCTCTCACGATCCGAAGAATCGACTACGAAAATCAATGCATCCGCCTCATCATAGTGCCGCCAAAGCGGTTTCACCCGATCCTGCAAACTGATATCTAAAAAGAGAAACTCAATATTGTTGTATATAACCGACTCTATATTGAAACCTATCGTTGGTATTGTTTGTACGACTTCACCTAATTTCATTTTATATAAAAGTGTTGTTTTACCTAAAAGTTTTTAAATTCATTAATAGAAGAAAAAGATATCGATTAATATAATTATCGAAAGCGATAGTCATATCATAATAATATATACCTGCATTATCATTACCCATAATAAATATTCTATATATACTTCTTTGACCAAAAAGAGAATATAATTTACTTGTAAAAGATCCCATTTATAATAATTATATTTATTTATATTGACTGTGTACTGATTTAATCTACATATTTAAGAAATGCAATCATATGATTTCTACAATCATTGATTTCTAAAAGTTAAAGAAATTATTTAATTAACAAACAACGTCAGTTTTTTTGACAAACAAAGCAAAAAAAGGTAAGACCTTTTTTTCTCACATATTAAATTCAAATAAAAATAAAAAGAAATAAATGATAAATATTACTAGTATTGTAATCTTATAATATTTAAAAGATAATGATCTCTTTGTTTATTGTGCGTTAGTTTTGATATCTTTAAAATCTAATTAAGAATGGAGTAACACATTAACTCGTTGTAGTAAGTTGATTGGCTAAAAACTACTCTCCCAATAAAGGTTTCTTCTGCACACAAGGTAAATTTGATTTAATAAACCATATGTGCGTTGCCAGAGAAACCAATTCAAATGAACACTAAATCCTCATTAAATTGTATTGATAGTTTGTTATTTCGGAAATTTTTAAGATAATAATAAAATTAAATCTATAGATTAAAAATCGTGATAAAATTTGTTGCTTATTAAAGAAATCTTTGTATTTTCTTATCAAAGATGGTTAATGTTGATAATAGTTCAAATTTATTTGTACAGTTACCCCACACAATTTTAATATTGATCACCAACAAACTAAAAGAGAACATCGACAAAATTTGCTTTAGTTTAGTTTGTAAAAGATGGTTTTATGAAAGAGATAAATATCTATCGTTCAACATTGACAATCATATCAAACAACGTTATCTAAATGATTGTCAATTCTTTACACAATCATATAAATCAATCTTTACCAAAGCACTAGAGACTTCAAAGAAACAACAGTATATACTTTACGTTGGGTATCTCGAAGAAGAACCATTTCGTGATCACTTTGCTAAAATAAAAGATCCTCTGGTAGAATATGATTATTTTATAGATTACCGTAAGTACAGTAAACATACCTATCTTAAATATGTTTAATTAAAAGTTATTCATTTATTTAAAACAAAAAAAAAAAAAAGGTTACTATAAAGAATATAGAAAGTATTCCAAGTAATGTTACCAATGTAGTATTGAATGTTTTTAATAAATTGTATGACGATGATTCAAAACATCTATTTAGAATGTTGGCGCAGTCGAATGTGACTCAGTTGGATGGATGCTATACGGTTGCATACCAACTACCAAAAACTCTTAAGAGATTGACATTCGATAGATACTTTAGTAGACCATTGCCTGCTGGATGTTTTCCTCCCGGCATAAAAGAGATAGAGCTTCCATTCTTTAATAAACCGATACAATCCGGTGTCTTTCTCGATGGTCTAGAGAAGCTTGATCTAGGAGATAAATTCGATAGTCCAATCGAAGACAACGTCGATGTCTTCCCATCGTCTCTAAGGTATCTGAGTGTTGGTAACTACCGGCTGAATCTACACCTCAATATGTTCCCTCCAAATCTTGAATACCTCAAGTACACTGGATATCGTAGACCGTTCATTGAGGGAATGTTGCCAGATTCCTTGCATACTCTGATCAATGCACCGGATACATGGTTGGAACACATCGGTAAATTACCGAATCTCACCAATCTGTCGATTCTCGTAAACTCTGCAGATGTCATATACGATGCAGATACCATAGGTACAATCGAATTGGATCTCAATGAGATTCCGCGTGGTCTAAAAACACTGATTCTCGGTAGTCCAGATATTGACTCACGACAAAATACCTATCCAAGATTCAGACTGCACGGTGCTCTCCCAAACTCAGTCGAATCATTCAATACGGGAACATGTATTTTTCAGTCTGACATCTTATTTCCCAGTGGTACACAATATGACTTCAAAGAGCTGTCGATTGGGTGCCATGGACAATCACAACCGATTCCCGCTAACGTTAGAGCCAAGAAACTGAGTTTCTCCAACCACTCTGAAAAAACTATCCACCAAGGTGATCTCCCAGTTGGTGTGGAATACATTGCCTTTAAATATTGCAGCTCCATTGAATTCAAATCGAATTCCGCACTGCCAGAATCAGTAAAAGAGATTGTTGTTTACAATCAGAATGAGGAGGATCTAAAGTTTCCAAAGTCATTCACATCAAGCGCGCTACAGACTATCAGGTTTATCAATGACTACCATCACGCAGTGAAAAAAGGTGTAAAGATACCGTCTTCAACAAGAACATTATATACGGTGTTCGATCGAAATAACTTCCCTTATATTCCAACAACTCTCACCAATATCAATTTCACCAACAGTATAGAATCAGATTCAGACATTGACTGTCAGATCAGAAAATTAGATAGCAAATACTATTTAATATTTGGAACTACCAATCGAATCAATTTCATTTCGACAATTTTCAACAAGTCAATGTTTCTCGACTCACTTGCCAAGAAAATAGAAAAACCGGAATCAAAAGAATCATTTACAAGCTGTCAAATTCAATGATTATAAAAAATAAACTTATATTGTATTTTAAATATTTATCATACTTTGAATTCATTTAATAATAAATATTAATTCATCTTTTCAGCTCACATATCAAAAAATTATATTTAAATTTAGAAAAAATACATTTTATTTTAGTTTGATAGTACAAATAAATATTTTAAATAGTATCAGAAGATACTAATGTGAAATTATTATATAACATTATATTTTCAAAGAAGGATTACCAGACACTCCAGAATGGTTTTGAAAATGAAGCTGCTGCAGCTGAAACTTGATTTAAACTTTGATTTGAATTATTATTTATACTTTTAGATATATTTTGTTGATTTGATTGTTTTTCAAAAGAAAAATTGATTAACTTTAAATTGTCTATAAATTAAAAAAAGAATTAAAAATTTATTTTAATATTTTATTTATTAATTTTTTTAAAACTTACTGATTAACATTTTTAATTTAAGTAAAATATATTTTTATTAATAAATTTCTATTGGATTTGTTTTAGTTGTAAATGAAATTATATAATGTTTTTAAAATGATTGATTTGATTGGTTTTTAAACTCAATTGGAAAAAGAGAACATTTCCATTCCCAATTGACATTCCCACAATGATTGATGATGTGATATTTTAATTCATATTATTAATACTACTACAAGATATTTTTTACATTAATGTTATGAATATTAGATCGTGTAAAAACGATTCATATGATTTTTAGATTTGAAAGATCAATTATGTCATGACATCATTCAATTTCAAGAATAAGTGTAGAATCAATTTACATTGTTTATTTCAGTTTAACTTAATTTTATTTTATTAAATGCGTTGATCGATCAAAAATTATAATATTTGATCGAAAACACAAACACAAACACAAACACAAATTCATTTAATTAATATTTTATTAAAATTAATTATTATTTAATCATTTAATTTCCAATGTATTTAAAAAATTATGTTTCTAGTTTTTTTAAACTCATATTATTATAACATTTTTAAATTGTTTAAATAACAAAAGAAACAAACTAAGACAAAATTGTTCAGTTTGTGTTATATAATAAATGAAAAAAAATAAAAAATAAAAAAAAAATTACATAAAGTGTGATCGAACACAAAAATTAAGTTGTACAAATATTAATCGATTGGGTTTGGTGTATAATACTTTCTACCTAATATAATAGTTATGATGTGGTTGTGTTTACTGATGCTGATTGGAATTGAATACACACTCAACACACTCATTCATTATGAATTCATAATATTAATGTAGAATTAAATAATTCCTTATCAATTTGATAAGCTTGTTAAAATCAATAGATCTACTAACTATTTTCAAGAAAGTAAATCATTAACCAAACAAATAACAAATAACAAATAACAAATACATATGAAGTGTATAAAATAATATATGTTTCATTTAAACTTGTTATTTATTTGTATGTATATCTATTTGTATTTGTATTTATTATTATATATTATTATTACTTGTTTTAAATAACAATTTATTATATTTATATATTTATTCTTATATATTTATATCTCTATCTATCTTATCTATCTATTTATAGATTGTTGTACATTTTAAAATAAAAGTAAATTAAAAGAATGAGGAGATTAGTAGGTGGTTCACCTTTTACAATGAGAATATTATGGTGTATTTTAGTATTATCAGTAGCATCTGTAGTTTGTATATATCTATTTATTTCGACGACAAACGATAGTCAGGAAAAAGAGAAATCTCTATTCGTACACAATCATAATGATCATCTCAATGGTCTACCTCAAAAATTTATTAAAAACAATCATCTACCAAATATAGTTGTCGATCCAACACCATCAGCATCATCTAAACCAAATAGTAAAAATTTGAACTTTCCAAAGATTATAATTGATACGGGTGGTCCAACAAATGAGATTATTCTAACAACTCCTACAAACACCAAACATCATGATAAAGATCAACAAAACAATGATACTCATCCAACAACTAAAGTAAAAAAAGAATCAATCAATACACTTTCACAACATTCTACAAATAAAAATTTAACTTCAAAGACTGTAGAATCAAATATTTCATCTTCTAGATCGAATAATCATAATCAAACTCAACTACCACCACCACCAACAACTAAAAAACCAGAAATTCCGACCATTATATTTGCACCTGGACAAAGATATGAAGATACTATCGATGTATTCAATCAAACAGAACCTTCTCTTAAATATACATTACAATGTGAATATATAGATATAGTTTATACATGGGTGAATGGTACCGATCCAAATAATATCCTAGGAAGAACAAAGAGAGAAGAACAGTATGTATAAATAGAAAAAGAATATTTCATCATCATCATCATCATCATATTTTTATTATTATTAGTTAGCTTGTAATTATTAACTTGTAAATTTAAAAGGAAAAAGATTAAACCTTTAGCAATGAATAGAGTTAGAGATCTGATGGGATTGAAATACTCATTGAGAAGTATCAAGAAACATGTTCCATGGGTTAGAAAAGTATTTGTAGTCACTGATAGTCAGTATCCCTATTGGTTCAACACGTCAAACAAAGAGATAGAGTTTATTTTCCACAAGGATTTCTTTAAGAATACATCACACATTCCTACTTTCAACTCGAATGGTATAGAGTGGAATTTCCACAATCTACCAAACTCTGTTTCCGATTGTTTTCTATATTTCAATGACGATACATTTGTAGGAAATAATTGTAAGTATAATTTGTTATACTATATACTATATATATGTTAACTTCTTTCATTATTAAAATTTAGTACCAATTGAAACTATTTGGAATAAAGATAAAGGACAAGCATTATATTTCACATCTTGGAAAGCACCACAAGAAGATACTAGTATGATAAAAACTAGTTCATGGCATTTGTAAGTTTATGTAAACAAGTAAATATGTATGAGCGCTAATAAGATTGATTTAAAATATATAGGTCAATTCACAACACAAATTTACTATTAAATAGTATTTGGGGAAATGCAACACGTCCCTATCATAGTCATACCATTATGTTTTACAATAAACAGCTGTTAAAGCTAATAGAGCGAACATTCCCAAAGCAAATAGAAGCAACATCAAACGAACCATTTAGAACGGGTGACAATGTTAATATGGGCTTTATTTATTCACAATTCGCTCAACGATACTATAATACCGTACAACCAAAGAGATACGACTATTACTATGCACTGGTTGACGATGCAGACAAAGTTAGAAAAGCAATGGAGAGAATTCTAAAGGATAGACCAAACACTGTTTGTCTCAACGATGAATTCGGAGCAATACCCAACCCCGCTGCACTATCAATATTAAAACAGACCTATGAAGCTTTATTACCTGAGAAACCATCTTGGGAATTGGATATAGAATAGAGAGTTAATAAAAAATCATTAATGCGCAGCCCGCCAAAATTTAAATTTTTGAATTGTTTTTGTTTTTTTTTTTTTTAATTAATAAAGATATATCGATTTTATTACTTTTTTTTACTATATTTTTAGTACACATTTAGATTATAATCATGAGTGATAGTGAAGAGGAATTAGGTTATATTAAAAAATCAAATAGAGGCAATATCAATAGTAATGATAATGACGAAAGTTTAGATTTTGAACTTGGTAGCGCTGCAACTAGAGATGACGATGACGATGATGTTAGCATAAAGAGAATTAGAAAGAGAAAGATCATTCAAGATGTTAATAGTAGTATAGATAAAAGTAAAGATATTGAAGATGATCCTTTTTACACTCCAACAAAGAGCAGCAATAAAATATTAGATGAAAGTGATGATGAACAACTTAATGAAAAGAAAATAATAGATTCAAGTAGTAGTGATGATGAAGAAGAACAAGAAGTAGATAAAGAAGAGAATAAAATAATAGATTCAAGTAGTAGTGATGAAGAAGAGGAAGAAGAAGAAGAAAAACAAAATAAAATTGTTAAAAATAATAATAATGATAATTCTGCAAATAGAAGAAATATCGACAATAGCGAATCAGATCAAATTAAGAAAAAAAGAAAATTAAATAATAATAATAAAATAAAAGAAAGTAATAATGTAAATGAAAATGAAGATAATAATGATAGTGTTGGAGGAGATGGTGAAATACATAGTGAAGCAGAGGAAGAAGGTGTAAAGATAAAGAGAAAGCCAAAGTCAAAAGTTGTAAATTTAAAGACATCAAAGAGAAGACAAAAGACATTCACAGAGAATGATCTACGTTATGACTACGGTCTAGACAAACTCTACAAGCAATGGAAATCCGCAAATCTAAACTCAAACAAACCTGTAAAAGTAATTATTATTATTATTAATAAGAATAACAAATAATAATAATAATAATATTCAATCTAATATATATATATTGTTAACAATTAAATTATAGGAAAATTTAAAGAAACTATTAGATGTGTTTGATCGTTGGGCAAAGGATTTATCACCGGGACTTTCTCTGGTGGATGCCATCTACACCGCTGAGAAATATGGTAAACTGTCCACTACAAACAGCATCATTGCATCGATAGAGAATGGTATTTGGCATCCATTGAAGCAAGAAGCAGATGCCAAGAATGATATTCAACTGCAACGCATTGTTGATGATGGTAAATATATTAATATGAGCTTGCTTATCTGTTGCAACAGCTCCAATAACAAACTTGTAAACTCACTAACTAACTAACTAACTAATGTTTATTTAAAAATTATCAATAGAAACAACAAAAGATGATGACAACAACAATAACAATAATGATAAATTTAAATCAAATGTAAATAAGGTAAGTGTTTTTAACAAGTATTCGTTTAACTATATAATTATTACTCCTCTTTTTCATTTGTACATTTGTTACTACTACTGCTATTATCAAAAAGTTTGTTACTACAATTACTTTACAGTCATCGTCGTCCCCGACGATGTCGGATATTTTACTTTATTTTTATAGATACACTTATAATATAGTTGTTGTTATTATTTTATTATTGAATATAATAATGGTAAACATTGGTGGATTATCAATGTTGGGTAGATTCTGAGTGCAATTCTTATAGGTTTATTGTCACCTCGTTCCACTACCCTAAAATAAAATGATAGTTTGACAAGCTTGAATAGTCAGGTCTGGTGTACGATATGATATCTTGTATTTGTTCAAAAGAAGAACAACTATAGGATATTATATCTCTACAACCAGATAGGCTTGATAGTTTTCACTATCTCAGCTTCTTTTGACCTGTTTTATAAAGTCACATAAATTCAGGACAGATACAGCTGGAACAATTCAATATAATTCAATAACATACAACATATATTTAGTAATAAAACAAAAAGTAAAAAGTAAAAGAGTAATTGTAATAGTTATATCATAGTGCTTGTTGTTAACATAAACAAATAGAAATTATGAATTGATTTTATCAATAATAAACTAACTAACTTACAAAACAAAAATTATTCATCATTCTTACTTTTATTTAGATTCCAAATATTAATAACAATAACAATAACAATAATAATATTGTTAGTAGTATTCCACAACTTGCAAAAAAGATCGTTACTCCATTACCCTTACCCAAAGCACCCCTTAAACTACTACCATTATTTCGACCACCAACCCAAAACTTATCAAAATAGATTGCACTACCCTATCAATTTTAAAAGTTTGTTATTCTTGTTGTTTAAAAATTAAATAAATTATTGCAATAATTTATTGAAATATTATTAGATTTCTCTTGGATTAATTGTAAACAACTCATTATTAACATTTTAAATGATCTATATAATTCTAAATTTACAAGTATTGATTGATTCTTTAAAAGGTAAATTTAAATGTATTAGTTTTTTTTTTTTTAAAGTTTTTGACATTCTTAAAATTATTTTATGTTGATTAATTAGTTTATTGATTTGATTTCAAATTAAGAATTCTCATCTTATAATGATTCATTTATTTGATGGCAGATATTCAGAAATTGAATGAAATCCATCTTTTAATATGATGTTGGACATCTATCTATTAGTTAAATTATTTGAAATCATTTGATTTTAAAAAAAAACAACAATTTGGTTTGATTTAAAGAAAATAATAACTATAAAATATCTTTTAAAATCAGGTGTATCTATCTATTCATTAGTAAACAGAAATTAACGAACTAACCTAATAAAAAGAAAGAAATGAAAACAAACACTATTATTGATTGAATGAATTCAATTCATTTTCATTCTCATAATAATAAAACCAAATTTAATTTGATTGTACTACCTACTCTATTAGATTCTCAAAGAATTAGTAGATACAGAATGACTATATAATCAAATGTAACTATTCTAGATTTAAAAGATATAACTTTAAGAGATAGTGCAACCCTAGATAGGTGTTAAATTTAGAGTACACAGCATGACAGTACTGTTGCTGATGTTTGTTTATTCTTTACTCTTCTACTACTAATGGAAAGTTTGAAAAAAGAACAACTTCAACCACAAGTATACCCACACAACAATTACCTAGAACAAAACAAATAACTAAATCAAAATCAAAGATATCCACTTACAGATGAAGTTAGTTTCTACCAAACTCAACAGCCCATTGTAATGAACTAAAAATAATATTTTTAAAATAATCAATTGTTTTATTTTCAAATCTCATATACGGTTTACACTAAACACATAACCACATCAAACTCACACACAGTCAATCAACTATTACTGTAATACAAAATAGGTATTAAAATCATTATGTTTTCACCCAAATCAATTGATTATATTGTCAATATTTACAGATTAAACAGCTCATCTCTACAATCTAATGGTCAGTGTTTGTGGTGTCTGCTCATAGACTATGGTTTGGGGTGGTGTGGTGATCACAAAAAAAGATAAACAAACTAAATGATTCGACGTAATGTTTTTTTTTTTATATCTATTTCATCATTCATTAATAATTGGTTTATTTTAATTTTTTATATCTCACCATGTGATTTGGTGATCAAAATTTATTTTTTCTCCAACCAAACACACACACCACAAAGTAACTACAATATATTACTAAAGTTGTCCATAACAGTATCATCAGATTGCTTTGATCGACATCAACTATCATGATTCGTTAGGCATTAGTTAGAGAAAACTTGGCAAACAGAAGACAGTAGAGATTATAAGAGCGTTCAGTAGCATCTCACCCCAATCACCATCAAAGAATCATCAAAAGTCTATAACGTGTTTGTTATCGTTTTTTCTATTTCTTGTTGATTTAATAATATTTGTTTTATTATTAATTGATTGTTGTTTTATTTTTGTTTTTGGTAATAACTAAACATCATCACCACTAGCGATAGCCTGTAAAAAGAAGTAAAAAAAATCAAAATTAATATTGCCAATACCACTTTGTTAACAATCCCCAATAATTAAACCATACAACAAAAAATAAATTGTATTTTATTTCCAGATTTGCATTTCTACTTTATTTTCTTCTATTGGAAATATCATATTTATAGTAGTGGTAGAAGTCACATTTAAATAAATTGAAGCCAAAAAGTATGAGCATAGGGTAATACAAGGCAATCAGAAAGCAACACATCAAAAAATCATAAACCAAATCAAATCAAAGCATAGCAAAACCAAAAATTACCAAATTTGTGATTTAAAAAGTGCTGCTATATGTAGGTAAGATTTATGTGGCTACTCTTAAATGATTTAAACCTGTTGAGTTATCCATCCTGTAGAGGACAACAATAGTGTCAAGACAGACTTTATTTTTACCCCTTAACCCTATAACTAAGAATTATACTTCTTTCACTATCCAACAGAAAGTAAATTTGAAAAATACAATTTCTTTTTATTTTACTTTTTGTTCTCTCTCTTTTGTATGTATTTAAATAGAATCAAATTTTAAATGTTGTTGAAACCAAAGCACAAACAACTATAAATTTGTTTCAAGAGTATTGGAAATCTGTTAACACTGCTATAAGGGTTATTCATATTGTTTTGTATATTTATTTATTGTGTTTAAAATATTCTATTTTCTGTATATACTTTTTATTGGTGCTTGAAGATTAGTGTTATAATATTACATTTGATGTCTCTTGGACAATCCACCACTCTCACCCAATAGATTTTACATTGCTGTATAAAATAATTATTTTATTTAAATTATTAAATTTTAAGAACAAAAATTGGAATAAAGGGGAGCAACTAGAATATTCAATATCACAACTTTCATAAACCAAAGAAATTATAACAACATAAATTGTCATACCTGGGCAATGAATTTTATTATTTATGGTAGGTGTTTGTGGAATTTAATTTGTGTGTCATCCTCACCAAAAGTATTTTGTCCAACAATATACAAATATCTAATCTATAAATATCCATTCTTTTAATTTTTAGATTCATTACCCATTTCAGTGCCAGATATATAATATTTATTTAACATTACATAGTGTAACCAAGAGATCCGTTACCCCCGCCTACTTCACAATCTATCTAGGAATATTATTTATTTAGAATCTACATATACCTGGAATCTAGTGGTAACAAAATATAGAATCAACCAATCTTCTCCCCAATCACAAGTATATTGCCACCAATAGTTTAACTTTCAACCATTTAATTTTTAAAATTCTCTCATTGTTAAAATTCTTCTCATTGTTGTCTTTAAATATCAGTTTTGTCACAAGCAAAAATAATTAGTTACTACTTTCAATAATTCAATACAAATAACTAAACCTTATTATTTTATAACTCCAATCTTTTTCATCATCATTCATTTACAAGAAACAAAAACAACAACATCAATTGTAACCTAATTAGTTTGCAGACATTTTAAAATTTTATTGTTTTTTTCTTTTTTCCAACTTTCCCTCCTACCAACACCTGTTGTATTTCTGAATTCAAACAAACATTGTAAAATGTTGTCCTTAAACGAAATCAAATTTCCTTCTCATTGGAATCTAGTTCCCAATGAACCTTCGTATGTCGACTATGTTTACAGAGAGGGCTTAGATCTTGGTGTCTGGAGGCCTGACAATCAGAGAGACAGAATGGCACACAACAATGTAGTGTCACTTACTAGATTTTTTTGGCCAAACGTAGACTTTGAACGCTTGGTAATGGGTGGTGAACTCATGCTTTGGTTCTTTACTTTTGACGATGGTCTAGATGCCGGTATATATGATGATCAAAAGAGTGTTGATCTAGTACGTAGAATGGAAATCGTTTTCATGGATGGTATTTTGCCTGAAAATCCCACAGGACCAGAGAAAGTTGCTTTTCGACTACGGAGCAGATGCTTAGAAATGTGTGGTAAGCGTCGAGATACTTTTAATAGATTTATAAGTAGTTGTGTTCAATGGGTTGATTCAATTATCCCATTTAATAAAGTCAAGGTAAGTTTAAATAATTTGAAAATTATAAAAAAAAAGTTTTAAAAAATAAATAACTAATTAAGATTTTTTTTTTTTATTCTTTCTTTCGAATATAGGATGGTGGCTCACCACATATCGAACTATATTCATTCTTACGAAAGATTAATATTGGAGCATATCCTTGTGTAACCTTAACCGAAGTCATGCTAAATCATCATTTGGAACCATACATTTGGTCAGACCCAAGATGGCTAAAAATGAACGAAAACATTGCTATTGTGGTGACATTAATAAACGATTTGGTTTCCTATGAAAAAGAAGTGAATGATAACGCCGGTGTCTTGAATCCATTATATTTTTTCCAACACCAAAATAATCAAAACCTACCTGATTCCTACAGAAAGATGGTCAATTTAATCCATCAGTACGTCAATGACTATTTGCACCTCGAGGAAGGATTTCTTCGATCGATGGCACCGTTCCATGATGCGTTACAACACCAAGAAGTTCATTTCATGCTGGATCATCTACATTATTTAATTACCGGTTCAAGAATGTGGTCAATGCAAACTCCACGATATTGCTCTCCGACTTCACCTTTTATCGAAATGCGACCTCCCTCGAAAAGCTATCTATAAACACAACATAAGATAACACCAATTATTGTAATTATTTGTATATATACTTTACCTTCTTCTTTTTTCTTAGAGAGATAAGCTATTTACATCTGAAATATAATATAAGTAATAAAATACTCTAAATTATTTTTCAATTTAATTAAATTGCGTTGTTGTACAAAATAAGAAAATTTTTATTTAATTATAATGACAAAAATTTAATACCCAACAAAGTACTTTTGGATAGTTTAACATTGATGAAGTTTGATAGAATGAACTATTGACTCTCTATCATAATGTGTGAAAGTAGAATAATGAACAACATTGAATTACCAGTTGAAAAAGAAAGAAGAAGAATGAATTAATGGATGATGAACATTTCTGATGATTATTATTATTAACATTAAATATTTTTATGTAGGAAGGAATTGATTTCGAGATAGAATGATTGGCTGTTTCATGGAAAGAGTCTATTTATCTGATTTCTTTCTTGTTGGTGCTCTTTTTTTATCTTCTTGAACCATTCCCTGAATGGCATTTTGAGTGAGGATTTCGTTCTTCATATTGTCAAACTGCTTTGTCATTGAGGTTTCGAGTGATTCCAACTTGGCTTCCACATTGAACAGTTTGTTTGAGAGTGCGTCGATTGGAAATAGCTTTTTCATGACAGAGCCATTCGATGCATTCTGACTGGCTTCTGCTACTCTTCTCAGCTCGGTATTTACAGAATTGATTTGGTCTTGTGAAGCACAGTTCTTGACGGCACCAGAGATTGATCTGAGCTCTTGCAAAACGTGATCCAGCTTAGAGTTGCAGTCTTTCATTTCCATTTTCAATGAGGTTATATCGGATTTGAGAAAATTGATATCCACTTGGAAGCTTGATTGAGCACCTTGAAAGTCCTTTAAATTTAAATGGTTCGATTCAGAGACACTAGAGATTCTACGAAGAAAAGATAACTGCTCTTCAAATTTTCTTAAAGTATTTTCATGTTTGTTGGTTGTATCTTTACGGTGGCTGTAGATATCTGATTTCAAAACATCGGTTTGAACATAACACTCTCTTGTATAATGTTTTTTCATTTCATCAAATAACTAAAAAATAAATAAAAAAAAGATAATAGAATGAATATTAATTTGCTGACAATATAATAAAATAAAATAAAAAAGAATCTTACCATGAAAACTTCTTTGATAATATTATCTTTGGTGTTACGAATATCCTGTGATATAGACTCGTTGACAAGTACACCACCAGACTGATTAGAGTGGGATGAATGTTGGCTATGAGAATGATGATTCGTTGATGGTTGAATGGATGACGAGTGACTGGAAGATTTCTTTTCTTCTTTTACTTTGGTTGAATAAGATTGAGATTGAGACTGACTTTGGGGTGAAGGGACCGGATGGTGTGATCTAGAAGTGGAAGTGCTTGTCGAATATTGCGAAGAAACATGTTTTGGATTTGGAGAATGCATTGGCGACAGTGATCTTCTGTGACTTGAAGCGGAAGTGCTTGTCGAATATGAGGGACTGGCAGCAATATCTTCAGTGGAATAGCTTGGTTTGCTGATTTTTTCATCGTCTTGGATCGAATCGGTAATTGCAGCCACTGGGTGAGTAATATCAGCAATTTCGCTTGTTGGGGTGATTGAAAATTCACTCGAGACCATTGGATTGCAATCGTCATCGGAATCTTTAGTTGGCGAATTGGTGTTTACTTTTGTTGAGATAGAATCTGTCTCGTCGTAGGGGATTGTCATTTCGGCTTCGACACTCTGTTGTGGTGTTGGAATTGGAGATCTCGATCTTGAGCGAGACTGAGATTTTGATCTCGATCTTCTTGAACGTCTTGAACGTGAATGAGATCTCGACCTTGATCTCGACATTGAAATCTTTGTTTCATTGGCTATCGATGTTTGATTTGTATTATTACTACTATTGATATCTTGGCTATAAGTATTACTATTTTGATTTGAAGAAATATCATTACTCTGATATTGTTGACTAATATTACTGCTGTTGCTATTATTATTATTATTGTAGTTATTATAATTGTTGTTGTTATTATTATATTGTTGTTGATTGTTATTGTTATTATAACTACTACCTTGATAATTATCGTTGTTACTCACACTGCTTCTATGAGAACTTAAATACTTGTTTGGACGGTATTGATTTTTATCGGCATTATCAATGTGAGAACTATTATTATTACGAGAATTGTAATTTGAATTACCAATGAAAGAGTTATAGTTATCTTTGGATGGCGAATAGTTTCTTCTGATTGGTGAACGACCTCTCATTCCACCACTGTTATTACCACCGTTGTTGGTATTATTGTTGTAGTTGTTGTTGCTGTTCATTCTATTTTTGGAATCTGGAGAGTTTGATCTACTTCTGGATCTACCCCTGACAGGACTTCTACTTCTACTTCCGCCACTTCTCATATTGTAGGACTTTTGATTGGTGAAATTACCATTATTGTAGTTGTTGTTGCTATTGTTGTTGGAATTGCTATCAAAGCTATTGTTGTTTGAATTAAAAGATTGGTTCAAAGAGGAGCCACTCATGTTGTTGTTGTTACTTGTTCCACCAGGACTTCTACTTCTACTCATACTTCTACCACCTCTTGGACTATGATATCTTGTCCTCTTTATTGAACGAGGAGATCTTGATCCTTTAGAAATAAGAAGAAAGAAGAATTAGTTATTAGTTATAAGCTTTATATTTATAAATATATAGTTAAATTATTAACTTACTTGATCTTGGTTTAGTACCTGGCATTGTTGCATAATTTACAAGTAGTTTACGATTGTGAATTTCGTAACCATGATATTGGCTGATGGCACGTTCGGCTTCTTCAACGGTGGCATACTCGACGAATCCATAGCCCTTCTTGTCGACAAAGTGATTGTGGATGATTTCACCGACACTGGAGAACAGTGCTTTCAAATCATTGGGATGAGTAGATTCATTGTCGTAGTTGATGTAGACACGAGGTGCTTTCGGAGTGATGATAGTGGACATTGGATGACGCTCTCGCTTTGAACTCGAAAAGTCAATGAATATCTTTTTGCCCATTACCATAGTAGATTGAAGTTGGCTGATTGCATCCAATGCTTGATTAACACTTTGATATTCCTTTAAAAATTTAATGAAGAGGAAGAAGATTAAGATGAAGAATCATTTTTCCATCATTTTGTTTTTTTTTTTTTGATTAGATTCGAATTGAATTTGCCAATAATTGCATAGTTATTAGGTTATAATAAATAAATAAAAAAGAATGAGAGAGATTTTTTTTTTTTTTTTTTTTTTTTGATCATCTGAGGCAAAAAAAAAGTTTTTAAAAGTTTAAAATAAAAAATTAAAAAAAAAAAAATCTACAGAGTCGATCATTGCTCACATTAAACCAAAGTTTGACTTGACTGTGATTGACCAAACATCATATGATTTTTGATATTGGAGAGAAAGAAGAGAGAGAGAGTTGAATGATATGATAATATATGATGATGATAAAGATAATGATGAAGAGAATGAATTAATGAAATGATACATACAACAAATCCAAAACCAATCTTCCAAGCATGATTTGTAATTTTGCCATATTTGATAAAGAGTTCATAGAGATCTTTGTCAGTGAATGAAGGCACACCTTCCAAGCGAATATAGAGTTTGTTTGATGGCTCTCGACTTCCCATATCTCTACCTCCCATGTCTCGACCACCCATATCACGATTACCCATATCACGACTACCCATATCTCCTCGAGATCCATTGTCTCGAGAGTCTCGAAGATCACCACCACCACGATTCTGTGAAAAAGAGTTACTGTTGTTCATCGACATAGTTTAACAGATTTTGAAGTCAGACTGAATGAGATTCGATATCTTTGATGCTATTGGTTAATGTTATTGTCTGAATTGATTTCGATTGAATATTTGAACGCAAATGTTGTTATATTCGTTGAAATATGAATGAAAGAAAGATTTGTTAATAAATCTACAATAGTAAACCGATCTATATACAATTCTATAAGAATTAATTATAGATGAATGATTGATTGATTGATTGACTAATTGAATGATGAAAATCAATAATGATGACAATGATTTTATATAATTGATTTCTTTTTGTAGGTTTATGTTTTAAGTTTGTTGTGTTAGAAAAAAAAAGAAAAAAAAAAAAGAGAAATGTTAGAATGAAAGTTAACATACATGTTTAATATTTAGATGATTGAATTAGTAAAATATATTTTTTGAATCATTAGTGAAAAGTAAATCTAATCTATTAAGAGTACTTTATATACATACAGTATATTTTAAGTGTTCAACAACAATAACAACCAACGCAATAAAAACCAAAGACAAAAATAACAATGTCAGTAAACTGTTGGGTAGTTTTTTTTTTTTTTTTTTTTTTTTTTGAAAAAATTTGATTTTTTTATTTTTTTTTTTATATATTTTTTTTTTTGCAATGTTTTGGTTCAAAGATCAACATTATTATATATCAGTAATTTTTGAATTTCAAATGAAAATTAAGAAAATGAAGGGAATAAAATAAAAATACGGTGGTAGAAAGAATTACTGGAATTGAGGTATGCGAATAGATTCACCATTTATATTTTATAATATGATGAGTGCCAACATTTTACTTTATTTTGAGTTGTTTACAATTGGTGGATAGGAAACTATTTTATTTTCATTCTCTGTCATTTAATATTGTTATGTCCAAGATTTTCATTCAAACAAATGATATCAAATTATATATCAATAGGATTTAAATTAAAAAGATTAGATAATGTCATTGAAAACAAGATGAGTCCTGAATTCACTTGCATCATTAAGTTTAAGAAAAACTACAGAAATTTCAATGATTATTAATTCTCCCTGTTTTTGATCATTAAAAATTAAATTTTTTTTTTGTATATTTTTTTTTTAACAGTTCACACTTTTTTTAATTTAATTTAAACTTTGTCAAATATATAATATTTTTTCATATTTTATTTATAAATAATAATAATAATACTACTAAAATGACTGTTATTGGTATGTATAGTTTAGTTTAGTTTATTATTTACTTGTAACAAAGTTTAATACAATTGTACTTATCTTTTTATTTTGAAAAAATCTTTATTAAATAGAAATATCTGATGGACAGTTGCATTCAGAGTTAAAGAAAGCAGGTGAAAAGTTAGTTATTGTAGATTTCACTGCTGTGTAAGTTTATCATTAATATTAGCTATTTAATAAGAAAAGATTTCAATCATTAATCATCATCATCATCATCATTATTTAATATATTTTAGATGGTGTGGACCATGTCGTATGATTTCACCAGTTTTTGAACAACTTGCATCTCAACCACAATACCAACAAAAAGCTGTATTTTTAAAGTGTGACGTTGATAAATGTCGTGTATGTATAAACAAAACTTGATTATCATTAGTGAGAGAGAGAAAGAGAAAGAGAAAGAAAGAGAGTGAATGGGAAGTAAGAGATTATCATCATCATTTTAGTTTTTTTTTAATGGAAATAATAATCTAATTTATAATGATAATATTTTTATTGCTCTAATTAGGCAACTGCACAACAATGTTCAGTATCGGCAATGCCAACTTTCCAATTCTTTTTGAATTCAAAGAAGGTTGCAGAGTTTTCAGGTGCTGATCCAGGTCAATTGAAATCGACACTCGAGAAGTATCTACCTGCGAATGTATCGTTCAATACACCGGGACATGCTCTAGGTAGCGGTGGTTCTGGTACCTCTAGATTGTTGGACTTACAGAATCAGATGCCAAAGACCAGCAACGAACCATTGAAAGCAAACCCACAGATGTTATCAGAGTTGAAGGAAATGGGATTCCCAGAGAATAGAGCGGTCAAAGCACTCTTGATCGTAAAGAATGAATCGACCAACGCCGCCATGGAATGGATTTTCGCAAATATGGATAATCCCGATATTGATGAACCTTTATCAAATGATAATAATAACAATAATAACAATAATAACAATAATAATAATAATAATAGTTCAACTACAACAACTACTTCATCAACAACAACGGATTCATCTTCATCAACTACAACACCATCATCTTCAACATCCGAACCAACTTTACATAATGCATTATGTGATATCTGTACACAACAAATTGTTGGTATCAGATACAAGTGTAATAAGTGTCCAAACTATGATTTGTGTCAGGTTTGTAAGGATTCCGGTAAGCATCCGGCTGATCATGATTTCACTGCACACGAAAAAGACATTGTAAATCCACAGTTGACCGACGAGGAGCGAAAGTTGCAGCGTGAAAAGTTGGAGGCACGTATCCTCGAGCTCCGTAAGAAGAAGGCAGAGGACGAAGCCAAGCGTGAGATTGATCGTGAAATCACTCGTAGATCCAGTGGCAAGATGCAACAGGAATCACTCACCAAGTGGCAAGAACAACAGATCAAGCGTGAAACTGAAAAGGCCAAGAAGGAGAAGGAAGATGAACTCAGAGCCAAACAACGTATTCGTGATAAGATCGCTCAAGACAAGCTCGAGAGAGCTGCCAAGAAGACCGGTACTCCAGTTCCTGAAGCCGCTCCAGCTGCCGCACCTGCGCCTGCAGTTGTAACACCAACCGCTCCAACTGCCGTACCAGATCAAGTTTTAATTCAAGTATGTATTATCATATCGATACGTGTAGAATAATTATTATGTGATACTGATATACTATTTTTTATTCTTTTAGATTCGTTTACAAACAGGTGAAGTTGTTAGAGCAACATTTAAACCAACCGATACATTGAGCACTGTTCATGCACATTTGGCTGCCAATGGACAGAGTGGATCTTTCAAACTTTCGACCACCTATCCAAGAAAGATTTACGATAGTGCAGAAATGAAATCAACAACATTGTTGGCAGCTGGATTGGTACCAAATGGTAAATATGAATTCAAATGTTATCCATTTTTTTTATTTACATATTGTAATAACACTTTTTTTTTTTTCTATTTTAGGTACTTTAATGGTTACTAAATAAAACAATCAAATAATACACACAATTTATTTTAAAGAATAATAATAATAAATTTTCAAACTGATCAAAAGTTTAACTGCAATCTGAGTTTCCAATTGGATTCACCAGACCTGTAAAATAAAAAATCAACCACCATTAAAATCATATTTTTAATATTCTACAAAGTTGATTGATCTGATTGGTTAAAATTTTAATGAGATTAGATTTGATTAACAATATTCTAATTAATATGTTACTAATATATTAACAAATTAATAAATTACTAATTTTAAATTTTTAAATATTTATTTATTATAATTTTAATTTTGGATTTTCAATGATCAAGTGATACTGACTGATGTGTTGTTAATGTCAATCTATTAATATAAAAATATTTGAAATTAATAGTTTTAATTTGGTGGTGGTCTGATTTTATTGGGGTGAAAATATTTGATTCTGATTTTAATTTTATTTATTTATTAATATAATCAATTTACATATTCGTCGTTCAAAAAATAAATACTATTCCAAATAATATACTTAAAATAAAATCTATCTATTTTAAAATAATAATATTTCAGTTTGAGGAGTGGTGTTTTTATGTTTACCTTTGATTTTCACCAACAGTAAAAATGTGATGAAAAAACCAACACTATACAAAAAAACGAACCAACCAATTAAAACAATAATACATCATCTTGAATACCACCACCAACAACAGTATGATATTTATCACAAGAGAAAATGAGAGTGAGGAGAATGATGATGTTATTGGTATTGTTATTTAAGATGGTTTGTGATTGTTTTTGTAAATTATAGTAATATATAAAAATAGTTCATTTATCAAACAAACAACACTAAATAATCCAACAATAAAATCAAACAAATAAAATTATTTATTATAATATTCTTTTTTTCTTATCTTTCTTTTTCTTTTTTCCTTTTTTTCTTTTTTTTTTTTAATATTTAAATATTCAAATAATAGTATTGTTTTAAAAAAATTGTTGTTTTAATATAGTAAAAAAAATATTATGAAACAATCATCATTCTTTGTATAAAAATATATATAAATATATAATAATGTTTAATCTAATAAAAATAATATTTTTAATGTTAAATTTTAATTGGATATTACCAGTTTTTGGTGGTTCCGATCGATATGCTGACCAACAAAAATATACATATTTTACATCAGATTTGAAATTGAGTAAATATCCTCAAGGCTATTGTGGTGGCACACCAATAGAATCGTGTGACTATGAAAAATATGGCGAAGCTGTAATCCTTACCTCTGGTGTAACACTTATCATTGCATTCACAATTCTCATCATCTCTATTTTCTTTTGGCTTGGCAGATCAACTTTGTTTGGTGGTTGTCACGGATCCCGAGGATTCTTTGTTCCCAAAGGTAGATTCATCGAGCAATTTGGCGAAGGTTACACAAATTGTCAAATATTTACACTAAGAGTTGTTGTTATAATTTTAGTTGGATGTTCAATGTAAGTGGAGAAATAGAAAAAAAAAAAGAAGAAAACAAATAATATTAATAATTATTATTTTCCTTTTTATTGTATTTAACAAAAAGTCCATTATTTATAACTTGTTTACATGGAAATGTTAAATTAACAAATGGATTAAAAAATATAGGTAAAGAGATTTGTGATAAAGCAGACGAAACCTATAAGGAGGTTTATAACATTACACAACAATTGAATTCGACGGAATTCGAAAGATTGGAAATCTATGCCAACATCACTGACAAAGAGATACTCTACCAACAAGTTCAGAATATCTTGCAAGATGCTATTGGCCTAAAGAAAGATGCACATGGAATAAATGACCGTGTCATTCACTATAACACTTATCGTAACAGTATTACTCTTGTTGTATTAATATTTGCTCTCATAGCATGCGGTGTCTTGGCTTTTTCTATTTTTAATATTCCACAACTAGCTTTTATGTATGTACATATATATTGTTGTTAATTTTTAAATTAAACCTAAAAAGTACTAATTATTTCCAATGAAATTAATAGGTCTGCGATTATCATAATTATAATATTACCATTGATGTGGATTACTTTCAGTGTCCACTACTCTAGTAATTTCTTAATTTCCGATCTTTGTCAATCCTATACTATTAACTATGGAAACGGAACCGTTTCACAAGCCAACTTTACCAATCCTCTTGTAAATGAGGTGTTTAATGGCTGCCAGAATGGAAGTGCCACGATGTCTGTCTTTGATGATCTGGTGACCACCGTTACTGGATTGTTGAATAGCTCGTACACTGAGGCGTGTGGCGATGGTGGTTTCGGAAGTTTGTGTGACTTGCAGTTCGACGACTATCCCGACGGCTACCAACATCCACCGGTCAAGAGAAACGTCCTCGATTGCAGTGGACTGCCGGCGTGTAACAACAAAACGATCGAACTCTACACTAATGTTTCGATCTACGATTTTGAATATGGATGCTATCGTGGCGCCGATCCTGCGGAATGTCCGTTCAACGCTGGAAACAACGCACAGCAATGTCTGCAATCCGGTGGCAAACTAGTGACCTGCCACGTCAAACAACTACCATCTGTCAAAGACTGCGAAGCCCAGTGTAAGAACCAAGACATCGCAAACTATAGTCAGACCGCAGTCGATGGTGTCGACGCACTCCTTATATTCCAGGGCATCTGGTCGAACCAAGTACTACCACTAATTAGCTGTGCCAATTTGGTGCCATTTGTAAAATCAATTGAATATCAACTTTGTGAAGAGGAATAGTAAGTGTTTAACCGAACTTTTTTTTTTTGAAATCGTAGTAACAACAATCTCATTCTAAACTAACTATTTTTCTTGTAATTTTACTAAAGTGATTATGTTCAACAATTAGTTGCTCCAACTTGTTTGTTTGCAATATTACTTATTGCTGTTGGTATTGTGTCAGTGTTGGCATCAAAGAGGTTCAACAAACATAACCAAAGATGTCATAATGAAAAAAAACATTAAAAAAAAATTAATAAAATTTTAATATTTCTTAATTTTTTAAAAAAATGTTCAGATTTATTTTTTGTGGGTCGACTGTTTTTTTGATGTTTATTTTGTGGTGTTTAATCACATATTCTATTAATAAAATTATTCAAATTGATCAGTTTGAATGTTTTTTATGTTAATGCGAAAATTGACAGTTTCAAGTTTCTTAAAGAAATAAACTAATAAAAAAGTTTTATAGTTTTCTGTTTATATAAATTAAGTTGTATCTAAATAGAAATCATTCAACAAACAATCAAAAAACCATTCTTATATTTAATATTTAAATTCACAAACAATCATTATTATTTTTAACTTTTATATTCACAAAATAAACAATAATTGTCTAACAAAATGTCTATTATCAAAGAAAATAATAAATTCATATACACTAAATCAGATTATACTGATATTCTAGCCAATAAAGATTTTCATATGCCTGGTTGGATTTGGGTAAACTATCAATTTAAATATTGAAACTTGCTTGCAAGAAATCTTATTCTAATATTAAAAACCTTAGGCACATTCTACAATATTTAGAGCTTTCGAACTAATTGAGAATAAATTAAATTCATGGAATCCAAAATCAGTTGGTGAAATATCCACTGTGGTCAAGGCAATTCGTAATGTTTTCGAATTTCTCCATCAACATCATCACCATGAAGATGAATTAGTATTTCCAATACTAAAAGATCAATCAGAGGACATCAAGAATCTCTTGGTGAAGCTAGACGAACAACACGTAGAGTGGGACAGACTACAAGGTGAAGTAAACGATATCATCAACAGTCTTCTCTCTATAAAATCAGTACAAGATCAAATAGAGGATGTCGATCGAATCATTAGAGAGCTTTGCTTGAAATTCAGTGAAACAAGACACTGTGTTGTATCTCACTTTTTGGACGAAGAACAAACTCTTCTACCTATAGTAGTGACCATACCAAAAAATAAGCAAAACGATATAGCCAATCATATCCAAACACAGTCAAGAAAGGACAGACTTTTTAAATTCTCTGTTTGTCTTATAAATGATGCTGCACAACATGATAAAGCAGTTGAAAACTCATTCAACAGCGAAGTTCCATGGTTAATTAGAAAGTTGGTTGTTGGTCTTTGGAAAAAGAGTGAATACAATTGGTTCCTCAAAGCTCTTGAGGTATAATTTTATATATTAAATGAAATTTGTAAATATTTATTTTTCTATTTTTATTGTAATAAAATTTAAATTGTGGTGAAATCAATAAGCTTTCCAGTTTCTTTGTACACTCATACTTTGAAATCTAATAATGATTTGATTTTAATATGTTGATATTTCTTTCGTTTCATTTAGACCAAGTAAGAAGATAAGAAATATTGGTACCTGTACAAACTACTTAATTATATTGGCAACAATGTAAATCCATTACCAAACTTAAAGAAAAAGGGATAAAAACTATTTTTTCTGAATAAGCTTACATTTATATTTATTTTATAATTTAACAGTTATCTTGCAATCATTTGATTTTATTCGAATAAATTACTCTTCTTTCTATCCTTCTGAGAACTAAGATAACTATCGATATCGAAATCTTTACTTAAACCACTCTTTTCCTCAAAGTCACCAAATAGATCGTCATCAATATCCGCTACTTTCTTTGTTGTCGATGTTGTAGATTTTTTCTTTGAGGAACCAAACAAATCGTCTTCGTCATCATCTACGAAAGTAATAGACGAAGCTTTCTTTGGTGCTGCTGCTGGCTTTTTCTTTTCAAACTTATTCAAATCGTCATCTGTGCTGAACCTATCAAAGTAGTAAAGTAAAGTAAAGTATTAAAATTACATTGAAACTTTTGATATTTTCGTTGTTGTTGTTTTTGTTGTTGTTGTTGTTGCTGCTGCTATTAAAATATGTATCATAAACTTACAATGAATCATCAACATCATCCTTTTCAAATGAAATAGATTTTGGTTTTGAACTTGATTCAAAGAGAACGTCTTCGTCAATGACCAACTTCTTCTTGATTTCTCTGTTTACTTCTCTTACGGTTGGTTCAGATGAAGCTGCTTGTGCTGCTGCTGCTGGTGTTGGAGATGGAGTTGGAGTTGGCTTTGGTTGTTCCACTGGCTTTGGAGTTGGTTTTGGTTGTTCAACTGGTTTTGGAGTTGGTGTTGCTACTGGAGTTGGTTTTGGTTGTTCGACTGGTTTTGGAGTTGGTGCTGGTGTTGCGGCTACTGGTGCCGGTGTTGACTTTGGTTGTTCAACAACTTTTGGTACTGGCTTGGCAACTACATGTGGTTCATCTTCCTCTTCATCGTCTTTATCACCACCGTTTGACAGTGGATCTTTTACAATTGGAAGTTTAGATGCTTCTCTTTCTTCATTGGAGATTTCTCTGTTTTCATTAAAATATATTGTGTTAGAAAAGATAAAATAACAAAATTGATCAATCAATCTAATACATACTTTCCATCCAATACTTGTAAGGTTGGAATGCTACCAACAACGGTATGACGATAGTTTGGTGCTTTAGTTACTGGATTACCAATTAGATTGAGTTCACGAAGCTTTGGCAAATCAAAAAGACCTTTAATATGACGGATTTGTTGAAGACGATTCTGACTGAGATCGAGAACTTCCAAACACTTTAATCTAGCGAATGAAGATACCTCTATAACACCAATTGAATCAAGTGATAATTCACTGACTGATCCAATATCGATTTTCTAATGAATGATCATATATTAATAATCAAAAGTAATCAATTACTATAAATGTTATAAAATTGCTACATACTTTGCCTAGTTTTTGACTAAGATTGTCTGGTGTTAACTTCATTCTTTATTATTATCTACTGTTTCTATATATTATATCAAATGAATCTATTTCAATTTTAAAAATGATTTATATATTAGCAAAAAGAAGTTATATAAAAAGAAGAAGCTTTGCTTTTTGAGAATTAAACAAAAAAAAAAAGACTCTTTTCATTATGAAAATTCATTTAATTTTTCATAATATCTTTGATCAATCAGCAGTGTGTCAGGAGGCTTTCATTTTTAATTTTTTTAATTTAGTTTTAAATTTATAGTTGTTTTTTTATTAATTATTTATATATATTTCAGTGTAAAGGAAAAAGATGACTGGAAATAAATATCATAGTATTCAAGGTGCTTCTAATCAACAAGAGTTACTCTATGGCGATTTAAAGTTGGTGAATTCAATCACTGGTCAGAATCTCGTACAAACATTGATTCACAGTGTGATCGATCATATCTGTGGTAGAACTATTCCCGTTGACTTTTCAATCTATGGTTTACAGACAATCCGAACACTCTTTGAACGTTTGGCTGTGTTTGTCAGTCGTGTTGTCGGACGTGAACTAAAGAGAGAGCAGATCGTGGAGGATCTAAAGACTGCTGCAGTTCAAGACGATTCAATCAATACGATCGCTGATGCCATTGTATCACGTTATCAAGATATCAAACGTGAACTAACAGAGAAACTATCTTCTATTTCATCTTCATCTCTAACTGATTTCGATTGGAAAATGAATGTATGTTTACTAAAATCAATCAATCAATCTATAGAGCTATCTGATCAACCTTTTTTCGATAACAGACTAACACTCAATTGCTTTATTTAACAGCTTATATTATCAAGTGATAAGATAAACAGTGTAAATGAAAATGTATTAATGTTGAACCTCACTATTGATCACCATGAAGAAAAGAAAGAACAATTGTTGGTTGAACTATCAAAGAAGGATTTAGATCAATTACTTTCGCAATTCGAACAAATCAATAGTGTAAGTATAGTTAGTTAGTTAAAGAATGTTTAGATATGATTTACTAATAAGAATATATGTTAATTTTTGTTGTGTAGGTGGTACAATCATTAAAGATTTAAAACTACATTAATATTATTTGTATCAATAAAAAATAAAATAAATTATTAAAAACAACAACTTTTGTAAAAGAAAGAGAATAAACAAAACAATGTATTTACATTAACTGACTTTCTTGCTTATCTTTTATCTTTTTGAGTTATTGTTTGTTTGTTTTTAAATATTTATTGTTTTGTTTTATGTTTTATTATATTATATTATTACAGGGATTGTACAATGGCAGCTACATCATTTTGAAAGATCTTTGATTCAATCTTTTTATTTGCTTTGTAGAATGGATTGCTTGCTGTTCTTACATAACGTAAATGTAACTTTTTAAAGAACTATATATAGTTGTTTTTTGATTAGTATAATATAAATATGATAACAAATTGTTAACAATCAACAAGACTCCTCTACTTACAACTTTAATATCAGAATCTTTGATATCAGTAGTATCTAATACTACGATGATAAACTTTATCTTTGTATTTGTCAAGAATCCATATACCTTGTAATCCTCTGTTGGGTATAGCAAACCCAAATACATATCGTTTGAAACTTTCTTTACACCGGCTGTTCAATAAAAATAATATTATTTTAGTTGTATTAGTAAGTAAGTATATGTATTGCTAATCAAACGAGATTAAGTTCTTTAAAATCATCGATGTGTACATACGTTTGTCTTCAATGATATCCAATGAACAATGTACAATATAATGTAGTTTCAATCTATTCTCTTCAGTACCACCTGAAAAGTCTTGAAAATATAATGGATCATTCTAACATTGATTAATCAAAAATATTATATTATAAATATTAATAAAAAAGGTGCTACTTTTAAAAGATCGATCTATTCTTATCAAAACCTACTGCTTTTCCAACAACTGCTACACAAACAATCTTCTTCATCTTTTATTTACAGCTTTGTTATGTTGATTTTGAAATTGCGTTTTAAAAAGAAATGTAAACAACAAAGTAATCTTCTACTACTCTTTAATAATATGTATAAATAATTTTATTTTTAAATCAATGATCAATAACTATCTTGAAAATGATCAAATTAATTTAATATTTGATTTTAAAAAAAATAAAAAATTTGATTTTTATGATTTTGGAAAAGGAGAAAACGACGAAAGTCATTGTTTTTCCAAACAGATAAATTAGATTAGGTTATATATATATTTTAGAGAATGGAGGCATTTCAAAAGATTCATCCACTAGAGTTTTATAGAAAGTTTCTAGAGAGATCGGTGAGACCAGATGGTAGATCATTACAACGTATAAGAAACACAACAGTATCGGCAGGTTCAATTCTGACTGCTGACGGTTCATCATTCGTAAAGATTGGAAATACCTCTGTCATTTGTGGTGTACGTGCTGAGATTGCTGAGAAACAACAAGATCAAACAACATCCAATACTTGTAAATCTCAAATTAGTATGTACATCTAGATTAATTACTAATCGTTTTTTTAAAAAGAAAGAAGAATGAAAGTGAGTGAGTGTATACTAATATCAAAACACAAATTGCTATTAAAACTACAATATTTTTATATTAGTTGTAAATATTGAAATGGGACCAATATGCTCAAATATATTTTCATCGACTAAACCATCAGAGAAAGCAATGTCGTTGTGCACACAACTGAATCAATTGGTACAACTGTTGGATATCGATCCGAAACAACTGTACTTTGATGTCGATGGAAAGTATCTTTGGTATCTCTATGTCGATTTATATTGTTTGGATTACAATGGTAATATATTGGATGCTGCTATCATTGCAATGTTGAGTGCTCTAAAGAATGGTATGAATTTAATTATATAAATAGTTATTTTAACAACAATATAACTTTAGATTATTATTAACCTATTATCATTTTAGTTAAATTACCAAAAGGTGTAGTTAGTGATGATGGTAGTGAAGTATATAAAGAAGAAGATACAATGAGAACATTGATTATAAATTCATATTTGATACCGTTGTCGTTTGCGGTGATCGATGAGTACGTGCTGTCAGATCCATCGTTGGAAGAGGAGAAGCTGTCTAACGGTAGCATATCGATTGTATATAACGAGAAGAGAGAACTTTGTTTACAACTATACTCTGGTATCACGCCACTAGACGAAAAGACTCTACAACAATGTTTAGATCAAACAAAACAACGTACTCAAGAAATCAAAGATTTAATCGATCAATCAATAAACGACTCAAAAGATAAATAAATAATAAACTAATATTAAAAATAAATAATAAAGAAAACTTTATAACTATAAAACTATAAAACTAACTATATATAACAAAAAAAATATACTATTAAAAACTCTTTTTTTTTTAATATTTAAAAATGTATTATTTTTTTAATGTATTATTATTATTATCATTTATATATAATGTTGTTTTGTATTGTATTGTTTTGTTTATGATTTGTTATTAATATATATTATAATTTAAACTTTTGACATATCTGAAGCAATATCTTCTTTCTTCTTTTCTCTTAACAACTTTGCATATTCGATAACATTCTTTTGTCTTTCTAATTCCTTCAATTCCATAGCCTATATTTAGTTATGAATAAAATCAATAAAACAATGATTAGTATACTAAAAACAAACACAAAGAATGATTATTATTATTATTGTTATTATTATAATTACATTAATCTCTTCTAATTTCATCTTTGCGAAATCAAACAATGGAGAGTTTTCACCTGGTTGATAGAAGAATCTAGAGTTTCTCTTTGATTTCTCACGTGGATCGATTTCGGAAGCGGCCAAAAGTTGTTCACGACGTTTGTAGAGAGCGTATTTGAGTTCACGGTATTGTGTGAGTTGGAATGTCTCTTCGGCGGTGTAGTCGTCGTTACGATGTAGGTCTTTGTACTCTTTGATTGAATCACGCACTGCAACCAGTCTGGCATTGACGACATCGATGTCGTCGATGTTCTCTGGGTTGACATCGGCATACTTCTCTGCCAACGACATGTCTATCTGTTCGCCATCGACCAACTCGCTAATCAACAAATCGTTATTCTTCTGTTGCTGTGAGTTCAACATCTTCTTGACCAGCGAACGAGCGGACACTGCACGAACCTGCTGCTTGCCACTGGCAATGTCTGCCTCGAGATGTGCCTCCTTTGTTTCGTACTTGATCTTGTTGATCATATCGAGCAGGTCGGACGATGCATTCTCGTAGGCGACGGCCTGCTCCTGTGTCGAGATGATCTTACCGGTGTTGGGACCGGTCAAGTCATGCATCGCTTCGACCATAGCATTGACCTGTTGTTTGATGTCACCAAACTGATTGATAACGGGTGGTTCCGAGAGTCTCTCTAGGATCTTTGATGATTTAATGGTATCCCAATCGACTTTTTCACGTTTCAATTGTGTGTATATCTTTTTAGAGACCATACGCTTTGCATAGTTTCTTTGTTGCATCAAAAGACCACCGTTGATCTCCAACAAACATGTTTTTAATCCTGTTTTCAACATTTTTACTATATTTCCTAGGATCTATTTACTATAAATATAAAATATGAAAATAAATATAAAATATAAAATAAAAAATTGAAGTTTATTGATCAAAAAAATTTTTAATCATATTCGTTTTTCACTCATATCACATTATCACAATATCATTCGATTGATTGAAAAAAAAAAAAAAAAAATTACAATTTTTTTTCGTTACAAATTTTTTTTTGGAAAAAACAAAAAAAAAAATTAAAAGTACTACTTTTATTTGTAATAATTTCATTTTATTAACAGATAGAAATCAAGTTCACGTGGACCTTCATTCATGAATTTTGAATAATTAAACTTATTTCCATTTCTGGATTACATCATGATGATTTACTGAAATCAGAATTGATATTGAAATTGTATTATGATTAACAATATGTAGTAGAAAAGTTTGACTTTGTTAAGAGTTACAAATATTTGTGTTTGATATAGTTTTAATTTTATTTATATAGAAATTTTGTTATACAGGTTGTAAAGCTTTGCGAAATTGGTTTTGGTTTTGATTTTTTGTGTGTTGATTGATGATCTCTTTAGTATTTGAGTTGTAACAAATATCTTAAATTCACTTGAGAAACATCGTAGACTACATATTGATGTTCGGAGCAAGATGTTGATTTGTATGGTGATGGAACAATCTTTCCGTATGGGATGTCAAAACCGTCGGCATGTTTGTGGACCATGGAGGGATCTGGCTCCTTCATACCGAGTGCCAATGTACTGTCTGAACCGGGTTGTGGCTTCTCCATGTAGGTATCACGGTAGAGATCGGCGGTCTTGCCAAGAGCGACATCACCCAAGAACATACAGAAATCGTCGGTTCCAGAGGTACGACAGTAGGCGGCCGACAACGACATGATATCGGCAAAGTAGATACCCTTACCGAAACGATAACCAGAGACCGGTGCTTCTGGTGGTGCAATTCTCAGACCCTGAGAAATGATACCGACAAAGTTGGTCAATCTACTACCGTGCCACAATAACTTTCTGTTTCCAAGTGATTTCTTTGTCTCGAAACGACCGGTCTCACCTTCTCTGTTGATTCTGAACAAACTGATGATCTTTGGTGTCTTTCCGGCGTAGGTATTCGAAACGTAGGTAGCAATGTTATTGTACTCTTCGGAGCCGACTTCAATTGGTTGAATATCACATTTCAATTGTTTGTAATGAGCATCAATAATATTGGAATCATCATTATCTGATTCCTTGATAAGATTTGCTGCAATTTCAATATCAGCAAGTGCCTACAAGTAAATTTAAAGTATTAGTTCTCCATATAATTATATTCAATTTTATAAAAATTACAAAAACTTACTGTTAACATATCCATCTTTTCTTTTACCATGAAAAGTGAGTTGATGACGGGTGGAACTCTCATACCGAAAGCATGTGGAATGGCGGTGTAGAATCTACTGGAGAGATCGACCAACGTGTCACCTCTTGCCGATGGCTTGGTGATCTTCTCTTCTATTGCCTTCAACACTTCGTAACCCTTGAGAATCTGATTCTTTGAGAGTTTACCGAGTGGCATCTTTTTGAGATCGTAGTCGGCTTCAATCATAGTCTTCTTCATCATCTTCAAATCAAAGATCAACTTGATAAAGTTTTGAACACGATTATCGAGTTTACTCTCACCCTGATGAACGGCCTTCTTCTTCTCTGCCTTTGGCTTGTCGTCCTTGACGGTATAGTCAATCTCTACCAAATCATATTTACCTGGATACTTTACAAATGGTTTTCCACTGTTAAAATCATTCTTTGTTTTCTCTTTATACCTGTACAATAAAAAGGGTGTTAGCATATGTTATTTATAAATTATCATTATTACTATTATTATTTTTATTATAACTTACTTTTTCGAGAAAGATGCCATTGCTTGGTTCTTGTTGGTGTATGATTCAATCTTGCTTTGACCGACCAAACCTTCACGTCCCCAACGATTCCATACGTAATACATTCCACCATTGTCAGCTTCCAACAATTGGATGATATAGAATTTATTGTTGTTATTCTTAATCTCTGTTTGGTTCAATGTAGCATCCCAAACGGTACCATCATCATACACATGAGTCTAATAGTTTGTGAAAAAAAAAAAAAAAAAAAAAAAAAAAAAAGTTAAATATTAATTTCCAATGGTTCTTGTTGTTGAGTGTGTTTTTCAATATTTGATTAAACTTACAACATTAACTTGTGCACAATTAATATCTACAGCACATCTACCCTTAATCTTAATGGTGGTTTTGGTTGATACCTCTTCTTCGTCGGATGAATCCAAGTCAGAGTCGACCTCAGCCATGAGTTTCTCTTTCTCCTTCTCCTCTTTGGTCTTTTTTGGCTCAGCTGCAGCCTTGGATCTCTTTCTGGTTGTTGGTTTCGCTGGTTCCTCATCCTCTACATCTGGTTCTTGTGCAACGGGTGCAACTTCTGGTTCTTTTTCTTTCTCTTTTTCCTCTTCTTCTTCTTCTTCTTCTTTATCCTCTTTGGCTTCAGCAATCTTAATGGCATAGTCCTTCTCTGATTGCTTGGCATTCTTTTCGATCGATTTCAAAAAGAAATCCTCTGAAACGATTTGATTACCATTTTTGACACCCTTGAGGAAATTGAGACCGGCACGATGACCGACCGACTTATCGTAATCTGCTTGAGTTGTTACGATGTGAGTTACTTTGGAAGCGTTATAGACTTTGGCGACCGATCCACCTTTATCAGTGATCTTGCCTAACAATACGCTTTGAGTGGTGGTAAACGATGATCCAATGGCCATCACCACCATTCCACTGAACATTGAATTTGATGCCTCAGCATCATCACTTGCACTGATAGTTCTCTTCTTTGGTGGCATTTCTAATTAATATCCAATTTCTAAATACAATATTAATTTAACTAACTAACTAATTAATTAATAATAATAATTATGTGTTACAAAAATAATGATGAGGAAAGTTTAATAAAAAATTTTGTTGGGAGTTTTTTTTGCAATAATAAAATTGAGTAAAAAAAAAAAAAAAAAAGGAGTATTTAAGTTTGCAAAAAAAATAAATCCATTTTTCCAAAAAAAAAAATCTTCTTCGAAAAAAAAACTTTTCAATCTTAATTTGGTGATTTTTGCAAAAATGCACAACCGAATGATGACAAACATATTTTTAGTATAACAAACTTTCATCTTTGCAATAAACAATCATAATTTATAATAAACTGCAATAAACAAATATATTTGTTTTGGTTTTTTGTTTGTGTTTCTTTTTTTGGTATTTTTTATTTTTTTAATTGTCATTATTCTTTTTTTGTTTGATTTTAGTTTTTTTTTTACTAATTTCTTTTTTTTTTTTAAAAAACATTTATATGTTTTTATGTTTTTGACTTTTGGCTGAAAGCTTTCTTTGTTTTGATTTGATTATTATTATTAAATTTTTTTATGGAATAACTGGGAGTGGACGGATATCACCCAGATGGTCTTTGTACTTGTTCTTGATGGTGGAAAGAGTAGATTCGCTTCGGTGAAGATTCCATAATAGTCGGACAACATTTTTGAAAAACGGATCGTCGGGCAATACTCGGGTGTAGAAGGACAACGTCGAAGTCCATGGGTGATTGGTGGTGATCATTGCCAGATAGACACAGGCCGCTGCCACAAACGATGGTAGGTAGGCAACGAGGTTGTAGTCCATCAGCGAGAGCTCACCGTAAAAGTGGGAGAGTGCCGATACGCGAGGATCAGCGGTGGTGGCAGCACGCAAGTGCCGCGACAAAAAGAATTTAACAGTGGGTGCGGTCAGTCGGAAATCGATGGCCTTTAGGATGAGCGACTCTGCTTCAAACAGTTGGTCGATCGAAAAGTAGTTGCCGGCCAGCGAAATTACCTCGTGTGGAGTGGGTGCGTGCACCTCCTCGTATTTACAGGCGATGAGGAACGATGCTGCTCCAATCATCTGGAATTGGTCTTTCTTGACCTTGACGGCGGAACAATAGCGATCGAGGTAGTTGATCGCCAGGAATATCGTTTCATTCTTGATTCTAATGTCAAACGCGATATCCACTATCCAATCGACTAGAATCGAACGCATATTTGGTTTGATATCCGGTTGAAATGGCATGTAATCTCTTGGTTGAGTTTTAATCTAATATATAATAATTAAATGAACAACAATATTAATATCTGTATGTATGTATTTCCATATTCTTTAAAACAATAGCTAATCATACTTGATTCTTTCTCATATTATCTTGAATGTCATGAATGTATTCTGTGCAATAGACTGGATCGCCATCTACTTCCATATCGATGTCATATTGATAAAATGAACTCCAATCTCCCCAAATATGATGGGCCATTGTCATTTGAAATTCTGTTTGTCGATCTACAATGATTTGATTACCAAATACAATATTATTATTATTTCTATTAATTTGATTATCACTATTTGAATTATTATTATTTATTACTGTTGCATTATTATTATTATTATTATTATTTAAAAAAGGATTTACTACTATATTATTAGTATTATTATTATTTCGATTGTTATTATTATTGCTGTTGTTGTTTTGTGGTGTTAAATTATAGTTATTATTGGTTGATCTTGAAGGTTGTACAACTTCACTCCTAACATTATTATTTTGAAAACTATTATTATTATTATTGTTGTTGCTGTTATTATGTATTCTTTCGGTTGATGCCAATAATGATGTCTTGTTGTTATTATTATTATTATTCGAATCTTGGGTGATTACACTATTGACTAATGTTAGTTTTGGTGGCTGAGATGGTTGATGATTTGGTTTGGCTGTTACCGCGGTGGCGCCAACCGAAAAAACACCTTTATGAGAAATGACAGTGCTGGATGTGATTTGAAGCAGTGATTGCTTTTGTTGTTGTTGTTGTTGTTGTGGTTGTGTTTGGTGAGGTTGTTGTTGTAAACCAATCACTGAGTTTGAATTAACTTGCTCAGTGTGGCCAATATGTTTTGGTGACGGACGACCATTATTATTATTATTATTTTCTTGTAAATTTTCTTGTAAAAGAGTTACTCCATTATTATTTTGATGATTATTACTATTATTATTATTATTATTATTATTTAAATCCATTTTCTAAATGATGATGATGAATTAATTAATTAATTATTTAAAAAGTTAGTAATATTAAAATATTTATATATAACAATTTAAACATTACCTGAATATCTTCGAATGTAGAAACAGCCACAACAACAGCAGCACTGTTGGTTGGCTTTATCTTTATCGGGTGAAAAGAAGATGGTCTGTTTGTAATATCACCGAGGGCAGATCTTTTGTTTGTGATCTTTGCCTCTTCCTCGATGCTCGGAGATTCTCTTTTATATGGTGGTCGGTCAATGATGATGTCGTGTCTTCTGTTGGACATGATTTAAATTATTCTTTATCTGCAAAAAATGAAATGAAAATGAAAAAAAAAAATGAAAATATCATAATTTAAGAGAAAAAGAAAAAAAAGTAAAATGGAAATTAATTTTTTGAGATTAGGTCAAACTCGTTCACCAAAATTATTATCATAATAAAAATCCCAGGAGATTTTGTAAATTTATACATACTTTTTTTATTTTAGTTTATTTTGTTTTTTTTTTATGATTTAAAGGATGTCAAAGCAACTATTCTATTTAAAAGAAGAAGAAGGATTCCTTTTCGATTTTAAAATGAATAAAAAAAAAAGTATAAATATAAATATAAATATGTATTATAATATTAAAATAATAATCTATTGAGTTTAAAATGTTTTTGAATTTTAAGATGTATTATAAAATTTGATGATGGCCCTAGTAGTATGTATTTATGAATGATGAAGTTGATATCAAGTGGTTTTAGGTTGATGACAGTGGTGGTGATGATGATGATGTTGATGGGGGTAATAGAGTGTCTTTTTGATTTAGATATGGTTTTTTGTTTTTAATATGCTATTATTTTTTGTTTGTTTGTTTTAAATTGGAAGGGTAAAGCTTTAGATTAAAGTAATTTAATTTAAAGATATGGGGATGAATATGAAGTGATGTGAAAAGTAAAATGTGTTTGTGTGTTGGTTGGTTGGTTGAATAGTTAATGAACTAATTTTAAAATAATCAAATGTTATTGATTTTTTGATGTTTAAATAAATGCTGGTGATAATTATATTATTATTATTGTTATTGTTGTTGTTGTTCTGGTTATATAATGTTTTTTTTTATGTTTTACTATTGGAGAGTTCTGGAAATGGGCAGAGGTTTGCAGATTTATATAAATATAAAATGATTTTGTTTTTTGTTTGTTTTTTTTATACCTTTTTTTCAATGATTTTAAATGTTTGGTTTGTTTGATCCTGTTGTTTTAATTGATTGATTGATTAATTAATTGATTGATGATTTAAGAGGTATGAGTAGTGATACTGTGATATTGAATATAAAGCAAATAGAAAATTGGAAAAAAGAGGCAAAAACAAAAAAAAATAGAAAAAAAAAAGCAAAAAAAGCTTGGAAAAGATTTAGATATAGATATGTTGTTTTGGTATGTTTGTTTGCTTAAATTGCTTGATTGTTGATGGAATTGGATGATGATTGATGATGTTGATTTTGATGATGTTGGTGTTGATGTGTTGTTGATGCTCCTACTACTACTACTTTGATATAATAGGTTTAGGTTTATTAAAAATAACTAATACTAATAGTATTAGTTAGTTTGTTGTTGTTATTGTTGTTATTATTATTATTGAAAATAAATATGAAAAAAAACAAGGATATTGGGTTATTATTTTAATTATTATATATTGTTATTGTCGACCCAGACACACAGTGTTGTTGTTATTGTTGCTATTGGATATATTGTTATTATTGATATGTGATTATTATTTATATATATATATATAATTAATATTAAATATTAATTTATTTATTTAAATAGTAGTTGTTGTTGGTTTATTTGTAAGAAAGAGTACTCTTTCCTTTGCTATTTGTACTTCTTTTCTTCTTCTTGTTGTTGGCAAAGTTGCATTGTAGTTCAAAAGCATCAGCAGCAGCAACAACAACAGCAGTATTATTTAGCAATGTGGATAGATTTGTGTTTTTATTATTTAATTTGATTTGATTGATTTGGTATTATAATATATAATAATAAGAATATTAAAAATGTAATAAGTATGGAACTATAATTATATAAATATGAGGAGTGAGAATGAGATGTATGAATTAAGATGTAGTTTAGAATATATTCTGTTGTGTCAGTGTTAACACTACACCTTTACGACGATAACAATTAATATTGTCAGGTGCAAGATCACAATAACATCAAATTACTACTATTACTACTATTACTACTACTGATAATAACAAGAAAGAAAAGCTCTTCTACCTTCAACAAAAAGGTCAAGTAGCCACCAGTTATCTAATTCAATGTATCAATGTAATAATGTGCAATAATAATAGATATAATAATAATTTATAATATTTATTGTTTGCTACCCAATCACTTTACTATTAATAATCACTCATCAATAAAGTGAAGTGCACTGCAACACAACCAATTAACTACTCCTGAAAAATCAATGCGGAAAGTAGGAATTACTCTATTTTTATCAAAAAATAAAAATAAAAATGAAAAATATATTTATAAAAACAAACAAAATAATAATAAAGATGTGAGAGAGCGAGAGAGAGAGAGATGAATGAATAAAAGTGCTGAATTTTACTGCTTGCTGATCCAATTGACTGAACTGAACAACTAACTAACAAACAAACAAACAACTAACTACAAACTAATTAAAGTCGAGCAGAGTTGATTGATTGAGTGGTTGGAAATGAATATTGTTTATTTGTTATAATATTGATTTGGGGTGGGTATTTAAATAAATAAATAAATAAGATAAATATTTAAATTGTGGGCAAAAAGTATATAATTATAAATTAAAAGCAAAAACAAAGCAAAAAAAAGTAAATTGTTGTAATGTTTTAAAAAAAAAAAAAAAAGCAATAAAAAAAACAAAATGATTATTTTAATAATAGATATGTAAAGTAAAAAAAAGGGTCAGATGTTCGATAAGCTCAACAAAGCTTATTAATTAGGATGATGATAATGTTGTTAATGTGCGCTGATTTTATTGTTGTTGGTTGTTGGTACACAAGTGTAGTAATGGTGATAGATTGATTTTGGTTTTTGATGTTTCAGCGTATTTTGCTACTGAAACTGAAAAGGTGTGCGTGTGTGCTGTGTGTGTGTTGATGGTACAATCATCAAGTTCAGCATCAATAAAAAGCTGAAAAACAAAAACAAAAAAAACTCAATCAACAAAAACTAGTAAAAAATCATCGAAACACACCAAAAATAAGTAAAAAAACAGACTATGTTATCCCCACTACTAGTTCAAAAAAGGAGCAATGTGATCGACATTTTGATTGTTTTTCATGCATTTTGTTGTTGTTTTGAAAACGTGAGATCGTTGAATTGGATACTGATGATTTCAATTTATGTACTTTTTTGTTTTGTTTTGTTTTTTTAAAGTATCTTTCTATTATTATTATAATATTATTTTTTTTTTTTGTGTTTTGTATTACTACTACTATTCTTAGTGAGCAGGAATGATGACCACAAGTATAGATAGATAAAAAAAATGATTGATTGAATGATTTGAGCGGTAATTACCAATCAATAACAAAATATGATTGATTAAAACAACAAATCTACAAATATATGTGTACATTAATATATTTTTGTATATGTGTGTGTGTGTGTGGTATGATTGTTTGAATGAGAGGGCGAGCTCTGTTTATTTAATGATGATGTTGATGATGTTGATGACATTGCCAACATTCATTGATGCTGTGTATGTGTAAGAGAATGGAAGGCGGCGGCGGCAAAAACAAATACATACATATATAATGTCATCAAGATTATTCGAATGGATAGGAGTTATGAATTATTGTGAACATCACTGTAACACTGTGTGGTGTTTGTATGAATGTAAATGAATGAGTGGTGTGTCAGAGTGATTTATCATATTTTAGCCCCAAATTCAACTATATATGGTATAATGAAATCAAAGGCGCTAAAAAGAGACAAAAAAAAATAAAATAAAATAGATAATACAATGACAATAACTAAAAAAAAACAAACAAAAGCAACTTATTAAGTTTTAAAATTAATCTATCAATAACATATCAAATCAAAAATGACCAATATAAAACCATCTAATCTATTTTATGTGATATATACATGCAAATATGGAGGAGATGAAGAGTGATATAAAAATATAGGGGTGATATGAGTTATATCTGATGTAAACTTTGATACTTACACTTACATAAATAATTTATTTGTTGTTGTTGTTGATTTATTTTATTGTTTGATAATAATGTAGCAATTATTCAATGATGTTATGATTATTCAAACAATGCTAGCACTTTGTGAAGTGCACTTGCTGCTCACTGAATTTGATGCAACTATGCATTAAAATTCAAATCAAAAACTTCTAAACAACTATAAAACTCTGTGTAAAAACCTGTAACTATATAACTATGTACTTTAAAAACTATATTTCAATATATATATATATATATATATGATTATTATACTTTGTTAAACTATTACTATAACTACTACTACTATTACAATATTATTATTTATTATTCTTAAATACTACTACTATTACTTAATTATTTATCGTTGCAATGTAAGTGTTGTGTATGATGAAGTCGGTGCAATGTGTTTTGCTGGTATTGATGTCAGAAATGCAAAGATAAAGAAGAAATGTAAAGTAATGATAATATAATGCAATAATTAAAAAAAAAAAAAGAAAAATAATGTTTTTTAAATAATAAATTTATGTATATATTTATATATATATTGTACAATGAAATGATGATGTTTTGATTGAGATTTGAATTAGATTACACTGTGTGGAATGGAAAAAAGAAAAGTAAAAAACAATGGACTAACTAAACAAAGTTGGTAGGTAGAGGAATAATGATATGGATGTGATTGATGGATGGATGGTTATGATAAATATTTATTAAAAAAATTGTTGGGAATTAGAGAACTTTAGTCAGAAGGTTCAATTTAACAAGAAAAAGTTGGAAATGTATATTAAAAAAAAAAAACAAAACAAAATAACAAAAAGAAAGAAATAGAGTGAAAAAAAAGAAAGAGATTAAAAAATGATGTTGATGACAGGCTAAAGAAACAATCAATTAATTGCACTTCATTTATAAAAAAAAAAATCATCAAAAAAAAAAAAAAAAAAAAAGTTTTCATTTTTGAGCGCTCAAAACTTTGTTTGTGACCCGGTTCTTCGCACCATAAACAACTTATTTGAATTTGACAATTATAGATTATTTATGACAAACAAAACAACAACAAGTTTGTGTAAATCTTGCAAAATTATATGTTTGTATGTGTGTGTGTTGTGTCATATGACATATTTTCATTCTTTTAGTTCATATGAATTCATTCGTTTAGTTCATATGAATAGTTTTCGTTTGCAAATTCCATGACACCAGATCTTTAAAACAAATAAATTTATAAATTCTTTTTTTTAAAAATAAAATAAAAATAAAATATCAATTTTTATAAAATTATAATTTCTATTTTTTATTTATTTTAAATATCTAAACAACAACACTGATGAATAATCATTTCATTACTGATCAGATAATTTGGTATAAAATTATCTTTAAATTGATTTTTTTTTTTTTTTTTTGTCGTTTTTCTTTTTTTAAGCATACTTATAAGATGAAAAAAAATCAGTTTGAAAATCCAAGTGAGGGGGTGCTTATGAGTCAACTCTCACCCACGTGTTAAATTTATCTTTGAAAACAAAAAAATATATTATTAATAAATTTTAATTTTTTCATATTTTTTTTGAACAACACCATTGAGGTATTGACCAAATTTTTAACTATGCATTAACACACACCACGCATTCTTCACCATATTAATTTAATTTTGACTTCCACACACTCACTCACCGGTTACAGCACCTGACCACACACCTAAAAACTGTTGTGCAATAATAATAAAATAGTAGTAAATTTAAAATAATATTAAATTTCATCTTCGAACCAACAACAGTTAATTAATTTTAACTATATACACACACAACATCACAATCAACAATCAAACAATTGTTGACTCACTCAACTAAAACAAAAACTAAACTAAATACAGTCCAACAATTTTTGTTTGTTCAATTTCAAAATAGTTTTTTTTTTTATTTTTATTTTTATTTGTGTATTTGCATTTTATAAAAATAAAATATAATTATAATAATTATAATATAAAATTATAACATTACTATATTTCTAAAACAGGTTTCTATTTATATATATAAAGAAAAATGAAAGCTTTGATTCTTGTAGGAGGTTTCGGTACTAGATTACGTCCATTGACATTGTCAGTACCAAAGCCAATCGTCGAATTCGCCAATAAAGCTATGATTTTGCATCAAATTGAAGCACTCTGCAAGATTGGTGTCAATGAAGTCGTTTTGGCCGTAAACTATAGACCACAGCTAATGTCTGCTTATTTGGAGCCATACGCTGAGAAGGTATGTAAGATAAGTTAAAAACTTTGTTTGTTTGTTAGTTTGTTTAGTTGGTTTGTTCAATAAATAGTTAGTTAGTAGATAATTGTAGACAAATGATGAAAGATATTAATGTTTAAAATCACTTCTATACTATATAGTTGGGTATTAAAATTTCATATTCACATGAAACAACACCACTTGGTACAGCAGGTCCACTTGCACTCGCTCGTGATCTTTTGAATGATGGTCAACCATTCTTTGTATTGAACAGTGATATTATTTGCGATTTCCCATTTGGTGATCTCTTGGCATTCCACAAAGCACACGGTAAAGAGGGTACTATCATGGTCACCAAGGTAGAGGAGCCATCGAAATATGGTGTCGTTGTTTATAAAGAAGATGATGGTGCAATTCAAAAGTTTGTAGAGAAACCACAGCAATATGTGGGTAACAAGATTAATGCCGGTATTTATATTTTCAATCCTTCAATTTTAGATAGAATAGAGGTATGTTTATTATTACAACATTAAAATTTATCTATTGGAATACAAAGAATAGAGATCAATTAATAACTAACTAACTATCTAACTATCTATATTTTATAGCCAAGACCAACATCTATTGAAAAAGAGATTTTCCCAAAGATGGCAGAGGAAGGTGATTTATATTGTATGCCACTCGATGGTTTTTGGATGGATGTAGGACAACCAAAGGACTTTTTATCTGGTATGGGATTGTATTTGAATTCTTTGAAACAGAAGGCACCAGAGAGACTTGCCACTGGTCCAGGTATTATTGGTCCAGTGCTCGTCGATGAGACTGCCACCATCAAACCGGGTTGTCTGATCGGACCAAACGTAACCATCGGACCAAACTGTGTCATTGAGGAGGGTGCTCGTCTGGTCAACACCACCGTGCTGGAAGGTGCCACCGTAGGAAAGAACAGTTGGATCAAATCTACAATCATCGGTTGGGAGTCTACAATCGGAAAATGGGTCAGAATGGAGAACACCTCCGTCCTAGGAAAGGATGTTCACATTGCCGACGAACTATATATTAACGGAGGAAAGATTCTACCGCATAAATCGATTACCTCTTCCATTCCAGAACCAGAAATTATTATGTAATATCACAACAATATTTTTAAATTGCAAAAAAAAACAAAAAACAAAGAAAGAAAACAAAAGATACAAAAACAAAACAAACAATAATAAAACAAACAACTTATATTATAACAACATTAAATAAAAGCAAATATAAAATAAATAAAAAAAAAAAACTAAGTATATACAATTAAAACAAAAAAGTTAGATTAAGTTATCTTTACAAAAGACTAACTTTTTTATTTCTTTGTGCAAGTTCTCGTTCAACTTTCTTCTCTTGTAAGTCCTTTTGGAAAGTGGTGTGAATCTTTAGAATCTTTTCTCTGGTTTCAATCTTGTTGACGTGATCTTTCATTTTCTCTTCGAGGAGCTCACGTCTCTTCTTGATACCGGAGGATTCGAACCAGTTGCTCGATGCCAACTCCTTGAGTTTGATCAGTTCCTCTTCAACTTTATTGAGTTTTACCAGTTCCTCTTCGATTCTCGATTTCTGTGCAAAGATATCCATACCGACACGGAACTCCATGTCCTCGACCATCTGCTTGAATGCCGATTTATAGAGTGGCGAGTAGGCGGTGACCATTCGTTCGTTGTCCGTCTGTTGGAAGCTGAGCAAATCCGATTGAATCAGATTGTTCAACGATGTTTCATCGCCCATGAACACATTGAAGAGAAGATCGTCGTAACTGACCATATCGGATTCAGCAATCTTCTTGATTGTCTCCCAAATCTGTGGTCTCGTCCATTTGAGTGAGGATTTCTCTTTCTCCCCTTTGCCTTTGGTGTCGGTTCTCTTTGACAAACCGAAACCTTCGGCTCTGATTTCACCCACGGTCTTGGCAATCATCGATCGCAGTACCACGTTGACCGGCTCGCCAGACATGACACGCTGCGAGAGGTAGTTGAGGTCAGAGTATCTTCCACCCAGAGTTTTCACAATCGTTTTGTAGTCGCCATCCTGGAGATCTCTACCTAAACGATGACGCATGTATTCCTTGGCAGACTTGGGAGGCACGTCATTCAGCTGAATCGTTGTGACTTGTCCACCACCACGATTGACCAGATACTTTTTGAGGATGTCGCCGGCAAACGGGTCGGAACTGATAAACACAACGTGTGCTTGGCTTTTCATGGTACAGGTGATGGACCATTGAATGATTGAATCCATGATGATGTTGGCTTTCTCCTTGTTTTCCATGGCGGCGATCGTTCCAAAGAATCCATCGATTACGATCAGCGGGTAAGGGAACGGTTCGTGTGGATCCTGAGGGAAGGTAGCTTCCTTTGTCTCGAGAGCCGAGTCTAGAATCTTTAGAATCTTTTGAAGTTGTCCACCGGTCGACGAATGGAATGCACCTTTTCCAGTGGGAATGAGAGCGTCTGCCCAACCGACAACATTCGAGTAGAGACCGAACGAAGGGAAGAATCCGATATCCTTTGACAGGTTCTCAATGAATTCCTCATCGTTGTTATTTACATCTTGTGAACAGTCGATCAATAGAGTATTCAATCTTCCCATGAGAGTACGATCGATAAGACTACTCTTTCCACTACCCTTTGGTGCACTGATCATAACGATCGAGTTGGGACGATAGTTGAAATGTGAATTCAAAATATCCTCTTCACTTCTAGTTTGCCATTCTTCAACCTCCTCCATTGTATATGGTTCATTAAGTTTCTCCAACATGAAATGTTTTCTAAGTGGATCGAATAATACAATAGTTAACAATGTAGCTAAAACACCAAGTAATGGAATCTATTTTAGATATTTTACAACCATATGGTTGGTTAGTTTAATATAATAGCTCTGACAAAAATATGAACAAATAAAACCATACCATAATTCTTGGATGATTTGTAAACATATCTTTAATCTTATTTATATTCTAGAATATTGAAAAAAAAGTAAATAATATTAGTATGATTTATAATCGAATATTAATATTTTGTTATCGCTCAATCAATCGTTTACCATCATTGCTTCATATTCAATAACTAAAGTTGTACCAAACTCTGGAAAGTATTTGTTGTGTAGACAATTCTTGGCAGAGACAGCACCTTCCATTCTCTTGAATTGTACAATCATGTATTTCGGTGAATCTTTTGGTAGGTTGTTTGGAAAGTACGCTTGTTTGATGTGTCCATACGGACGAAGTTGACGAAAGACATCGTCGACCGACATCTCTGCACCCTTAAAGTAGACACGCAGTGTTATACTCGGTAGTCTGCTTTCCATGTCTTCAACGAGCGGACGTCCCTGCACCAGTTTCGAACGAGCCGGTGACGATGCCAAGAAAAAGTGTTTATTCATCTCACGGAAACGCACTTCTATCTCTTGGGCGACAGACTCTAGCGTTTCATCGGGACCGGTATTGTGTTTTCTGAAATGAATGTATGCACCACCCTCCTTGATTCTCTTTTCAAACGATATGATCTCAATATTCTCTGGAAACATTGCACGAATTCTCTGGGTAATAGGTATCTTGAAAAGCAACGATCTAAAATCCAATCTAAAAATCTTTATAGGATACAAGTTATTCACCCAAACAATACCTGATATTATATGCTTTAATGATCATATTAGTTTTAATCAAATATATATGTAATCAACTTGATTAATTAATTACCTTATCTTTTTCATCTTGTTCTTGTTCTTGAGTTGAAGTAATATTGTTTACAACTTTCTTTTCGAAATCTACCTCCCAAGTTGGAGGAATATAATAATTTCTTCTATTGAGTAAATCGAATTTATTGGTATACACCGTATTGTTATTATTTAGATTGTCTTTGTTTGAATGATTTGACAATGATGAAAATGATCTTAATGTCGATCTATTGTTGTTGCTATTGAAATGGTTGGCCTTGTAGATAGAATGTGTCAAACCACCAACTATTCCTATACCAGACCGTGGTAAAGAGTTGTATATATATTGATTTAATGCTTTATTATTTATATATTTTAACATATCTTTTTATTTATTACAAAATTAATTTAATAATACAACGAATCAAAGTGTTGACTGATCATCAACTTATGCTTAAATTAATTCGGAAAATAAAAGTTTTAATAATTAAAAACAAACAGTCATCTTTTTTTGATGACCAAAACAATCTTTTTTTTTCTGTTTTTATTTGAGTTTATATACAAATTACGTCATTTTCATTGTTATTATTATTATTTTGCTGTGAATTATAATTGTTTAATGATTGACTATTATTATTATTATTATTATTGTTGTTATTGTTGTTATTCTTTGAAATTGCAATTGTGATATCACGATTGAGTGATTCAATTGGTTGTGCAAAACTATTTCTATAGGATGGATTGTTGTTGATGTGTAACAGTTCTTCAAGATCTGTATCTTGTATTCTATTGGTCATCAGTTCGTCAAAGAGTTGTGGTGAAGGATCGGTGATAACTTTTACTCTTAGAATGGTTTGCATGTACAACAGGTAATAGTCAATGAGTGTGGTATCCATATGTTCACACTTTAACAGATTACTCGAAATATAGTAGTGTGAGATTGTTGATTTCCTTTTCATTCCAAAGTCAATATAGTCATTCATCATCTGATTGATCTTGATATCCAATTCATCTTTCAGGTCGTTGATACCAGTAATAACCAATGTGATATTATTATTATAGTTAAAATTATTGATATTTTGAGTGTTTCTTTGTTGAATAGCAGTTTGAACTCTTGACCTATATTGATCGGAAACAATAAACTCTTTCAGAAACTCAATGTCCAAGAATAAAATTGATTTCTGAGTTGTAGGTATATTGTTGTTGTTTGTCGATAGTTTGTTCATGAATGGATTCTGTTTGACGGCACTGTTCAGTAGCCGACCAGAAATCACCATACGTTCGTTACTAGTCCAGCTTTCACTCAACAACGATGCAAACATTGAAATGAAATTGAGTGTTTCGAAACTGGATTGTGTTTTCACCAAATGAAACTCTTCGCTTGCCACCAGTTTGTCGAGTGACTTTTCAATGTCTTCGATTGGACGCGCACCACTATAGGTGTGTTTCGAACCTTCGAGTACATAGAACATTCCACCGGCATTGAGTATCTCTACAGAGAGTGTACGGAATCGCTTGAATTTGTTATCGTAGAGCAAGCTCTCCACATCGTTCCAGGTGATTCGCTCAACGACAAACGGAAACAAATTCAAATTGTCCATAGTGAAATTCATCAGGTTTTGCTGCGTCGTCGTAAAGAGAAAGTCACCGAGAGCAAACTTCTTGTAGACAGCGGTGATCTGCATTTCCTCGAGTGGCTTCTCGAATGCCGTCCTGTTCTTTGCGCTGTTGGTATCGCTGAGGATACTCACGTATTTCTGTGTCAGTTTCGGTACCAGGCTGTTTGTCTTGACAAACTTGGTTCGCTCGAATGAAAAGTCGTGCATCAACTTGCCAATGTTCTTGCCGAGCGCCGTCTGGTAATAGAGTTCACCATCGGCAGCAATAAGGTTGCGCTCCACCAAGCCAGACAGCCGTTGTTTAAAACTACCAAACTCTTGCGATTTCAAGTCGTATCCACAGAATCCCTGAGAGTATGAGATGACATCACGCTCCGACAGTCTCTTATTGTTCTGAATGGAGACTGCCGACATACAAGCGAACCAAACCGATTGAAATATAGGAAACATAACATCGTCATAGATTAAATCTTCATTATCGCTACCAATCATCATACTATCATTGTCATTGTCATCATCTAAATTCATATCGTCACTAATTCTAATAATACTACTATTGTTGTTGTTGTAGGTAATATGATTACTATTAACTAAATCTAAAGCAAATGGTTGCTGTTGTGAACGATTCAATATTGAAACTCTTGGAATAATTGGAACATTTCTATTTGGAAACAACTTTAACCATTTGTTGTTCTCTGCTTCTATTTGATGAAGTTTCTCTAGTAATACCTGATCTGTACTATTCAATATGGTACCATTTCTCATTATGACTTCAAAGGTGACGACTTCTCTCGTTGGCAAAGGTATATTGTATACTCTCCTAATGAAATGTTCAATAGGATCATCTTTATCCCTATCGAATCTACAATACTCTTGATATTGTAATTTCAACTTTTTTAAATCAACTAAAAAATAATGTTGTAAAAGTACAATGTTGTATTAATTAATTATGTTGTTCGAAGAGTATAAACCATTTAATAAAAATAATAATAAAAAAAGAGAACATACCTACTTTTTTTAAGATATTGTTTAATTTGTAATAGATTTCCCTGTAGCGAGATAGGAGGAATTGATTCATTTTCAATTAGCTCTCTAATTGATGTCATTAAATTGATATATTTCGTTTTAATCAATGAAATATCTATGTAATTAATATTTTCATTATTTATATTTTTATTGGTGGATGTGTTGTTTACTTGTTGATGTTGTTTTTGAAGTTGTCTTAGTTCATCTAGTTGTTTATATAACATTGCAAGTAGTATTGGATTCGATACAGATTCAATGATATCATTGTCGTTGAATGAATGTTCACCGATCAGTTGATCGGTGTTCACAGACAATCTCGTATTATTATGATAATAGTAGTCTTTCTTTTTAATCTGATTCTTGAACAACACTGATACTCTATCATTCCTATTGAATGCAATAGATTTCACCAGATACTCTAAATTTGGTTTATCATATAATGTATGATCTCTTATCTTTAGATTTATCATTATTATTTATTTCTACACCTAACAAACTAACAAACAAAACAAAACAAAACAAACTATCTATTTACAAGCATAAAACAACAACAAACAAATTTAATATGAATATAAATGTCTTACAAACAATGACAGCAACCACACACTTTAAATTCTAACGCTTAAAAAAACATATAAATGGACAGATATTTTTGATTTTTTTATCGACAATTAAAATAAAAAGTATTCAGAAGATTCGGATCTTTAAGTGAATTCATTTGCCTTTGCTTTTTTATTGAAACTAAAGTACAGCAGCAAACAATACAATTGTGTTTTATTTATTTATTTATATAGTTTGCATATATATATAAATTGATAAATAATACTTTTGTTTTTTTTTTTTTGTAAATAGTAATAATAATAATAAAATGGTTAACTCTAGATTTACAAAGAAACAATTGATATTGTTATTCATTTTATTTGCTGCAATATCTTTAATGTTTGTAGAGTTTCAACAACAAAATACAATTACCAATTCATCAAATTCATTTTCCACCTCTCACTATGAACAACCAATAGATGAAAATTATGAAAATGAAAATAATAATAAATTAGATTTGTTAAATAATAAAAAATACAAAAAAGATAATAAATTAGATAATAATAATAATAATAATAATAATGATAATAATAATGATATTGATGATAATGAATTTAAAGATAATTCATTCTTTGATCAAAGAAATAAAGGACCATTTGATATTACAAGAGATGAATTAAATAATACAGATTCTGATACGAATATTAAATACCAATCAAGTAGTGGAAATAGTGGAAGTAGTAGCAGTAGTAATAGTATAAATATAATCAATAGAGATAGTGATAATCAAGATTCAGGTGTAGATATAGATTTTCCAAATTTAAATAATAAAAATGATGAAAATAGTGAGGATAGTGAAGAATTTAATAAAAACAACAATAATAAACATGTTGTTTCTACAGCCACTCCAAAAGTTGATGTCATAGGAATGAAACGAAAGAGTGCTTATCAGGAGAAAAAAGAGAGAGAAAGACTGAGTAGAGTTGAAGAGTTGCGATTGTTGGATCGTGTCATCGTAGAGTACAGAAAGGAACGTATCTTGATCGAAGAGAACACTCTCGAAGATCCAGAGTGGAAGGAGAACTTTGGTTATGTCGCATGTCCAAACTACACTTGGTACCAAACTCCCAGTGAATCCGATTGGCTAGCGCTATTCGAAGATCCGACTTGGAAGAGCAACCGTTCACTCAACCCATTCTACTTGCCGAAACCACATATTTTCATCCACATTCCAAAGACCGCCGGTACCAGTCTGGTGGAGCTGTTCAAGGCGAATGAGATAGCGGAACGATTGTATCACACTATTTCACATCCTCAGATTCAAGATATCCCGGGATTGGCAAGCAAAACATCGATATTTGGACACATTCACTTTGGATTGCATCTTTACTACGAGGACACCGATCCTAGTTTGGTGGCAGAGAGACCCGATGGTTTGATAAAATACAGCTATCTGACTTGGTTTAGAGATCCGGTCGATAGAATTATATCACATTACTTCTTCCTCAGAGACAGTAGAGATCATCCTGCACACGGTATATCAATGATATATAACATTTCAGAGTGGATCGAAAAGTCACCGATTGGCGACAACGAACAGACTCGAAGAATTCTTGGATCCAGTAGAAATGAAAAGTTCACAGATGAATCGATAGAAATTGCTTTACATCATTTGAAATAGTATGATATTCATAAATTATTATAATTTATCTTTTTTGAAAAGTCAAAGAAAGAGAGAAAGAAAGAAAACTAACATTTTTTTAAAACTTTTATAGCTCAATGAAATTTGTTGGATTGACAGAGAGATTCGATGAATCAGTGGTTTTGATGTCACATTTCACAGGATTTAAAAATATTAGCTTCCCAAAGACAAATATTGGAAAACAGAGAACCAAGGTTGATGTTCCAGACGAAATAAGAAGATTAATTGCTGAAAAGAATTGGATGGATGTCATCATTTACAACCGAGCAAAAGAAATCTTTGAAAAACAAATTGATATGATTGGAAGAGATTTTATCAATGCTGAAGTCGATTACTATAGATCTATCCAAATCGACAGTTAAAATATAATTTTTTTTAAAGTTTATTAAAATAAAGTAAAACAAAGAAATATTTAAATAGTTAGGTGGAAAGGTTTGAGTTACAAAAAAAAAACATTAATCAAAAAAATCTATAGATCTGAAAAACATCAGCAAACTCTGGGTGGACCATTACTCTTTTATGTAAGAAAAATTGTATGATTTTTTTTGGGCAGATTTTATTCTAATTTAAAAATTCAATTGTTTGATTAAATATTATATGGATTTACCAGAGTTCAAACTATCAATTTTTTTGTAATCCAGATTTTCTGTTTATCTAAAAAATCACATTTGCAACTAAATATGGATTGAACTGTTCAACAGTGAAATGATATCTTTAAGATTTGATTTTCTACTCAATTTTATTAAAGAATGTTGAGTAGTAAAAAGAAGAAATTATTATTTTTTATATTTTTTGTATCTATATCTTTGACTTTATTAGAATTTATATCTCGCCCCAAATCAATAAAGATTGAAAATGAAAATCCTTATAAAGATAAAAATAATTTAAAGTATCCTCTTGAAAAAGAAATAAATAAAGAAAATAAGTTAATATATGATATTAAAGGAAGGGATGTTGAAAATAGATTGAGTAATGAAAAAGATTCTAGTATTAAACTAGAAATTAGAGGTAAATATCAAAAATTGATATAATTTTTTAGAAGAAATTAAATTTTAACTTTTATTTAATTAATAGTCTTAAATGAATATACTAGAATGGATATTGAAAATGAATTTCAAATTCGAAAAGAAAAAGAAAGATTGGGAAGGGAAGAAGAAATCAATTTATTCAAGAAAGTAATTATAGAGTATAGAAAAGAAAGAATATTATTTGAACAGAAAACACTAGAGAATCCACTTTGGATAGAGATGGTTGGATATGTAGCACTTCCAAATCATACACGGTACCGACCACCAAAAGATTCAGAGTGGGAGTCGTTGATTAAAGATCCATCTTGGAAGGTTGATTCTTCTTTAAATCCCTTTTACCTTCCAAAACCACATCTATTCATTCACATTCCAAAGACTGGAGGTACAAGTTTAGTTGAGTTGTTCAAAGCCAATGAAGAACCAGAGAAGTTACTACATTCTACCAATCCTCAAATTTTCAATGTCCCAGGATTAACAAAGAAGCAGTCAATATTTGGACATATTTTTTTTGGAGTTCATTTATATTTCAAAGAAAGTGTAGATTCATTAGTAGTTCCAGAAAGAAAAGATGGATTGATAAAGTACAGTTATTTGACTTGGTTTAGAGACCCTGTAGAAAGAGTAATATCCAACTACTACTTCCTCAGAGATAGCAAAAGACATCCAGAGCATGCTTTGGCAACAGTACATACTTTAAAAGAATGGATAGAAATTTCACCGATTGCAGACAATGAACAAGCTAGAAGAATTATTGGATGTGGTAGAGGTGATAAATTTAGCGATGAATCAATAGAAATTGCTTTACATCATTTGAAATAGTATGATAAGATTTTTAAAAAAAAATATTATCATTTAAAAACTAATGAAGGTTATTTTTAAAACTTTTTTATAGTTCTATTAAATTTGTTGGATTGACAGAGAGATTCGATGAATCAGTGGTTTTGATGTCACATTTCACAGGATTTAAAAATATTAGCTTCCCAAAGACAAATATTGGAAAACAGAGAGTTGTAGTTGAAGTTCAAGAGGATGAGAGAAGATTAATTGCTGAAAAGAATTGGATGGATGTCATCATTTACAACCGAGCAAAAGAAATCTTTGAAAAACAAATTGATATGATTGGAAGAGATTTTATCAATGCTGAAGTCGATTATTATAAATCGATTAATAATCTTTTATAAATCATCATTCACATCCACAAAAAGTTTGTGGACAATTGTTGTATCAAATAAAAAGACTCAGCAGTTGTTATTTTTTAAAAGTTTATTTAGTTGTATTTTATTTTAAGTTATATTATATTGAAAACAATGAAAAAAAAGGTGGAGTTGCTAGCTATCTTTGGAGAAAAGCTTTACTAGTAGGTGATCGATCTATTTACTCTTTTGATTTTTTGGATGATGATTTCTTCTCTTCCTTCTTATCCTTCTTTGATGATGACTTCTTCTCTTCCTTCTCCTCCTTCTTATCCTTCTTTGATGATGATTTCTTTTCTTCCTTCTCTTCCTTCTCTTCCTTCTTCTTTTTCTTTGGCTTTTCGTCGACCTCCATGGCGTCTTCCTTCTTTTCCTTCTTGTCCTTCTTTGATGAGGATTTCTTCTCTTCCTTCTCCTCTTTCTTCTCCTTCTTCTCCTCCTTTTCAACCTTTTGTTTCTTTGAGGATGACTTCTTTGATGGTTTCTCTTCTACCTCATCCATATCGTCTGCTGAACGTTTATTTGACTCGGAAAAATCTTTAAAAATAAAATTAAAGTAAATTAATGTTAGATATATATGATGAATTATAATATTATGTTTTAAATAATTACCTTTTTCAACTTCTTTAATAACTTCTCTCATAACATCTAAATTTCTCTTTGGAGAAACACCGCTGGTGAAGAACTCTAATCTGTCATCAACTTGTTTCTTTAATGTCAAACCAAACTTGTCAGTTGGATTCTCAGAGAAACAATCGATTCTGGTGGCAATTGATACTTTATTTGCGAGACATCTGGAAATTCTACCTTTATTCTTTGGTGTTGCTTTAGAGATGAAACCAGATTTATAAATAATACCATACTTTGGAGTCTTTCCACGAACTTTGATAGCTCTATAATTATTTAATTAAAAAAAAAAAATAAGAAAATAGAAAATGAAAAATATAAATATTATTAATAATTAATTATATATATATTAAATTATAATAAATATTAGTTTACCTGAATAAAGCTTTCTCAGCACCAAGAATTTGAACGGTGGAAGCTGGATATTTGGCGAGATTGGTGAGTGAACCGGCACGGGCAATCAATTGAGCACCAACACGGTCACCAATGAGGGTTTGGAGATTTGGAGCGATGTCACGCATCTTCTTGGTGAGATATTGCTCGAGGGAGTCACGGTACTCGTGGAGCGAGATGACACGATCGGCAAAATGTATAATTGATTCCAAATCGATGGTGGAGATGTCGGTACCCATAGAGGACTTTCCGGCACTGAAAATGTCTTTGGCGAGTTGTTCGTCGTCACCGACGATCTTCTTGATGTCATCGATCATCTCTTCGTTCAAGGAGGTCTTGTTCTCGATCAACTTGACCAAACGTGCGAAATGAATGTTCTCCTTGACGATCTTTATCAACTCTGGGAAATGCCATGCGTACCACTCACGGACACGCATATGGAATGTATTGAGATCTTTGTCCAATTGCTCCAAAGTGCTGATGGCTTGAATAATCATATTGTCGACCTTGTGAACGTTGAACTTTACCTTGGATCTAGAGTAACTGTGACCAAGACCAAGTTGTGCTTTAACTAAATCTCTATCCTTCAATTTAGTGAATGAATTGACATGTAATCTAATACAACGTAATACTTCCTATAAATCAATTGTTTATTATAATTATTATATTAGTTTACTATTCGTTTTGTTATTCGTTTCATATAAATTTTTACTTACATGTGTGAGAGCGTTGGAAATACAGTTGATAGCGGTTGACTCTTGGATGGAAGCAGCCAATTTATTGTCAGAGACACCGAGTACGACACCCGATGATTTCTTCAAGGTTTGTTTGAGGAAAGACTTGAGAGAGTCAGTCAACATTCCTTCAGAGATGGAATTGATGTTTTCGAGAGCCTCTTGTGCCGATGTGAATGGCAACTCACCGATCAACTTGGCAGACTTTGAGAACTTGTCAAAATCTTGCATCGATTTCTGTACGGAAGCATTTTGAATTTGCTCGGTTTCGCTCAAACTGAAGATATTGAATCCAGTCGATGTTTCAAACAAGATATGTGTGGCCATTGCTTTACTTTCTTTTTTGATCTAATTATTATAAATGTTTTCGAAACTACTGACAAAAATCTTGATTCTATTCAAACTCTATTACTATTAATTTAAAATATATTTAATTTAAAAATAATAATATAATATATAAATAGTATAAATATATATATATATTTAAAAGTGAGAATAAGTGGGAGCTGTGAAACAAAGGTTCGAATCAAAAAAAAAAAATAATAATATTAACAATTTCTTATTTTATTTTAAAAATTATTTTTGACGAGTAAAAACAATCGTGCGTTTTTTCGACAATAAAAAAAAAAAAAAATGAAAAAAAATATTTTTTCCTCTCTCTCTTTGGACTTGTAAAAATTAAAAAAGAACTTCCGGAATCATTTTTTTAAAAGCACATCATCACACTATTATTAATAAATAACATATTTGTTTTTTTTTTTTACAACCACAACTACTGTTTTATTTATTTTTACATTATTAATATATTCAATTTCAGATTTTTTTATTATTTTAAAATCAACACTTTAAATTAGCATTAGTTTAAATATTTATTTATTATAGTTTTATATTTACACATAAAAGATAAAGAAAAATGACAGAACAAAAACAACATTATAGAGGAAAGATTGATAAGTTGAGTTCAGAAGTTGTAGATTCAAATCCATATAGTAGACTTATGGCTTTGAAAAAGATGGGTATTGTTAATAACTATGAGGTAAATTAAATAAACATCTATTTAGTAAAACAAAGTTGTCATTTGACTTTTTATTGACTATATTCTTTTTTGATAATAATAATATGATGATGATTGATAATTTGATTTAATCTTAGGATATTAGAAATAAAAGTGTTGTAATTGTTGGTCTTGGTGGTATTGGTAGTGTAGCAGCGGAAATGTTGACAAGATGTGGTGTTGGAAAGTTATTGTTGTTTGATTATGATACCGTTGAGATTGCCAATATGAATAGATTGTTCTTCAGACCGGAGCAAGCCGGTATGACAAAGACAAAGGCTGCAATGGAGACTCTACAATCGATCAATCCAGATGTCGAATTTGAAACATACAACTATAATATTACTACTCTCGATAACTTTAATCATTTCCAAGAGCGTATTAAATGCGGTGGTATCGCTGAGGGTTCGCCAGTGAGCTTGGTACTCGGTTGCGTCGATAACTTTGAGGCAAGAGTCGCTATCAATCAAGCTTGTTTGGAGTTGAATATGGAGTGGATGGAGTCTGGTGTCTCGGAGAATGCCATCTCTGGACACATCCAATTCATCAAACCCGGTGAAACCGCTTGTTTCCAGTGTGTTCCACCATTGATTGTTGCTAGTGGTATCGACGAGCGTACACTCAAGCGTGAGGGTGTCTGCGCAGCATCGCTACCGACCACCATGGGTATCGTCGCCGGTATGTTGGTACAAAGCGCACTGAAGTACTTGCTTGGATTCGGTGAGGCATCGAATCTACTCGGTTACAATGCACTCCAAGACTACTTCCCAAAGGACACTATCCGTCCCAATCCAGAGTGTGTCAACAGCTTCTGTGTAAAACTACAAGCAGCCTATCAAGAGTACCTAAAGAACAAACCTGTAGAAATCAAACCAGTCGAAGAAATTGTAAAACCATCCACTGAGAATGAATGGGGAATTGAATTAATTGAAGAAGAAGTTGTACCAACACCAACAACAAAACCAACTCAACAACCAAGTAAAGGAATCGAATTTGCATATGAAACAACACCAACTGTTGATGTAACTATATAACAAATTATTATTAATTTATCAATAACTTTATTTATATTAATATAATATTATCTTTATTATTTTTTTAGTTATCAAAAGAAACAACAGTTCAAACAAATGAATCAACAAGTCTTTCTGATTTAATGGCAAAATTAAAATACAATAGTAATAAAATAAAATAAAAATCATAATTGTTTTAAACATTTATATATATATATATATATAAGTACTAAATAATATTTATTTACAAACTGTTCGGAGTCTGAAAAATAACTATTGATTATTTTCTTGCTTTAGTTTTACCAAATTTAGCTAAATCCTTTGGAGTGACTTCAACACCATTGAGGAACTTGAGATTGGTTTGAATCTTTGAGTTTGTTAGTTTCTTAAAGAATCTGATTCTGTCTTTCTCGGTGTCTTTATCGTAACAAGAGTTCTCTTCGATGAATAGAGTCTCTACATTGAGTAGATCAATAATTTTACAGAGCATTGCAAGATCTTTAAATTTGTTGTTTCGAAGATCGAGTGCCTTCAGTGACTGGAGATGGTGGATAGCGCTCTCCTTAAGATTACTATCGGTGATAGAGTTGTCAGAGAGATTCAGCACGACAAGTTGTGGTAGTTTGTTGAAGAAGAGCGACGACAAACCACAACCACGTAGGTCAATCTCTGTGAGCGTAGAGTACTCGAGACTGGAGGCACGTCTTAGAAGTGCAATGTTGAAGAGATTCTCTTTTCTATCGATCGAAGAGTCGGCTTTAGTGGAGTTGATCGATGATTCGTAGATCTCCTCCGGTGTGATCTCACTGACATCCAAAACAGAGAGTGGATACTTGTGTGTCTGATAGATTGGTGGTAGTAAGCATAGGAACTTTACGCGATAGTTGTTAGAGTTCTTTGTGAATGGATTACCAAAGATACCCAAAACTTGAAGATTTGGCATTTGTAGAATATGTGTTTTTACATCTTCAGCCGATGCCAATTCATTATGACGAATATCCAATGCCTAGTATTAAGTTAACAAATGGAGAGATTAATATTTTTTTCAAAAAAAAAAAAAAAACAACATTAACATTATTATGATTGTTAATACTTACAAAAAGTTCAGTTAACTTTACAAGTGAATGTAAATTATCTAAGGATTTAAATCTATTGTTTGGTAACAATAATGTTTTCAAATTTACATATGGTGATACATCTAAATACTCTAATGCACAATCACATAACTCTAAATTGACCAACTTTAAATTGTATACAGTTAAAAAGAAGTTGTAAGTATATATATTTGTTGATTGAATAGCTAGCTGGTTGGTTAACTTTTTAGACTTACAGTATGATCATATAAATTAATTGATTTAATTCCTGTGATATAGGCTAGCTTAAATTGTTCGGCATCTTTGAGTGCACCTCCAACCAACTTCCAACCTTCGACTTTATCGTATATGGTGATTTCGGTATCAATGACTTTGAGTGGTGCATCGATTTGCTTCATCGAGTGCATCAAACCAATCAGTTGTAGACGATCTTGTGGTGACTTCATGTTTGGATTGCCGCGAATGGCAAAGATCTCGAGATTCGATAGGTTATCGAGTATCTGTGCAATGATTGGCAGCGGTGTTTGAATGTGGTTATTTACAAATGACAATCGCTTCAACAGCCTTAGATTCTGCAATCCAATGTTGCTTATATCAGTTAGTTTGTTGTTTGTCAAATCCAATTCTGTAACATTGACCAAAAAATGAAAAGTTGACAGCATCCGACACCAAGTTCCAATCTCTCAGTCTTCTCAAACATGTAATCTGGACGGGATCATATTGTTTGCCAATCTCTACTTGATCCGGATGAATTCCCCTGTTAAAGTGCATCGTACAGTTGACGGTAAGAGACAAAAAGAAACGATACTTTTCAACTACTTCAGTTGGGTATCCAGCATGTGCATATGCATCAACTCTTTCATTAAAGTTGATTGTTGTCTACACAGAAAAAAGATATTAGCTATCATATTATTATTTAATATTGATTATTCTCCAACTTACACTGTCGATTAATAATAGATTTCTATTCTTTGGAATAAGTTGTTTGAGTATGGATGCACGATATTCACGTGATCCAGATAATCTTGGATGTGTGTTCTTGTTTGAAACGTGGAAGGAGAATGACTCTAGTGTTTCGGTGTTGGCCAATTGCTGTAGGACTGCATTGGTGTCTAGATCTGGATTGTCGTTGAGATAGAGAATTCTAAGATGTTTGAGGTGTTGTAGACCTGTGAATGAAGTCAGCTGGTTACCGGAAAAGTCGACAACCTGTGCATTTAAAAACATGGAGACATCGCAAAGCGCGAGATTCAACCGAGGGAATGTCACTGATTTCACCAACGACAAATAGTCGGGAATGGTTTGGAGTTGTTTGTGACCGAATCGCTCGATCAACAGAATCTTCCAACGGAAGATCGACGCTGAATTTGGATTGGTCGGTTCGTGCACTTCGATCGCCTTGATACGCTCCTCCTTGGTGATCGGTGTGTCGTCGATCTGCACCAGACCAATCATACGGTTGGTTCCTTTGAGGTTGCGGGTGATGTAAATGAGTCGCTGACGATAGGCATCCATACGAATGTTGTCATTCAAATTGACGAACCTCATCGATGGTGTCAACTCAAAGATGTTGATCATGTCCTGGCGGTTCAGCAGCTGATTGTTTCGGAAGCTGCAGTAAAAGAGTTGTGCGCACTTCTCCATGCCAGATTTGGAGATGTCGGTGAGCAAATTCGAGCTGAGATCGAGGTGTTGCAAGTTTGGAAAGTTTCCAACGTAAAAGAATTTCAACATTGAGTTTTGGAGTACGAGATGCACGATGTTCTGTGGTGACCAGCCAGCTTGCACCGGACGGAGTGTACGCACCTCCGCCAGATTATCGAGGTACAATTGCCAACGAATCGTATCGATCTGTGACTTTTGCTCGAAGGAGCCATACATCATGATACCCTTGACTCGCTCATCGACACTCAACTGCTTCTGACTGATCGTTTCCAATACCAACAGCTTTGCACACAATCTCAACTGATAATCATCTCTACATATTGGATTTCCCAAAAGATTGAATACCTCCAAATTCAATGAATACTTTGTAATCTTTCTAATTGATCTAAATGTTTTAATTCTATTTTGTGATAAATCACTAAATATATAATAATATTTAACTTAATATTAATATCGATTTTTTAAATATATTATTAATTAATAATAATAATAATAATATGACATACCAAAATCTTAAATTTGGGAATCTAGCATTTTTACCAATTCCACCAATTCCAACATTCTTTAAAATGAGTGTTTCAACTAGTGGACATAAAGTCAACTAAATTTAGTTGAAAAAGATAACATGTTAATAATGATGATTAATTTGATAAATAAAACCATTACTAGTACTACTTACTCTTTTCCATAGTTGTTTCTTTGTTTTATTGTTTAAAGGATAATCGACAATACATATATAGGTTAGGAGTGAGAGGTTGAAAGCCGATGAGTTTAGATCCTGGTAGGTTAGAACTTTCTCTTGTGGCGGTGTCTGGTTGAATGTTCTCATTGGGTTGCCCTTGCCAACGAGGAATCTTGGCTTGATGTCTTGTACTGCGGGTTGTGCGCGACGAGTGTTTAGATCAATCTGGTCGAATCCATAGGGATGCATACCCTCCTGTGGTTCTTGGATGATCGGCAGCTCCGTCTCTGGCACGACGGCATTCGGCACCGGGTAGGTCTCCTCGATCTCCTCGTGATAGAAAGAGAACGGTGCACTCGAGTACTCGGTGGTTGGCTGATTGAACAGATCCTTGTTCATGCCGACCTGTGGCAGTGCAGGTGGATACACCACAGGACTACTGAAATGCAAAACATAGTCACGCTTTCTACTCTGTTTCGGTGAAGTCTGAACAACAGCATCCTTAATCTTTACTTTTATACTATTTACTTTCTTTTCGAAATCTGTTTCACTTAGATTTTTCTCTAAATAAATAAATAAATAATAATCCAATGCAATCAAATTAATACACTTTATGAATTTAGTAATTAACAAGTCGTTTCAATTTCAAATTTACCTAAAAAATTTTTAAAATTATTCAACATTGTTTGCTCTGTTTTTTTTTTCGTTTTTGGTGTCGCTCTGCTTTGATCACTGCAGATATGTATATTGGTTGGTTTCTCTGTATTTATTTCTGTTTTGTTTTATCTAATTATAATGATGATATACTAACTAACTAACTACTAACTAAACTAACTCTACTCTATAATTATTAATTAACAAACTATCATTAACTACTTTTAATTATTATTATTATTCTAATAAAAAAAAATAGAGATATTATTTATTTATTTGAAAAATAGATAAAGATATGATATAATACAATAAAATGATTCTAATATTACTACTACTTAAAAAGAGTAATCAAAGATAGATAATTATGATTTGTTTGGTTTAAGTAATTTAAGAAACTCAAAAAACAAAGAATAAACTAAACAATCAAAAATAAATTAATTAAAAATAAGTTTTGATGGTGAAAAAAAACAAAAAAAAAAAAAAAACAAATCATTAATCAAAAAAAAACTACATCAAGTGTGAAAATGTGGTTATAATTTAAAACAACCTTCTTTTAAAATCAATGAAAAAAAAAAAAAAAAGAAATACAATGGTAAAAAAACTTAAAAGACCCAAACAATAATTTATTTACATTAGAAGGTTTTTTTGACTGTTCGTAGTCGTGTAGAACAATTATTTCAACTAAAATATCGCAAATATGATAAGAAAACAAAAACATTTAAGATTATCATATAATCGATCGTTAAATGAAAGGTGCAGGTGTGGGCGCAGTTAACTCGAAATCAAATCGATCTATGCCAAAAAAAATACATTTTTTTTTAAATAAAAATTGTTTTCACATCTTTTGCGTTTTGTTCTGTTGGGCAATATGGACATTTAAATTTACTGTGAAATAGTAGTAGTAATTAGTAATTATGAAATTGAATATATATTTTTTTACTTAACAACATACCCAGATGCACCTTTAATTAATTTGGTCATTGAATTCTTTGAGAGTAGATGTCCACATTGAAGAAGAACGGGTGGATTGTTTTTAGTGCTTTGTTCACGTGACACTGGACATGAGAAGATCGAGTGATATTTGTAGCGTTGATCGACGTTGACCTCGACGGTGAGTGACTCGTCGTTGACGTCGCGCAACACTGAGAATGTTGAGAGTTTGATAAAGGTGGGCAGTGCCTTCATACCGACGGTGACAGTGATGAACAGTGGCGACTCTTGTGGTAGTCCCATCAGAGTGAAGCTATCCTTTGAGAAGCAACTCTTGATGTCTCGCCACTGATTGTCAATCGAGCGCTCATTGAATATACTGGCATACGGTGAACTCTCTAGCCTGTCGGCATAGATAAACGATCCCATCAACGTTTGAATATCTTTCATCTTGTGTCCACTGAACTGATTAAAGTGCTTCCTAGCATAGACGAGAGCATCCTGACGCTTATTCGTCGACATCAAATGAATGAATTGCAATCGATGTAATTTAAACTCCAAATATGAATCCAACTTTGAAAGTTGTAACTTTTTATGTTTACACCAACTTTTCAGTTAATAATTATTAACATTTAATGTTTAGTTTGTTTGTTTGTTAGTTTATTTGAATATTGATATTCGTGATGATGAATAATAAGTATTATTATTATTATTATTATTAATTACTTACTTTATTGCAGGTTGTAAATCTTTTCTATCGATTGAATTCAATATGTCGTGATGATCTACAAATTTCGATTTGAGTTGATCGTTGGCATTCGAGTCTAGGTGCATCTCCTCAGAGAAGATATCACCAATATCAAAGCGTCCCTCTCTGTAGAGATGATTGAGTATCAGCTGGTTCAGTGTATTGTTGTCGAAATCGATATCTTTTGTCGATTGTTCAATGTCGGATCGTACACACTTGTCAATCGACTTGCCCATCTTTGAAATGGGTGCATGTAATTCTTTGTGTTCAGACTGCATCTTTAAACATAACTTTGATTCCGATATAGTTTTATGAAGGTTATTTATAATCATTGGTAACATTGTATTACTACTATTATTATTATTATTACTATTATTATTGTTATTATTATTATTATCATTATCAATACTCATTGTATTATTACTACTACTATCAGATTCTACATTTGATAGTAATTGTAATTGATTCTTTGATGAGTTCAATGTTGAAATGATAGTATCTATATCTTTGATTGTTTTTGACATTGTAGTCTTTTGCTTCTTTGCTATTCTACCTATATTATCCTCCAATTGGTCAAAGTCAATTCTATTTCCACCATTCCCTCCATTGCCACTTCCTGTATCCATTTCTGACATGTCTTTACTATTTACTTTTTATATATATTAAATACTAAAACTACAAATTAACAAAATAAAACACAAAACAAAATAAAACTAAACAATAATATGAACTAACTATATACAAACTTATTTACAAATTATTTATTATGAATTAGAAATGTTAAATTAACGTTTTTTTTTTGGTATTGAAGATTAATTTTAATAATTAAAATTTTTTATTTAATGTGAAAAATATGAAGTTTACTTAATAAATATACATCAAAAAATAAAATATCATTTTATATGCATTAACATCAATGAATCATACGAGTCACAGTATAAAATTAATAATCATTTAAGTTTATTTAACCAATAAAATAACTAAATATTTCTTGAATCTCACATTCTATTATGATAGAGTTTACATCTTTTAACTTTTAGGTAAATCTTATCAATATACAAATTATATATTCTTATTATAAAACAACTCAAATTTATAAAGTATGAAAGATTCAATCAAAATCTAAAATGGTAATACCATCATCATTATTGAAATAATAGTTATAGTATGATTGAGGAATTTAAATAAATATATTTTTTTTTTTTTTTATTTATTCTAATTTATTATTTTTTTATTTTTTTATTTTTTTTCTAAGTTTGTTGTCTATTAATACACAGGAGCAGAGCAATGGGTTGGGTTTTAAGAGAGTGGAGAGGTGTTTTAAATATGATTGAAAAAAAAAGAATGAAGATTGGGAAAAAAAGTAGTCTAAAAAAAAAATATAAATAATTATTATTATTATAGTTGGAATGAAAAAAAAAAAAAAAAGGATTTGGGAAAAGCTATATAATGTCAAGTTTGTGTGAGTTTGGTTGTTTTGGAGGTTGGTTGGGTTGTAAAGGTGTTGTATCTTTTTTTTTTTTTGTTTGTTTCCTTTCTTTTCTTTCTTTTTGAAGAATTGTTGATTGTTATTTGTTGTTGTTATTATTATTATTATTATTGGATTGTTGTTGTTTTAATTGTTTATCTTTTTAAGAGTTTCTTTTCTTTTTTTTTTTTTTGTTGTTTGTGCTTAAGTGGTGGTGGTTACCTTAGAAGTGCTCCAATGCCTGACTAAGAATGGTTTGTCGTACGGCTTTGAATACAAATTTAATGTTTTCTGTATCGACGGCACAGGTGGCGTGGGTGTAAATGGTACGAGGTGATGGTCCTTGGGCGAGGTACTGCGATTGGATAAACATGGCTGCGTCTTTATATTTGTTGGGACCGGTATATTCAGAGAAACACGACTGTAGTGGTACACGCTTTAGCTTTTCCTTGAAGAGATCCTTCTTATTCAGGAAGAGTACGATCGGTGTATCTTTAAAGTAGTCGCAATTAACAATCTCTTTGAAGAGAGCCAGCGACTCTCTGGTACGGTTTACAGTCTCATCTTCACGCAGCACCTGATCGTAGTCACTCATGGCTGCCACAAAGATAACTGCAGTGACACAATCGAAACAATGAATCCACTTACGACGTTGTGAACGCTGTCCACCGACATCGACAATCTTTAATCTAATCTTTTCAAATGTAAACTCTGACTCTTGAATACCAGTTGTTCTTACACGACATCTAAGTACATCTTGTTCATTTGGAATGAAATCCTCTTTCATATATCTATCAATATTTTCAAAGAAACTAAATAATTATAATAATAATAATAATAATAATAATAATAATAATAATAATAATAATAATAATAATAATTAAAAGTTGATTAATATTTCTTATCTTTTTAAATATTATTAATTATTATTATTGATTTACTACTTACTAAGAAGCTGAATCATTCAGTTGGAAATATTTATCTTTTTGTGCATATGTATCTTTAATTCCCTTGTCTTCCCACAAGTGTTTGATGTCTTCGGCCAACAATAACCATGGTTCATTACCAATTGTTCGTCTTAAAATATTAGCTGCTCTTTGCTAAAAATAAATAAATAATAAATAAAATATGTTAGTTTATTTATTTACGATTATAGTGGTAGTAGTTGTAGTAGTAACTATTGTATTAAACTTACTTTGTTCTCTGGTTTCTCCAACTCAATATTTAATTTTGCAGATGCTGTCAATAATGCCTCCATTTGACTTATACAATTTGAATATACAAAAGCACGATACTCCATCAGTTCATCTCTAGAATAACCACCATCCTCTTGAATAATCTTCATTTGTTTAAAAATGGTTGATTTACCTATAATTATATTATTATATTATTATTATTATTAATATTTGTTTGTTCATTCTTTTACTATTTATTATTATTATTATTACTATTGATATTTACCTGATTCACCTGGACCCAAAAGTAATAATTTGACAAACTTTCTCAACTTTCTTCTATCTGTTTCGATCATTCTGTCGATCTTTGACGAGGCTTCAGTCTCCTCAGATCCAAAACATTTGAATCTCATCTTTGATTATTATTATTATTTATATTTATAAAATAAAAATATATATATATATTATTGAATTATTAATTATATAGATAAATGTTGTACAATTGTTTTTTTGCTTTTTAAAAAAATATATATATTATAAATTAAAGTTTGCTTTTACTGTTGTTTTGTTGTTGTTGTTGTGAAGTTGAAGGTTTGCTTTAAAACAAGATTTAAGTGGGGAGTAAAAATTTTTGTTTTCCAAAAAAAAATACCCTTAATATCTGTACAATTAAAAATGTTAGTGATTTTTTTATTTTTTTATAAAAAAAACTTTTTTTTTTTTTTTGTTTTAAAAGTTTGTTGTTTAAAAAAGCTATATAATGAATTAAAAATGTATATAAAAAAACTATATATCTAACTAAGAAACAAAAGAAAAATGTATTATATATATATTATTATTCTTTTAAAATGAATGCTACTACTTTTACAACTTTTTTTTTGTTTGTTTGTTTGTATTGATAAGAAACAAGTTTATGATCTTGTTCTTTCTATTGTATATTTATATATAATATGTATTGTGTCAAAGAAGGAAGTTGAAGTGATTTGTGTGTGTGAAGTGAAAAAGTGATCGTAAATTGATCGATATATGTTAAAAAAAAAAAAAGAAAATATAAAAAAATAAATAATTATATAAATATATCTATCTATTTAAATATTCTATCTATATCTATCTATTTTTGTATTTGCACTCTATTAGGAGTTAACCAACTGAGTTTGTGTGGCTAAAAAAGTTAAAATATTCTTATGGTTTTTTGAAATTATTAATAAGAGAGTGTTTGTAATTAGATGAGAGGCACCTCTAAATGGTTAAATGGTATGGTCAATAACAATATTATTATTATTATTTGTTGTTTTTTGTTTTTTTTTATCAAAATTTATTTTAATTTGCACAAATCTTTTTTTTTTTTTTAATGTTCCACCTTTCAAACCTTGATAAAAAAAAAATTGTTCGAAACAACAATAACAACAAAGAGTTTAAACCATGGTTTTGTTTTTTAACTTTTTTATTATTGAAGTGTGATGTTGTGTTTGTGTGTTTTTTCCAACGATCGCTTTTTTTTTTTTTTTTTTTAATTTAGAGTTCAAAAGTGTGTGAGAGTATGGCACATTTATGCCAAAAAAAAAAATAATAATAAAGACTCTATGATCCCTCCCACCACTTGGGTGAGTGTGATAGAAAAATAAAAACGTGTGTTTTTCACTACGATTCCGATTGTTGAGCGAACGAGTGGGTTTTTTCGAATTGTGATCAAAAAGATGATTGGTGATAAACTTTAAATTAATTGGGTGACATGGTTAGTTTGTAGAAAATACAAGATCTTGAAAGGATTGGTGGCACCCAGTGTGATAATACTCAACACACTAAAAAACTACAACAGTAACTAGCAGAAAAAAAACAATAAAAAAAAAAAAAAAAGCATGCCCTGTTATTATGAAAGAACAAGAGAAACAACTAAAAAACATCTAAATTTCAGATGGAGTTTATCAAACTCACATCATTAATTTTGTTTTTTTTTTTTTTTGATTCTTATTGGTGCCCACACCAAAGTAGAGTAGTGCTCTAGGAACGTTTTATATGATATATTTCAATCGTTTGTTTTTGTTGTTTTTATAGATGTGATGTGATGTGATTTAATGATAAAAAAGGTCTCGTCCAAGGAAAGGGACGGTGTGCCGCGACGGTGCTTGTTTAGTGAAGATTCTAGATGTAGATCATTGCTTTGTTTAACAAAAGAGAGAGAATAGAGTGTCTCGAAGTATCGGTGGGTGTTGGACAGATATATATATCCAGTCCATCATCATGGTCACAAAAATATAGTGATGAGTTTAACAAACTGACCAAAACACAATAAACTTTGTTTGGTGTAATATACATCGAAAAAAATATATAAATGCTTTAAATCTTACTCTTAAAATGATAATTGGTTGGTTCGAAGGCTGGTTTTTTCTTTTTTAAAAAGGATGGTTCGTAATTCGCTGCTGACTTGTCTGGTCTAAGAATATTATTTAGAGATTTAAAAGTTTGTTTGTTTGGTTTTATTTAGTAAACTATGGAACCAATTTTATTATTTTATCCTAATGAAAATGATAGATTTGACAGGTGACAGGTTTTGTTGGAAGTGTGAAAACTTGGTGTTTTGTGAATGTTTGTTGGATTTGTTTGATTGAATGATTAATTTAGTTGAAATGTTTATTGTTTTGCAAATATTGTGAGCACTACCCAGTTTTGATGATTTGTTTTGCAAATAGTTTGTTTTTTTATTTAATTAATTATTGATCAATTCCAAATTGAATAAAAGTAATATTGACCAGTTGAAATTGTTTAATGATTACAGTAATAATTGTAAAATTTTTTTTGTTGTTGTTGTTGCGGATAGAGTAGTAAAATAAATAAAATGTTGTTTGTTTATTGTTAACAACAAGCGAGCAAATATTTTGAATGAATATGAGTTTACTGATAACAAAGTTCAAATACAATTGTAATGATTGATTTGCTTGGTTTTAAGAGGATTAGAAAGTGGATAGCGGAGTCAAACAAAACAAAAAAACAAAAGAGAGAGAAAAAGAGAGAGAAAATAAGAGAACAAAAAAAATTATTATTTTTTTTTAATTAATAATAATATGATTAAATGATTATTATTTGGGATGTTTGTTATCAGACCCTTATCCTTAACCACCACCTCCTCCACCACAAAACCACAAACTAACAACAACACAACAACAGCAGCAGCAACAACAACATAAGAAATAATAACAATATTATTAAACACAATCACAGTATGCCAATAACTACTAATATAATCATAATTATAATCAGCATCTATCTGATTGATTTCAATGGTGGTATGCTGACACTTGTTGAAGTGAAAAAACAAAAAAGAAAAAAGAAAAAATTTGGATATGAACAAAGTGTGGGAGATTTATCTTATAATCAAAAACTTTGAGAGTATATCTGATTCTCAAAAAAAAAAAACAATCATAATATTTAGACAACAGTTAACCACTACACCAGTAATTGTTAATATTAATGGTTGTGTGTGTTGTATTTATGTGTGTGTGTTATGTGTTGGTTAACATTAGTAATGTCAAGCAAGTTGAAGATGGAGTAGGATTTCAATAAACTGATTTATGATAGTTATGTTTTTTGGTTTGTTTATTTTCATTAGGATATTGTTTTTTTTTTCTTTTTCTTTTTATTACCTTTTTCTTTGTATTATTTAAATAGATGATGATGATTTAAAAATTTTAAATATTATTGCTTTGTTACTAAATTGAACTTAAGTTAAGTTAATATCTATGTTTGTTTAAAAAGTTGGTAGGATGATTTTGAAGAGATTGTGTATTTTTGTTTTGTTTGTAGTTGGTGATGATATTAAATAAATATGTTTAATGTGATTTTTGAATCTGGATCTCAAAGTAATTATTATTATTTGTTTGTTGTATCTATATCTTTTTTGTTGCTTGAATGTGACTTGACTAAAAATAACTTGAATTCAAAGTGGTACCACTTTTTTGGTTGTTGGTGTTCCATCTCAATCAAGAAGAACAACAACACCAAAACAACCCCCAGAATACATAAATATTAATATTAATAAAAATTAAGAAATTTTCTTATTTGATTTCCAACAACAACATCTTTAGATTGTAGTTAGTTGATCAATAAGTCAGGCACTACTCTGACATCACATGGGGTGGGCTCAACATGTATTGATTAACAAAAAGCTTTGATGCCATTGCTATATATATTAAATTATATTAACCAAATCAATATAGAGATCGAAATTATTGCAAAGCCTCACCGAATTCTTGTTGATCACTTTCCATGTTTTAAAAGAAATTCTGAATGAATGCTCCAAACTATGACCACGCCCCATATCAAAGAATCTTGTGAAAAGAGATCGTTTCGATCATGTTTCTCTAATAAATCAGCGTTGGCATGATCATAATATATATGTTACTATTTTTTACAAAATTTCTATTTCTCTAAAATCTTAAGAGGATCTATTGATGGACACACCTAAATATATACACCCAATCAAAAATGTCGTTAAAAATAGTATCCATTGAAAAAAAAACAACCACAATTACACAAAAAATTTCAAAAAAAAAAACTAAAAGAAAAAAAAAATCTCTTTATTTTTGTTGAAAACTAAATTATTTTAGATTTTAGATAAATAATATTTCTTTTTCTTTTTTTATTATTATTTTTTTTATTATTTTTCTTTTTTGAAATTTAAAACTAATTTAAAACTTATTATTATTATTGCAACTTTATCACATTGTTATAAATTCTGATTTTCTGTATTACACATTAATTTCCTTTTTGATTTGTGGAACCAAAAAAAAACAAAAAGACCAACGTTTAAAAATTTTTTTTTTGAATTATTTTTTATTAAAAATTTTTTTTTTCACCAATATGTGTTGTTTTTGCAGAAGGTAATTAAAATAGTATTCTGATCATAATTAACTGACTGAATAAAATAAAATTTAAAATCAAATCATTTTATAAAAAAAAAAAAAAACCTCCTGATTCATAATTCAAAAATCTAGGTTAATTTTTTTTATCATTTTTTATTTTATTTAATTAAAATTCATAGATAATTCATTCATGTGTGTAAAATAATAGTAATAACAACAACGAAAACAATATTAATAAAGAACTTTCAACAACAACAGCTGCTCTTTACACATCTTGAACATAAAAAAAAAAAAAAAAAAAAAAAAAAAAAGAAACAATAACAATAACCCCCCACCCATACAAAACAATAACAACAAAAATAACAACACTACACACTTATATTAATATAGTAATATAACAACAAGCAACGATATTTAATAAACAAACAATTGTATAATTTGAATTTAAATTTAAATTTAACAAGCAAAGAAAAGAAACAAAGTGTGCCAACACTACTGTGATCGACTACAATATAACAGCTAAACCTTTCAGTTCATTTTTTGGTTTAGTTTAGTTTTAGTTCAATTCAATTCAGTACAGGTTAATCTAAGCAAAGCTCACCGCATAATAACCAAAAGATAAAATAAACACCACCACAAACAACACTTTAATCAACAACAACATCATCTTCACATAAATAAAATATATATTTATATATAAATAACATTTATTTTATCTCATCACAACAATAATAATAATAATATTTTAATTTCAAAGTATTCATTGTATAATAGTAGTAGTATCTATCCATTAATTAAACTTTTAGTAGTAACATTCAAAAAGTAGCAAGCAACAACACACACAAAAAAAAAAAAAAGCAACAACAACCAATTTTTATTTGTTTTTCAACAACCTTATTTGTTTTTTTTTTTTTTAGTTAAGTGTTTCCATTATAAAACATTTAATTATATAATATATTTATATTTATTTATTTATTTATTAAGTTAACAACAATAATAGATAGATAGATAGATAGATAGAAATCTTTGGTTTTTTTAAAAAAAAAAGTTAAAAATTTTTTTTTGTTATTAAAAAAATGTCAACACAAACATCACCCCAATCAATGATTGTGCTTCAGTATGATCAATTACCACACTATAGAGTCGCAAATTTAAAGAGTAGTACACATAGTATTCAAGTGGATGGCGATACAGACGAGCCATTCTTGTCTACACGTTCGATTTCGACATATCCCTTGCTGCCTGGCGGCGAGAAGGATGGAGATCCAATAGCAGACAAGCTATTTGTACAAGTACACAGAAACCGAGCGATCCTAGCTGTCGCCGATGGCTGCAACTGGGGAAAGCGACCGGCTCTCGCAGCGAGCCATGCAATCGCTGCATTTGCAAACTATTTCAATCAGAGACAATCAGAGATCCTCACACTCCAGGATGCCGGACACTTTCTTCTGCGAGCGTTCTGCGAGGCACACAACAAGATCGTAGAGGGCAAAAACGATATATGGGAGGCTGGAACCACTACACTGCTGGGCGGTCTCGTGCTCGAGCTCGAAGACGACTCGGGCGTGCCAAAGTGGGGATTCCTGTGTGCGAGCGTCGGCGACTGCAAGGCGTTCCTCGTCTCGCTGAAGCGTAGAGAAGCAACCGATGTCACCAACGGCAACAGATGTAATTTAAATGACACACGTGATCCTGGCGGACGTCTAGGACCATACGTCGGACAGGGCTATCCCGACCTCCGAAATCTCAAATTGTATTTCACATTCTGCGAGGAGAACGATATTGCGCTGATCGTCAGTGACGGTGTGCACGATAATCTCGATCCAATCATGCTTGGCAAGGTGCCGTCGGAACTCAACATCAACGCACAGGTTTGGGAGGATTTGAATCACGAGGAGCTACTGAAAACAAAGACAACGTTTATGAAGAATTTATTAGAGGAAATAGTTTTTAACGAGGGAAAGGTCAACCCATCGGATATCACACACAAACTGATCGAGCACTGCTCCACAGTCACACATAGAGCACGTGATTTCATGGAGAAGTTCCCAAAACAAAAAACAACCAAACGACTACAGAGAATATCCAGGTAAAATGGATCATACTACATGTGTAACTTTCCAAATCGGTCGTTCCAAATAATAACTAAAAACAATAACAATAATATAATAATAATAACTTTTTTTTTTTTTTTTTTTGTTTTGTTTAAAACAAAAAAAGATGTCGACACACACATATAATCATAAATTTATAATAAAATAAAAAAAAGAAAAACACATTTAAAATAATAATAATAATAATAATAATAATGGTAACAAAGTTACCTTTTTTGTTTCTTTTTCTTAATCAATAATAATAATTGTGATTTAATTAAATTCAGTATCATAATTCTTAATTCTGTTGATTGTATCACCTATATCTATATCTTGATTCTCTAGATGCTTGGCGAATCTTGTTGCTCTTTCAATGGTTTGTTTGTCGACTTTGGATGTGCTGTTTCTTGATGACCAGAGTTTTTCACTGATTGCTATGAGTCGATGCCATACACGATCGGAAAATCCTCTTTCCACAATGGATCCATCCTTTTCAATGGATTTCTCACTGAATTGTGTAAGTTCCCATGCACATGCTTCAACACCAATCAGATTCTCCAGATCAAAGTCAAACACTCCCGAATAGCAATCGTCGAATGATTTACATCGTTGATACGACGGATCGAGATAATGACCGTACGAAAAGATAAATGGTTTCTTTAGTTGTTCGATTTGGTGTAGTTCATCGGTGCCTTTCCAGACCTGGTAGATCGGATTCATAAAGTTGTTCTCCGGTGTCGTTACGAGCGTAGGAAGAGTGTCCTCCCAAAAGACAAATTGTTTGTTTGGCATCTGTTCTTTGAGAATAGGGAAGATTCTCTTGAGGAAATACTTAAAGTAGGTGTTGGGATCAGAGTAGCCGTATGATGCCATTCTCTTCATCATGGCAAGATCCTCTCCCCAGCAACCGACCGGTATTTCATCGCCACCCAAATGCACATAGGGATCACGGAATAGAGTGGCAATAGATTTAATGATAGCAGTGATAATCTCATAGGTCAACTCCAATGAAATGTCCAAAGGAACATTCAAAGTGTAATCAAAGCTAAGTGTATTGATAAAGGGTAGCAGATATCCAGGACAAACCGTCGATATATTGTAACCCTTTCCCCAAGATCTCGCATGTGCAGGCATATCAATCTCTGGTATTACCTTTATAATTAAATTACAAATTAAGAGTTTAATCTTTTGAAAGTTTTACATTTGTAGCTTGTTAATTAGTAACTTACTCTTACACCATAGATTGCGGCATAATCAATAATACTTTTAATTTCATCAGTATTATAGAATCTTGTTTGAGGTGTTTGTATACCATTATGAATGAAACTAATAATCTATAGATTAATATATATATATTTGTTATTAATCTAATAATTATTTAAAAAAAACATACCCTAGATGACTGGCACCTTTAATATGTAGATATGGATACTCCATAATTTCAAATGGGAAAGATTGATCATCTGATATATGCCAATGTAAAGCATTCAATTTCAATGAGCTCATTCCTCTAATAACAGATTTAATGAAATCAACTTCATAATATATTCTACCTATCATTGATTATAATGTTAATATTAATTAAGATAGCCAACTCTTTTTGATTGATGATATTTAAATATCAATACACTTACCGGTATCTATCATTAAACCTCTATATCTATAGGTTGGTTCATCTCTAATGGAGAATGGCAGAAAAGTAACACAGATTTGATGATCTGAATTGATATAGGAGAGTTGTGCAATCGTTTTAAAAGCATTCTGAACACCAAAGGTAGAGGGTGCCACTATACGTATGTATCCTTTGTTGGCGTAGATATCGTATCGCTCATTGCTTCCAAATGGTATGGTGTTGTTGTAGGCAAAGTCGGTCTGTGTCAGTGAAGGATTCAATACGATGTTGATTTGCGGCACCGGGAAGTCGTAGAATACATCCCTCCAGTGAGTGGGATTGATGTTCAGAAAGAATACATGATAGAATGCACGTATCGCTTGACGTTCGTCGAGAGTCCAGCCACCTTGAAACTGTAGTGTTGAATTGACAGCTATTCTTATGCAATCATGGTTGTTACTGCTCGACTCTACATAGAGTGGTTTCGGATAGATGTTATCTTCTGCTTTACCCTCTAAATATTGAAATGCCAAAACATTGTTGTTGTTGATAGCAATTATTATCAAAAAACAAAAAACCAATAAAAATCTCATAAAAATGGATCTTTTTATGAAATTTGTAGAGGTCAATGTTGAATTGCTATGGAACATTGAATTTTATTTATAATAATAATTTGTTATTATTATAAATCCTTTATATAAATAACCAAACCAACCAACCAAAAGATATTGAAAGAAATGTTAAATATATGTTATTGATTAAAAATAGTTTTTTTTAATTTCAAATAAATATTATAAATTAATATAAATAATATATTTAGAATCAGTTAGTTAAAAAAGTATAATAATTTTAGATTAATACATGAGCTGAGGGTGTATAATGAGATAAAAAAAATAAAAATAAAATCATTTTGTTTTTGATCAATCAAAATAAACACACACAAATATTACTTTTAGAAAAACAAAAATTATCACTGTAGCATCTAAGATCATTGGATGATGAATTATATATTAAACACTTATTAGTTTTAGGTAAGTATTGTATATTAAAATTAAAAGTTAATTAATATCAATTTCAAATTCATTTATTTTATTTATTAAACTATCTCATAAATTTATCGTATAAAGTAAAAGTAACTTATTGTGGTTATGATGATTATCGATATCATCATTAAAAACGTTATATGATTTTTTAAATAATAATTCAAAAAAAAAAAAAAAACAGATAACGTTTATTTATAATATTGAAATTTTAATGAAACAATATTTATTATGGTTTGTTTTTTTTAATATTGGATAATTTATGGAAAACATTGGATATGTTGATACTAATTATGTATTTATTTTATAATCGTTGAAAACAAAATAGAAAGCAAGGGTATACGGCTTTTTCATGAATCACATGTGTGAGATTGTTGTTGGTTGATTTTTTATTAATTGTATTATCATTATTGTTATTGGTCATCATATCTTTTTTTATGATATTCCTAAACTTTTCGGTACAGATATATTAAAAATTTAAGAGCAGTGTTGTATATTATAATTATTAAGCAATAGGGGAATGATTTTGATTAAAAAATCATTACCACTAGATTAACAAAAATAAAAATAATAATAAAATTCAGCTCTGAGCTGGTGTCCTGAAAAATAGTTAAAAACATATGATCTTCAATCATTTGAAATGGAGGGGTGTGTTAAATTCATCTTCTTCTTTGATAAAGTACAAATAATAATATCAAATTATTTTGTAGTATGTTAAGAACTCAATTGTATGAAATCGTTAGCCAATATTTTCTCTCTCTTGGATATGTATATTATTGGAATATTTGTGATATTAATTTTCAATGTTATTAATGACCATGGTTGCTCGTTTGGTTAATAGAGTATATATAAAGTTTGACCACTTTTACTCGAGCTGTCACTATGTTTTGCTGTTGTATTGAGAAATCTCATTTTTTATATGAGAGGTGGTGTTGGTGTGTTTGTACAGTGTGTTCGGGTTGTGGTGAAGAGAGTGTGTGTTGTTTTGATGGTGATTTTGGTTGTAGAATTAGTGATGATGATAGTGGTGATTATCTTCAAGTAGCAATTCATCAACTTAACTTAAGATATGTTGAACATAAATATTATATATTATTGTTGGTTGCATTATTTATAGATTTCCTATTAGATAACACAAAAATATTAATCCCAATAATAAATATAGGAATAACACTAAAAAAACAAATTTAACTTTCAGTACTTAATACTCAAGTTATATCTCAAGACAAAATAATCAATATCTGGTGTTCTCTTTATCTTTTATCATCAAACCATTCATTTCTCAAAAGGTATAGTTTTATATATTCTATAGAAACAATAGCAATAATTGTGATTTCATTCTTTTACAATAACAATAACAAAAACAACAATAGAAAACCAAAATAAATTAATTCCTTACCAATATATATTGAGGTTAACCTCCCAAACAGCAATCTACTATCCACAAAATTTATTTTTAATAATCAAATGATAAAAATAAAAAAAAAAACAACAATTACACAAACATGAATGATCATTTTTAGAATAAATAATGAATGTCATTGAATATCATTTTTATCTTGTGAATAATAATAATAATAATCAAACTGAAAAAAGATTATTATATATATAAAATCAAAAACTGAAATGTTTCAATAATTATAATAATAATAAGAATTAAATAATAATAATATTCTCTTAAAATATTATTTGTTTTAAAAAAATCAAACTATACAAATTTAATAGTCTACAAAGTAAAGTTAAAAAGAATTCAACTTTAGTTGGAAAGTTTGGAACACATCATCTTGTTCATACAATTAATCAATTTGTCATATCAAAAACAACTTTCAACAGAGAAGTTTGGTACTAAACCAGCCTCAAATAATTTATTCATTCATTTCCTTACATTTTTATCAATCAATTCTACATACATATAAAATGTATACTTTACTTTTTAATAAGTCAACAAAAGTTTTATTTATAAAAAGACATCCAAAAAAAACAAACATAAAACCAATTATTTTTATATATATCTATAATGTTGTGTTTGAAATTTGGCTAAGTGTGTTGTTTTTAGATTGTGTGTGTTAGTGTTTAATTATTATTATTTGTTTTTTTTTATATGTATATATATCTATACTAGGTGTGTGTGTGAGATTTAACGTTGATTTTACTTTTTAAAAAATCAAAAGATAGATTTTTTTTTTCTATATCCTTTAACTATCGATCAATCAATCTGTCAATCAATCAAAAAAAACAAACCATCATTATTAAATCAAAAAACACCATACATACTTATATTAAATTTTTATTTATATTGTATAAATATTTGTAAAAATACATATTTTCACACACAATTCAAAAACTGTTAAATAACTTTTTATAATAATTTTATAATAATTTCAAATTGAAAAATTAAAACTGATGAATGGTTGTATGATTGCAATCAATATCTCAAAGAAATCTAATATTTGATTTAAAAAAGACAATCATTCAAATTTCCATATACATATTTACATCTCTCTCATTCTCACAATCTTTATATGTCAATATTTAACTGTTTTTACTATCTATCTCCTGATTGCAAATAACATTTTTTAAAACCAATACAAACCTAACCAGACCAGACCAAACCAAACCATATCATATATATTCACACAATAACCACTGCAACAAACACACACTTATACACACATGTGGAATGATTCTCTAATCGTGATACAAGATAATAAATCATTAAAAGTGTAGAAGCAGTAATATTAATAAAAATTGGTTGCTTTTAATCCACATTCGATTGATTGATTGATTACCCACATATATACACACAAAACAGACTTATTACCCATAAACCTACCTTGATCAAAGTTGATAACAAATGTGGTAATATTATTATTAAATAATTATTTGTTGTTTAATTAATTTATTATTTTTGTTATTTTTGTTTATTTAAATTTAAACGTCAAAGTATATATTTCATTCTTTACACTTTTTGTTATATTAATTATTATAGTAGTAATCTGTTGTAATATATTAGTAAAATACTAATTCTGTATATTAATTTATTTAAATAGATATAATTTCTATATCTTGTAGTTTTAGGAAATAAACTTGTATTTTTTATTTTTATTTTTTTTTTCAATCAATCAGATTTCTCGAATAAAAATGACATCTGAAGTCGCACATTCATATATAGATCAACATTTGGACTCCATTCAAGAGGAGACTGGATTTTTTATAAATAGCTTACCAACTATTACAAAGACTGCTTTGAAGGTCTCTAGTTGTAAGCGAATCGGCAATTATATACTTGGAAAAACCATTGGTTCCGGAACATCCAGTAAAGTAAAGATTGGAACCAACATCATCACTGGAAAGAAAGTTGCTATAAAAATAACCAAACCAAAACGAGTAAAGGAGAGAAAGGAAATTGAACGTGAAATTTCTATTCTCAAGCTATTGAAGCATGGAAATATCATTCAACTATACGATGCCATCTATGATGAGGAGAGAGGAAGAATATGTTTAATTTTGGAATTAGTTTCTGGTGGTGAGCTTTTTGATTACATTGTTGCCAGAGGTCGTCTCTCTGAGCGAGAAGCAAGAAAGTTCCTACGTCAAATTCTAGCTGGTTTAATATATTGTCATTCCAACAATGTTTGTCATCGTGATTTAAAGTTGGAAAATTTATTAGTAGATGATATGGGAAATATCAAAATAAGTGGTAAGTTATTAAATATTTAAATATTTAGATTTATAACTATTTAATTAATTATTATTCTTTTTTTCTATTTTATTTAGATTTTGGATATAGTAATATTTCGAGACCAGGATTTTTATTATCAACTTTTTGTGGTTCACCAGTTTATGCCCCACCCGAAATACTTTTAGAAAAGAAATATAATGGTCATGAGGTCGACATTTGGAGTGTTGGTGTAATTTTATATGCAATGGTAACAGGTCAACTTCCATGGAGTTTAACCGATGGTGTTCAAGTAGAGGGTTTAGATAGATTATTAAAAGGTGAATTTAAGTTTCCACCAAATATTTTATTAAGTAGTGGTAAGTTATAATATAGTATTCATAAATTTTTATTTTTTTTTATTAATAAATAATTCCCATTTTTTTATAGAGGTTAAAGATCTTATTAATAGAATGATTGTTGCCAATCCATCGGATAGAGCAAAGCTATCTGAAATTAAAAGTCATGTATGGACCAATAAAGGATACGAATTAGAACCAGATGAAGAATATAATAGAAAGAATAATATTAGCAACAATAGTAATGATGATTTGAATCACTATGGTACTTCTGCAGAACAAAGTCAAGGTAGTAAATTCCTCAAGGTAAATAGATCGCCACTCTATAATAGTTCACCTAATCTTCAATCTCCTGCATCACCTCGTGGAGCTTCCATTTCCATTAATAGTGCATGTTGTAGTAGTCCTAACCTTATGGGAACATCACCAAACATGGGATCACCAGCAGTCCTTACTCCACCACTTAGCCCGATTTCCTCATCCTGCTCCACAGCCTCTTCACCAGCATGTCAAAGTCCACCAACACCATCCACTCCAAGTCTAAAAAGTAGTCTATTCCATGGATTATTTAAAAAGAGATCTCCATCATCTAGACATCAACAATTTAATAATATAACAAATAATAATAGCAATAATAACAATAATAACAATAATAGTAATAACAATAATTCAGAAAACTCTTTTGATGAATCATCAAAGATTTCAACTTCACCATCATCTGAATGTTCAACACCAAGTATGAGTTCACCACCTAACAATCCTGGTACACCTAGCAATAACTACAGTAACTATAATAACTATGGTTATAGTAAGCGTCGTTTCAGTTTGGAGGACGTCGTCAATGTGATACGTGGAAAGAACAAAACACCAAAAGACAAGTTGAGATCGATCAAAGGACCATTCACCGCAGGAACCACTACAACTCTTCAACCATCGGACATCAGTCGCCACCTTGAAGATATTCTAATTTCACAATCGATCAAGTACCAACAGAACGGCTATGTATTTGAATGTAAACAATCGCAACAGGATCTCTCTTCACTTAGTTCCTCATCGTCAACCTCTTCATCGTCATCGTCCTCGACTACCTCGGCCACCACAGCAGAGCCACTCTCATTTGAAATTGAAATCTGTCGTGTCAGTGGAATGGATCTCTATGGTATCAAGTTTAAGAGACAAAGTGGTGATGTTTGGTTTTACAGTGTAATTTGTAAGAAGATTACTGATGCCATTCAATTTTAATAAATAAAAAAAAACAATTATTAAAATTTCTAAAATATACTATTTGATTTTAAATTATTAAATCAACACTATTTTGATGTTGTCTCGTCACCACACAATATTCCATTGAAATATCAACAATTCTTTATTTGTTCTCTCTTTTTGTCCGACATGCATGAAACTAGAAAATTAGCAGAATGAGATGAAAAAAAAAAAAAGTTGCCAAAAAAAATAATCAATCAGATTCTTTTAAAAAGAAAAAAATAGAAACAATGTTTTACTTTAATTAAAATTAATTTAAATACATCATCAATTTATTTGTTTATAAACAATTTATATAAATAATTCTTTATATAAATTTTATTTTATTTATTATAATATTCTTTGAAAATGTTTGACGATACTCAAGAACAACTTGAAAAATTAGATTCTCTTTTGAGATCATGTTATATCTCTGAGCAAGAGTACAGCACAAGAAAAAATGAGATTTTAGGTGTTAAATCTGTTGCAAGCACTGCCACACCGGCCACTGCTAACAACTACAGCAATAACAACAACAATGTACAACAGTCAACTTCATCATATTCAAACAACTATGATGATCAATACAATTATCAGCAATCAAACTACCAACAACCAACCTATCAACAACCGACCTATCAAAGTCAATCTTCTACCTTTAAAAATATCTATTCCATCGGTATAGACACAGATATGAATGATGATAGTGATAATATCCCAGTTTTAAATGAAACATTCTCTAGTGTTTCAATTACAGATAATAGTCATCATTATAATAATAATAATAATAATACTAATAATAATAACTATAGCAATAATAATAATAGTTATAAAAATAACAATAATAATAATAAGAATAATAATAATAATAAGAATAAAAATAATCAAAGTAATTCAACACCAAAACCAGTATCTGATCAACCCACATTTGCATCAGCAGTATTTGGTAATCCAACAAATAATCAACCAACATTTGCATCAGCAGTATTTGGTGGTGCTAATAGCAATCAAACACCGAGTAATACACCAACATTTGCATCGGTAGTCTTTAATGGAGTTCCATTACCAGCTCAGAAGCAAGTTGCTAAACCAACTCAAAAGATTGCCACCTCATCCAATACCTATAACGGTCGAGAATATAAATTTGATGCCTTCCAAACCAACACTGTTTTGCATGTGGATATTTCAAATTGGTCAAAGGAGAAGGACAACTACGGTAGACCAAACGATCCCGCTCCAGATCAAATGAACAAATGGAAGGCCGAACAACTCAAAATGGCTGCCTCCGTCGTCAAGACCAACTCAAACAATTTGAAACTCTCGGATTTGAAATACATTGGAGGTGTCGATATCTCTTTTGCCAAGAACAACAAGATTGATGCGTGTGCATCGATCGTTGTCATTGAGTATCCATCACTCAAGGTCGTCTATGAATCATACAAGATGGTAAAGCTAACACAACCGTATATCGCCGGTTATCTTGCATTCCGTGAGATTCCACATCTGCTTCCACTCTGGAACGACCTGAAGAGAAACGCTCCCTATCTCGTCCCACAGGTGATGGTGCTCGATGGCAATGGAATCAATCACATGAGAGGTCTGGGAGCAGCCTGTCATTTGGGTGTGATGATCGATTGTCCAACGATTGGTGTGGCCAAGCAACTCCTGGTTTGCCACGGTGTGACAAATGAACTCATTGAAGATCAATTCAATCAACGTGGAAACAGTGCAACCATTGAGATGCGTAATAGCATGAACAACGAACTACTGGGATACGCCATGAAGAATGTTGACTCTGAAAACATCTATATCTCACCAGGACACAAGATGGACGCGAAATTAGCATTGGAAATCGCGAAAGCGACACTCAACAACCGTCCGATTCCAGAACCAACCTTCCAAGCTGACAAGTTATCAAGACAATTCTTGAAACAATATTATTCAAAGTTTAGATAGGGTGTATTTTAATAAATTTTTTATTTTCTTTTTTTTTTTTTCAAATAATCTAAAATTTGTTGTTAAATCATAAATATAATATTCTTTTTTTATTTTTGAGAAAATATATATAAATTTATTATAGAAAATAGAATGATATTTTGGTTGTAAATAATTTAAAAACCAAAGCCACCACAACCTCCTCCGAATCCGCAACAACTTCCACAACCTCCGCCAAAGACATTGACATCACCAAAGATAACATTGGTAGTTCTTCTTCTTCTACCCCAACATTGCACTTGATTCTCAGAATTGATAGTTGATTTTCCATAGGTTCCTCCAATGTCATAGGTAGAGTTGTTCTCCAAACCAGAGAGTGAGTTGCCTAATAATGAAATTGATTCTAATAATTTATTGAATTAAAAAAATATAATTAGGTATAGATTTTGTTATTATACAATTTTTTATACTTACTGATAAGAGTCATTTTATTTGTATAGATTATTAATTTATATTATTTTTCAATAAGAATGATCTTTTATTTCTCTCCTTTACCATTTTTTATACAAAAAAAATAAATATAATTCATTAATATTTTGGATTAAAAATAGATAATTTGCGTCGATTGGTTCTAGAACCTCGAGGGTCAGGAGTTCTCACCGATCGCCAACAGCACCACTTTGAAACAGATCAAATTCAACGACTTTGAACACTATTATAAAGATGATCTTAAACCTTTCATCTCTATAGAAACTTTGTCAATCAGCAACAAAAAATATTCAAATGAGGAATTAATCTATATGTTTCCAAACTAAAACATATTGTAGGTGCAGGTTTTTTAATATATTTTATTGTTGTTATTTGGTTGTTGTGGTAGTAGTTGTTGTGGTAGTAGTTGTTGTTGTTGATTTCTTTCTTTGGGAGAGGTAAAACAATTCATCATCTGACATTCTATCAAAGACATCAGGCAACACCACCTTGGAAACCACTTTACGTTTCTCCATGACTTCAAGGAGTTCCGATTTCCTCTTTCCAAGGAGTTGTTCTTCTTTGGCTATCTTGTCGAGCTCACCGTGGATCTCCTGGTCTGTAAGCAAACTTATAGCCTTGGCTTGTGGCGCAGACACTTCTTTGGACTGGACACGTGGAAGATTGAGTTCTAATTGGTTGTTGAACAAGAAGTAGTTTTTCACCTCATTCATAATGTCTAACATCTCTTGGTCAAGTACAACGTTGTACCACCGGTTGGCTCAGCAAATAACCCGTTTTCAACTCCGATGTTGATCATTCCACGGTGAAGGAACAGGCGAAGCAACACAAAAACTACTTCTTGTTCAACAACCAATTAGAACACAATACCAACAAGAGAAAGCTGATTTGTTTTTTTTTTTTGACGTAGTTCATGAATTTTTTTTACCACCACAAAAATAACACGTTTCAAAGATTGAATTTTAGTGAAATTATTTAGAATAAATTCTTTATTTAATCATGTGATCTATTTCAAGCGATAACTCTAATGAAATGAGTCATTATTAGTCTTTAACAATTTCTCTTTATTATCAAATTTCATTTATATATATATATATATTTTTTTTATCAATATAATCTTTTTTTTTTTTAATCTTATAATATATTTTTAGCTTTTAGAATATGGGTGTCAAACAATCAAAACCATCTGATCAGTTAGGTGGTGGAATGAGTAAAGAAGAGAAACAGAAATATGATTGGGACGTTGAAAGATACCAAAAGAAAAGAGAGATGTTGTCGAATCTACCAAGAAACTATGCTGTTGAACAATGTAGAACTTCGGATGCCGCTCAGGTATTCTCTAATAGACGACCAAACACCCTTGATTTCTCTAATGTCAGAGTGCCATCTGCCATGTCTAAGGGACTTACCAAAGGAGAAGACAATACAGAGTACTATGACAGTGAAACAACTATACAAGAAAAAGCAGCAGAGGTAGCGAGATTATTGATAAGCTCGAGACACTGCGTTGTTTATACAGGTGCTGGAATCTCGACCACTGCAGGAATGCCGGATTTCCGTGGCCCTGAAGGAGCTTGGACCAAGCAAGATCAAGGAATCTACGAATACTCCAATGTTCAACTAAATGAAATCGTACCGACTCTCGCTCATATGGCAGTCGCCAAGCTGGTGGAAGTAGGTCTTGTAAAATTCGTAGTAACCACCAACATGGATTGTCTGCATCTGAAATCGGGAGTTCCACACGACAGAATAGTGGAACTTCATGGAAATTCATTTAAACAACGTTGTACCGTTTGCAAACATGTGGAGCATCTACATGAGGAGATCTACAATTCACCGGTATCGAGATGTAAGCAATCCGGTTGCACTGGACTCTATGTAGATTCGATAGTTAACTTTGCAGAACCGATCGACGACGATGACTGGCGTGTAGCTAAAGAGCAATCAGAACGCTGCGATCTATCGATTGTTCTGGGAACCTCAATGAGAGTTTTACCGGCATGTCTGCTATGTGAGATGGGACCAATAGCCACCGGTGGTAAAATGGTTTTATGTAATCTCCAAATCACACCATACGATGATAATTCAACACCAAGACCATTTTGTACAACCGATGAATTTATGTATTATCTTATGAAGGAATTGAATATAGAAATACCAATGGTAACACAAAAAGGTAACAATCAATCGATTTATAAACAAATATTATATAGATATTAATCAAATTTCTTATTTTAATTAACAAAAATATAGGTCAACCTATAAAACAAACTATTTTCCCAATTGAAAAGAAATCTTATTGGAAACAAAGTTCTGAAATTGATCAAGCTAATTATGATAAGGGTTTTAGTTTCCTTTTCTAGATAACGACACAAGTAGTGTATTTTGTAAATTAACAATAAATTTTATTTATTTCGTAACTATTTATTAGATTTGTACAAGGAACAATTAATGGAAAGGGTGAAATTTCCAATCTAACTGTGGTTTGGTACAGTAAGCATAATTTTCAAGTTAGTTTAGACAACAAATGATATTTAAGGATAACAATACACCACCAGCAAAGTAGAGAGTCGAAATGTGTAACGAGATAGTAAGGATGAACAACACAATTCAAAAATAAGAAACATCAAGATATAGAAAAATCAGCTAAATATAATATTGAGCTAAAAGCAAAGAATCTTGGACATCTGAGTTGGAATTGGATATCACCTTATAGATCTAAGCCAACAACAACAACTTATATAACTACTATTAGCTCGTTATCATTTTTATGAAAGTCCCTTCAACAATACTTATTTAATTTTGATTGAAATGGAAAATAAAAAAAAATGAAAGTTTCCTTTTCTTCAAGATGATATTAATAAAGACAAAGTAGAAAGTAGTGTAGTGTATCAATGTATTACTATTTTTGTAAACTATCAATAAATTTTATTTATTTTTTATTGTATTTCGTGTGTGTATGATAACACTCTCGATTGTGTGGTTAAAAAAAATAATTTTGAGTACATCAATACATCTTTTTATCAAATGTGTTTGTATGATGTACATAAATTGATTTATTGATTGATTGATTGATGGAAATGGTGGGTATTATGTCAGTCAATATATCCGAATATCTATTTTGTATTTTCATAATTATTATTATTTGATTATACAGATACTATATATTATTTATTATATTATATATTAGATAGGTAGATAAAAAGATTACTTTTATATAGTTATATATTTATATTATATTAGGATGATTAGATAAAAAAGTAAAAATGAGAAGAAATGTTTTAATTAATATTATTATGATATTTATATGTATTACTAGTTTAACTATTATTACAATCACATTATATATAATACCAACATCACATCAATTGAAGAATCACAATGAAATAGCAGAGACTGTAATGAATAACTATGTTTACAATTCATATGTTAATAAATACAAGGATACCGGTGTGAAAGGTATTCATCCAAACAAAAAAGATCATAGAAAACCTGCTAGCAAACCAGTAAAGATCTCAAGAGATTTACCAAAAGTTGAGGTTTCCGTTAACAATAGTACTGACAATGAAGGACCATCGGAGATCTCTGTGTTTTCAATCAATTGCGAGAATGGAGGAATTGGATTCACTGATAAATGTATATGTTCACCACCTTATCATGGAGATCATTGTGAGCAAATCGACCAGTCGTTGAACGATCCTTGTTTGGCGGTGGATGAATCAGCCAAGAAACTAATGGGAAGAACTGATACATATAATGATACCAATGTTCATTGTCCTATTAGCGCCACAGTCGATTGTTGCTGGAAACGAAACAAGAGATCCAGTACCAAGGTATTCGACCAACAGGAAAGCACATCAGATCACCAGTACCTTGAGAGAATCCTATCTTCCTATGGACCGTGGAATGAGAATGACAAGATCATTATTGACTATCTCTTTACTCAAAACAACAACAAACACTACCATTTGAAATATAAAAAGGATGAACACCAACAAACATCATTCTCTGACAAACCAAGCATTGCCTACTCCATTAACATCGAAGAGTTGGATATGGAAAGATTTGAAGCATTGTTAAAAGTTATTTATAGACCAAAACATTATTATATTATTCATAGTAAGTTGAATTAATTATATAGAAGAAAATAACTATTTAACTAACGATTACTATTATTGTTTTAGTTGATAAAAGATTGAATGATATTAAAGGATTAATGGATGTTGTTAAATTATACAATTCAAAATCCGGTAATATCAGAGTTTTGGATAAGAGATTCGTTGGTTCTTGGGGATCCATTGCATCGGTCTATTATGAGATTGCATCGATTGCTGTTGCACAAGATATGGTCAAACAAAGACAAAAAGATGCACCAAACCACAAACATCCAGAGTGGAGTCATTTTATTAATCTATCGCTTGACGATTTTCCAACAAAGAATGTTGTTGATCTTGAGAGATTCCTAGGATCCAAACCAAGAATGAATTATATTGAAAAACGACCAAGAACAAGTGAAAATAGAAAATCAGTAAGTTTAATGATAAAAAAATATCTATATTAAAAAAACATTTTTCTAACTACTTTTGTTTTATTTTTAGAAAACATGGATGGAATGTGATGATAACCAAATGATAAATATTGAATATCAAAATACTGATCATTGTGGTAGTAATGATTATTTCTTGAGTTCCTACAATAATGAAACATTGGTAGAAGGATCACAATGGCATTTCCTATCAAATTCATTCGCCAACTATCTTTTATCATCGAGGAAATCAATTGAAAGATTGTTTTCAATGAAATTTACATTGATTCCCGAAGAAACTTTCTTCCAATTAGCTTTGTTGGAATCAAATTTATCTGATGAATGGGTTGGTAAGTATAATTAATTAAATTTTAATTTATTATTTAATAAATTGCTAATATTAACTTTTTTTTTTTTTATTCTATTTTCTAAAAATAAAGACTATAATTATAGATTTACACCATTACATAAAGAGAATAGGGAAGTTGATGAAAATGATCTGGATTTCAAATTTGAAAGTTATTTCACAAGTAAAGTAAAGAGTAAAGAGGTTAGAGATTCAATCACGGAGAAACATTTAAATTTTAGACATAACATTAAATAAAACTTGATCAAATAAATATTTTTTAAATAAAAAAAATTGTAATCATTTTGTCATTCCAAATTTGGACACATAATTATCACTTCTCTTTTAAAAAATTATAAAAAGTTAGTTTCGCTAAAAAAAAAAAATTAATTTTTTTAAAAAAGATTATTTTTAAAATACAACAACATACAATAATTGTTGCTTATTAGTTTAGTTTTGTATAGATATAACCAATTTGTATAGATAGAAAAAGATATAATAGATAAATAAATAATGCATAGATTAGAAGGATCGGAATTAGATGATTTATATCGAGATTTAGGTGTTCAGAGACCAAGACAGTTGGGTAGCGATGTACTTAATAGTCGATATAATAATCTTGGTGCTATCAATGCAGTCAATAACGAAGGTGGACCTTTAGGCAGTAGTTTTAGAATCAATCAGGTAGACCTACAACAACAACAACAACAACCATCCAATGTAATTAGACAAACGACAACGAAATCATCGTCAATCATAAGAAAGAAGAAGAAAACAACAACTTGGCTAGGCTATTCTCAAACACTGCTCAAAGAGTTTTGTTATGGTGCTATATTTGGTTTTGTAGGCTATATGTTTAACGCATTCAATCAATATAGAAAATTAAAAGCAACTTAACACAAATCATCAATAATATAGAATATATAAGATATAATAATAATAATAACAACAACACTTTGTAAATATAATCGAAAATGTAAACTATATAACTTTCAAAGATATATAATTTTGTTTGTCAGTTAGACTATATAGTTATTTCACAATTCACAAATATTTCTTGAAATAAAATAAATAATATAAACAATATAAACAAACAAAACATAAACACAACAAAACAATATATTTATTTGTAAATAACAACACAATTTTTAATTAAACATGTATTTATTTGAGTTTATTTATTTTATATTTTTTTTTTATATGACAAGAGTAACAAACATGTTATAAGTTATGATTTGATTTGATTTTATTTTAAGAGAAAGGTAGTAGATTATTTATATTAATACTAATTTAAAATGATTTATTATTTATAATTTATGATGATGATGATTTTGAGTGAATTATTATTATTATTATTATTATTATTATTTAAAGGTGTTGAAGATCAATACAAAGATTAAATTAAATACTATCTTATTAATTTTTAATTTGATTTGTTGAGACTGTCTTCGTAGGCCTTAACATCGAATGAGAAATATTTCTCCTTAAACTCGTTCTTATCCCAGACTGGGGTATCGGTGACGGCAGCCTCTCTCAAATCGTTGAAGAAATCGGAAAAGATTGCCTTCTCCTCACGTTCACTCTTTTCGATTGCTGCAGAGAGGGTGGCATTGTGATTGAGGAGTGGTGATTCAATCTTGTAACCACTCTTGATTGATGCATCAACTGAATAGGCGAATTGAATCTTGGTATCCTCAGTGAAATATGATCTAACCAATTGTTCCAATTGTTGTTTCTCTTTGTCGTTATATTCCTATATTATTAATCAAGTAAGTATATGTATATCTATAAAAAACCGATTATTACTATATTATTTAAATGATTCATACATGTGCAACAGTCAATCTGATATTCATCTCGGTTGAGAGTGAAGCAACCAAACGTTGGAAATCCTTCAAGGTGTTAACCAAGATACCAAAGTTGTTCTCATTTGACATGTAATCTATTTATTAATAGTTAATAGTTAGTTAGTTAGCTAGTAAAGATATGTTCTGTTATGTTGTTTAAAAATTATTAAAACTTACAGAGGAAGAATTCACCGATTGGTGACAAGGTGACAGAGTCAACAAAGAAGTCGATGAGGTTTTGCTTGTCAGCGTTGGCAATATCTGGTTCCTCGACGATCGAACGGAATGATGGGATGGTATCGAAAGCCTTGAGAATCATATCGACATCCTTTGAGACGATGTTGAGTGAACGAGCTTGAGAAGCACAAGCAAAGAGGGCACGAGCAACCTTACCAGAGGCGGTTGGGATAATGATGGTTGGTTTGACTTCGAATTTTGGTGAGGAAATCTTTGATGTTTCCTTTGATTCCATCAACGAGGAGATGATCTCTTGATATTGTTTCTTTTGAGCCAAACGAGAGTTCTCGAGACTCTTCAAGACATCAGCTGGGATCTCTTGATTGGTATCGTACTTTTCCAACTCTTCCCATTCCTTTTCCAAGCTGTTGTTGCTCTTTGGTGGTTGTTGTGGTGGTGGTGGTGGTGGAGTTCCAGCAGATTTCTTGGTTGAGAATGTCATGACATTACCACCCTATATATATATATTAATTTATTTTAATATTATTTTATTGTTAATATTAACATTTCTTTTGATTTGTTTTATTTTGACTTATGAACATCTGATCTCTATATATATTATAATATTTTCCCTGTATTTTTCTTCTTTTTTTTTTCTTTTTTTTTTTTCTTAATCCTGTTTTACATTTTCTTTTTTACTGTTTTATAATATATTATAATTTTTTAATTATCTAAATCTAATCTAATCTGTTTTTCTGTATTCTAAATCTTGATGATCGATGTCATAGTGATAGTAATTAATGAAGACTCACCATTGGTTTGAAGGTGGCAACACGACGTGAACCAACAATTGATCTAGTGATTAAACGTGAGAACATCTTTATTTTCTATTTATATATATCTAAATAATACAATCAACAAACTAAAGGAATTGAACACTACTACTGTTAATAAGTTAATAACAATGAATGAGGTGGTTGTCTTTTATATTGTCGAACTCAAAACAAAAAAAAATGATCATATTTCCAAAAGTTAATAGTGTGTGATATAGTTCGAAAAAAAATTTAAAAAAAAAATCAAAAAAAAAAAAAAAAACAATTTTTTATTATTGCAATATTATTTCAAATTTTTCATATCCAAATGAGAAATCGTAGTTCAATTTGCAAAAAAATAAAAACAGAAACATGAATCAAAAAAAAAATCAAAAAAAAAATTAAATTAATAAAAAACGTTCTCAATTTATTAAGTGCTATGATATTATTATCATTATTTATGTTATTTAAATTGATAGTTTGTTTTGATTATAATTCCAAATCTTAATAATAATATTAAAATTACATTTTTGCTATTCTCTCAACTCCACTCTCTGACTGTCTGTCTGTGGGATTTCATTTGTGTGTGTTGTGTTTTGTTTTGACAACCAAAGAAAAAAATAATAAAATAAGATTTATTAAATTTTCTATTATTACACAAACAAAAATAATAATATCAAATAAATTTAATATTTATTTAATTAATTAATATCATTATTATCATTATTTCTATTTTATTATAATTGTCATAATTGTAATTGTTTATATTTATGTTTATGTATTATTATTGCTGATTATTATTATATTAAAATCAAATCACACAGTGTACACTTATATATTTGATCAAAAAAAAAAAAAAAAGCGATAACTTTTATCAATAATAATATCTTTGGAATGATTATTATGATATTTTAATTATCATTATCTTAAGATTTATTTTTAGAAAAAAAAAAAACAAAAACTAAAAAAACAAAAATGAGCGAATATAAATCATCGATTTTCAAATCTATTTCATCTCCAACAACAACAGCCAATCAATATAATAACAATAATAATAGTAATAATAGTAGTAGTAGTTTTAATAGTTTTAATTATGGATATGAAAGTAGTATGTATTATTCTGATATAAATAAGTTGGAGGGTATGAACAACAACAGCAATACCAACAATAATAGTAGTATTAGTAGTAATAATAATGATGTTTCTTATGGATGGAGTTATAATGATATTGTGAATGGCGCCGACGAGTTGAAAACAACAGCCTATCACTCACCGACAGCCGCACCCACCAGTGGAACATCAATGAATTCATCGCCAATCTACTACAACAAGGATTTAATCGATAAGCTAAGTGATGACTCTCAGCCACCACCTCATCATTCACCACTCAATCTCTATGGTAAATCACTAAGAAACAGTTATCAAAATGGAATCGGTGGTGGTCACAGTCGTAACAATAGCGGAAGTGGAAGTAGTCACAGTCGTAATAATAGCAGTGGCGGTGGAAGTAGTCACAGTCGTAATCACAGTAGAAATGGCAGTATAGGTAATAATTCAACTACTGCTGCAGAGTTACAATTATTGGATCATGATGATAATAATGGTAATTCACATTTCAATGATGATAATGATGATAATGATGATTCATCTGATGTTGATCAAACTGACAATGATGATAATGGTTATCTATCTACATTACCACCAACAACAACAACATCGTCAAAGTCATACTCAGCATCGAATCTATCGATATTTGTTGAAAACAACTACTCTGAGTTGCCAATCACAAAGCCAAGTGGATCTTGCACACCAGGTGGTGGTTCTTCATCGTCGCCATCTTCACTGCAAGTGTCACCAAAACTCTCAAGTAAAACACCACCCACAGCTTTTCCATCACATTTTCCACCACTATCACCATCGATTGATGTTCCATCACCATCGTCTTCATCATCGCCACCACCAGTTCCATCTCGTACACACAAACGTTTCCATTCCACTTCAAATTTACCAAACAACAATAATAATGAAAGTAATTCAACAAATAATAGTAATAATAATAGTAGTAAATTAAATGTATTTAGTAATCAAAGAGCCAACTTGACAACGTCGGCCAATAATATTAGTCAGAGTTTGAGTAGCAGTTTCGGTAGTATCTCCAGTAAGATTTCTCAGTCACCGCTCAAGTCCAAGCTGCTCAAAGTCATCACCAACGTCAAGAATAGCTCGCCTGTAGAATCTATACTCACCAATCTCTCTATATCGACAAGTTCACTCTCACCCAGAAATTCATCTGATATTTCAATACAACCAATAGCCTCTTCCACCTCCGAACCATCATCAAACTATCCTTCATTACAATCTTCAACAAACTCTACAGTAGATATTGAATATGAACAACAACAAAATCAACAACAACAACAACAACAAAGTCAAGATGGTAATAATATTAAACTACAAGATTCAATTGATAAGATTGTAAATGAATTTGACTTTGATCTAATAAAAATTGAAGATAATAGTCAACAACAACAACAACAACAACAACAGCAACAACAGTCATCTCAACAAACTAATAGTAATAATATCAACGATGTAAATATTGAGAAAACAACATTAACAAAGAAACCACAACAATTTTTATCGATAGACGAGAAATCTGTTATTCAAAATAGTCGAAGATCATCACTTTTACATCTCTCCTATAAATCATCGTTATTAAATCAGATTTCACAACAACAGAGTCGATCAGAGAGATATAGATTCAGTTTACCTTTACTAGATATTAGTCCATATCCAAAGTTGAATAATGATTTTAACGCCACAAACAACAGTAGTAACAATAATTATAATAATAGTAACAATAATCAATTTATTTCTTATGATGAACTATTTGATAATTATAAAAATAGTAGTAGTAGTAATAGTAACGGTAATAATATCTATTCATATCCATCATTAAAGAATACAAATGGTAGTACAGTTAAACAAGATATTACACTTCAAAGATTTAAACCACTTCCACCAAGACCACCAACTACTCAACATCTACAACATCAGCAACCATCAAATAGCAGTAATAACAATAATAAGATGTCATCTTTACTACAATTCATATCTATATCATTGCCTGATATAATTACAAAGAATGGAGAGTCATCAGCTCAATCGACATCAACTGCTATGATTGACGATGAGCAATATCGTAATTTCTCACAGTATCTAAATGAGAGTGGTGATCGTCACAAGATATATCAACACATTCAATGGCATCTTGAGCAACCAGTCGTTAACATTGAGATTGTTAAACTACTGGGTACTCACTATGGATTCACCGATTCCTGTAGAGCAATCTCTTGGATGCTTATGACCGGTTATTTACCACCAAACAAAGATCAAAGACAATCTGCATTACAATCAAAGAAATTACAGTAAGTAAAAATTAAACTATAAATCAATCAATTAATTAGCTAATTAATATTTATTATTAATCATCTATTATTTATTACCTACTTAGATATCGAGATTTAGTAAAGAAATACTATGGTGATTGTAAGCTGTTTGAATCGGATGAGAATAACTTTGAGAGAAATACCAATAAGCTATTGAATAATGTGGCAGTGTTGTGGTCTAATAATACACAATCTGGTCAGCAAGAGAAGGAGAAGTTCAATGAATTGGTACAACAAGTACATATCGATGTAATTAGAACCAGACCCGATGGATTCTATGATCTTTTTGAACTTAAAGAGATTGAACAAGTAAGTAATAATAATATATTGTTTAATGATGATCATTAACTAACAAATTAATTTATTCATATTTATTTCATCTAGATGTCAGAAAGAATATTGGTTATTTGGTCAAGTGAGAATAAGGATGTTTCATATTTCCAAGGATTGAATGATTTGATATGTCCGTTCCTGATTGTATTCCTTGACTATGCAATAGAGGTTTCAAAGGTGACACAGGATAGCTTCCCATCGTATCCATCGTTGGTTGACACTCTGATCGACGACGAAGTGTTGCTCTCCAAGAAGATTGGTGATGGTTCACTGGTGAAAGAGTTGATAGAGAAGAAACGATTCGATATACTTTCACGTGTGGAAACCGATGTCTATTGGTGTCTGAGTAATCTAATGAATTCATGTAAATCGTACGCAGCCAACACCGGTTGTGGATTACCTGCCGAGGGTATGATGAAGAATTTAGAATCACTCATAAAAGAATCAAATGGTAAGAGAGAAACAAAACACATTTTTTGATTAAAATTGTTTATAAAGTTTATTTACTAATAATAATAATAATAATAATAATAATAATATTTTTTAACAGAGGAGTTATATTTACATTTCAAAAAACATGGTTTGGATTTTAGTCATTTTTCATTTAGATGGATGGTTTGTTTTTTAATTAGAGAATTATCATTTGTAAGTGTTTTCTTACTACTACTATCATAAAGATATCATTATTTATTATTATTCTTAATAATCTTATTAATTAATTGATTTATCTATCTATCATTCTGTTTTAGGAAACTGGAATTAAACTATGGGATAGATATATGTGTGATAAAAACAATGAAGGTTTTTCAATACTACATATATGTTTCTGTGCATCTATATTATCCTATTGGAGTAATGATCTGCTGAATATGGAGTTTATGGAACTTGTCACCTATTTACAACGATCCGATATTCTTCCAAGAGATCAACTCGATCCAATCCTAAGAAGTGCCAATTCATTTAGACATATTTATAATTATTTATTGTAAATTTATAATACAATACCAATCAAATAATATGATAATAATATTTGAATGAATAAAAAATAATTATTGTTTTTTTTTACAAATTAATTTTTATTTTAAAATTTTTAAAAAAACGATTATTTCGTTTTTTTTTTTTTTGTATTAAATATTAAATAAATATTTAAGAATTTTTTTAATTAGATCAAATTTTAAAATATATATATTTCTATATATAGATAGATAAAGAGAGAGAGAGAGAAATGGTAAAACCAAAACAAAATATAGATCCAGAGGAAGCTGTTGTAAGACACACTCCACATGATATAAAATGTAAGGCAAGACGTGTTTTGCTGTCACAGAAGCTGAGAGCACAGAGAAAGAAGGCAAAGGAGTCTGGTCGTAAAGAGAGACAAAAAGAGAGACAAAAGTTGGGTGAAGACGGACCCGCAGCACAACAACCACGTACTATAGAGTCGATGAGAGTTGCCGATGACACCATCGTCGACGAAGAGGATCCAGAGTATCAAGACGAGATCGAACTCGATGAGTTCTCAAAGTACTTTGAAGGCAAAGAGCCAAAGACTTGCATCACCACCAACGAGAAGCCCGGAGGAAAAGCTGTGGGTTTCGCCAAGCTATTCCCACGTATCCTTCCCAACGCAGAGTATTTCCCAAGACAACACTTTGAGCTTTCAGAGATTGTAAAGTTTTGTAAGAACAGAGATTACACTGATTTAATTGTTGTAAATGAAGATAAAGGTGAAGTTAGTAAGTAGTAAATTGATAATTGTTTATAAATAGAGAGATCTATCTAAAGAGAGAGATAAAGATACAGATTACTTACTTACTTATTACAACGCTATAATAATACTACTACTATATAGATACTTTAATGATTTGTCATTTACCGGATGGACCAACAGCATTGTTTAAGGTGACGAGTATAACTATGCCAGATAAGATACCGGGTGGTGGTGAGATGACCAATCACAAGGCAGAGTTGATTGTTAATAATTTTACGACTAGACTGGGACACACCATCGGCAGAATGTTTGCATCGCTGTTTCCACAGGAACCAAACTTTAGAGGTAGACGTGTATGCACACTTCATAATCAACGTGATTTCATTTTCTTTAGACAACATCGTTATATGTTTGAATCAAAGTCAAAGGCAAATCTACAGGAATTAGGTCCACGTTTCACTCTTAAACTCATGTCATTACAGCATGGTACTTTCGATACTAAATCCGGTGAATATATACATTTACATAAAGCTGGAATGGATGTCGATAGAAAGAAATTCGTACTTTAAAACTAATAATAAAATTTTAATTTATAATATAAATAGTTTGTTTTATTTTTGTTTATTTCTATTATTATTATTCTTTCTATTATTGTTATTATTATTCTTTTTTGAATTGTTATTATTATTTGAATTATTATTTGGTTGTTTAACATCTTCTAACATTATATTATTTTTATTATTATTAATGTTATGATTATTATTGTTATGTCTGTTTTGATTAAATGTTGTTTGTTGTTGTTGACTATGTTGATGATATTGTTTTTGTTGTTGATGTTGTTGTTGAACATTGTTATTAAATGTTTGTTTCATTGTATTGTTGAATTGATTGATCTGTTGTTGATTAGGTCTGAGTATAGCAGGGAGAAGATGTGGTTTCTTAAAGAATAGGAATGTACCAAGTGCTATTATACCAACATTACCACCTACTGCTGCAAAATATACCTATATTAATCATAATTATAAAAGTTAGTTTGGTTAACAAAACTTATTCATAATATTCTTCTTAAAGTTGTTGAAGTATTATTATTATTTTTTTGTTGATATTTACATTTTTAAAAGATTGTTTTGCTCTCTTATGTTTAAATTGTTGCATTGCCCACATACCACCGATCCAACCACCAGCAAGAGCGGTAAGTTGTAAGGTTGACTCTCTAACACGCCATTTATGTAAAATAGCTTGTTGTTTATCGTAATAGAAAAGACCTGCAGCACCTGCATTCACAGCGACACCATAGGCAGCTAAATATTTCAGTGGTCCTCTCATGTTCAACATCTGTTGTGCCATCCTTTAATATTACTAATCTATATATGTACCGAATTCGGATTCGCTTTACTGAAATGTCGTCTTGTCATATTCATTAGCAAATTTTTATCATATTTCAAAAAATTCAAATGAATATTCAATGCTTGATGCTGCTGATAGATCTGATTAATAAAATGTAGAACAATGATCGATCATCTGATACTACATTTAATATTTTAATTTAATTTTAATTTATTTAATATATTAAAATAAAATTTTTGAATGTTGTCAAGATCTAATATATATTTATAAAAAAAATAACAAACAAAAATAAATTCTATTTGTATTCTTAAAGAAGAAATATCGATCTATAACCTTTAACTACCCAAAAAAGTGATCACTTTTGTTTTAAAAACATATGATTATATGAAAGTTCTGGAGTTCTGAGATACTTGAGAGATATGATTCTTTGAAACCTAAAAAAATTAATTTAATTATTAATTTTTTTTAGTGGTTGATTTAAAGTGGGAGTTGTCATTAAAAAACAAAATAATAATTGAAATTATTTTTATTTTATAATAATTCTATCTTTTTTTTTTTTTGTTTTTGTTGTTTTCAATCTTATCTTGTAATTTATTTATTTTGTATATATATTTCATTTTCATACTTTCATTTTATTAAGAAAATAGCTATGGCATTGGTATGTAATAATAATAATAATGTTTATGATGATCGTTTTTGATGAATTGATATTTATTATTATTTTATTTTTATGTATAGGCATTTCCACCACATGCTATTCAATCGATTTTAGAGATTGCCAATAATTTGGCAGCATCAGCAGGTACAAGCAATCAACAAACAGGTAGTGGTGATGCATCATCGACATCCAATATAACTTCAGCAGCATCACTTGTAAGGATAAACGATGATCTCACACCAAATTGGATGTCGGAACTCAAGATGTCGCAAGCGAGAAACAACAACAGTCTTGCTTTTAAGAGTATATTGGATCAACCCGTTATCAACATTGACAGATTACGTGCATTGAGTTTCGGTGGTATTCCAATGGAACATCGTCCAATTGTTTGGCAAATCTTATTGGTATGTATCAAGCTATATAACAGTTATAATAATAGTTATATTCAATCAATTATTAATATTTGTTATTGTTTGTTAAAGAATTATTTACCACCAGAAAAGAAATTACATGGTAGAATATTAAGTGATAAACGTAATCAATATGTTCAATTGGTACAAAAGTTCTATCAGAGTGAGATGTCACCCGATGACAAGACACTGTTGAATCAGGTCAAATTGGATGTACCAAGAACAATGCCAAAAGGATTCAGTCAAACACCACTCTTCAAATCAACGATCTTACATTTGGTGCTGGAGAGAATTCTCTATGTTTGGTCAAAGACAAATCCACTGATCTCATACTTTCAAGGTTTAAATGATATTCCTGCTCAATTCTTACTTGTATTTTTAACTCAATATATAAGTTTGTATTAATAACTAAATAATTAATAATACATTTTTAAAATGTTATACAGGTTATACTTATTATTCTCTCTCTCTCTCTCTCTTTTTATATAAATCAAGATATTCATGGTAATTTAACAGATTTAAATTGTGATATATTAGATAAAGTCGAAGCTGATACATTTTGGTGTTTATCTTTATTAATGAACAACCTAAAGGTATATACTCATTAAATATATAAATTTAAAACAACAACAACAACAACAATAATATTAAAATTTACTTTTAATAATCAAAATAGAATCGATTCATTAATTTCCATGATGGTATCAATCGAATGGCAATGAAACTGGAAAGACTTGTTAAATTAAAAGAAGGTATGTGAAAATAACAAACTTTGATTGCGCTTATGAACATTAATGTTAATTAAGTTTTTACTAACACTAAATGTTTTATTATTTATTATTAAAAAGAGAATCTATCTAAACATTTACAAAACGAAGGATGTGATTTTATATTGTTTTCACTTAGATGGATGATCTGTTTGCTATCGAGAGAGTTTGAATTTAGATTGTGTAATCGTTTGTGGGATAGCTACATTGCTCACGGTCCAAACTTTGGATACTTTCACATCTATGTGTGTGCTGCGCTGATCACAACAAAAGAATGGGTACCAGTACTACAGAAGCGAGAGTTTAGCGATCTCATCGTATTTCTACAGCGATTGCCCACCGATAGTTGGAACATACATCACATCGATCACCTCTTGGTAGGTGCCTACCAGATATTCCTATTGGAGATACAATCCGCTGTACAAGAATCAACAAAGAAAATAGTTCAATTCTTTATATCACAAAATACAAATAGTAGTAGTAGTATTGATAATAATAATAATAATAATGATAATAGTAGTAATGATGATAATAATAGTAGTAATAATAATGATCAATCAGTTCCAACTATTATTGAACCTATCGATAAGAATCCATTGTTATTAGAGAATCATATGAAGAATATCTATTTATCATTCTTGAAATCACAGAATAATCATCAACTTTCTTCATCAATTAATCAAGTTCCAATTATTAATAACAGTAGTATAGCAGCATTCAATAATCCACAACAACAGTTGGCAGCTGGATTTTCACTATTGAACAAACATTTCTTAAATAATCAAAATAACAACAGTAATAGTAATAACAATTCACCAATTGATTTAGAACAAATTAAATCAAAGATAATGACAGAGTTCCTACCTTCGTATCTCAATATTTCACAGATATCACCAGAGTCTGCAGATGAAGAGATGATCAAACATATAACACTTCATTTAATGGTGATCATTGGTGCACTGCTTTTTGTTGGAGTTATCCTTTTAGTTGTAATCATTTGTACATGTCTAACAATCATATCTTTGGAATACTATAATTCGAGTAGATAAAATTAATCTTTAGATTAATAAATTAACAATAATATATAAATTATATAATTAATAAATATTTATGTGTGTGTTAACAATCTAAAAAAAAATACTTGACTTTTTCTTATAATTTAAGATTCAACGAAAATCAAAGATTCGTTTAATTGTTTGCATGTTGTGAACATTCACAAAGACAGACTATTGAATCAATCAACAATAAATATAATCAATAACACGATGATTTAGTTTTAATTAAAGTTATTAATAAACGAAAATTAGTATATTTAATAATAATGTATAATTCAAGAAACTATTTATATTTAGTTGATGTCAGTATATCATTAGATCAACATAGATTTAATATTAGAAATATTATTACACAAATCGATGATATTCAAACATTAGATATAACTATTAATTTATGTTTATTAAATCAATCAATTGAAAATGTAAGATTAAAAATCTAAATTGTTGTTTAATTATTTCTTTTTATTAATATTTTAAATTTTAAATTGCAATTTAATCAAGATTGAAGAATGTATTGATATAATGATTATTTATTATGAATTGCTACACAGTGTTGTAGTGTCAGCCAATGAAAACACAACACTTTTGGTACACTCGAAATTCAATGTACTGATATTGCAGCTATACAGATCTATTGGCGATCTACTCGACCGACTGAACCCTATTGACAATATATTCATTCCGTCCAACTACTTTGATATTCTCAAAGGTGTAAAATTACAATCTACAACATCTATATCAATCATAGAGTCGAACAACAACAGCATTACAATGAGAGATATTGAAATTTCAAAACAATCAATAGTTACTCTCTACCAACAAGTTTTCACTGGTGGATATTTTGATTATCTACATAATGGTCATAAAGTAATTATAAACATGATGTTTTTTAACAACTCAATTGATAAAACACAGTATTAGTTATTAATAGATAATTTGTTATGTTTGCAGTTATTTTTAAGTGCAGGTGCATTGATATCTTGTGATACATTCTTGGTGACAGTACTGGAACCTAATGAAAATGGAAAGAAGAAACACAACGAGGAAATGATGCAACCGGTTGGTCTGAGAGAAATCAATGTCAGACAATTTCTGAATCTTTTTCATCCTTATCATCTAGCGATTCAAGTGATATCTAATCGGCGATGTAATGATATCAGACAATGTCCATTAGTAACAAGAGATTGTACATCATCAACAAATAATATTGGAAATAAGAAATCCGCTATAATAGTAATCGATGAAACTTTATCGAGCGGTCAACAACTAAATGAAATTCGTGTCAACAATAAATTGGAACCACTGGCAATCTATCAAGTTAAAGAAATTAAATGTCCAATTAATATAGATTTAAATAATAATAACAATAACAATAACAATATAATCAATGGTTGTAATAATATAGACAATATAAGTAGTAATAGTAGTAGTAATAGTAGTAGTAATAGTAGTAGTAATAGTAGTAATAGCAGTAGTAATTGTAGTAGTCGTAGTAGTAGTAGTGGTATCACAAGTTCACCAACTAAACTATCATCATCGTATTTAAGATCGATAATAAAAAAGGGATGACGATCATTGGATCAGTCAGATTGCAATTGATTGGATTGGATGGCTCTAAAAAGTATCCACACCCACCAAGTGTCTTGCACATAACTCAACAACACACTTCTTGTTTTGCATAACCAAAAAAAATTATTTTTTTTTACTAAAACATTTTTTTCTTTTCTCTCCTCTGATGATGGTGAGTTCCTTTGATTACAATTTTTTTTTAAATTTTTTTTGTTATTATTGAAAGAAAATTTTTAGATTATTAGTTCAAAGAGAAGAGTGTTTTTGAAGAAAAGGAAAGGAAAAGAAACTAATTAGTTAGTTAGTTAGTTTAATTTATAAGAACTAAAAGTTTATTTATATACAATATATACTATTTTTTTTAAATATATATTTGTTTTACTATTATTATTTTTTTTTTTAAAAAAAAAAAAGACTAGAAAGAAAGAAGAATAGTTTATTTTATAGTTCAGCGAAGAAAAAGATAATATATAATATTTATTAAATCGAATTTGTACAGATAGATATAGATATACATATAGATTTGTGAGTAATAGTAATTAGTAAGAGAAATTTTTTTAATAAAAAAAAGAACAAAGAAACAAAAGAATACAGTATATATTTTATATTCAATTTTTATTGTTAAAGAGAAATATAAGAAGAAAGTAAAAGTATTAGTTAGTTAGTTAAAAGTAACAAGTAATAATAATAATATGGGTGTTCCTAGATTTTTTAGATGGGTATCCGAGAGATATCCACAGATTATACAGAATCTTGTAGATTCTACAGCACCTGAATATGGTAATATCAAATATATATGTATCTATGACTAAATATATATATATTAATCTACTTTTTAAACAAAACAAAACAGATAATTTATATCTTGATATGAATGGTATTATTCATGCATGTTCACAAGAGATCAGCAATAGTCTATTGACATTTTCAGAAGAAGAGTTGATAAGAAAAGTTTGTAATTATATCGATAAATTATTTCATATAATAAGACCAAAGAAATTATTGTACATGGCAATTGATGGTATGATGATAGTAATGATGTTGATCATGATAGTATTAGATAATAATGAACTTGTTTATATTAATAATTAATAATATTTAGGTGTTGCACCAAGATCAAAATTGAATCAACAAAGACAAAGAAGATTTTTATCAGTGTTTTTAGAGGATAAAGCAAAGCAAAAGATGATCAGTGAGGGTAAAGAGATACCGGAAGTAATATTTTCGAGAACTGCAATCACACCAGGAACAGAGTTCATGTCGAACCTCTCTGATTGTTTGCAGTTCTTCATCAAGAAGAAGATCAACGAAGATATGAGTTGGCGTGAAGTCGAAATCATCTTCTCCGGTCCAGAGAATCCAGGTGAAGGTGAACACAAAATTATAGATTACATAAGAAAGAATAAAGCATCTCCAGATTGGGATCCAAATCAAGTAATTATCAATCAATCAATCAAATAATAATTAAATCAAATTAACTAACTAATCAATGATCTTTGTTTAGTCACATTGTTTGTATGGTTTAGATGCAGATCTGATATTGTTAGCATTGGTAACACATGAACCACACTTTAGTATCTTGAGAGAGGAGATTTCGTTTAGACCAACAAAGAGACAACTGGATTTTCAGCTGTTGCATATCTCGCTGCTAAGAGAGTATCTCGATCTGGAGATGCGAAACGATTCGTTGGAGTTTGGATACGATCTGGAGCGAATCATCGATGATTTCATTATGATACTCATTATTTTCGGTAATGACTTTGTGCCGCATCTTCCATTCTGCGAGATCTCAAAGAGTGGATTGAACGTCGTGATGGATCTCTACAAGAAGCTGCTTCCGGACCTCGGCGACTACATCACCGACGGCGCAGAGATCGACTTGCATCGTATGCAGTCGTTTTTCAACGCCGTAGCGCAATTCGAGCTGAAACAGCAGAACGTTTCGTCGGGTCTCGACGATGAAGAGGAGCTCGACGACTCTGCTGCGGTGGCCGCCGCCATCGTCGAAGGCGAAGATCCCGAGGACGCCGAAGCCAGAAAGGAATTCGAGCGACAGGCTCTCGAGCGTATTAAACACCACTTTAACGAGCTGGATTTCAAGGATGAGGAGCTCGAGGACGACATTTCCAGTGCCTGGAAAAACGCGTATTATCGCGCGCACTTTGAAGACTTCCCCGATAACTACGATGAGATCCCGCAGTTCAAACGAAACCTGGTGCATTCCTACCTCGAGGGTATCGTCTGGGTGCTCAACTACTACCACAACGGATGTATATCGTGGGTGTGGTTCTATCCACACTACTACTCGCCACTGGCCTGCGACTTTGTCGATATTGCATCGATCGAAGTCAACTTTGAGCCTGGCAGTCCGGTGACTCCATTCCAGCAGTTGATGTCGGTGTTACCACCGCAATCCGCTTACCTCTTGCCGGCTCCCTATCGTCGTTTGATGGAGTCTGACGATTCGCCAATCGCCGACTTTTATCCAAAGGAATTCGAAGTGGATACTAGTGATCCTCACTATTTCGACGGTATTGCCATCATTGGTTTCCCAGACTTGGCGCGTCTTGTCGAAGCCACCAAAGACGAAGACAGCTACGACTTGACACCGAGAGAGCGAATGAGAAACACTCTCAGACACGCAGTGATCATCTATCACGATGCGCAAATCGAGCAATCCGTTGAGACACCAAATGCCAAGCTGTTTGACGACCTCGAAAAGTCGAATGCCACCATCGAGGAGTTGATCTTACCCGAGCCAAACGAGAACAGTCTGAAACCTTTTAGACTGTGTGACGGTGTGCTCGTTGGAAATCACTCACCAAGCGGTTTCCCAACGTTCCAATCGATCGACTTTGACTGGGAGTACATGAACGGTGTGGCAAACCTCTGGGGTAACACCAGCAGAAAGGATTCGATGATTGTCAATCCGCCACTGCCAGAGTTGTGCACTCTCCGTGATTTGAAACCACTGATTGGCAAGCGTTGCTATGTCAACTGGCCATATCACATTGAAGCGAAAATCGTTGGATTCTCTGACTCTAACCAGCATATCACTCGTGACAGTACCATCGATTATGTTGCCTTCCAGAAGATCCAGTATCTCGACCAACTGAAAAAGTTGCCATTCGATTACTTGCGTCGTGGTATCAATATTAAGGATCTCCTCGAGAACACAGTGTTGGTTCACGTTCAAAAGATTGTAGGTGTCGATACGGAAGTAGGTGGAAGACGTGTCAAGCGTTATAGCGACAAGGAGGATACCTTCCCCCTCCAACTGATGGTAGAGTACGACCGTGTCAAAGCTGATTCGCGTTACGAGGAATGCGAGGAGTTGCCATTCGAGAAGCGTTTCCCCATTGGAAAGCAAGTCATCTATGTCAATAGTGACCACTATGGTTCGGTCGGAACCGTGCTCCATCACTTTGACAATACTCTAGAGTTGGAGCTAAAGGTGCAAAAGATGGATACCAAATTTGGACACCAGTGTGCGCGTGAAGAAGATGAATACTACCCGATCCAACAGGTCTGCAAGATGACCAACCTCTCGACACAACAGATCTCACTGTTGACCGGTGCCTTGTTTATCGACAAGCCAATGACTGACATTGGTCTCAACATGAAATTCACTGGTAGACAACAACAACTGCTTGGTTATTGTCGTGGAATCACCATGTCTGACAAGACTGGAAACTCCTTTAAGAAATGGGAGTTTAGTTCGCTCGCTGTCGAAGTCATCAAGAAGTATCTCGCTGCATTCCCAGTGTTGAATTCGATCTTGACAATGTATGCCGACGACAAAACCGGAAAGAAAGCAATCGACATCTCTTCGCTGATCCCCGAGAAGAGTGATCGTGTCGCTCTCATCAAAAAGATCGACGAGTTTATGAAGGAATCAAAGATCAGACATCAGCGATTGGTTCCATGTGATACCATCACAATGAAGCGTGAAGCCATCAAAAAGGTGGAGGATTTCTACTTGAAACAATCGAAACACGAAAAGGTTTCGGTGATCACTCGTACTTCGCCAGAACACGTAATCGAACCGGCATCCTATGAATCTGTGATCTCCTATGAACGTCATCAATCACAGACTCATCTCCAACAGAGAAACAATAACAGTCCATCGCTCGCCAGCAGTAACATCAGCAACGGCGGTTTCTTGGAATCCAACAAATCAAAGATCTTCAATCTAGGTGACAGAGTTGTCACTCTATTGGAAAAGGGTAACATACCATTCGGTTTGTACGGTACAGTTGTATCGGTACAAGAACACAAGGTCGATGTTGTATTGGATCAAGAGTGTTTCAGTGCCAACAGTCTTGACGGATTCTGTTTGGAGAAACGTGGTATCTGTATTTCAAAGTGGAGAGTTTACAATCTTTCACAACCAACCGCAGTAACCAACTATAGATATAGATCAAACAAACCAAACTATTCAATTGATTCTTATGAACATTGGAAGAAATATGATCATCAAAATAATAATAAATCAAATAATAATAATAATAATAATAATAATAACAATAATAATAATCATAATAATAATAATAATAATAGTGCTTCAATTCAACAAAAGATAAAAGAGGAAATGCCACCCAACTTGAATTGGCAACAACAACAAGAGTACTATAAACAATTGCATAGAAAGAATTATTATAATCGTCAAGAACAATATACAAAGAACTTTACTCCAGAAGAACTTGTTCATTATGCAAAGAAATATCCACATGTCCATCAATCTATGTTATGGCAACACCATCAACAACAATTACAAATTCAACAATCTAAACAACTAAAGAATAATAATAATAATGTTGATAAGAAACCACCTGGATTAGTACAACAACAAGGACAAGGACAACAAGCTAAACCACCAAAGCAAAAGAAGGATAAGAAAGAAAAGAAGGAAAAGAAGAATAATACCTCTGGAGCTGAACCTGCCAAACAATCCGATTCAACCAGTCAGATCCTACAAAAGATGTTTGAATCGCAAGCACTTCCAGATCCACCTGCTTCACCTCCTATCACAAGCTTCTTTATGAAAGCAGCTGCTCAGTCTCAAGAGGGTGCTCCAAAAGCAGCTGAAGTCGGTCCAGCAGAAACAGCTCCACAACAACCTGACCAACAACAACAACAGCCACCACAAGGTCCACCATCGCAATTGCTACAGATGATTCAATCATCGTTGCAAAGTGTTCCACAGTCTGGTCAACCACCAGCCATGCCCATGCAATACCCACCACCTCCACATATGGGTATGCCACCATTCCCTCACCCACCACCTCCTCACATGGGTATGCCACCATTCCCTCACCCACCACACATGGGTATGCCAATGTTCCCTCCACCCCCATTCGGTGTACATCCACCACCACCCATGCCAATGGTTAATCAACGTCCTAACCAACATCATCATCAACAACAACATCAACAACAATTCCCACAATTGTCAGAATCAAACAAACAACAAAAACCAAAAAACAATAACAAACAAAACAAAGTAAAGCAACCACAACAACAGGTATCAAAAGCTCAACCAAATACCAATACAAATATTCATACATTGAATGACTTGAAACAAAACAACAAACCAAAGAAGGATAAAGCCAATAAGTCTCAATGGGTTCAAAAGAACAAGCCAACAGCAGGATCCTCATCTGCAGTACCAGAGAATAATGACAACAAGCCCAACAACAACAACAACAATGATGAAAACAATACAAATAATGGTGATAAAGATCAATTAAATTGGCAACAGAAATTAGAAAAATAAAATCATAAACAATTCAATTCCAATTATTAATCGAGAGTAGTAGTCTTTACGATTAACTAATCATTACAGAATCACTGATTTCTAATTTTTATTTTATTTTTGTTAAATTGTCATTTTATGATTCATTGATGGTTTGTTTTGTATTTTTTTTTTTTGTTTGGTTTCAAAAAGACGAAAATCGGACCGTATTAAAATCGTTTATACCGATATTCGGAGGCAAAAAAGGTCAGCAACATCTGAAAAAATAAAAAAAAATAAATCATAAAAATAAAATAAATGAAATTTGGAAGTGGTGGGGGTGGGGGTTTTATTCGTTATTCATTCATAGTGTTTGCTTGGGATTCTGTGCTTGTGTGTATTGTGTGTTGTTTATTTAATGAGTTGTTGTTTTTAGTTTGAAACGTGTGATTTCATTATCTCTCAATTCAATTTTACATTGTTATATATATAAATAAAGTTATATAATATATATATTATTATTTATATATAATTATCTATTCTATCTTTTTTTACATATTTTTTTTTTTTTAAACAATGTCATCTACTCATATACCAAAGGCATTCGATACAACCGATGTAACTTTTATTGCATCTGGAAAGACTAAATCAATCTTTAAACTCAATAAGGAAGATCAATATGTTTTGATTCTCTCTAATTCTTCAATCACTGCTGGTGACGGTGCCAAGAAAGACGAGTTACCAATGAAGGGTATTAACTCTACCTCTACCACCTGCAATGTTTTTAGAGTATTACAATTGGCTGGTATCAATACTCATTATATTCGTCAAGTATGTTAATGAATTAACTTAAAATTTTAATATATATATATTTATTAATATGTTGTTTTATTTTACCTATCATTTTTTTTTTTATCCTTTAGGAACAAAACAATAGTTTTATTGCTAAACGTTGTTCAATGATTCCATTGGAAGTTATTGTTAGAAGACTTGCCACAGGATCATATTTAAAGAGAAACCAACATATAACTGAAGGTACCAGATTCAACCCATGTCTCATTGAATTCACCTTCAAGGACGACGTCCAACACGACCCATTGGTCACCGAACAAGATATCCTCGAGATGAACTTGAACATTGGTGGTCTCCAAGTAAACTCAAAGGTTCTCTCACAGATTAGACATGTTGCAAACCTTGCATTCGAAGCATTAGAGCGTGCTTGGGCATCAATCGATGTTGTTTTAGTAGATTTTAAGGTAAGTTAAATTATAAATTAAAATAATTATTGATCACTCATTTAATCATTTTATTATTATGATTATTTTTTGTTAGGTTGAATTTGGTGTTACAACAGATGGTGAAATTATATTGGCAGATGTTATCGATAATGATTCATGGAGAATCTGGCCACATGGTGATAAGAATCAAATGAAGGACAAGCAAGTATATAGAAACATTCCACTCCAATCGGGTGCCCCAACTGTTGGAACTCTATCCGATGAGCAAACCAAGGTTTTGGTCGACAATTACTCCTGGGTGGCCAACGAAAGCGCAAAATTAGTTGATTACATGGTCACTTCCAACCATTCAACTTCCAACACTACTACTACTACTCCATCGGTATAATATCAAAAATCACCCTTTACCATAAAGTTTGTAATAATTCATAATATATATACTTTCTATATAGTTATAGTTATTATAATTTATTTATCTCTATATAAATTGCTTTTTGTCTTTTATTATTATTATTTGATCAATGTTTTTTTAACTTTTAATATTTTATAATTTATTTTTTATTTTTTTCTAACTAAACTACTTACAAATTAGAATCAAAGACATTCAAATGTTATAAATAATATCTTATCTCCTGTTCCATCTTATTCATCACCTCTAACACGTCATATAAATCAATCACACCAGGTCGGTCAGCCATGTCTTTCAATGCCACCAGCAAACGGTAATAGTCCAATGGTTGGAATTATCATGGGAAGTCAATCCGATTGGGAAACAATGAAGTAAGTAGAAAAAGAGGAAAAGTAAATAAAAGTACATGCTAATTGGTTATTATTATTTATTTTTTAGGTTAGCTGCAAATACATTAACAACTCTTCAAATTCCATTTGAAGCAAAGATTGTATCTGCTCATAGAACACCAGATAGAATGTTTGAATATGCTAGAGCCGCTAAATCTAATGGTTTAAAGGTTATTATTGCTGGTGCAGGTGGAGCTGCTCATCTTCCAGGCATGGTCGCTGCTTTGACATCTTTGCCAGTGTTTGGTGTACCAGTACAATCAAAGGCTCTCAGTGGAGTAGACAGTCTATTGTCAATCGTTCAGATGCCAGCTGGTATTCCAGTTGGAACCGTTGCAATCGGTGCTGCCGGTGCTACCAATGCTGCTTTGTTGGCTGCTGCCGTTTTGGCTCCATTCTATCCGGCCATCGATGCCAACCTTGAACAATACAGAAAGAAACAAACCGATGCCGTTGCTGAAACACCATCTGATAATCCAGCTGCTGCTGCTCATGGACATGCCATTTCAACCCCATCATCCAACGATATGGTTTCACATATTTCAACACTTCTCTCGGTTCAACCACAATCATCATCTTCATCATCGTCGTCGTCGTCGTCGGTTTCATTGACCACCTCAACTTCTTCTTCAACAGTATCAACATCACAATCATCGATCAAGACAGTTAAACCAACCATTCAAACACAATCGACTACATCGTCGTCACCAATGCAATCACTTCACTCACCATTGACCGGTGTCAATTCACCGATTCGTTCAACTTCTCCATCGATTGTTGTTGCTGATAAGAGTCCATTGTCAACCTTTGTCCTATCGACATTGCGTCCATCTGCTTTGGTTCTCCCACCAGGATCTACCATTGGTATTCTTGGAGGTGGTCAATTGGCACGTATGACAGCGATTGCCGCTGCTCAGCTCGGTTACAAGACACACGTTTTCTGTCCTGAAAACGATGCATCTGCTTCACATGTAGCCACCTTTACAACCAAAGCCAACTATAACAATTACTCTGCACTTGAACTCTTTGCCTCAAAGGTCGATGTTGTCACCTATGAGTTTGAAAACATTCAAGTCGAGCCAGTCGAATACTTGTCAAAGAAGGTTGCTGTTTTCCCTGACCCCAAGGTTTTGCGTATTTGCCAAGATCGTGTTCAAGAAAAGAAATTCATTCAATCGCTCGGTGTTGGAACTGCCAACTTTGAACCAGTCGAGTCATTGGAAATGTTGCAAACCGCCATTCAAAAGATTGGTTATCCATCGATCCTCAAATCCAACACTATGGGTTACGACGGTAAGGGTCAAGTAAAGATTACCGATCCAGTCGATTTGGAGTCTGCATGGAAGAAGGTATGCGCCGACACCAACACTTCTAAAGCTATTTTGGAGCAATATATCGAGTTTGAATCTGAGGCGTCAGTTATCGTTGCTCGTGGTCTTGACTCTATTGAATTGCCATTCTCTATGGTTACCAACAAACATCGTAATCATATCTTGCGTCAAACTATTGCACCAGCTTCCCTCCCAGAATACGTCCACAAAGATGCCAAGGAGATTGCCAGCAAGATTGGTAAAGGTATTGGTTTGGTTGGTGTATTGGCCGTAGAGTTGTTTGTCGTCAAGCGTGGCGATACCTACCAACTATTGGTCAACGAGTTGGCACCACGTCCACACAACAGTGGTCATTGGACCATCGAAGGTTGTGTTACCAGCCAATTTGAACAACTTGTTCGTTGTGTCTGTGGTTTGCCACTTGGAAGCGTTGATCTCATGAAACGTGTCACCGAAAAAGAATCGTTGGCCACCGATTCACCAATCATTATGAATAATCTTTTAGGTGCTGAAGTAGATCAATGGGAGAAATGTTTATCTCAAAAAGGATCTCATTTACATATTTACGCAAAAGGTGACGCCAGAGAAGGCAGAAAGATGGGTCATGTTACAATCATCCCATGAAAAAGGAAATAATAAATAAATGTAAACAAAAATAAATAAAATATTAATAAATAACTTTTTTTTTATTTATAAATTTAATTGGTTTTTAAAACTGTGAATTGAAGTGATGTACTTGTTGGTTCTGCAATAAAAGAGAATGTGTATGATTGTCCAGGTAATAGTGGTGGTAAGTATGATGGCATTGAATAGGTACCCGGTTGAACGGTATCCATTCTCCACATTGTGGTTGAATCTTTCAAAACAGCTTTAGAAGTTACCACTACAGTAGAAACAGCAACACTTCCAGAATTTTTGATGATACCATTAAACATTGACCAATATTTTCCATTTTCAGTCCATGAGTTTACTGTCTCAACGGTAACAGATACACCACCTCCACTTGTACCTGTGGTAACTGGTTGAGAGGTTGGTGCACCACAATAACTTCCAATTTCCTCATATGGAGTAGCTGATAATTGGAAAGTATATAGTTTTCTATTGTAATATCCCAAGACAACATTACCCTGACATTGTGTTAAATTAAAAGTACAGGTTTGACCTTGGGAAATTAATTTAACATAACCTTGTCTACTGATAGTAAAACTTCTTGAATCAAAAAACATTGGTGCTGCTTTTGAAACATCAAATGGTTGATATTTTCCTAATATTTTTTTAAAAATAAATTTAATAAAAATATTTAGAATAGAAATATAAAAATATAATTATTTTATTTACCTGCATTACATATTTCATTTACAGAATTAATTGATTTAAAAGAATCAACATTTGCCAAATCTAATGAAAAACCTTTTTCAGACATTGAATTTCCACGAGAATACTGAACATTTCCATAACTATCTACAATGGTCATTTGAATTCCAACTTTTGGAATATTAAAAAAATAACTTAAAACTTGAGCGCATTGTTGATTTTGAGCAATTATACTATCATATAAAATAAATAATAAAAATAAAGAAAAAATTAGTTTTTTCATAGCTATAAGTTTTTTTTATAAGAAAATAAATAAAAAATATAGTTTATAATAATAAAAATCTAAAGGATGATTGATTTCAAACAAATACGTAGATTTAAACTCAATTGAAATCAACCCAAATTGAAGTAAAATGACATACCACAAATATATATATCTCAGACACACACATACCCCTTAATAAATATTCATAATAAATAAAATTAACAGATATATTTCCAATTTCACATGATTTTGTGGATAATTAAATTGGTAATAAAATATATATCAATGATGATGGGTTAGAGATTGGGGTGGGATAAAAAAAAATAATATTAAATAAATAAAACAAAAAGATAAATCAAAAATTTCAACACATTTAAATTTTATAAAGAATGTTTAGTCAGTTATTAATTAATAAGAGAGAGAGAAAAAATTATTCTGTCTTTATAAAAAAAAAAAAATTAGTTGTTTAAATTAATAATTAAACTTTTGATGATCATTAAATTTTCTTTAGTTGAGTAAAGAATAGGTAACTTGGAATATGGTGAGCAAAAAGTGTTCAAACATCAATAAAAATTGGATTACTTTCTTTTGATAATAAGAAATTTAAATATTTAATTCCAAGTTTTAACACCACTCATGCATTTGTTAATTATTTATATATTTTTATTTTACTTTGTTTTTGCGCTTTGTGAACTTGAGGTGGTTTTGGAGGAAAAGTTAATTAATTTAGAAACTTGACCCTTGGCAGCAGCTGTAATGAGGGATGATCCAATACAAAATGGTACAAGATATAAAAGTGCTGGCTATAAAATTGAAATATTAAATTGTTAGTAATTTAATTTTTTGTTTTTGTATATAAATTTTTTTTTTTTTTTTTATGATAATTACTTGAGCGGCTTGGAATGTATGCATTACAAAAATGGTGGTGGCAAGACCCATGGCGTAGGCGATGAGACATGATACGAAATAGGTGGTTTTCATTTGTTTTCCACCAGAGTTTTCCTTGTCAAACTTGAGGAGCAAGGCGATAAAGATACCTGGCAAAACGATATCACCAAGACCCAACATGGAGAAGTGGTATACCTCTGCGAAAAGATCCTTTGGGAACAACAATTTGATTGGAGCTTCAAAGCTCTTTGCTACAGTAACCATAACATCTGTTCCAAATACCCAAAAGATGTCGTACAAAAAGAGACCGCACAACAAGATGACACCGACCGAGTAGTCGTGCAAACCGATCAAGGAAATACCTTGGATCGAGAATGTAATACCAAAGATGTTGTTGGCGATCCAATGTTTGGTGGTGATATACCAATATGAGATACCAGCCGAGATGACAAAGGCGATGATATCGAATGAATCGATTGAAACCTTTTGTTGGTCAGTGATGAAACGAATGGCTGGGATTGTAAACTCAATGAGTGGACGCTTCTTCTTGGCGGCACTCTTTGAGAGGAACAAACGTTTGAACACGTCACTGAGGATTCTAGTGAGTGCAACAACTCCAAAGAACAAGAAATAGTATGACAATAGCATATTGATAAGTTGTTTATCGAAAAACTTGAACAACAAATACAATCCAAATAAAAATACACTTCCAAACAATGGGAATGCCCATGCATCACTCTTTGTCATTGATTCTGACTACATATAATAATAGATTTTCAAAAAGAGTTAGTAACAAGAGTTTAAATTCAACAAACAACTTTAATCATATTTTATATATTTACAGTAGTATCCTTAAGAGACATATAGGAACCGATGTAGATTGGAACTATTGCCATTGTCCAAATGGCAGCATATGCAACCATTAATCCTGTTGTTAATTCTAGTGCCATTCTATTCTTTATATATAAGAAAATAAATAAAATTACTAAATATATAAAAAAAATAAAATGATATTCAATAAACAAAATTGAACAAACAAAAAGTTTAAAAATTTTTTTTAAAAAAACACCCCAAAAAAATTAAAATAAAAAATGGTGATGACTAAATTCAAAAAAAGTCAACCAACAAAAAAATGATACAAACAAAAAAAAAGACGACTTGTTAATGTTTTTTTTTTTAGTGTTAATAACATCCACTCATTAAAATTCATATTACCTCAAAATATCTATTATTGTTGAAAGTTTATTGTTATTTTGTAATTTAACTACTATTGGTCTGATTTTTTGAAATATAAAATTAAATTAAAAATGCTATTTTTACTACGTTGTTACGCAATTTAAAAATACTTTCATTGTCAGGATTCGTAGTTTTTGGAATATGAAACCTTAATTTTTTAGTTTTGATTGATCTCGGAGAGTTGAGTGTCGGAAAAAAAAACTTAAAGTTTTAATTGTGATTCATTAAAAAACTACAAATATTTAATCTACAAAACATCATGTAAAAAACATAAACAAAGTTATAGATGACTGTCGATTGCCCTATATGTCTATGTGATATTGATAATCAGGATTATCATCAATTAAGTAGGTGCAAACATGAATTTTGTAGAGAATGTTTACAAAAATATATAGTTAATAGTATTCAAGAAAAAAAGTATCCTTTAAAAGTAAATATATATAGAAATTAATAATTGTTTTTTATTTATTAATTTTTGTTTTTTTTAATAATAAAAGTGTCCTTGTTTGAAATGTGATATTGAAATAGGTACAACTGATTTAGAAATATTGGTAGATTTAAGTATTGCAGAGACTTTTTATGACTATGCAAAAGAAAAGGCAATTGATAAGGATAATAACTCATTCTATTGTTTAACCCCAGATTGTAAAGGAATATACTTTAGAGTAGAAGGTGATCCCTTTACCTTTGAGTAAATATTATCATTAATTAATCTTATAATGGTTTAAATTAACTTTTATTTATTTATAGTTGCGAGATTTGTAATATGCAATATTGTTTAAAATGTAAAGATATTGATCATGGAGAAATGACTTGTGAACAATGGAGAATAGAAAGTGGACAAGTTTGTGATAGTTTATTCCAAGATTATGCAAATTCTCAAAAATTTAAAAAGGTAAAGATTTATTCTCTTGAAAAACAGAAAAAAATAAATCCAGTTATATATATATATACATATCAATATATTAATATATTTTCAATTAAATTTATAAGTGTCCAAGTTGTACGAATTGGGTTGAAAAAATAGATGGATGCAATCATATACACTGTATTTGCGATCATAAATTGTAAGATATCAAAATATTAAATAGTAGATTTTATTCAAAGATTAATTGTATTTCTATATAGCTGTTATAATTGTGGGAATTCTTACCCGTGTACTTGTGGACAAGATCCTCATGTAGTACAAGAACAAATACCAGAAGAGATTTAGCTGTAGTATTTATCCTGTAAAAAATCAAAAAACAATCATGTAAAAGATAATCAATCATGTAAAATCATTAAAAATCAAGTTTATAAAAATTAATAAATTATTTATTTATTAGATATTAGGTAGATAACGAGTTAACTATTTTTCAGAGGTGTTATTCTTTGGTACAATTCCAATGCTTATGGGTATCCATTTATCATTACCAAATTCATAGATTGTTGATGTGAAGCAACGGTAACCACTTTCACCAATATCATTGTCTACTCCTTTGCTTCCTAAATGGTAGTCTTTTGATGGAATAATAGCAAATTTCACACAGAATGGAATGAGTTGATCCATATTAAATGATATTACCTTTTCATTTAAAGTGTCTTCAGTGTTGTCGATATTGTTGTAGACCTTACTAATATAATTGCTATGTTGTGAATGTTTCATTATGTTTTTAGATATGATTGTCATATTGATATGATCGTGAACGGTCAAGATTCTCTCATTGTCTTGTCTGATACCATCGTTATTCAAATCTTCAAATACTATTCCACGAACCTTTACAGGATCTAATGCCAATTTACAGTCTTTTGTGTAGATCAAAGCATAAAACATAGTCTCCAATGAGCATTTTTCAAAGAATTCAAAGTTATATTGAAGTAACAATGAACTAAGTGGTGAATCAGGTCTCCAAATTGAATATTGTTGATGATATTTTCCTTTAAAAATAGAACCATCCTATAAATTAGAATAGTTATTATTATATTTAATAAACTAAAAATTAATAATTAGTTAACTTTTACTTACTTTATAATGTATGAATCTAACATCTGGTGAAATGATTTCAAGTGGAAGATGATAAACATTTCCAAAAACGATAAAGAAAAAGTCTGCTGTTGGGAATGAGAATTTGAATTCAATAGATTGATCACGTCCAGGAGTAACACTATGTTGAAGAGCATGGTACTCCTTTAGATCAGAGAATAGGTCGATACGATTGTACACTTCTTCTGGTAGTATTGTATTGGAAACTACTGAATCTTTACCATAGGTTATAGTAATATTTGGATAAAAAGTGTTATTTGGAATTACCATAGATTCCTCCAATGTATTATAAAAAGAAGATACATTTTTAAATTGTACAATCTCTTCTATATCACATTTTATCATAGGTTCTTTCTCCAATGTATTTAAATTATATATAGTATTGCATTGACATAAATTAATAAAAAAGATAAATAATATAATATTTTTATAAATCATCATTATAGATTTGTTATAAAAAAAAATAAATGAATAAACTTACAAATTATAATATGAATCTCATTCAGTCAATCAATCATTGCTTAATTATTATGATAAATATGTTTTAATATATAAATATATTTAATTAAAAAAATAGAATATACATTGATCATCATATGATTTTTTTAATATTAGTAGTGGTTTATTTTTTTTATTTATTTAAATAAATAATTTAATTAATAATATATTAAATGATATGAGTGTAAATGAATAGATAAATGATGAAATAGAGTTACCGGTTGTGCTATGTTCATCGTTGATATCTGTGGTGGTACCACTATTGGTTGATGGATGATTGTTGGTGGTTGTTGATGGAATGATTGTAGTGCTGGTGGTGTTTAGTGGTGAAAGATTATTAATGATTGTACTATTATTGATTTTAGTAGGATCGACAATAAATGATATATCATCAAACCAAAGTGTTACATCACCGTCTACCTTGTTACCAAAGTTGATGGATTTCACATTGGTTGAATGTGGTCCAAGTGATTTAAAGTCTACAGTGTGCATCGACCAGTCTTTGGTGATTGGTTCAGTTGGTGTCCAAGCGGTAGAGTCGTTGCTGAAAAACACTTTTAATCCACTCCACTTTGGTTGATTACATTTCACAGAGAATTTGATACCGGTAAAGTAGTCACTATTGAACTCACCTTGTCTTGAGAGTGAGAGGTACGAGTTGATACCGACGAGAGTGATCTTGAGCGAGGAATTCGAACCTGCAGAGTGCTCAGAGAAATCGGTAGTATTGAGATCAGAGTATGATTTCGATTGGAAAGTGTTGAAGCCATCGGCCAATGAATCGTTGTAGATGGTAGCTGGTGTCTGTGAGAGTGTGCAGGTTTCTGGTGGATTCTTAATGACCTTTTTATCGGCGAAATTACCACTGAATTGGAATACCTTCATCTTTTCAACACCGGACATCACCCAAGATACTTTGTCACCAAAGATCGAGGTGGCGGTAACTGTGGCTGGGAAACTCATTTTCTCTTGACCGGTCCAAGAAAACTCGGAGCTATTCTGTCTTTGCATTGCGATGCTTGATTTGGCACCCTTTCCTTGGATGGTAACCATTGAGATACCAACGTTGTTGTTGAAAAGCAACAGCTTGATGTAATAGTCAGAGGTATCGTTCTGTTGGATTACACTCAATGGACCAGACGATGAACAACTGACACGTCTGAAACCTGCATCGTATACAACGGAATCAGATGAAATCTTGGCAAAAGCATTTTGAGTTAACATAAAGAATGGACGATCCGATGGACAGTCTTTAGCAGAACAGAAATTGACTACCTTGATAGTGGTAGTACCATTTGGTCCAGTGATTTCGAAACAATCTCCACAACGTGCACCGGAATCATAGAACATCTCATTAAGAGTAGCAGTATAAACACCTGGATTTACCAATCCATCATATTTTCCATATCCACATGAACCTGATTCTGTTAAAGGTTCAGTACCTTGTACTTTTGCTGACTTTAAAAAAAAAAATTAATAAATGAATGAAAATATTTTATTTATAAATAATAATTTACTTACCATGCATACTGTTAATGGAGTGGATGAAGAATAAACAACTAAAAACTTAAAACAAAGTAAAATAGTAAAAATAAAATAGAATTTCATAGTTTTTTTATTAGATTCTATTATTAAATTGTAAGAACAATGATTATATTTGAAAAGACCTACTTACTTTTTTACATATTTATAGATTTTACATAATGTTACAAAATAAATAAATAAATATTGAAAATATCTTTAAATATTGGAAATATCTTTAAAAATTCAATAACTAAAGATATTAAACAAAGTCATACAAATACAAACACTAAAAAATAAGTTGTAACCAAATCGTCATTTAATGTGTGTGGTATTAATTTTTCCAACTATTTTTAAAATAGAATTTGATTGATTGTGATTGATTGTAACTTGTTATTAATTAATAATATTATTATTACTATAAATGTTAAAAATTTTAAAGTATGAATGGAATGTGAATGTCTTTTTTTCTTATTATTATTAATTGTTAAAAAATAATAAATCTTACTTATTGGGTTGATTTTGATTTATAATATTATTTATATTTTTATTTATTAACTTATTATTAAAAAATTAATAAATTATTTATTCGTCATCTTCGTCATCGTATTCTTCCATATCATCATCATCCTCGTCGTCGTCGTCTTCCTCATAATCTGGATCGTCTTCTTCATTATAATTTTCATCGATACCATTTTGCTCTAGAGCACGTTGGAATGAATCGGCAGCATATTGAGACATAATCTTTTTAAGTAATGCATTTGCTTTTTGCATAATCTAAATTATTAAGTATTAAAATACATATTAGTGTTATTATTTATTATTAGAACCCAAAAAAACATTAAAGAAAAATATAATAAATGTGTAAAATATAAAATTATCTATGATTATCTATGATTATATATATATTGATTATTATTATTATTTACATACCATTCTATTCTTTACATCACCCATCATGTTGAGTAAAACAGTATCGGTATATTCATTATTTAAAGTATTTAATGCGGTGTTTCTGACTAATTGTACGTCAGAAGGCAATGTCCTTCTGTGTATAGCGGCTGGATAAAAGAATCTTCCTCTCATCATATTCAAACGTTTATAAATATTATATTTCTTTTTTAAATGTGCCATAACTCTATCATTTCTCTTTGCTGCATGATATGCTGCAAACATATCAATCACTTTCTCTGTTTCTAGTGTCATTGTCTATATTAATAATATATAAATAAATAAATAAAATATTGTTTCTAAAAAAGTAATAAAAAAAAAAAAAAAAAACAGCAACAGTTTTAAATAAATTAAAAAAAAAAAACGAAGATGATAAAATTTTGAAAAAAAGAGGGAAATTTAAATTATGTATTTTTCTTTATTTTTGTTTTGCAAAAAAAATAATATATATAACTAACAACTATAATAGTTTATTTTGTTGGGAGATTATAATTATACCATTGGAACTTTTTTGCCTTCTTCTTTGGTGATGTTTGTTGTGGTGGTATTTGTTGTTGTTGTTGTTGTTGTTGTTGGTGTGAAGTATGATGATGATGTTGTTGATTTTGTTGTTGTTGTTGTTGATGATGATTATTAGTTTCTAAAATATCTAAATGTTGTTGTTTAGTTAAAGGTGGTGCTTGTTGTTGAATATTATTATTATTATTGTTATTATTATTATTATTATTATTATTATTTGGTAATAAATCAACATTAATTATATTTTGTGGTTGTTGTATAGGTGATGATATATTGGTATTACTAGAACTTGGAGAAAGTTGTGGAGAAGATTGAACAATGGGTGATCCTGAACTTGTTCTAATTGGATCGATCGATGGCAATGGAGGTGGTGGTATATTATATATATTTTGATAGAGATTCTCGTAGGTCGATAGGAGGTTCTCAATTTGATAGTTCTGGTTTTGTGGCGGTGCTTTGATCTTGTTTTGCATCGACTCTAGGAACATCGATTTTCCATCTTCGTTCGGGAGGAGTCGTTGGATAAAGGTGGTTCCGTCCTTGTGTGACTTGTGAATGGTACCCCAGACCTGTGTGATGGTGTCGACGATACCAATGTCGTAGCAAGCGACACTGTTCAAGCGTAGGATGAGCTTGGCGTGTTGAATCGGTGTGAGGATGGTCGAGAGCACCAAATCGGTATCGCAAATCAAATTACGGTGCTTGACAAAGTTCTTTTTGAGTTGTTCGAGTTTGCGAGTGAGATCGAGTAGCTCCGATATGTTGATCGATCCTTTGTCAGTGAATTGCGGCACGTCAGAGATGCTGGCGGAGCTGTTGTTGGCGGCAACTAACGATGGAGTGCGACGGTGGTATGGTGGCTGCACAAAATGATCGTTTCTCGGTGAGTCAAGCGATGGCGACGACAAACTTATTGCCTGCGGTGACGATGAAGCAGAGTCTGGAGTCGGTGGCATCGGTGTTGAGATTCCACTGAGAATATCGTTGTTTGGTGAGATTGGTGTTCTTGGACGATCCGCTTGATAGGCACGATCACTAAAATCACAGGCACCACAAATAACCAACTTCTTTAGGAACAAATCCTTGATCTCGCGATCCAGAGCATCACGCTCCTCTCTCAACTCATTGTGAATCTTCAAGTGATCATTCCACAATATCTCAGAGGCATGTCGCTGTTGTTCATTCATACCGACTTGCTCCACGAAATTGGGCCACCAAATAGCAGATGCCATTGATCTACCACAAATAATAGATGCGTCAGATGATGATTTATATCCCATTAATGCTAATCTTGCCTGTAAATAGAATTAATAGAATATTAATAAAAAGTCGTTATAATTTTAAAAAAAAAAAAAGATATCTTACTTGAGTATAAGGATGAACAATCTTTTCAACTTCTCTTTCAATCACTGTAGATCTAAGTTGTGAAGAGTAATAATAGAGTTGTAGGAGGTATTCGATTGATTTTTCATCGTTCTCATTGATTGCTTTGGCGAGTTGAGACATGAGTGCTTTGACTTCGTGAATGACCTCATTGAAGGCATCGTCAGGTCTCATAAGATCGCTCATATCACCTTTCTTGAGAAGAGTGTTCTCCTGTCTGAGTTGCTCATTCTCGAGTGAAAGTTGTTTTACCTTTTGTTCGATCTCGCTGATGTGATCCTTCTTTCTCTGACGATAGTTCCTACTGGCAGTGTTTTGGTTTGACTTCATCTTTCTTGGATCTTCCTCCTCTTCTTTTGCCTTTTTCTGTTGTTGTTGTTGAATCAATCGTTGTCTCTCTGCTTGTTGTTGTTGAACTTGTTGTATTTGATATTCAAACAATGTTTTTGGTGGTGGATTTGTTTGTACATTTGAAAAATTATTTGGTAAATTAAGAACATATGAATTATCAATATTACTTTGTTGAGATGGTTGTGATTGAGGTGGTGAAGAACTACCAGATGAATCACTACTATTACTATTTATATTATTATTAAAATTACTATTAGACTGTAAAGGAGAAATTTGTTGTGATTGTTGTTGTTGTTGTTGTTGTTGTTGCTGTAATAATGATGGTTCACCAATATTTTGTTTATAAATATTGTTATTATTATTATCATTATTATTTATATTTACAATTATAGGTTCTTGTTGTTGTTGTTGAGGTTGTTGTATTAGTTGTGGAGATTGTTGCTGTATTTGTTGAGGAGGTTGAGGTTGTTGTTGTTGTTGTTGTTGTTCAGGTGGTGTTTGTTGTTGAGGTTGTTGATAAAATTGATATGGAGATGGAAATTGTGTAAATTGTTGTTGTTGTTGTATTCCATCTTGTTGTTGTTGTTGTTGAATTAGTTGTGTTGTTTGTTGCTCTGAAGAAGGTGAACCAGTGGTACCTTCAAGCATTTGCTTCAATAGAGTTTGTTGCTCTTGTAAGAAAAGGAATTGAATCTGTTGATCAGAGAGAAGAGAGGCATGATCACCCAGCTTCTTCTTGAATTGTTCTTGTTGCTGTTGGATCAGTGATTGTATGAAACTAAAGTCAGAAGAACCGGTGGTGCTGTTGTTACTACCGCCATTGCCAGCTCCAAGACCACCACCACCGCCACCATTAATAGTCGGTAACTGGTTATTGCTACTACTGATCTGATTGAATAGATCACCATACAATTGTTGTTGTTGCAGATTCAATTGATCATTATTCATTAAGATTTGTGAAGATGTTTGTAATGAAATTGGTTGTTGTTGAATAGTTTGCTGTTGTTGTTGTGCTGGTTGAATATTAATATTTTGTTGTTGTTGTTGTTGTGTATTTAATTGAGAAAGAAAAGAACTTGTAGAAGTACCAAGAATCTGTGAAATCGATAGTTCATTCTTTGCTGATAACAACGAAGCAGATGATGATGTATCGTTGTAAGAGAGTGAGCTGAGTGGGTCAATACCGACACCTACACCATTGAACGATTCATTGTTGAATTGTTGTTGATACTGCTGATACATGCTAATTAAATCTATCTTGTGAAGAAAATCTTCCATCTTTTATAATAATAAAAAAAAAAAACAAAAAACCACCAAAATATATAATATAAATACTAGTACTATTCAATTACATAAATGTATAAACTCGTTTTGTTTTTTTTTGTTTGTTTGTTTGCTTACTAATTAATTATAAAAATAGGAGAGTAATATTAACAACGACAATAGTAATTACTGCAGTAACAAGTACAATCTTAAATTAACAATAGTAATGTAATTAATAGGGTGGTGATTATTTAGTTTTGTTTTTTTTTTTTTTTTTTTTGTTTTCCAAATTTATCTTTAATTTTTGAAAAAAAATATAAAAACAAAGTTTATTATTTATTGCAAATGATTTAAGAAAAAAAAAACCAATAACAACAAAAAACTAATAAACTAATAAATAATTAAATTAAAAACAATTAATAACAACAAGTTAAGTTATTGTCCATACAAAATCAGTTTTTTTTTTTGGTTTTTTTTCTAAAAGTTTGGGGTTACATTTCTACACGTAAAAAATATATATTCAAAAAAATGTGATTTTTTTTAATTAAAAATTAATTTATTTTCAATTTTTTTCAAAATTTTTTAATTAATTTATTTTGGAAAAGATTAGAGTTGACTGTAGATGAGTGGTTATTGCCTATTGATGATGGCAAAAGAAACCATCTTCCAATCAACGAAAAAAAAATCTTTTTTATTTTTTCCTTTTTTAAAAAGTAACTTTTTATAAATTATTCTTCTTGATTTTCATTTATGTAAATACTTGATACTCTATTGGAAACTGAAATCTTTCCAATGAATACATGATCATCATCAGCCAGTTTGGTGTTTCCAAAGATTCGAACTGCTGTGTAGGAGACGTCTTCTGGTATGGCCAATGAAAAGTGGGTGAAATCGTTGGTATAATGTTTGCTTCCGTCCGCCTCGGAAACTAGATCCTTAACAACGGCACTCTCTGCAGATGCCATTGCTACTTTAAGGTTTTGGATTCCCCGGAGTGATCCCTTCACGAAAAAGTGGAATCCGTCGAAATATTTACCGGTGAAACACGGTTGGTCATTGGAACAGAGGAATGTCAGACCACCGTCTGGCTCTGGAACCATCTCGATCGTGTTCATCTCTCTGAACTTCATTGGCGATGACCAAACTCTGTTGGGTGTCCAAACATCCTTGACCATGTCGTGATTGAATTGGCCATCCTCCATCAACAGTACTTCAAGTAGCGTATGATAGAAGAGGTGTTCGGCTGGCTTGACCACACCAAACAATGGAGTATCTCTCTTACTTATAATTGGAACATCTGCTGGAATATATTGTTGAGGCTGTACAGCTGGAATATATTCTTCTTCTTTGACAGGTATTGGATTACCGTTACCAGCAATTACAATATCGGCACAGGTCATATAATATTCTTGTGGATTGAATTCCCAGAACCATTGAAGTGTATACAATCCATTCTCTACATTTGGAATATTGTAACAAGCAGTGCAAGTTGCATTATTGGTATTCTCATAATATTTTGTACAATTTCCAAATGGTCTAGAAATAATTGGATGATTAAAGAATTCTTCTTGTGTATCATCTTCAGCCTATTATTTAAAAATAAGAATATAATAAAATAATAATTAATATATAATTATATATATATGTATTTTTTTAATACTTACTTCATAATCACCTTTTTTATTTGAAAGATAAAAACCAACGGAACCAGCACGTGGTTGTGTAGCATGATTTCTTGCTGGCCACTGAGAACAAATCTTTTGTCCTTGAGAAAATATACCCATTGGGAATTTCTCACTGTATTGAGTATAAACTGGAGCATAACGATTTTGTGATGGTCCACATGCTTTACCAAGACTGGTTGGAAGTGGTTTAGTGAATTTTCCAAGTTGATAGAGGTATTTATCTCCTGAAAATTCGACAACTCTGAAATTTCTTGGATAAGCACGACATCTATTGGCTCCAAAATCATAATCTACACAATTCATAAATGAATGTGATTCAACAATCTCCAAAATTCCATATATTAAAACCAAACTTAATATTATATTTTTAATTTTTATTATCATCCTTTAACTAGATCTTTTAATAATAATAATAAAAAAAAAAAGAAGTGAAGCTTTATAAATAAATATATATTAAATGATTTATATTTAATCCTCTATTATAATGTTCTCAAATGCATCATTATGATAATAACAAATAGTATTAATATTTATTTTTTTTTTGTTTTTAAAATTTTCTATTCTATCATAGTATGTGAAATGATGATCATATTGATGATGATCATAATACAATGTAAAGATGTAAAAAGAGTAACGGGTTAAGATAGATATGAAAAACAAATCATAACAACTTTAATAATTATAATAACACGTACAAATTTATTATCTTTTTTTGATTTGATTTGATTTTTTTTTTTTGTTTGTTTTACTAACAACCACGGAGTTGTTATATTACACACGTTGTGATAATTGATGTGTGTTTTAGCTCAATGTTCATTTATAAGAGAGTGGTTTGTTGATATGATCTTGAGAGTGGTCAATCTTTGTCCATTCCCATCCACCTCTACCATCAAACAAAAGTTGATCATCATGGTATGCACGCAATTGTTGTCTATGTGATACAGTGACTAAAAAAAAAAAAAATAACAATAACAATAAATATTTAGAATATAATTAATCATCTTTTTAAAATACTTACATAATGTAATACCAAGTGTTTTACATGTTTCATAAATCTTTCCTTCAACTTCATCACTGACAGCACTAGTACACTCATCAAGAATAGCGTATTGTGGTCTATGATAGAATAAACGGGCCATAGCAATTCTTTGTTTTTGTCCACCCTAAAAAATTAAATAAATAAAGATAGATTAGTAAATCAAAAGTTATATATTAAAATTATTAATTTCTTACTGATAATGCAGTGAACCAATCTTTAACATCATCCCATGCCCATTGATTGATGATTGTGTTGTTTGGATCGACGGTTGATAAGAGATGAACGAGATCATCATCGGTGATACCAAACTTTTTCATGTCTTCGGCGTTGTGTGGGTAGATGATTTGATCTCTCAATGTACCGAGTACGAGATATGGCTTTTGTGGAACAAAGAGAATGTCTTCCTTTCTTGGCTTGATGACGGTACCGCAGTGCAATGGCCACAATTCACCCAAGATACGGAAGAGTGAACTCTTACCACTACCGTTCGGACCGGTGATCATTACGTTTTGTTGTGGCTTGACCTCAAAGTTCAAGTCGGTGACGAGCAACTTACCCTCCGGTGAGACAATAGAGACATTGGAGAACTTGATGAATTCACCCTCGACAAAGCTACCACCACCGGTGACCGATTGCATTGTAACGGTCTGGGAGAGCGAACGCTTCAACTGACGGAGATTGTCGGAACGTTTCTTCCACTCGACCAACCAGTTCGAGTCGTTGGTGAGATACTGATCAGAGGTGCCACTGCTCGATTGAATGGCTGGACTGCTGATATCGTCGTCCTCAACAATGACAAAGGTCGATGATCCACGCTCCTTCAGTGACTTTATCATTTCGAGCAACTCTGAGACACGCGAAGTGTAACCTGCCATATTGGTAATCTTGTTTCCGAGCAATACCAACTGACCGATCGCTTGTGCCAACGCCATCATCAGCTGAGTATTTCTAATATAATCCTTGGTCAACTCTGTTGAATCTTTTCCAGCAGTACCTTTAATACCTAAATAAATTGGTAATGCCATACAACCATATCCAACAATCGATGCACAATATTTAACTAAAAATCCATCGAAAACTAAATAAAGATAGAGGAAATTAGAATTGAACGATAATAAAGTTATTAAATTAATTGTTTTTACTTACTTCCAACTAAACATCTTAGATAACTAACATAACCAGTATGTCTATAAATATCACCAAATGATAAATTAATGATTTGTCTTTCCTTTCTAGCACCATCGTAGAAAGCAATCTCCTCGGCGTTGGTAATCAATCTTTGATGAACGGTACGGTAGTTTCCTTCGAGTTCCGATTGCTTAGCAGTGAGCTTACCAAATGGTGGCATGATCAACTTTTTAAGTGAACCAGAGATAATAAAGTAACCAAACATCAACAATGGTGATCCCCATCCCATAACACCGACCAACTTGCTTGTGAAAAGTATCAGATCCAACACTGGTTTAAATACCGTTGTATATAAATTACTCATTGAATTACAAAACATTTCAATATCAGATGTTACTCTTTGATCACTATAATTATGATATGATAAAATGTTAACTAATTAGTTTATAAATTATTATCTTAATATCTTAATTACTTACGCATTATCAATTCTATTATTTCCACCTAGATGAGATGCTTTGTAAAAGTTTACACCTTCCAAGTATTCACGATGAACGTACTCTGATAGTCTCTTACGGAAACGCAATGCCAACATGTCGGTTTCATATTTGAGTGTGCTGTTGACGAATGATGCTGGAATGGAGATCAATGCAAACTTGAGTACACCATTACGCATTTCCTTCCATTTACGGGCAACCAAGTTCTGTGCGTTTCTACCGGCAATCTCTGCAATCGAAACTGAAAGCATGGTACGTGCCAACAGCAATACAGTCAAGAACATCAAACTCAAGAACTCCTTTGATCTGATCGATGGAATGATGATTCTAATGATTTTTGCTAAACGCTTGAAAAACACTGCATCCACTGTTACTCTAGTACTCTTTCGATCACCTGATCTCTCTTTATTTTGAACAACCAATCCACTTTGTGATTTACCTAAAAAATGATGAATATTAATTAAAAGAATGTTATTAACAATGATAGATCTATCATATCATAATAATCCTTTAACATACTATCTTTTTGAGTTTTATAAAACTTGATAAGTGTATATGCACCACCACCAAGAGCAGCTAAAATCATTAGTTTTTTGGTGAGTGAACCACTGGTTGGACCAAGTGAACCGAGAAGAGAGAGTAGCTTTTGTTGTGCTCTCTTTACGGTTCTATTGGTATTAGCTCCTGTCATAGAAGCTGTTAAAGTTTGTAATACCATACTACAACTACTTTTATTATTATTGATGATTAAACGATAGATAAATATAGGTAAAGATCAAAATTCTGAATAATAACCTAAAACTAAACTATATTTATAAATTTAATTTTGACAAGTTAATAAACTCTGTTTAAAATAATAAACTATATAAGTAAAAGTTTGCTCTTTTCTTTTATTTTTTTTATTTTGTTGTGTTGTTTGTCTGTGTGTTTTTTTTTTTAAGTTTAGTGTTGTGTTGTGTTGTGTTGTGGTATTGTGTTGTTTGTTTAGTGTGTTGTAAAAAGAATAAACATAATAATACACACAATGTATATGTATAATTTAAAAAAAACAACAACTAAACTTTTATATTGTTTTTTTAATAAAGTTTATTATTCTTACGAATCTTTTTAAATTATTACTTTATTATTATTTATATATCTTAATTTTTTTTCCAACTTACAATAATCTATCAAACAAATAATAAATAATGAAATTTAAAAGTTTTTGTTTGTTTTCGCTAAAAAAAAATAAATGTTGTTTGACAACTTTACATGTAAACTGGTTTGTTCTTTCTTTTTATTCTCACTCAGATTTTTTTGGATGAAATCGTCAATTTATTCCTTATTAGTGTTTTTTTGAGACTAAAATTTCGCTTTTCATAAATTTAATAAATCTTTGTTTGTTTTTTTAAATTAATTTCAAATCTCGCATGTTTGTAGGTTGAATGTTGGTTAAAGTTTTTTGTCAACGTTGTGAATGACGACACTTTTTTAAAAATATTTTTTTGTAATATCATTTTTTTTTTTATTAACAAGCTTTTGGTAATGACTTTACAAAGTTTTGAGTTTTTGTTAGTTGTTCTAGATCACCATTGCTCTTGTTTGCGACACACTGTTTATATTGGGCATAGTAACCGGATGCTGCTTCACAAGTGTAGTAATCGATGCAACTCTTGGAGGTGCATGGATTGCTCGATGCATATGGTGATTGTGCGTAAAAGAAGTTGTAATATTGATTGAATACTTGAGTGTTTGTGTTCATATTGTCGAGTACTGATTGCCAATCAGCTGCAAACATATTGGTCATGTTGTAGGCGGTAGTTGCATTGTAGGTGAGTTTCCAAGTGGGGAATCCTTTGGTGTTGGCATCGGCGACGTCACCATGGTATGTACTAGACTCCAAGATATAACCGGAATCTTGATCGATTGTATAGATACGATAGGATGGATTTTGATTGGTGTAGGTGGTGACTGATGGTGCGATGTAGCTAACTGCCATTGGATGTCCGTCGGTCTTGTCGTGGTAAACTTGGAATTGATCGTGGTGAGTGTGTCCAAAGAATAGCGCAATAATGGAATCTTCATAACGATCGACAATCTGATAGAGTTGTTGTGCCCAGATATCGATGCAGTCAGAGATACCTGTTGGGATATGTCCGATGATGTAGGCACGCTCTTTGGCAGCCTCGATCGACTCCATTGTCTCGATGAGCCACTCGAGCATTCCAGCTGGATCGGTGATATTCTGGATCATCCAGAGATTCTGGTTGTTACACCAGTTCATATTGAGCGATACCAATCTGGTGCCAGGCATCATTTCCGCACTGTAATATCCACCGAGAGAGATTGTTGAGGTGTCGACACCCGATGACAACAACCAATTCGACCAGTCCTTCTCGAGTTGACTGTACAGCCAGTTGGCTCCACCGGTATCTGGTAGTGGGAATGAATTTACTGGTACACCTTCGTGGTTTCCAATGGCGGGATAGACTTGAACGCCTGGGAAGTATTTATCGAGAAGATCGGTTATCAATGCCGATGCATTAAGCTGAGTTTCATGAGTTTGCATCCAGACATCGTGAGGTGGATTATCACCAGTCCAGAATATATAGTCTGGAGTCACTTGGCTTGCAATATTTGAGAGCATGCTGTGAACCATTGGCAAGTTTACATCGCATCTGTAGTCACCCCAGGCACCTGCAGCATTTGAACCGGAGCCTGGACCGTCGGCAGCACGGCAACAAACCGGCTGACCACAATCTGCATTCATTCCCTCTTGATAGAATTGATCGATATGAAAATCACTCAAATGTAAAATAGTTTTGGTTGGACCACCTTTTGCTGGTGGTACAGGTGGTACATGAGGTGGTTTTGGTGTTGGGAATACAATAGTTCCACTATAATTGGCTGGATTGAACGGACAAATTCCAACAAATCCACATATATAAACAGGTGAATATGTTTTATTTGCAACAATTTCAAATGTTTCATTTCTAAATAATGGTATAATTCCTTCACACTAAGATAATAGCAATTTAATTAATTGAAATTGAAAAATTATTATTTATCTTTTTTTTTTACTTACAACATTTTTCTTTTCAATATGGAATAAAGTACAAAAATCGATAGCAAATTTAATTATTTCATCTGCATTTTTACCAGATTCTGATAGATCCTGAAGTGATGTGACCAAAGTCGAACATAGATCACAAGTTACAGCTGATAATGCTGCAGTTTTTGAATATTTTTCGATATTCTCATTATTATCTTCTATATTGGAATTAAAACCATGTGAAAATACAAAATTTGAAAATAATAATATTTCTATTAATAAAATAAATAAATAATTTCTATTCATTTATTTATCTATCTAATATCTTTAAGATAATTTATATACAAAAATAATAAATAAAAGATTGAAAACCCCCTATTAGTTTATTATAGAAATTTAAATAATAAATTATTAATTAAATAAAAAATAAAATTATAACCATTTTTATCAATTTGTTTTTTTTTTTTTTAATTTAACAGTGATTTTATATAAAAAAATTTATAGTGATTTAAATAGGGGTAGATTGTTTATTATGGGGGTGAGTTAAATGAAATTCGAATGAAGCAAATTTACTCTGAATTTCATAACAAATAAAATCTTTGACAACTTTTCAGTTCCGAAAAAGATATTATACATTTTTTTTGTGGAAGCCCTCATGTCAATTAAAAAAAAATTGTTGTTGATTTTCATTAAATATTGAACAAAAGATATTTTAAGCTTTCAAAAATGAAAAGACTCAATAGATATTAAAAAAAAACGATAAATTTGTTTGTACAAACATAATTTCTTTGGATATTAATTGCAAAAAAAAAGCTTTTTTTTGTTTATTGCATTATATATTGATACATGATGTCGTTATTGATTGTTTCATCATCTTTTTTTCTTTCTTTTGGATTTAGAAAGGATTTTTCTTTTCTTTTCTTTTAGTCTATCTATTATACAAGTTTTTAAATAAATTAATTATTATTATTGTAACTTGATGTTTTTTCTTTTTTTAATCTAAAGAAAGTTTCTTGATATAATCTTCAAGTTGATCTATCTCTGTTATATTATTCTTGGTTGACCATTCCTTGACGATTCCAACGGCCTTTCCTATTTTTTGACCTGCCTCTGGATGGTGCTTCTTGATGAGTTCTCCTAAATTTGCGCCTTTGCTTGGATTGACTTCGTTTTTTTTTTTAGCACCAGCACCATCGACCAACTCATAGGTGGTTGGACCGACCTCTGTGATTACAGCATCCAAAACCAATTGTGACTTGTTAATCTTTGCACGGATACTAATGCTTGGGAATTCGAATGGTGCTTTAACTGGTTGTTTTTTCTTATCATTTGAAGCGGCTTCATGATTATTATTGTTGTTATTGGTTGTTGTTGTTTCTTCTTTCTTTGATGTTGGTGGCGCAATAAAATCTAAAAGATGATCAAGATCTCCAATCTCTTCAATTGGAATCCACTGACGAATATGATTGCTATCGACTGGTTTTCCCTTTGGATGATGTGCGAGGGTGACGTGGATGATGTTGTTATTCGATGGAACACCAGAGACCTTGAGTGCGAGAGCGGCACCAGAGATACCGACTGCCTCCACCTTGAGTTGAACCTTCTTTCCAACGGCAAACGCCTCACCATCCACTGGCTTTCCATCGTCTTGTGGCTTCCAAAGGTTTGGCGAGTGTCCACCAAGATTCATAGTGGCATGATGACACTTGATTTCCCAATCGGCTGGAAAATCGAACCAACTCTTGATTCTATGATGCGAGTTCTCATCGAGAAGCGCACAAGTGTAGCTAACGATCTGACGCATTCTATAGGAAGGAGTACCGTTCTTTGCCACCAATCTCTGAACCAACTCGACTTCGAGGTGTTCCTCGAGATATCTTGGTGGTTCGTTGACGTGAATGACATTGCTAGTGACATCGACAATCTTGGCAAGCTCCTTTCTGAACTTCTCGACGTGTTTGATACGATCTTCATAGACATTGATTGTTTTGATTCTGTTGTTGTACTGACTGAGTAAACTCTTGATATAGGAGATCTTAAAGTCAAAGGTTGGCTCTACTTGACCACCGCTTTGCTTATCGGCTGTACCCTTGAGACCGACATGATTCATTTCAATGGCGCGACTTCCGAGGATACGATGAATGATATCGGCGTAGAGTGTAGTTCTTCCGGTGAGCAAGATGGTGACGGTGTTGTCGGCAGTGGCAGACTCTTTGACGGCAGCCAAGACACCAGTGTTGAACCAATCCTCAGAGGGTGCAATCGGTACGTATGGGTGATCGAGAGTCAACGTATCTTGGAACCAACCTAATCCACCTGGTTCCGATGCCATTGCCTTGAGCTTTCCAATCATATTTGGATGCCATAACGATGGATTTGGTTCTGGTGACTTGAAGAGTGTACCATCAAAGTCGAAAATATTCAAAATGAGTTTACCTGTTGTATTCTCAACTTTCTTTAACACCTTTATAATACCACCACCACTCTCTACATTATCACCTTCCGACTCTGAATCATCGATAATAATAACTTTATCGACAATTGTCTTATTTATCTTTTCACTATCTGATGATGAATCATCAATAACTATTACATTATCCATATTAAAATTATATATAAATAAATAATAAAATATAGATTAATAAAATACAAATATCTATTAAAAATATAAAATAAAAAAAGTAAAACTATTTCGATTTATGTGATGACGATGGTTGACTATAAAAAAGAAATTAAAAGATTCATTTCATGTACAAAAAAAAAATATAAAAATTATTTTTATTAATTTTAATATATTTTTCTCAATTTATTCAAAGAAAAAAAAAATTTTGTTTTGTTTTTTTTCACTTGACCAAGATCTGATTAGAAAAAAATATTGTAATCTTTTAAAAGATCATTTTATCACATATATTTCATTCTTGATTATAACATTATATAGCTTTCTTTATTTCTTTCAATGTAATCAAATCATTGATCAATACTATAATAACAGATATCTTTTTAAATTGATTTTCATAACAAAAAAAGGGTTAGAAAGTGCAATTGTTATCACCACTGCGAGATATTTAACAAACAAGTGTGTGTGTGTTTTAATTAAATGATTTTTATTGAGTTAACTGAATGTTGATTATTTTTTCCAAACCCAAAAAAAAATAAATAAATAAATTTTTAAAATTTAATTTATTACAAACAACTTCATATCTTTATTAAGTTTTTACATTTCATTCAATCATTATTTTCTATCCAACTCTTTTTATATAAATCTAATAACTAGTTATAATTAAATTATAAATTAAATTAAATCTTTATTGTTTCAAAATGTCATCCATTGTTACACCATTACCTGCAAGTAAGTAATTTTATAGATTTTATAATTAATAAAATATTGATAATTTCTTTTTGAACAAAATAAATAGATAAAGCTGGAGGAAGAAGAATACCTTCAAAATCACATAATCATAAAACTAGCAATGATTCTACGATTATTACGTCATTTGTGTCTGGTATGGATCCAGTGACCAAAGTAGTCCAACCACCAGTTACCGGAGAATTATCATCTTCACCAAAGCTTAATTCCAGTTCCAGTCACAATACAAAATTATTTGCAAGCACCTACTCTCCACCTCAACCAACTCACTCTGAACGTCACGCTTCAAGTAGCCATACAATCAACCAACCAAGATAATCTCTTCATATGCAACAACCAACCCAACTTGATTATCCAAACTTGTAAATAATTGTAAAAAAAAAAAAAGAAAAAAAAAAAAATAAAAATAATAGAAATAAAATTTAACTAAAAC